>NC_134091.1:2952545-3639300 GCF_000715075.1 Nicotiana tabacum
TTTCTATATACGTGATGTCGAGTTGATTTAGTTTCGGTTTGACTTTCTTTAGCTAAAACCAAACCAAACCAATTATGATAAGGTTCTTTTTCCAACACCAAACCAAATCAAACCAAATCATAATCGGATTTTTTCTCTCGGTTTTGACTCGAATTATTGGGTTAGTGCAGTTTGTCGGTTTTTTCTTCGTACACCCCTAATTTTGTGATTCCGAAAAAGGTTGTTGACCGACAAAGAGAATTAGGTTACCAGCTCTTACTTTTTTATTCGTTTACTCTATTTTTTCTCATAAATAAATTAAATAATATATGACAAAGAACTGGTACTTGAAATTATCCTCCCAATTTAGTGCAGATAATGATTAGGAGTTGCCCAAAAAGTGGTGCCATTAATTTAAAGAAGCCATGCATGCAGTGCAGATAAATTATATTTTAATATTCTACTTGAGTATAGATTTAGGAGCATCTTCAACTTCGAGATAAAACATGATGTAACTCTGCATGTAATTTTATTTCTTAAAAACAATTAAGAACAAGATTTGCTGGCTTCAGTAAAATGGATTTTATATTGATTCGAGATTTAAAGGCTGACAATGTTTCGCTTTGTTTGTGAGCACGTGATTTTTGCCCTATATGAGAATTACTTTCAAAAAATTTAAAATAAAACAATATGAATTACTAATTTACCATAAACAATAAGTTCTCACGTACATGAATTGTCATTATTTTTTTAATCTTTCCCTTAATATCGGCCTTTTTGATTATCAAAGATCTATGGCATTTGAGTTGTCTAAGTATCTAGGGCTTCCTGTATCGAAACTCATTAATTTGATTAATCTAAGTTTGTGCCGTATAGTCCTATTGAGTAATAAAAAATACTCCTTACTAAGAAATATTTCGTTTTCAAAATTTAAATTAAACTTTTGATTAAAGTTAGAGTGATCTCAAGCATTTATTTCGCTACTGTACGCCTTGATGGTATAGCGCGAAGAGTTAAGCCACTAATGTCATGACAAAAGTTATACCTCGTAAAGTCGGCGAAACTAAGATTTCTTATGTGTTATATCCTTTCGATCGAGCGAGAAGTTACCAAAAAGACCTTCATTGAGTTAATTGTTGAAAAAACTTGAGTTATGTTACTTTTTGCTTTTGGAAAATATTGTGGATATTAAATTAAACGGAAAAGGTTTAAAATGCTCTTAAACTATTGGAAAAGGTTTAAAAAGACCCTACATTTACCTATTGGGCTAAAAATACTCATCCATCCATCTTTTTAGTTCACTTATGCCCTTTAACTATTAGGTCAATGCTGAATTAATAATAATTACTTAAAAAAAAATTATAAAATATTTTTATTTTTTAAATAATGTAACAGTAGTCCACTAATTTAGTAAAGTCTTTTTTTTCCAGTTTTTACGAAAACATATTTTGTTTTCATTTTTTCAGTTTTTTAAAGCATTTTTTGTAAAAACAGAAAAAAACTGTTTTTAACAAAAATATTTTCGTTTTTTAAAAACTGAAAAAAATATTTTCAACAAAATATTTTTGTTTAGAAAAATATTTTTTTTCATTTTTTAAAGATTTTTTTTTTTTGTAAAAACTGGAAAAATAAATTTGTAAAAACTGAAAAAAAAAATCGTTTTTTAACAAAATATTTTTGTTTTTAAAAACTGTTTTTTTTAAAAAAAATGAAAAAAAATATATTTCAAAAACGAAAATATTTTGTTGAAAATATTTTGCAAAATATTTTTTTTAAGTAATTATTTTTAATTCAGCATTGACCTAACGGTCAAAGAGCATAAGTGAACCAAAAAGGTGGATGGAGGAGTATTTTTAGCCCAATAAATGGATAAAGGTTATTTTAAAACCTTTTCAATCATTTTGAACCCTTTTCCGTAAATTAAAATGTTTTTTTAAGATCAACAAGTTGTGTTTGATTTTTGGCAAAATGTTTGCAGTATTTTCCTTAACCAAAAGGGCACAAAATTTTCAACCCTATATGTTCCATATCTTGACATTTTACCCTAGGTAAATTATGATTAAGGAGAATAAACTTCTTTGATAGTGTACCGTGATAAAGTTGAGTTATAGACAGGGGCGGATTTAGGGGGCGCAAAGGGTTACCCGAACCCCCTTCGCCGAAAAAATACACTGTATATATAAGGCAAAATCTGTTTTTTACCTCTATATATTAAATTTTGAACCCCTTAACACAATTCAAAAGTGTAATTTAGTGGTCAAGGAGGTTTAAAATCTACATAAGGTCATGAGTTCAATTCCCACTAGATACAATTTTTTTTTTTGAACCCCCTTCGTGGAGATCCTGCCTCCGCCACTGGTTATAGACTATAGATATATGATAAGGTAAAAATGACGTTGGGAATAGAAACTAGGGGAGAAATAATCAAATGACTAAAATAGACTACTTTACTCAAATGATCATGGATAATAGTATTTCAAATAGTGTGCATCACGTGATAGAGAGACGGTGAGAAATGGAAAATAATTACTATAATTATGCTGTTTTGGGTCTGTTGTTTGGTAAAAAGAGAAGAAAAGGCAAAAAAAAAAAAAAAAAAAGAGAGAAGTTTGGTACGGTGAGAAGAAAAAGGTCGCTCTCAAAATAATAGCCGTAAAAATATATAATTTTTATGTATTTTTTTTGTGTATATATATATATATATTATATGTTATATACAAAGTTTATATAAATTTTATACTCTATTTTTTCGGCTACCAAATATAAATATTTTTTGGCTCAGGCTAAAAGTGATAATACCCAAAAAGAATGCGAGGTGATTTCTATGTTTTGGTAATAGTACTTAAGTTTTGATAGATTATTTGTTGTTTGCGACGTTGATAAAAAGTAGTAACAGATACAACAACACAACAACATAGTCAGTATAGTCTTATAAGTGGGGTCTGGGAAGGGTATAGTGTGCGCATACCTTATCCTTGCCTGTAAAAAGACAGAGAGACATTTTCCGATAGACTCTCGACTTAGAAAGGGGAGAGGGAAAGGGCAATAACAAGTAAACCTATCTGACGACCGAAGCAAAAAATACAAAAGCTGTCGTAGGTTTTAAAAAAAAAAATAGTAACAAATATTTAATAGAATAATAAAATCACGAGTTAACTCAAACACAACTGTTATATTAAAAATTAAAAGTAATAAAAAGTGAGAAGGAGGAGTATTGCAAATGGAGATGGAGATGTTGATGGGGTCTTTGAGTTTCAAGACATAAATCATGAGAAGTATGACTATTGCTATGATAGTGATGTGAGGAATCTCTATCTTTTTTGACACAACGCCATGTGATCCCTTCTCGTCCACTTTTTGGATAATTTTACTTCATTTCAGTTAATCACTGTCATTAAAAATTCTAAATATTTTTGTTGGAGATAGGAATAACGAAAGATTTTCTATTAGGAATAGTACAATATGGAAAACTTCAATTATTTAAAGCCTTATAACTTACAATTATAGAAGACAGTAGATTCATATCTAACCCAAAAGCAGAGAAATTCACTTCTTATGAATCTCATCTGCAACAAAGTAATGAGTACAGAGCTTGTAGAATGGTGTACTAAGCTCTCGTTATGTGCGGAGTTTAGAGAAGGATCGAACCGCATTGAATCTTATCTATGCGGTCTTTGTATTTCTGCAAGAGGTTGTTCGTGACTTGAACCATGAGCTTCTGATCACATGGCGGCGACTTTTATCGTCTCGCCAAGGTTGGCTTTCAAAAGAGCAACCCGGTGCATAAAGCATCTCGTGTTCATACAGGATCCAAGCAGCACGTGCATTTTATCTTGTGATACGAGAAAAAATACAACTATAATTTCTTATTATCCTAACATAAAAGCAGAGAGCCAAAAAAAACCCCTTTAATATCGTTACATGAAATGAGACTATTCCCTCGTACAAAACAATAATTGAATTGATAAACTCCCTTATTCCATTGTATTCAAGAACTCTTATTAGTAATGCTACATCCCATGCTAAAATTTCTAATGAATGGGAAAAACACTCTTATCTCTCCATCCTACCCTTAGAGGCGGATCTAGTATTAGCAGTAGGTGACGGGCTCGAGACATGTATATTTAGTCTAATATTTTTGAGAAAGGGAATAGCTCTATGCTCTACTTATTACTTCTGCCAGACTGCATAGCGATAGCCACTGGTTGCAAGCTTCCACTCCTTGCCTGCAGGACACCATGATCCGTCCCCGATCTTCATGCTAACCTTTTCTCCAATGGTTGCAGCGTATAAGTTTGGTTGTGACTCAAGAATCTGTACAGATGAACGGCTGTGTATGCCTTGATGCCTTCGGATATCAATCTACAGGGTACATTTCAAGCATTAGAATCAACCAGCTTCGACTGTTTACTGACTTCGTGTCTATATAGTTATAATTAGATTTGACATACCAGCTTAAATATTTGGTCATGCGTGGAATTACCCCAATCGTAGAAATGGTCATAGAAAACTGATGGTATCCCTGGATGTGTTAGAATGTACGCATAGCCCTGGAATGAGGCGCAGTGATGAGACCAAATGCCACAATAGATGATCAGGAAAATAAGATCTAAACACTTGTATAGTACTGCTGAAGAAGATATTGTTGGCAAAAAATATAGTAGCTTACAGGCTAGAAAGAGGAGTAAATATCTAAACTATAACAAGTGAAGGAAATACAACCAATGAAAAAGAAATAAAGGTCACAAGTCAAGCATTTAAAGGTAATGAATTAGATGTCGAAATACCTCCATAATGTGATTTGAAGGGAAAGGCCAGTGTGCCTGCAAGTTGAGATCATTAAGTTAGTTAAGTAATGAGGGAACATAAGTTCAGTTTCCATGATTAGAAAAACATCAAAGATAGTAAATGATCCAAGATGATAACTTTAACACAGATCAAAAGAGTGAATCATTTCATAATCTAGCATATGGTATTCCTACCAGCAGAGAGAAGCATCAATGGTAAATTCATTAACCTATGTTACTGCAATAATGAAATTATACAGTAGAATAGTCGTGTAGCATAGGAAGTCAAGCGTCCAAAACCAAAGCAACACTAATAATCAGCTATAGATCAGAAAACATCAAGAACCTGAGTGGATCCAGTGTCGTGATTATCAATAAAAGTCACAGCCCTTGAAGGCCACCATCCTAGAACTCCTGGTGGCTTCCCCTTAGAGTCACGCAAACGCCAGAGTTCTCCTTTGACTGCTTCCTGCAAATGCATATACATAATATAATGGTTAGCACTAATTTATGGTATATACTCGTTGAATCACAGACAAATCTTTGAATAAGTTCCTTTAACAAGAAATATAAACATGTCATTAATAATTCATTTGGATTTACTTATACATGTTGTCTTAGATACTAAATATGGGGAGAAGAGGGGCCACTGTTTGTTTTAGGATCTTAAGGGATACCTGAAGGATTGCTTTGGTTGTAAAATCAAATGCAGATGAAAGTTGCCCCGTTTGATCAATCCAATTGACGATTCTTTGCCTGTGACTATCTGCACGTAACAAAGATAGCTATCTTAGTACATAGACAAAACAAAGACACCCTAGAACAGGAGAAGCAAGGTACGTATATGCTCTGCCTCCACACATGCTTCATGTTACTGGATAAATGGCACTTGGCAACCAAAATTCAAGAAAAGACATAGCAGTAAAGGTAAAAAATTAAGCCCAATTTTCTAATTAGCCATCACTTATGCACTATGGCAAAACAAGTGCAGCCTCCATTACCACATAAATTCAACAATGATGATTTAAGAAAATTGTGAAACATGGATCATGATACCACTTAAACTCAACAGTGATGATTTAAGAAGATTGTGAAACATGTATCACGATATTAGCTTTCTGTCAGTAAAGTGACTTTGTTGAGGCACTTCATAAGCATTGTCTATAACGTTTTATAGTCCTTTTCTTTATTGCCCTTTTCACTTCTCCTTTTCTCTTTTTTTTTTCTTTTCTTGTGGTGGAGCTTAACAGGTTTTAAGAGTTTGAGACCTTTAATTATGACACTGCATGAACCCAGTTTCATATAATTAAGTTCTCTTGCTGCCGTGGTTAAAAGCTTGTTGTCTTTCCTTGCCAAAAGAAATTGCACATCAGTGTAGCCAAATGTTAGAAAGATGAATATATTTCATTTCACTGTGAGTTGAACTAATCAAACATTTACTCCTATATACTTTGGGTCTATGTAAACTGAGTTAATGCCAATCTCCCTCGCCAGAGAGCAAACAAGGTACGGGAACGACTACAGGTACCAGCTAAATGGAGAGATATCTTTATAAGTTGCAGGGGAAAGTCGGTTGTAAAAATTCACTAGAGAAGCATAATACCTTGGTTGCAATCCAAATAGCTGCCCTTGTAGTTGCAAGTGTCCCAATATTCCCCAACTGAAAATATTGGCTTAGCTCCCTCGATATATTCCTTTACATACTTCGGAGAATAACTAAAGTTGAGAGAAGGAAAATTCAGCTGTTGTTACAAATGGATAGACGGTACTCGAAAAAAAAAAAATGAAAATCCAGCCATTTTGGGGGGGGGGGGGGTTTGCATGGAGAACTTCAGAAAGAAAGTGCAAATTTACCCTTTAGCAAAATCAAAACGAAAATCTTGGAAGCCAACAGAGGATCTTAGCCACCGCATCCAGTCAGTGAGATCTCTTCGGACAAAGGATTGTGTATGATCTATATTTGGAACTCCATTAAAGTTGTCTCCAGTGCTTTTGTTACCCTGGAATACATCCTTAAAAGTTATGAGTACACCCTGATGGTTGAGAAACCTCTGGTCGCAGAGAGCCTTATAGATAAAGTTTCACCTTAAATGACTATTTGGAAGGCAAGCATGTCATTTGAGCAATAACACTGACTCTCTAACGGTTAGAGATATGAAGAGTCAATAACAATATATAATGGAATTAAAGAGGAGTTTTAAGTTTTAGTTGAGGATCTCAAACTATCTTTATTTCGTCATTGAGAAATGATTATATAGCAAAGCTACTCAAAGGTTCAGCTAATTCAGCAAGTTCGGTTCCTATAATTTATAAATTACTGATGAAATGCTGATTTTAGTAAGGCTAATGCATAAATGAACATGAATCAAGCTTAATATGTTTATATACAGTTCATGCTTTTGATAATGTAGACATCACAGCTTCAAGATCCTTCCCAGGAAAGGGGTCTGTCCATGCCACTCTAGCTAAAATCAAAGAGTTCATGAAAAACCTATACATCCTATACTAGAGAAAAATAAATTAATTAATTAATTTTTTGATCAAGTTGAGGCAGACGAAAGGATAAATAAAAGTCTAAAGCTGCATATCCTAGAAACAAGATTTTGGTTACAGTATCCTTACCCGTCCACCAGTGCAAGATGTAACAGCATGTTCATCCCAAGACAAAGGAATTCCATCATAGCGGTTGTACATTCCACCGTGCCCTTGGGTAGTCCCAACACGATGGTTAATGACTATGTCCGCCATTGCTCTAACTTTGTACTGCTTCATCTTATTAAGTAAAGCTTTTAAGAGATGCTCAGAACCATATGAAGAATTGAGAGAATAAAGGTTCTGTGGAAGGTAACCTATCATGAAAGAACACAAAGAGAAAGAATTAATGACTATCAAAAGAGGAGCTGAAAGAGAGGAGAGACATTAATTCAAATGACTAAAATTATATCACTTCCAAACCTTCAGGAGACAACGACTGACTTGCTGGAGGCAACCATGCTGTTGTGAAGCCAGATTTTGCAATATCAGGAACTTTTCTATCTAAATTTCTCCACCAGTCATGTTTATGAGATTCCCAGTTGAAGGCCTGCAGAGGAAATGATTGGACCATTTCATTAGGTTTGAGATGATCTTTTCTAGGAAGAAATGCATCAGCATTCCGATTTCAACAAATCGTTATATATGAACTACAAACTCTTTAAAATTTCTTCCTAGCCAACTGGTAAAGGGAAAATAATATCACCTGCAATATGATTTCTTTTCCATTGCGTATCACAACCACTACAAGCACATGAAAACAATAAATCAGTTAGCATTCATCAGTATAATCTCATTTCAAAAAGCTAAGTCTTATAAAATACTGTGATTGCTAGAACTCCTGATAAGAACGAAACTATCAACAAAACTAATTTGACAGAAAATAAGGCATGCAAATTCCACTTATTTACTCTCATAACTGCTAAAATTAAAATGAAAATAAGAAATGATTTAGCTAAAATATCCACAGTTCTTCAATTTAAATCTCCGTCTTTCTTTTTTAGTTTGAAGTATATATATAAAGGAAAGAGAGTCTTACGTGGATCAGTCTGCTGACTTTCATCAAATCCCATTATGAATCGAAGCTAAGATTACAAAGTAAGCCCCAAGAGGTCCTGCTGAAAAAAATAAAGGTAAACAAAAAGGAGATTTGAGTCGACAACAATCTGAAGCCATTCAGGTATAACACTATATCTGCATAATTGAGTCATATGTGCAGTTCATTAAAGAATCTAGATGCAGTAATTATCCAGTTTTTTCAACCCAAAGCAATCATTAGCTGATCATAAGTGATCACGTCCTGTGTCGACCTGATATCATTTACGTACTAGCAGAAATGTAGCGGATAATTATATCACACAAAGCAGAGTTCAAGAAAAACTATAGCTGATTATCAGAAAAATAAACTAAGATTCAAAATAGAATAAAAATGAATATTACCATTCACAATGATCACAAAGACAATATGACTACCACTTTATGTTACATATGCTGGTTCACATGTATCTATCCATTACGGTGTGTAAATAACCTATTCGGCTGGTGTAGTTTTTCGATAAATCTTCATATCAAAATCATTTAGCACGGATACTTCGACAAATCTTCATATCAAACTCATTTAACACGGATACTAGAAGCGGTGGCGGAGGCAGGATCTCCACGAAGGGGGTTCAAAAAAAAAATTGTAGCTAGTGGGAATTGAACACATGACGTTATGTAGATTTTGAACCCCTTGACCACTAAACTACACTTTTGGATTATGTTAAGCGGGTTCAAAACTTAATATATAGAGGTAAAAAATAAATTTTACCTTATATATACAATGTAATTTTTCGGCGAAAATCCGCCCAGACTAGAAGGATCCATAAAACACAGCTGCCACTAATAGTTCAAAGAATGACATGCATGTGTATACGGCATATCGGATCATGTACTTATACAATAAAATGAAAATAAAAATAAAAACTACAAACTTGCATGCCTAATAGTAGAATTTCATATTCAACTTAAATCATAATGATCAAGAATTTAACCAGCTAAGAAACTGAGTAGTAAAAGACAGAGAAACAAACCTCGTTTACTTGCTTAGAAAAAGAGTCGATCTCAGCTTGATAATCTCATCAACTTATTCTGGTATTTATACAGAGACGAAATGGGCAAAAGCGGAAAATTAGTCAAAATTATATTGATTCTTCGATATGGAATATGAATTCTCAACCGTGAAATTGCAAAAAAAGAGAATATCAATTGAAGAAAGTGCGCCAGCAAAAAAAGATGTAAAATTCGATAACCACATAAACCAGGAATAAAACAAAAGAACAAATCCTTTTTTGCGAAATGGAGTACGAACTGGAGGATTTTATAAAAGGTAGTCCATTTTTTCGGATTCGATTCGCTCCGAAATCATTCTGTCATAGGAGGAAACAGCGAGCGACACGTGGCGCTTCGTGATTGGGAATTTGGTAATTGACGGCTGCAAATGGCGGATGTGACGAGAATGGTAAGGTGGCGGTAATGGTGGTGTTCGTCGATTGAAAACAACAACAACAACAACCCACTATAATTCTACTTAGTGGGTCTGGGAGGGTAGTGTGTACGACAGAACTTACCCTGACCTAGAGTAGAGAGACTGTTTCCAAATAGAACCCGGCATGCTTGCCTCCAAGAACTTCCCACCTTGCTCTTTGGGAGACTCGAACGTTGTTCATCCATTGACGTAGTGACATTTCATGCGAATTGCAGACGAAGCGACGGAGCAAAGACGGAAGTGCGTGTGTGAAGTGTGAACACTGGAAAATAACGACAATTTGAGATCATAACAAATGATCAATTAAACAACCAATTATCTACGTTGATAATTTCATTTCAGTGCTAAATAAACAAATTGAGGTGATAATGATAAAAAAATACATTGCCTCTCCCTTACCCCCTAAAATTTAAGCAGGCGTTTGGACATAAATTTTTTAATTTTTGAAAAAAAAATAGTATTTGGAGTTAGTTGAAAAATAATATTTAGAATTTAAATTTGTGTTTGGATATGCATTTTACTTCAGAGAATGTTGTAGTTTTGTGAGTGGAAAAAACAAAAATTCTGAAAGTTTTGAAGAAGTGATCAAAATCACTTTTTGATTTTTGAAAAAAAAAATTTAATTTTTTATTAAAAACTTACAAAATTTCATAAATAAACACATTTTAAAAAAAAACAGAAAAAGAATTTTGTTGTAATGGACCCTTATAAATTAGCTCTAGGGGTGTTAATAGATATTTAAAAATCGACTAAACCGACCGAACCATACTGTACCGAACCGATTTTTAGGTTTCTTTTAATAAAACTGTAGGTTTTTATATAAATATATAACTGAACCGATAATTAGGGTAAAAATACCGAACCGAACCGAATAAATTTACAATGTGAAAAATATATTTATATATTATGTTTAAAAATGATAATGCATAAAAAAATTTCGAGACCTTGGAATTATGAAATAGTTACTAGCCAACAAGTAATTAAACTTAAAATCCTAATTCCCAAATCTATTATGCTACTCCTATTGAAACCAGAGGCGGATCCGGGATTTGAGGCTTATGAGTTCCTACCGTAATTTCAAATTAATATGCAATAATAACCAGGTTCATAGTTAGATATTTATAATTATTTAGTAAACTTTTTAATATAATACAGGGTTTACGCAAGAGTTACTGGGTTCCTGGGAACCCGTATTCCATGCTCTAGGTCCGCCCCTGATTGAAACTAAATTATTTCCAGCATGTTCACTAGCAAAACACAAGGTATTGTAGCGATTATGAGTAGAAAACTACAATGTATTGAATATGTTTCCTTTAGTATGATTTAAATTTATCTTTTTGAATATTTAATCTTCTATAGACTTTATTCTTGAGACCTAGCTTGGTTAATATCTTTCCACTCGCGTAATTTATATTTTTTTGTATTTGCTTAGTTTCTTTTACACTGATGTAGAATAGTTGATGAATCTATACTCTAGCCATCTTTGATATTTTCTTAATTTATCACCTTTTAAACTGTAAAAATATCTAGAGAGTTTTGCTAAGTCCTATTAAAGTACGTATGTTATTGCATTCTACTTCTAGCAGTGATTTTTGCATGACATTTTAAAAAATTACCGAACATTTACCGAACCGAACCGAACCGATACCGAAGAGAAACCGACATGATTGGAACGGTTTCGAAAAGTCTAATTTTGGTTATACATAATAGAATAACCGAAAAATTAGTATGATAAAAATTTTATAAAATAACTGGCCGAACCGAACCATTAAGACCCCTAATTAGCTCAACACCTTCCTGCAACAATTGTTAACAGAAAGTAAATTTAATTTCTTTTGAACTCAAATAAAATCTTTATGTCATTTTTAAAAAGTTTAGACGCATTAATAGGAAAATACCTGGCTTTGCGCTTCAACCTTTATTGAAGCTATTTTTTCTACCGTCAGAACACTCTATAGCAACATCTCTATATAACAGTCATTCATTATAAAAGTTTAGTTTTTCTCAGAACTGATTTTTTATGTTATATTTTGCCTCTCTATAATAGCATTTTGCCTATAATAGCAACAATCATCCTTATGACAGTACGCTCTTTGAAAAATTACCCCTCTATAACAGCCACGCAAATTTTCTAAGATAATTACTAAGGATAATTCTAAATATTTAAGCAAATATTTTATAACTTTAATGTACAATTTATAACTAAAGATCTACAAATTACATATCTTGCATTAGAAAAATGTGAAAAAATACTTAAAAGATCCATTTATACTTTTTGAAGATATGCACATCATTTTTTTTTATTTGAAGATGTACACATGATATATCTTATATTGGACAGTTATCAATAGTATGTAAATGCAATCTATTCATATTTTTTAATTGTGTGCCTTAGAGATTAAATATTGGTGCGTTAGTTAAGAATTTTTTTAATGATGTATTAGATTTCTTTAGCATTTAATTCGTGAAATATTTATATCTTTTGAGATTTTGAATTTAAATATTTTATTAATCTTTTATATATAATATTAAAAAAATAGTTTTTGGTTAATTTTTGTCTATAACAACCAAAATATATTTAAATATTAAATGCTGTTATAGGTGTATAACAACCATTCACTATAAAAGCCAAAAAAATTTGGAAACGATGTTGTTATAGAGAGGTATGACTGTATAATTTTTCCGTGCTTTTTTCCATGCTTGCGTTTTGATGCGACACACACGTCTAACATATGTACATTAAAAATAGGCGTAATGGCTTCCTGGCCACTTAAACTTGTACCGGTTTGTAAAGCCGATACGTGAACTTATATTTTTCCCATTTGAACACTTCACCTTGACGAAATGAATATTAATAAACACATTTGACCATTGACCAATACTATGTGGAAGTGGCACAACTAACATAGCTAAATTGTGCGCAAATCACGCTGTCAAGGCGCGTGAATAGTTTTATTTTTATTAAAAAGATATTAGAAATAAAATAAAATATAAATAAGAAAAAAAAAAGCAAAAGAAAAAAAGACCTTTCTCTTTTCCCCTTCCCTCCCACCTCTCTCATCTTCCCAAGCGAACTCCCATCTCCATCCTGCAATTTTTTTTTCATTTTCTATCCTATCTTCCCTCCCCTTTCCCATTTCTTTTCCCCCTTTCTCTTCCCCATTCAATAATTTTTTCTTTTATTTGCTAGTCTCTACCCACCTTTCTCGTCCCAACCTCCCTCAATTCCTTTTTACCAGTACCTCTATTCATTATTCGTTGCCATCAACCCCCCCTTCTCTTCTTCTTTCTTTTCCATTTCTATTCTTTCTTCTATAGTACACCTAGTTAGTAGATTGCAGCTGATAGATGAATTGAGAAGAAATTAGGTTGCTTTAATACCAAAGGCATTTATGTGAAATACTTTGAAATAAATGTTTGTTGACTTTTTGGATGATTTAGGTTGGTGGAACGACAATAGATTTTACTGGAAAAAGGTGGGTGAAGGGGGGGGGGGTGATTCAGTGGTAGGTGATTACGAAGCTTTCATATAGGAGGAAGAAGATGATGGTGGTTGAAAATGGTTGAGAGTTGGAGTTGTTGGTGGACTATTGGCCGTGTATGGTGGAGAAAAAAGAGAAAGAAAAAAATTATAAAATTTTAAAGATTAATTTTTTTTTAATAATATAGACCCACAAATCCATATGTCATGTAATAAAGATCAAACATGTGACATGGCATTCATGTCACAGCGATTGGCGATCACGCTAAACAGAAAGTGTTTATTAGTATTAATTCTGTCAAGTTAAAGTGTTCAATTGGAAAAAATATAAGTTCAGGAATCGACTATACAAATCGGTACAAGCTTAAGTGATCAGGAAGATATTACGTCTTAAAAATCTATATATGTATATAAAGCCAGGCACAAAAGAAGTGACGTGGCACCCTCCTTTGGCCAGCTTTACCATTTATCTTTTTTCTCAGTTATTTGAGATTTTTCTCACATTTTCGGCCAAAATATTCCACGAAAATAAATGTAACCTATTTATCACTCATTGTTATTGCTATCCCATTATTCCTTCCGTTATTACTGTGCCATTTCTTCTTCGTAAATTCTCCTCACATCTCTCTAATTTTACGTTTTGTTTTTTCATAACGGAATTGTAATTAGGAATTCGGGGCTGCATATTCGATGGTGAATTTGCTGACAAAAAGAAAGAAAAAAAGATGGAAAGCGTAGAAAAATGAGTTGGGATATTTATTTTCACCGTCATGCAAAGGGCAACAAATAAGTATACTAAATTAGAAACTAAATATTATTAGGCACCGTGATGATATCCAGTAATTCACATTATTATCTTTCGTCAATTCGGATCATTTGCATCTATACCCACTTTTTGAGTCACGTTTTAACTTGTGCTCGCTTTGCAAAAAAAAATTGCAAACGTACCCACTTTTTCGCGTAACTTCAGCATACGGGGCTGAAGTAGCAAAGGTAATCACGCAAAACTTCAGCATTGTAGTAGACGGGCCTGAACTAGCAAGTGTGCTGAAGTTTTTGTTTGTAATTGCTGAACTTAAGCACAGTAACTGAAGTTTTGTTCTCTATTTGCTGAAGTTTTTGTTTGTAATTGCACTAAATAAGATGAAGTTTTTTTGTGCTGGATTATTAGTTTTGTCATTGAGTTTTTTCAAAAAACTTCAGCAGAAGATGCTGAAGTTATTTAGTTCATTTATAAAAACTTCAGCACTAAATAAACTTAAGTTTTTTTTGTCCTGGATAAGCTTTTTCAAAAACTTCAGCTTTAGTTCATTTGTAAAAACTTAAGCACTAAAAGCTGAAGTTTTTTTTTGTCCCGGATTCATTAGTTTTGTCATAAAGCCTTTTCAAAAACTTTAGCAGAAGATGTTGAAGTTATTTAGTTCAATTGTAAAAAATTCAGCACTACATAAGCTGAAGTTTTTGAAAAAGCTTTCTAACATAGTAGATACATAATCAGATTGCCAACAATATCTAAATCATAAATTTGGAAATGAAAAGAACAGAATTATCATTGTCTACTAACTTACGTACGTGGAAATATTCACAAATTATTGTCTACTAACTTACGTAATTATTTATAATTTATTTTTAAATAATCTGATAAACATACTTATGACAATCATCCCATGAATTGAAGTTTCATAACAGCACCAACAACAGAAGAAGAAGAAGAAGAAGAAGAAGAAGAAGAAGAAGAAGAAGAAGAAGAAAACGAAGGAGGAGAAGGGGGAGGAGAAAGGGGACTGAAGTTGTTTAAAAAGTGGGTACAAATTAAAACTTTTTAAAAAAATGGGTATAAGTTAAATGAAGACGACCAAATAAGACGCCCGTGCAATTTTTACAATTCTTTATCTTTTGTTTTTCAAATTCGGATATCCTTATTTAAATGGGTTATTCCTCTTTTGGTTTTCTAATTCAGATATGCTTATTCAAATGGGTTATTCCATTTAAACTGAATGTTTCACAAATCCTTTTAGCCAAAGAACTTGATATAAGATGTTTGGTTAGTGTTTTCTTTTGTTGAAAATATGATACTAATTACTTAGCTATAAACAATGTATCTCTATGTCTTTATTTATAGGCTGTTCTTTTTTTTTTTTTTTTTTTGGCCAAAATCACTTTTGGACAAAAATTGAGGTGTTTGACCAAGCTTC
Source organism: Nicotiana tabacum (assembly GCF_000715075.1). Taxonomy (NCBI): domain Eukaryota; kingdom Viridiplantae; phylum Streptophyta; class Magnoliopsida; order Solanales; family Solanaceae; genus Nicotiana; species Nicotiana tabacum. Next base: position 2,968,047 of record NC_134091.1, read on the forward strand.
TGGAAAGAAAAAAGTGCTTTTGAGGAGAAGTAGAAACAGTTTTGGAGAAGCAGAAAAAAGTAGCTTCTCTCCAAAATCACTTTTTTGAAAAACACTTTTGAGAAAAATACACTTAGAAGCAGTTTTTTAAAGCTTGACCAAACACTAATTACTGCTCAGAAGTGTTTTTTAAATTAATTAGCTAAACACAAACTGCTTCTCATCAAAAGTACTTTTGAGAAAAGCACTTTTCAAAATAAGCTAATTTTTGCAGCTTGGCCAATCGAACTATAAGTCTTGCCTGGTTGATTAAATGGAATCTTGGGAGGAAAAATGGATAGGAAGAAACAGAAAAGGGGAAAAAGATAATAAAAGTTCAGCCTACCAATATAAATATTTAACCTGAAATAGTTTTGCACATATTCTTTACGTCATAGAATTTTATATAAAATGTTAAAAAAATCATAATAAAATCTTGAAAAAATGCTTGATATTAGTACATACTAATCTTCTTTATATAAATTATATATTAATATTTAATTATATTTTTAAGACTGCGCGAAGCACGGTAAGCACACTAGTAATCAAGTAAAATTCAAACTCATAATACTACTTGATGAAAGTGTGACTTCTTGACTACTAATACTAAAAAGTGACAAACTAAGTAATTAAATGGAGTTCTTGGAGTTGTGAGTTCGAGTCTCCCCAAGAGTAAGGTGGGAAGTTCTTGGAGGGAAGAATACCGGGGGTCTATTTGGAAACAGCCTCTCTACTTCAGGGTAGGGGTAAGGTCTGCGTACACACTACCCTCCCCAGACCCCACTAAGTGGGATTATACTGAGTTGTTGTTGTTGTATTACATTATTCGCAACTTTTTTTTTGGTTACCAAAGCCTCCGAGGTACTATGACTCATTCACATGGTACAAGTAGGAGCAGCATAGCATTTCCAGATCCCTTGCCAGCGTGGCGCCGGGGCAGTTGATCCTAGGGTTTTATCAGGGTTTGATACAAGTTCCCATTTTCGATCAACAAACCGCTCTGTAATGGCCACCTCTATCATTCTCATAATTCACAATTCCCCCCAAAATTGACGTCAAACATGGAGAACAAAACCGCCCCTTTATCAACTATCGAAGAACCAGAACCCAAAAAGCAAAAAATGTCCACCACCACCTCCGACGACGAAGAAGCTGCAACCACTGCCGTCGCCGGAGATGGTCCAGCACCTGAGAGGAAACCGAGATACAAGCGTCGAAAAATCGCAATATTCTTCGCGTACTGCGGCGTAGGTTATCAGGGTATGCAGAAGAATCCTGGAGCTAAAACAATCGAAGGCGATTTAGAAGAAGCACTATATCAAGCAGGTGGTGTGCCTGAGCATGACAAGTGTCAACCCCGAAGGTATGATTGGGCTCGTTCTGCTCGTACTGATAAGGGTGTAAGCGCCGTGGGTCAGGTCGTCTCGGGTCGGTTTTACGTCGACCCGCCTGGTTTTATTGATCGGCTTAACTCGATCCTCTCTCCTCAAATCCGGATCTTTGGGTTTAAACGGGTAACAAATGCGTTTAATGCTAAGAAGTTCTGTGACCGGCGTAGGTATGTGTATTTTGTTCCTGTTTTTGCTCTTGACCCATCCTCACATCGTGATAGAGAGACTGTATTAGCTAGTGTAGGATCTGGGAAAGAGCTTGTTAAGTGTTTGGAGTGTTCGGAAAGGGGTCGTAAAGTATTTGGAGTAATGGGTAAGCGCGTTTACGATCCGATAACTAAGTCAGTAATTGTTGTTGCTGAACCAGGCAATATGCCGAACAATGGAGATGCACAAGTAACTTTGCAAAATATAGAGAGTAATGTGAATGTTAATGCAAATGATGTGATCACTGAGTCAAATATGGTAATTGAAAATGGAGCTTCTTTAAGTGAGAAGGGTGAAGAAACGAAGGAGGAAGTTGAGAAAGGCGACGAAAATGCTAAAGCAATAGAAGAACAAGTAGAAGAGAGTGTGTTTTCCTATGGAGAGAAAGAAAAAGAAAGATTTAACAGAATTTTGAAGTACTACGAGGGAACTCACAATTTTCACAATTTCACAACGAGAACAAAAGCTGATGATCCTGCTGCCAAGCGATATATCATTTCATTTACTGCAAACACTATAGTGAACGTCGAAGGCATTGAATTTGTGAAGTGCGAGGTTGTGGGTCAGAGCTTTATGCTTCATCAAATCCGTAAAATGATTGGTCTTGCTGTTGCGATCATGAGAAACTGTGCTCCTGAATCCTTAATTCAAACTGCCTTCCGAAGGTACATGTTACTCTTAGTTAGTTATTCTCTTTTAAGTTGTGAATAGGTAAGCATGTTTTAATCTGGTACCATTTTGGATCAAATCAGGGATGTCAACATCAATGTTCCTATGGCGCCTGAGGTTGGATTGTATTTGGATGAATGCTTTTTCACCTCATATAACAGTAAGTGGAAGGACACTCATGAAGAAGTGTCTCTGAAAGCTTATACAGAGGCGGCAGAAGAATTTAAAATGAAGTATATCTATAGTCATATTGCATCGACGGAACACAAGGATGGAACAATGGCTCTATGGCTGCATTCCCTTAACTATCGTAATTACCCTGATTTGCGTGGTGTGGATAATGATAATTCTGCTGGTGCTAGTGATGGTTCAAAAGCCATTGAAGCTGTTGTTGAGGCTGGTATAGGTGCTGTCAAGAATGGTGAGAGCACCGATAATGTTAATTCTGCTGGTGCTGTTGATGATTCAAAAGCTGGTGAAGCTGTTGTTGAGGCTGGTTTAGGTGCTGTCAACGATGGTGAGAGCACCGATAATGTTAATATTGCTGGTGCTGGTGATGGTTCAGAAGTTGAAACTGTTATTGAGGTTGGTTTAAGTGCTGTCGACAATGGTGAGAGTGCCGATGCCAAAGATGCTGACGCAGGGGGTGATGCTGATTTAGTCACCTCATAGGCTATGCTCTGTCGAACAACTCTCGGTATCTATTGGCATGAATATCATGTAAACTTTTCCCTCTGTATTTCTATAATTTATGGTGTTCTATTCTTTGAAGGGAACTCCATATAGCAAAGACAGAGAAAGCTCTTGATCCTATTTATATGACATGTCAAATTTAGTCTTGAAACTTTGTTAATTTTGTTGAAGCGCTTCAAATGATGTTGAAGTGAAGCAGATGGTTTAACTGTTGTTGAAGTGAACAAACTGTAATTTGATAAATTACATGTTTTATTTAATTCTTACCAATCTAATAGTTTATAGTTAGTTCTTCTCTGTGCTAGTGTTATGGAGGCTTTGACCTACTCTCTATGCTGTATCAGCTAAGCATTTAAAGCTAAATTTTTACTGGTTATGGAAATATATTGAAGCCGCAAAGGTGGTGATTCCTAACAAGCCAATTTGCTAAGGCATCACTAGTAACACAACAACCGCCCAGTATAATCCCACAAGTGGGGTCTGGGGAGGGTAGTGTGTACGCAAACCTTACCCATACCTTAGGGGTAGAGAGGCTGTTTCCGATAAGGCATTACTAGTGATAGGAGTAAAGATTCTTTGGCTGCCAACTCGAAGTGACTCTGAATGCAAACTCTAGTATGTCGCACAACAAAAGTTAAGATTTGTGGTTGATGAGATTCAGTTGATTTGGTCTTGGCAAAATGCAGCTCTTAAATTTTTTCCATAGTTAAGCATATTTTTTTCACCAATTAGCTTATTTCACTTATAAATGATTAAAGTGTGATGCAATTTTCTTTGTAATGGATAAAACAAAGTCTTCTCTTTGACATTCTATGCGCACCAAAGGCAAATGGTTTGCTTATATCATTTCTCTTCCTTTTTTTTCTCTTCCCTTTTTTGTCCTTATCAAATAGGAGTAGTACTGCCTCCGGTCCAAAATAAGTGATTTTTTTGGATGTTTTCACACAGATTAAGAAATTTACCTTTTAGCATTAATTAGCAATGAAATTGACCATATTAACTTTTACTATCTCACATAAATACTCCTAACACATATTCCAACACTATTTACTCCAAGGACAATATAGGAAAAAATAATTAATTCATTCTTGAAATCTGAAAAAATCATTTATTTTGGACCATAAGAAAAACTTTTTTGGACCGGAGGAATAGTATTTAGATAATAATTCTCTGATTAAGTTGACATGGATTGCCGGCATTTTCGGGATTAGAATTAATAAGTCTTAAATCAGAATTGAGCTTACTTTCAAATATCTTTTTTCCTTTTTTTTTTTTTTCCCGGCATTTACTATCAAGTCTATAAGTGGGAAATTTGTATGGTCGCGGGAAAGAGCAGCTAAAATATCCTGGAGGCCATTCTCTGAGCCATGTCGGTTGACCATGACTGGTCGGAACTTCCACCGGAGCTTCTCGATACGATTGTGAATAAGCTAATTAACCTCCGCGATTACCTCAGTTTCCGAGCCGTTTGCTCCAACTGGCGATCCTCAACGCCGGCGACTCCCAAAAACTTACCTTGTCAATTCCCATGGTTAATGCTCCCAAAAAACCGGTCGAACCGGCGCGGTTTTTTCAACCTCCTTGATAACAAGCTCCACTTCCTCAACCTGCCCGAGGCTTCGAATCGCCGCCGACGTTGTGGCTCTTCTCATGGCTGGCTCATCATCGTCGACGAATCGCCGTCAATTTTCATAATTAATCCGCTTACGAAAGTAACTTTTAATCTTCCGCCGCTGTGTCAGCTTCCTAATGTGGTAAATTTCGATTTTTACAGCGTAGGTCGAGAATTTACCATCCAATCTCCCGACGGCGAGGTTTACACTCGTAATTTAAAAGAAATACGTGACTTGTTTATTAAAAAAGTTGTCCTTTCGCATAGTCCTTCACGTGATCCGAATTTTATTGCGGTAATGATCCTTAATGAAACAGGCGAGCTTGCTTACTGCAAAAATGGAGAAAATTCGTGGAAATTTATTGATGAAGCGCGGTTTTTTGCTGAGGATGTTATATATTTTGATGGATTATTTTATGCTGTTCATAAACTTGGATCGATTGCAGTTTGTGATGTTAGTGGTGATTTGCCTAAGGTTTCGTTTATTGAAACGCCTAGGCAAATTGGCGGTGATATACAGTATTTGGTTAAAACGGATGATGAACTTTTACTGGTAACTAGGTCTTTGGAGCTTGATACTGATGCTGCGTATCATCAGCTTGATGTTGTGTATAAGACGGTTGAATTTCGTGTGTTTAGGTTGGTTTTAGAAGGGCCGAGGTGGGAGAAGGTGGATAGTTTGGGTGAGAAGATGTTGTTTTTAGGAGAGAATTCTTCATTGGCGCTGTTGGCTTCTGATTATCCTGGATGTGAAGGAAATAGGATTTACTTTACGGATGATTATTGTGAGGCTAATTATGATGGTGTCAATGGGAATCATGATCTAGGGTATTACAATTTAGAGGACGGTAGGATTGAAGCATTATCATGCTATCCTCGCAATTCACATTCTATGCTTCGTTGGCCTCCTCCAATTTGGTTCACTCCGAATCCATGTTGATAATGTAAGTCTGCCTCTCTTTTACATTTTCTTGTGTACAAATTAGCTTAGATCTTTGGTTTCATGTAATATAAGTGTTGATAGGATTGTACTGTCCAACTTGAATTTCACCAAAAGCTAGTCTGATGCTATTGTAAGATATTTATAGTTATAGATGAAGCACAACTCAACCATTACAGTGGAAGTAGAGATTGTTCACTGCCGACTCTCTAAAACTTAGTTTGAGGTAATTATACCTGCAATACAACGGAAGTGCGATCCTATAGTGCCAATATAGGATTGTAGTCAGGAGAGATTTTAGGGTCTTGACATTGGGGAGCATTAATTATTTTCCTATGAAACCCCCCATTCTGACTATTTTGGGGCAATGAAATTGCTTCCTCTCGCCTAGATTATAAGCTTGTGTTGATGTTGTAAATATGCAACATATAAGGACTCTTCTGTTAAGATGAAGTAATGCCAAATGTAGTAGTCCTGTATTTACTCATCTATCTGAATGAAGTTAATTTCCACATGAAATGGACGGAGATTTGAGTTTCTCCACCATCTCCTGATGCTTCCTATGATAGATTCTTTTTGAATAGGCAATTCAAGTGCTTTCCAAAAATTTCTTCCACCAATTACTGGGTTAACTTAATGGGAAATTATGGTTTTTAGCTCTGCCATGACCATGTAATTTTGAGATTTGCATAAATGTATATGATTATTGTTTATTGCTAGTGAGAAAGGTTCTTTATGCATCTGTTCATCTGTCCCTATTTTGATTTCTCCTTGCAGTGTATACTACCTCTTGATTCATGCTATTATCTTGTTGCAGTGTATTTGGTAAATCCCCAGTAAGGGTTTGTGAATATGTCTCTGGCCAGAGTTCACTTTGATGGAATTACTTTGTATATGAGTTGCAAATAATCAAATTGTGGTGTGCTGTAAGTAAACCTGTACCTATATTATCTTGATGCAATCTGTGTGACCGCAACATTCCTCGTAATCAAATATCTCTGTACTGTAAATAAATCTGTACCAACATATTTATGCCAGCAGCTTTCCCATGTAATTGCCATCTTTCTGCATCTGTTATGTCTCTATGAATACCTTCACTTTTATTCTGAACAACTAATTAGCTGGACTGAAATATTTTGCACTTTTGGAATTATGGATCTGAATTAATATTTGTCGAAATTTTAGTAATTTTTACATAAATAAATATACTTTGTGTTGAGAATACTCTGTTGGTTGAACTCGTCACAAACATGCTACATCCGTCTCTAACTATCTCACCCTCCAATTCTATCCCTCATGTCTCATGGCATCCAAGCGAATGATGCCTTTTAGTGGGAGCTCTCTAACCTAACTTGCTAAGTCTCCAATGTTCAGTTTATGCGTAATCACTTCTGTCAAGTTCATATTTACAGAAATTTTTGTCAGACGTGCTGCTATTTGAAGAAAACACGGTACAACATATATGGGCAGCACAAGAGTCGCTAGAGGGAAAAATCGTCCGACTTTATTTGAAAACAACAACAACAACAACAACAACAACAACAACGATCCAGTATAATCCCACAAGTGGGGTCTGGGGAGGATAATATGTACGCAGACCTTACCACTACCCCGAAGGGTAGAGAGGCTGTTTCCAGGAGACCCTCGGCTCAAAAAAGCAACAGGAGCCGATATATTAGTACCATAAAAATGCATAATAAAATAACAGCAATATAAGAGATATGAAATACAGAATACGAAATACGAAATAGATGGCTGGTATAGTAAAACTAGCAGGTAAAGCCCTGCATCAATAGACGACCAATGACATTCTTAGTCTAACTCCTAACTGGCTAGTCTCACTCTATTGTGCTGTAGAAATATTCACAACTTTCCCTAACCTACAACCTTAATGCTCGACCTCCATAATTCTCTGTCAAGGGCCATGTCCTCAGTAATCCTAAGTCGTGCCATGTCCTGTCTGATCACCTCTCCCCAATACTTCTTAGGTCGCCCTCTACCTCTCCGCGTGCCCACTACAGCCAGTCGCTCACACCTCCTCACCGGCGCATCAGTGCTCCTCCTCTGAATGTGCCCGAACCATCTGAGTCTTACTTCCCGCATCTTGTCCTCCATGGGGGCCACGCCCACCTTCTCTCGAATATCTTCATTCCTAATCTTATCCATCCTTGTATGCCCGCACATCCACCTCAACATCCTCATCTCTGCTACTTTCATCTTCTGGATGTGTGAGTTCTTTACCGGCCAACATTCAGTTCCATATAACATGGCAGGCCATATAACATGGCAGGCCTAACCACTGCTCTATAAAACTTACCTTTTAGTAACGGTGGCACTTTCTTGTCACACAAGACTCCCGCTGAGTTGGTGGCACTTTATTGCTGTTCCTAGAGAAGAAATGAGGAAACAAAACTTCGTCCGTTTGGTAAGTGATGCGAAGAGTTGCTGAGTTGGTTGCGGATTGGAATATTAAATCTCTTGCTGTTATTAGCGATGAGAAAAATCTAATGCTGCTCATTTGGTCTTTAGTTTTACAGTCTAAACAAAACTAAAATTTGTAATGCCACAGATAATCACTAAGCAGCATTTTGAAATTAAATTTGGAACGCCACAGATACCAACTAAGCATTTTGCAGACATTCTATAAGTAATAACACTTGAAGATAAAACAAAGTGACCTAAGAGGCCGGCACACATATCAGTTCAGCCCATCTAAGACCACCTAAAACAGTTTTTCCCCTCTTTCTTTTTTACTAAGCAATACACCTCATTGAGTACATTGAAACTGCAGGTTCAGCAGTAGAATCAATATAAACCCTTGGATGATCTCCCTCCATTCCATAATCCGTCATCGGACGGTAGTCATCCAGCTCTTCTTCAAATTCATACACAAACTCTGGCATTTCTATCTCCTTTCTCTTTACGTGTTCCCACAGGAACTCTAACCTAGTTACATAATTCAGCTTCCAATAAATCCTGCAATCAAATTCCACCATAGAGTAAATTACATCCTGTACTATAATCTTTTAAAATACCAAAAAAAAGTACTTATTTGAAAGTTAAGTGTCGTAGGAAAAGTTAATTACCCTCCTGTGAAGATGAGACGGCCAAAAATGGCAAGAAAGAGTCGAGACTGTAGGCTTGGGTGAAGGAAATAAACAGCTTTCAGATGATCTTTCACGTTTTCCGGCATAGCATCACAGATTGATCGGAGAGCTGCTATTCCTGGGAAATTTTCACTTCTGTTAACTCCTGTATGTACGTACACTATTGAGAATTGTCTCTGCTCTAAACTTGGATAAATCTTCTCTTGTACATACTTGTTTACTGCCTCCACACTTACAATCCTTGCTGAAAATCATTGAATCAACCAGTAAAACAAAATATCATAATTAGGATACAGAAACAGGGAGAAGAAAAAAGTTGAACAACAAAAAAGTCCTAAACCTTAAAGGACAAGTCGATGCATGAAGCATCCGCATTCACGCAAGATCCGGAAAAGGGCCGCAGCCAAGGGGTGTGATGTATACAGCCTACCCTAATGCAAGGGTCAGTAGTTGGTTGATTCTACTGTTTGAACTTGTGACCTATAGGTTATATGGGAGATAATTTACCGTAACTCCAAGGCTCCCTCTCAAAAGAGGGAAACTTTGACACTGTAAAATTAATGTGTTGGCTTAGGCTTTAATTAAAAGGAGCCTTGTGACTTTTAAAATTAATATCTAGGCGCGGAGTTAGGGTTTTTCACTAAAAGGACTCAAAACAACACTTGAGAGCTCTTGAGTTGGGTCAAGGAGATTCAATATCTATTATATATTTTTAAAATATAATTTTGCTTTGTATATACAACATAACTTTTTGACGAAAAAGAGTTAGATGAACCACTTATTCTTACGCCGCTATCTCCGCCCCAGTCTAGTCTAGACTAACAAGAAAAAAGATTAAAAAAACTGTAGCAATCTGTTCAAATATACTGATTTCTACTCTTCCTCTTATATAACTAAGACAAGAAACTTAGTGAGAGATTGTTTCCGAAAGACCCTCAACTCGATCTTATATAACTAACGGAAGTAGAATTAAACTTGAAGAAAGAAAGAACTAACCAGGGAAAAGCTTGCCGATGATGCGAAGGATGGTGCAGCCACGTTTATCTTTACCTTGAATCTTGAAGATTTGGAGTTTGTCTATGAGTTTTTCTTGTTCTGGTTGGGAGATTGTCATCATCAAAGAAGATGGAGAATTCATGGTGTTCTTTTGCAGACCAGAGCTAAAGAGAGTTGATAATAAACTGTTTTTGTACTACGAGTGCCTTTTTAAAAAGAGAGTATGGGGCCTATGTAACATAATTGTGGTTTAAAGAAAAGACTTTGGGTAGTTGAAAATAGATTTCATTCGGGTTTGGGTCTTTTCTTACAAGTTTATACTGGAATAGGTAGAATTGGTAAATGTTTCGATTGAATCAAATAACGAGTCACAACTTTAAACAACAACAACAACAACCCAGTATAATTCCACAAGTGGGGTCTGGGGAGGGTAATATGTACGCAGACCTTACCTACCCCGAAGGGTAGAGAGGCTGTTTCCAGAAGACCCTCGGCTCAAAAAGCAACAGAAGCCGCTATATTAGTACCATATAAATGCATAATAAAATAACAGCAATACAATAGATATGAAATACAGAATACAGAATACAAAATACGAAAAAGATGGCTGATATAGTAAAACTAGCAGGTAAAACCCTGCATCAATAGACAACCAATGACATTCTTAGTCTAACTCCTAACTGGCGAGTCACAACTTTAATCAGTCTAACATAATTCAATCTCCCTTCTCCTTTTTTTTTTTAAATGTGGGATTATACTGGATGGTTGTTGTAATATATTTTTTTAAAGAAGTTATTAGGTTAAACTTTTTCAAATTTAAATAATTCACAATTTTCAAATCTGATTTTGTGCATTTGAGTTCAGATTGCATTTTGACAGTTAAGTTATACCGTGTGATTCTTTCTAACCCCATTACCCCATAAATTTGACGAGTCATTTTGAATTTCAATTCGTTGAATCAAGTAAATAAATAAGTTATAATTCAAATCATTTGAAAATAAACAAGCCAGTTACTATGCTATCTCATAAAATTAATCGAGATAATACACGCTGGACGCAACAGTTATCAAAAGAGGTGAATTACTAAGAATTGAGTTGATTTTTGGGCAAAATATAAAATTGACTTGTCAGCAAAACTAATAGTCAAAAAAATATATAAAATATACTCCCTCCGTTTTAATTAATGTGAACATATTTGACTGGGCACGGAGTTTAAGAAAAAAATGAAGACTTTTGGAATTTGTGGTCCTAAACAAGTTCATTAAGGGTAAAGTTGTAACTTTAAGCTAAATTGTTACCAAATTTAGAAAGAGTTCATTCTTTTTGGAACGAACCAAAAAAGAAATAGGTTCACATAAATTGAAACAGTTAAAAATTAGAACAGGGAGTATATATTATCGACTACTCCTATTATTTTTTGAAACAGTTAAAAATATACATTTTTCTTGATTTTGTCACAATTAGAAACGGGCAGGGAACGAGGGGGTGGTTGGTCTAATAATATGAGTGCATGGGGCCTTATCTGTTTTGTGCTAGAGCCAAACAGATTGATGAGAGACTGAAGGTATATTCTAAGGCATCTTCCTTTTTCTGGGACTGAGGGAAGGGCAATATAGATGAGTCTCCCTTAAATGGCTCACTATAATTGCCACGTTTCTCTCTGGATTTTGGATGATCTAAGAATAGATTAGTTGGATTTTTCCTATAATATTATGAATAGTATAATGATAGGAGCTGAAAAGATCCTGTGTTTCTGAATTCTGTCTCTTTGCCCATTCCTCTATAGCTTTGTAAATTTTAAGCATTGAATTTAAGTCGTAGACCGAAATAATCAGGTGTCATACGGAAACTAGTAAAGCAAATCTTGAGCGACGATAAATTATACAACAAAGGAGAAATATATCAAAAGAGACATAAATATTTAACGTGGTTCGGTCAACTGACCTACGTTCACCGCGGAGATGAGCAATCCACTATATAAAAAGAGAGTACAAAATATCGAGAGAACAACCTCACGAAAAGACAAACACAAGTGACACACTAACACTTGTCCTGTAAAGTTCTCCCCCTAAATACGACTCTCAACCCCCATGTGGCTACATTGTGGTTGCTGGAGAAGGAATGATCCTCAATTTATAGAAGTCCAAACCTTTTCCTACAAGAAAAAATACTAGTCAAGTATAGGAGAATTATATTTCCTTCTACAAAAAGGAAAACCCAATTAAGGTAATTATATTGTCATTTCTTTCAACAAATAGAATCAAATATGATAAGAAAATTATGGCAAAAACCTTACAAGTTTTTCTACAAATTTTAGCAAGTGGTTATGTATAATACTTGTTAGTTATCGGGCTGTGTTAGGTGTGTACCAAATTAAGCATGAGATACAAAAATAATATAAATAAATAAATAAATAAATAAATGGTTAAGTAACAAAAAGATCATATACGTGACATATATCATACATTCAGTGATTTTGCCACAAAGACCAATAGACTCACAAGTCGAATTATGATAATAGGCCGTCATGGGTAATTTTTTTCAAGAAGTAACCTTAGTAGCCGCTCTTTTCAATCGCTTAAGTGAAAACTAGCCATAAGGCGTATAATATATGTACAATTCATATATAAGATGTGTATAAATAGATATAGTCAGCGTATAATCAATGTATATCGATTAGAAAAAGAATAAATAGGAAATCCAACGGCTATTTGCGTAAACATCTCATAAAAGGGCCATATTCATCCGATATCTGGCACTTACTAGCCCAACTAATTCAAATTTCGGCTACGTAACGTTTATTAATAGGAAAACACTTACTATTAGAAATTTCTCTATTACTAAAGTTCCTACCCGATATCTCTGATTAAGGATAGAGAGATTATATTTATCCCATCGACAGTGATATTACCGGTTCTGCTAAAGGGAAAAGGGGGATTTGTATCTATGCCCGCTTTTTGGATCACGTTTTAACTTACACCCGCTTTGCAAAAAAAATTGCAAGCGTACCCACTTTTCGCGTAAACTTCAGGCATACGGGCCTGAAGTAGCAATGACAATCACGCAAACTTCAACATTCTAGTAGACGGGCCTGAAGTTGTTTGTAATTTCTGAACTTTAGCATGTTTTAGGTGAAGTTTTTGCCTGAAGTAGCAAAAATTACTGAACCAAGTGTTGGCTGAAGTTTTTGTTTGTAATTGCTGAACTTAAACATTCTACAAATTGAAGTTTTGTTCTCTATTTGCTGAATTTCAGCATGTTGGCTGAAGTTTTTGTTTGTAATTACTGAACTTAAGCATTCTACTAGCTGGAGTTTTGTTATCTATTTGCTGAACTTCAGCATGTTTTAGCTGAAGTTTATTCTATATTTGCTTAACTTCAACATGTTTAACTCTTATCTAAACCTAAAGATCTCCCCAAATTTTCAGCGCTTGCAGATTGTTTGTCATGACCCAGGTTTCCCACCCTCGGGGGTCGTGATAGCGCATACTCGTAGAAGCTAGGCAAGCCGCGAAACATGGAAATTACTAACTCTTTCATTTTTAATCTTTTTTAACATTCTGTATTAATAGGTAATCAACATTTAGATATTAACGATAAATGAAATCAAGCGAAAGACTTAATCTAATATAATAACCAAAACCACTACGACAATGACAACACACGTCTCTACCCGGGACCCGGTGTCACAATATCATGGACGGACTAAGATTACAACAACAAATGTCTGAAAGAAATACAATCTGTCTCGAAATCAAATGAAAATAGAGTACGTAATAAAGTAGAAGAGAACGTTGGGCCTGCGGACGCCTGCAGGACTACCTCGGGATCTCTGGCTGGACTAAAGGCAGGCTCCCCAAGTGCTACTGACCAAATGCTGCTCCGGAATCTGCACATAGTGCAGAGTGTAGCATCAGCACAACCGACCCCATGTGCTGGTAAGTGTCTAGCCAAACCTTGGCGAAGTAGTGACGAGGCTAGGACCAGACTACCAAATAAACCCGTGCAGTTCAAATATATACAGCGGGAAAGAAATACAGAAATAAACAAGTAAAGACGGGAGGGGGAAACATGCCTTGGAGGAGTAATAGGTAAAAACAGAATATTAAGAGAATTATAAAGGAATCAAAATCCATACACTAACAAGAATAAAGAAAACAAAGCAGATTTCACTTTCTTTTCACATCTTGTGCGGGCGTGCAACCCGATTCCATTTCCTGTATCTCGTGGCAGCGTGCCACTCGCTCCCATTTCACTTGTCTTGTGGTAGGCGTACCACCCACTCCTATTTCATTATATCTTGTGGTAGGCGTACCACCCGCTCCCATTTTATTATATCTTGTGGTTGGCGTACCACCCACTCCCATTTCATTATATCTTGTGGTAGGCGTACCACCCGCTCCCATTTACCAACCAACAACAATCACAAGGAGTCCCGGCAGGGGAACAAGATCAACATAATAACTTCTCGGCAAGGGAACAATAATATTTCAACAACATCTTGGCAAGGGAACAATGATATCTCAACAATATCCCGACAAGGGAGCAATAATATCAAACAAACATCCCGACAAAGGAACAAACAACACCGGCGCACCCCAAGACGAAACATTGGGTCTAACGAAACCCTTCTCAAGCAAGTTTTGCAACTATTCCTTCTACTCTTTCAACTCAGACGGGGCCATACGATATGGCAGAATAGAAATGGACTGAGTGCCCGGAGCCAAATCAATGCAAAAATAAATATCCCTGTCGGGTGGCATACCCGACAGGTCTGAAGGGAAAACCTCAGGAAACTCACGAACAACGGACACAAAATCGATAGAAGTAACTCAACACTAGAATCACGAACATATGTCAAATAGGCCAAACACCCCTTCTTGACCATACGCCGAGCCTTCACATAAGAGATAACACTATGGGTAGAATGACTAGGAGTCCCTCTCCACTCTAAATGAGGTAAACCCGGTAAGGCTAAGGTCACAGTCTTGGCATGAAAATCCAAGATAGCGTGGTAAGGTGATAACCAGTCCATCCCTAATATGACATCAAAATTGACCATGTCTAGAAGCAAAAAACCTACACGAGTCTCAAGACCCCCAATCACGACTATACAAGAGCGATGGACTCGATATACCACAATAGAATCACCCACCAGTGTAGACACATAAACATGATCACTCAAAGAATCACTAGGCATAACCAGATACGGTGCAAAATAGGATGACGCATACGAGTACATAGACCCTGGATCAAATAACACTGAAGCATCTCTATCACAAACCAGAACCGTACCTGTGATAACTGCATCGGAAGCCTCAACCTCAGCCTCGGGTCTAGCTGGAAGAGCATAACATCGGGGCTGGGGCCCACCACCCTGAACTACATCTCAGAGATGGCCTGCTGCTGGCTGGCCTCTACCTCTAGCGGCCTGAGCTCCACCTCTAATACCTCTACCTCCACCTCTAGTACATATACCCCCACCCCTAGCTGGCTGGGCGGGCTGTGGAACACTTGGTACCTGAACCATGGCACAGGAACCTTGATGCTAAGAGCTACTCGGTGCTCGAGGGCAATACCTAGCATTGTGCCTCATGTCGCCACAATTAAAGTAAACCCTCGACTGCTGGGGCTGACGACCCTAGAAGCTCTAAAGCGGCGGTGCACTAATAGGAACTGGTGATGCACTGTAGGACTTCTGATCAGAATACTGCATCTGAGAACCATGGCCACTTGAAGCACCGTGAGAAACCTGAAGTGCTGACTGAAAGGGCCTGGGGGGATAGCCTCTACCATATGAATCCCTACCTCCAGACTAGGTACCACTGAATCTTCCTAAATGACGGAGCCTCTTGTCCGACCCATAAACACCTCCCTGTGACAGAACCATCTCCACTCTCCTGGCCACATTGGCTGCCTCTTGGAAAGATATCTCACTCCCAGTCTCCCTAGCTATCTGAAGATGAATCGGCTGAATAAGTCTATCAATGAACCTCCTCACCCTCTCTCTCTCTCGGTGGGGAGTATGACAAGAGCATGACGAGCCAAGTCGATGAATTCAGTCTCATATTAGGTAACAGTCATGGAACCCTGCTGGAGACACTCAAACTGCCTCCGATAGGCCACTCTCTGAGTGATGGGGAGAAACTTCTCCATAAATAGCTGAGTAAAATTCTCCTAAGTCAAAGCTGGTGATTCGGCTAGTTTAGCCAAACAGAAATCCCTCCACCAAATCTTGGCGGATCCAGACAAGCAAAAAGTAGCGAAATCGACCCCATTGGTCTCAACTATCCCCATGTTCCTGAGAACCTCATAATAGCTGTCTAGATAATCCTGGGAATCCTCAGCAGATGCACCGCTGAAAGTAGTAGTAAAGAGCTTGGTGAATCTATCCAGCCTCCACAAAGCATCGGTAGACATAGCTGCTCCATCACCGATTTGAGCTACCATACCCAGCTGGACTACTCCAACTGGCTGAACCGCAAGAGTCTAAAACTGGGGAGCTACCTGCTCCGGAGTGCGAGTAGCAGGAGTCTGGGTTCGTCTTCCAGCCTGAGAGACGGCTGGTGCTACAGGAAGCAAACCTGCCAGGGTGACACTCTCCATAAGGCCCACTAGACGGACTAGAGCATCCTGGAGAACTGGGGTAGCAATAAACCCCTCTGAGACCTAAGCTGGGCCCACCAGAACTGCTGGGGGCGGAACCTCATCATCCAAATCAACCTGAGGCTTCGCTGCTGGTGCTGCTACTCAAGGTTGAGCTCTACCCCTACCTCGCCCTCTACCCTTTGTGGGAGCTGCTGCTGGGGGCTCGGGTTGCTGGTCAGTGGATGAGAAAGTGCGTGTTCTCACCATCTGCGAAAGAATAGAGTAGAATTTCAATTAGCATTGAGAAACCAATCTACACGACAGGAAAGAATAAATGTGAAGTTTTTTTCTAACTCTGTAGCCTCTGTCGGATAAATACAGATGTCTCCGTATTGATCCCTCAGACTCTACTAAGCTTGTCCGTGAATTGTAAGAACTATGTAACCTAGAGATCTGATACCAACTTGTTACGACCGGGGTTTCCCACCCTCAGGGGTTGTGATAGTGCCTACTCGTAGAAGCTAGGCAAGCCGCGAAACATGGAAATTACTAACTCTTTCATTTTTAATCCTTTTTAACATTCTGTATTAACATGTAATCAACATTTAAATATTAACGATAAATAAAATCAAGCAAAAAACTTAATATAATATAATAACCAAAATCAGTATGACAATGACAACACACGTCTCTACCCGGGACCCGGTGTCACAATGTCACGGACGGACAAAGATTACAACAACAAATGTTTGAAAGAAATACAATTTGTCTCGAAATCAAATGAAAACAGAGTACGTAATAAAGTAGAAGAGAACGCCGGGCCTGCGGACGCCTGCAGGACTACCTCAAGATCTCTGGCTAGACTGAAGGTAGGCTTCCCAAGTGCTACTGACCAAATGATGCTCCGAAATCTGCACATAGTGCAGAGTGTAGCATCAGCACAACCGACCCCATGTGCTGGTAAGCGTCTAGCCTAACCTCGGCGAAGTAGTGACGAGGCTAGGACCAGATTACCAAATAAACCTGTGTAGTTCAAATATATACAGCGGGAAAACAATACAAAAATAAACAAGTAAAGACGGGAGGGGAAACATGCCTTGGGGGAATAATAGATAAAAACAGAATATTAAGAGAATTATAAAGGAATCAAAATCCATGCACTAACAAGAATAAAGAAAACAAAGGCAGATTTCACTTTCTTTTCACATCTTGTTGCAGGCGTGCAACCCGATCCCATTTCCTGTATCTCGTGGAAGGCGTGCAACCCGCTCCCATTTCACTTGTCTTGTGGTAGGCGTACCACCCACTCCTATTTCATTATATCTTGTGGTAGGCGTACCACCCGCTCCCATTTTATTATATCTTGTGGTTGGCGTACCACCCACTCCCATTTCATTATATCTTGTGGTAGGCGTACCACCCGCTCCCATTTACCAACCAACAACAATCACAAGGAGTCCCGGCAGGGGAACAAGATCAACATAATAACTTCTCGGCAAGGGAACAATAATATTTCAACAACATCTTGGCAAGGGAACAATGATATCTCAACAATATCCCGACAAGGGAGCAATAATATCAAACAAACATCCCGACAAAGGAACAATGATAATAATAACATGTGAGACATAATAAACTACATAAACTACAACGGAGTCATATCAAATTATAATACAAGACTCACGGGCATGCTTGACACCGACATATAGATACTCGTCACCATGCCTATACGTCATACTCCACAATTAATACGTAGCAAATAGACACAACTCCTAATCCTTCAAACTAAGGTTAGACCAAACACTTATCTCGAACTTCCACGGCCAACTCAAGCCTCAAACACCGCTTTTCCTTTTGAATTCGGCTCCAAATCAATTGTATCTAGACATAATCGACTTAATAACATCAATAAACGCTAAACAATCCAATTCTAATGCTTATTTATAGCATTCCCATCATTCTTCCCAAAAAGTCAAAAATTGACCCCGGGCCGCTTGGTCAAAACACGAGGTTCGGAACAAAACCCGATCACCCATTTACCCACGAGCCCGAATATATAATTTATTTTGAAATCCGACCCCAAAACAAGGTCAAATTCCCAAATAATCAAAAAGCCCTAACTCTACCCAAATCCCTAATTTTCTACCCTTAATATCATGTTTTAGGCCTAGAAATCTATTGGGTGTTGATAAAAATAGAAGAAAACGAGCTTAGGATTACATACCTATGAAGCTATGGTGAAGTTTCTCTTCAAAAATCGCCCAAGAGGTGTGGAGAAGATGAAGTTTATGAAAAATGGAGGAATTCCCGTAATGCATTCTGTTTTTTGAACTTACAAATAACTGGGCGAATTTGGTCTATGCGTTCGCGATAGGCTCATCGTGTTAGCGATGAGCTAGGCCTGAGAGACCTTCGCATTCGCGGAAATGGGCTCGCGTTCGCGGAGCACTAACTCCTCAAGCCTTTGCGTTCGCGTCCAGGTGGTCGCATTCGCGTAGGGTATAATACCCCTCCCCCTGCCCAGGTTCATAAGCCTTTGCGTTCGCGATTCCAGGCCCGCGTTCGCGAAGGGATGACCCCCCAAAGCTTCGCATTCGTGACCTGGTCTCGCGTTCGCGTAGAAGGAAATTTCCTTCAGCATGAATAACTCATCGCGTTCGCGAGGGTCCTCCCGCGAACGCGAAGAAGAAAATACCAGAACACTAAAACTGAAAAACCTACAACTTCTTATGAGTTCAAAACCTTCCGAAACACATCCGAAACTCACCCGAGCCCTTGGGGCTCCAACCAAACATACATACTAATCAAAAACACCATATGGACTTATCAGTGCGATCAAATTGCCAAAATAACATCATAAGCGTCGAATTAAACCTCAAGATCAATGAAATTTCTCAAAACTTCTTTAAACATCAAATTTGCATTTAAGGTCCGAATCACGTCAAATGGATTCCGTTTCTTACCAAACTTCATAGAATTATCTTAAATCACATATAAGACCTGTATCGGGCGCCGAAACCAAAATATGGGCCCGATACCAACATGTTCTAATCAAAATTCATTTTCAAATCCTTTAAACAATTTCAGAAAATAATTTTCTTTAAAAATTAATTTCTCGCGCTTGGGACCTCGGAATTCGATTCCGGGCATACGCCCAAGTCCCATATTTTCCTACGGACCCTCCGGGACCGTCAAATCATGGGTCCGGGTCCGTTTACCCAAAACATTGACCGAAGTCAAATTAATTCATTTTATAGTCAAAATTTATCATTTTTCACAGATTTTCACATATAAGCTTTCCGGCTACGTGCCCGGACTGCGCACGCAAATCGAGGTGATGCTAAAAGAGATTTTTTTAAGGCTCGGAACGCAGAATTACCTTTTGGGTCATCACATTGTTGTGGGCTACTAGAAGCTAAAAGTTGTTCAAAAAATGGCGAATCAGGGCAGTCATGCTTCATCTGCAAGAAAAGCCTCAATCACTCACGTAATCTTTGACATGGACGGCCTTCTTCTAGGTATATACGTACGTGTATATATCATTCTGTATAAGATCTTTCTTACGTGATTAACTATATATATAGGTCCATTCTATTTTGCAAATCTGGTATGACTTGACAATGCAATGCATGCCCACTGTTTCTTGACCCAATTGCCCATTTTGCCAATAACTGGTAATGTGCTTGTGGGAATTTCCTATAAGTAGTTTTTCAAGGGTTGGTATACCTTTGGTATGCAATCATTTGCTTAAATTATTTGACAGAGTCTCATGTGTTTGATAGTTTGAGAGAGAAAAGAAGAAGAGGAAAAGAAAGGAGGAAGAAAGGAGCGCACAGGTAGCAGGAAGAAGGAGGAGTTTGATGTTGTAAAAATTAGGGTATAGGTTAAATAATTTATAAAATATAGATACAAATTAAATAGGGGCGACCAAATAAGGCGTCCCATGCAATTTTTACAAGAGAAAAGCAAGGAATTAAGGCCCATGGGGTTTGATTGCTATGGCTCTTTTCATAATAGTTTGAGAGAGACATAATGCTTATCAAGAAGTATCATTATTTCATATCACCGTAAGATGATAGAAAGAGACGGGAAAAGAAAACAAAACGCCATGGTTAGTTGATCTACTGACGTTTGAAGGGGCATTTCATCTTTCTTCTATTTTTATTTTATTTATGAGACGAATGGACCTGTGGGCAACATTTAAACTAAACTTTTCTAGCAAGAGAATCATATGCAGAGGCGGATCGAAGATTTGAGGCTTATGGATTCCTACCGTAATTTTAAATTAATATGCAATAATAACTGGGTTCACAGTTAGATATTTACAAATATTTAGTAAAATTTTTAATATAAATATAGGGTTTACACAAAAATAGATCAAACTACGTTGAACGTGTACATTAGTTCTTTCTTAAACCATGAAATAAGCACTATAGTAACATATTTTTTTTCCTTTAAATTTGTCTCGCATAATCTTGGGAAATAATTCAAATTTGGGGAAGATATTTGTAATCTGATTGCATATTCATTGAATATGGCTTATCAATGTCGATCTATTATCACAACTTGACTTGTAAGCTAATTTGAATTTGAATTTAATTGATTTTAAGGCTGAGAAGTACTGCTTCATACTAGTGTTGTAATTTTTTTTTTTTTTTTTTGGTAAAGTTATTTTATTACCAAGTAAAACATTGTGTACAAGTAGGGGTGTACAAACCGAACCGGAAAATCGCACCAAACCAAAAAGTCAAATCAAACCGATTAAAAAATCCGATTAAGTTTGGTATTGAGTAAAAAAAATCCGAACCAAACCGACATATAAATATATAATTTTTATATATATTTGTAAGACTTTTTATACAATTTTCTTTAAAAAAACATCTAGAAATATTTGTGATTCTCTTATGGGATGTAATATTTAATTAAATATGAAGAGTTCCATATTTATTAACTTTAAATAATAGATTCTGTGATCACTTTCTTATCAAGTGTTAGTGAAATGTGTCAATCTCTTTGTTCTTCCATATTCATATGTCAAGATCTATTAAATTCTTATATTTTTTAGAATTTGAAATGGTATTTTGATAATTTAAAATTAAATAAAACATATCATTATATTGGTTCATATTTATTTTTATATTTTATTATTAAATTCGGTTAACCTTGAAAGTGTACATCAATGTAAGATTATCGTAAGACGACTAAAAAATAACTATCATGTGTTACTAAGTAAATTGTTCCATAACAATATTTTAATAGATCATATAATTGTCATTTTTTTTCAATTTTTACTAAACATATATTCACTTATCAAAAATTTAATAAAGTAAGATTGAAATAATATTCATATAACAAAAAAAAAAACGAAAAATCTAAAAAATCCGACAAAATCGAACCAATCCAAACCGATATTGTTGATTTGGTTTGATTTCGGTAAAAACCGAACCAACTCGATCCATGTACACCCCTATGTACAAGTAAAAAGAAAACAAAAAAACTGACCGCAAAACTGGACATCTTCCCAGTTGCATGATATATATATTATTATTATAAAAGCATGAATACAATATTGGTGGACGAAAATAGCCTAAAATAACCCTTCAAATATATATTCTATATTGGACAACAATGTAATTTTAATATGCTTTTTTTTCGATACCTACAAGGATTCAAAGACAAAAATTCGAACTTAAATATAGCAGGAGAGGTCTTCTGGTGTGGTAAGTATTCCTCTTTTAAGCAACTAAAAGTAAATATTAACAAATAAAAAAATAGAGAATGTAGTCAACGTCACATATTATATGCTTAATGAGTATAACTCTAATTTACAAGTTTAAGTGCAAAAGACAAATATGTCCCTTTTATTTTTTATATTTTTCCTTTTTGATTAGTATCTTGGTTTGAAAATCTTAAATTGCAACTGGGTAAGTCATTATTACGTTTATTATTTTAGTAAATCAGTGTAGCATCTAAAAAAAAAGGAAAAAGAAATTTTCAATAAGGAAGCAATTTTTCTTTTAATAATAAAAACTAAATTAAATGAATGAAACAAGTACCCATTATTACAACAACAACAACAACAACAACAACGACCCAGTATAATCCCACAAGTGGGGTCTGGGGAGGGTAATATGTACGTAGACCTTACCCCTACCCCGAAGGGTAGAGAGGCTGTTTCCAGGAGACCTCGGCTCAAAAAGAAAAGCAACAGGAGCCGATATATTAGTACCATAAAAAGGCATAATAAAATAACAACAATATAAGAGATATGAAATACAGAATACGAAATACGAAATAGATGGCTGGTATAGTAAAACAAGCAGGTAAAGCCCTGCATCAATAGACGACCAATGACATTCTTAGTCTAACTCCTAACTGACCAGTCTCACTCTATTGTGCTGTAGAAATATTCACAAGTTTCCCCTAACCTACAACCTTAATGCTCGACCTCCATAATTCCCTGTCAAGGGCCATTATTAAGGAATAAAATTCTGCAATCGATAAAAGAAAATAGCTTTTCAAGAAGTATTCTCTACTTAAGAATAAATAAGTTATTCTACCAATAAAGCAAAAATCTATAGGTATTCTTTTTTCTAGAAAAAGTAATTATGCTATTAATAAGAACTAAAGACATTCTGATATTTTGATCCAAAATAAGGACGTGAGGTTTAAAGATACATCACTGAATTTTCTGACCTATATATTTAATAAATAATTATTACTTGTATATTATAAAAATTGTGGACGGACTTATCAAGATTAGGTGCAAGATCCAATAAAAGCAAACATCATATAGTTGTGTGTTGATTAGTTAGAAAAATCATGCTATTAATAATAGTGCTAAAGCCTTTATTGCGCGAGATTCTTGCGATACTAAGATGTTATTGTTTCAAGTGCAATATTACACTCTTTTATTTTATCTTTGCAGATTTTAGGGAGTTTTAACTTTTCAATTCTAATTATAGTTATGCTATACTTTTATTTTCTATTTTACATGTAAACAGAGTTAACTTTATGACATGAAAAGAAAATTAAAAATGTTAAACATGCCGTCTAGAGTTTAGAGAGAATGAACGAGCCATGCTCACTAATTATTTATTTACTGTGCTTTTATGTAACGTCCATTCAAGATTAAATGAATATAATACCGATCTATATTACTTCTTTGTCTTTTCATAATTTCAATTTTGATTAATGTTAAATTGTTTAAATTTATTAAAGGATTTTTTGTTTAATGAAACTATAATGTTAACCCCTTTCTTCTTTTTTTGATGAAAAAGTATATTATAGCTTTTAGGTGAAAATTAAGTGGTATAAACAAATTACTGAACGTAAATGTCCATAACAAAGAAAATAAATCAATATGAATATGCTTACAACATAAGAGAATAGGATGAGAAAGAATAGAAATAGCCATCATAAAGTTAAATAATTATATTTTGCAAGTAAATAAATATGTAATCTATGTAAAAAGAAAATAAAATTGTTGAAATTCTTCCTAATACATATGAAATTTCATTGCAAAACACTACCATGAAGTGAGAAAAAACTTATGGAGATGGGAAAACTATATTTTTTTTCAAATATTGTAGCTTACTCTTTGTGATCACTTTAATTTACTAAATTTATTTCTAATTATGTTATAACTTTTGGAGAAGTCATTTAGAAAGAAAAATAATTTTTATTTTTGTCATATTCTATTTCTTCAGTGAACTAGGAAAATTGTGAAGTCTCACCCTTTGATGAGTGAAATTTCTTATCTCCTATAATTTGTGTAAACATCGATGAAATAACGTGCAAAACGATTGATATCCTTCTAATAATTTTATAGTTACAATTAATAACAATAACACAACATATGATCGCGGCCTTAATTCCTAATTCAATTATTTTAGTCATAACCTATTTTTTCCCACAAGGGTAGCAGCAACAAAGGGAATGTATATTTAGAACGTTTTTTTTAAATTAAGAAGTATTAAGAGGATAGGAACCTAATAACTTTTTCATACCTCATAAAAGAGATATAATATAATTAAAAATAACATTAATTAGCTTTTTAATATGATTGACGGGGAATATCGTGCAACGCATGTTTATAGAGACTAATATATATATATATATATATATATATATATATATATATATATATATATATATATATATATATATATATATATAGAGAGAGAGAGAGAGAGAGAGAGAGAGAGAGAGAGAGAGAGAGAGAGAGAGAGAGAGAGTAAAATATATAGTAATTCATTGGAAAAGAATTACTATATGTTTATGATGGCCTATGTGATAAGTGACGCACTACATTTGACAAATTTAGTGTCATTTTTTTAAACTTAAAAGCTACTTTTCCTAGTTGACTCAAACGCAACATTTTAGGGCTGCACCATTTAAGAACAACCCAATGGACAAAGTATTTGCGAGTTTCGTGGAAGGATTGCACCTCACGGGGTGTAATGTAAACAACTTACGTTAATGCAAGTATTAATGACTGTTTCCACAGCTTAAATCCGTGACATATAGGTCACACGAAGACAAACTTTACTATTGCTCCAAGTCACCATTTAGGACTGCACCATAAGTTGGCATAAAGAAATATACCTCCGGACATGGCCAAATTTTAAAGAGTTAATCCCCCTAAACTATCAATTTTTTGTCAGTTTCCTACTTAAACTATTCGGTGTCCCAAAACCCCCTGAACTATATTGCTTTTCATATTAAAACCCCCTCATTGCATTCTTAGAGGTGCGTCTAGTATACACTTCTAATTGTAAAAAAACGTGCCATGTAGCACTACACGTGGCTATTTAACTCAGCCTAAAACCCACATAAACTATCACTTTTTTGTCAGTTACCTACTTAAATTATCTGGTGTCCCCAAAACCTCTTGAACTATATTCCCCCTATATATTAAAACCCCATGTTGGACTTTAAAGGTACTTCTGTCTAACTATATTAACTTATGATTTGTATAAATTTTTTATTGTGTTTACTCATGATGTATTACTCTCGAATGATTGATTAATTCTAGGAGTTTTTGGCCAAAATAATATCTAATGTACTGTGTTAATTTTAGGTTTAATTGTGATTGTACTTTATATTATACTCCAATTGACAAGCCCTTATTTATATTCACTTTGTAGCCCAGTTAAAAATATAAATAAAGGCATATAGTGTTGCATTTCTTAAACATAATCTTATATTACATAAAAAAGATTACACAAAATAAAATTTTGCAAGTAAAAAATTAATTGCTTGGCAATTACATTCTTTAATTCCAGATTACATAAAGAAGGTTCAAGAGATTCAATTATATTCTTTACAAGGTATTGAGTTTAATAAGAATATTTAAATTGGTATTCTTTTAACTATATGTGTAAGACATGAAAGAAGACTAAAACAAAAAAGAGAATAAATAATTTCAGAGGAAACAAAAGAGGGAGAAGTTTTTCCAGGAAAACCATACGGAGAACTGAAGAAAAAAGGTTTAAAAATGAAGAAGATGGTGAAAAACAAAAAAGAAATGTAAAAATAAGGAAGAATGGTGAAAAATGAGGAAGAAAGTGGATATAACTGAAATAAGGAGAATATTTATTAAAAAATAAATTTAAAAGAGGGTTAGGCTAATTAGCCTTTTTTTTTTGTTAGATGAGCCATTCTGATAATTTGTTTCAGCTACCACGCGCTTCCAAGCGAGTATCTACACACGCTATGCCAGGTCAGAGCCGCAAGAGTTTTAATACGAAGGGCAATGTAGTTCAAGAGGGTTTTGGGGACACCGAATAGTTTAAGTAGAAAACTGATAAAAATATGATAGTTTAAGGAGGTTTTAGGGTATTAACTCAATTTTAAACAACCTCTCTTTTATCCTCAAGTGTGTTTACTTTTGCTCTCAAAGAAAAAAAATAAACGAATTGGCTATTAAAAGTGGTAAACTCGATTACTCATCCGTTTCAAAAAGAATGGTACTATTTCTTTATTAGTTTGTTTCAAAAAAATTCACATCTTTCAATATTTCCTTATAAGAAGTATTTCTAGCCACATAATTATGACAAGTTTCAGACCACACGTTTCAAAAGTTTTACAATCACACAAATGCTGTGATTTATTTAAGACCACATATCTCAAACTAAGACAATATTTTTGAAACGGAGACAGTATATATGTATACGGTCAAAATCGAAGAGTATGATTTTGAAGGCTTAAAATGGGCTATAAGCCCGAGTCCGAGGAGACTTGAGGTGGGTGTCGAACATCTATCTCGGGGAAGCTGATCGAGTGTGTGGCATAGACCGCATCGAGGGTAGCATTATCTCGAGGTCAATCAAGAAAGAGCGTGAATTTATTAAGAACATGTGGATCTAGACATTAATTATAGGATAAGGGTCGTACAAGATGGGACAGATCCGTACTAGGCCGTTATACACCTGTACCAATAGAATCCTCTGCTTTTATGAGGAATGTACTATATTGGGGTTTTCTCCTCCTATATAAAGGGGACCCCAATCACTTTGTAAAGGAGAGATCATTATTGCAATAGAACATTCTTATTCTTCTCTTGTTTAAACGTGCTCCCTAATTTCTCTTCAGCTTTATTGCCTTTACTTTATTGTTCGGACTTTATTACTCTCAGCTGACCTCGAGGTCCTTGGGTAAATCAAGCTCGAGGCCCCCTACTGCCTCAACCACGCTGACTTGGTTCTTTATTTCTTTTTACTTAAGCTCAATATTATTTAAATAATCACTAATATTAGAATATATTACGTATCTTTAAAACCACAAAAAATATATTACCCAAGCAGGTTCGCTACCAAGCCCTCGAGGGACACAAACCGGGAATCAAGATTCAACAAGGAAAGATATAAACATATATCGAAGACAAAATGGAATATTTCAAGGCGGAATACACCCCGGAATGATCGAAGGATGGATCGAGGCCAAAGCTCCCGAGGATTCATGAGCAAAATCGGGCCTGACAGGCGCTCGAGTCCAGTGGAGGCTCCTAAATTATCAGAATTCAACTTGAGCGTTGACGCCTCAAGTATTGTCTCGGACATTGGCAAAATTAAAGATACTAGATGGCCCAAACCCATACAGACGGATCCTTCTCAGAGAAACCTCAACATAATGTGTAAGTACCACAGTACTCATGGGCATAAGACCGAAGATTGTAGACAACTCAGGGAAGAGGTAGCCCGATTATTTAACGAGGGGCACCTCCGTGAATTTCTCAGCGATCGGGCCAAAAACCATTTTCGAGAAAAAGATGGAAACAGGAAGAGTGAACCTGAAGAAACCCAACATGTTATTTACATGATCATCGGCGAAGTCGACGTCCCACAAGGACCAATATTCAAACGCACCAAAATATCCATCATGGAGGGAAAGGGGACTCGAGATTACTTGCCCGAGGATGTCCTTACATTCAGCGAGGAAGACATCGAGGCCTTATCTCAACCTCACAATGATGCACTGGTAATTTCTATCCTTTTGAATAAAGTTCAAGTTAAATATGTTCTCGTGGATCCAGGTAGCTTGGCGAATATAATCAGGTCCAGGGTCTTGAAGCAGCTCGGGTTGCTCGATCGAATCATACCAGCATCTCGGGTTTTGAATGGCTTTAACATGGCAAGCGAAAGGACGAAAGGAGAAATCATCCTCCCAGTCAACGTGGCCGGAACCATACAAGACACCAAATTCCATGTTATTGAAGGTGACATGAGATATAATGCTTTGCTCGGAAGGCCGTGGATCCATAGCATGAGGGCTGTGCCATCAACCCTCCACCAAATGATGAACTTCCCAACAAAGGAAGGAGTGAAAACGGTCCACGGAGAACAACATACTGCAAAAGAGATGTTCGCAATCGAGGAAGTGGTGCCGACTCCAAAACTTTTGACATCGAAGATATCGACCTCCAAAGGTAAGCAAGTGGCTAAGTAGTAGTAACAACTCCGAGCATCAATAGAAGCGGAACAACAGGTAACCAAAGGAGAAGAAAGAAACCCTCATTTTTCGACGCTACTAAGCCAATCGCTGAAAAGAAAGGTACACCTGGTAATGGGATTAGTCCCTGCTCTCAGGAAAAAACTTATTTAGTTTCTTGTCGATGATATAGATGGCATTGCTTCGGTATGACAGGGATTCCCCTCAAGGGATAAACAGGTAAAATAATTGAAACTTATATTGATATTATGACCGGTTAAGTCCCTGCGCGCAGAGGACCACTTTAACTCATTTGCAGGAAGTAGTCAACATTTTAGGGAAATATGGCACCAAGCTCACTCCAGAAAAACGTTCCCTCATAGTTGGAACGACTGAGCTCTCGGCCTTTGGCGTAAAATCAGGCCACCGGAGATATCATGGTCATGAACAGCAAGACCCCAGAGTCATTGATAAAGGAACTTGCAGGCTCGACACAATGGAAGCTCTCAAAGGCTCGCGCTCTCGAGAACACCCCTTCCTACACAAAGGTCGTAGGTTATGGAGCATGCATTGCACTCTTTTTCCCTTAGCTTGGATTTTGTCCCAAATGGGTTTTACCGGCAAGGTTTTTAACGAGGCAACACCTATATGTTACCCGAAGAACGACCAATAAGTATTCAAGGATTCTTTGCAATCAACCTCAAATACTGGGGGGCATCACCCTCGGAGGTCACATTTTTGGGAAAAATGTTTCACGCCTAAATGGGTCTCGATAGGAAAACTTTGTAATGGGCCAAACGGTCAAACGAGCCATGTCCATATAGAATAGTCGAGCCCCAGTAGCTAAACATGTACGCATGTATCGACTATTCGAAGAAACATTCAAGTTATATAAAAAATACTTTGTGTCTCATACACGCTCTACACTTACAGTCCTACGGGAAATGGCTTAAAATCCAAAACATAGAAGCACCCCAAATACTCGGGATTGCCATCGAAATTCGAACTAATAAGACCTTAAAGAGGCACCCGAAATTCGAATTAACCAGACCTCAAAGAGGCACCCCTTCGAAACAAAGGCCAAGGCTTCTATTCTCGGGGTTTTAACTTCTTGAACAAGTTCGGGATGTTATCGGGGAACAAGTCCAAGTGACATTCCCAAAGGCTATGGTCATATAAAGGCTACGGACAAAAAATGCGGCTTGGAGACGTCCAACTTCTGCTATAAATTACCCTTCAAACACTTTATAAAAACCGGTTAAATCAGGCTACCTTCGGCAAAAGCTAAATTCAAAGGGCTTCGATAAATTCAGCCCTCGAAAATTCCAAGGGTGTCGATAACATCGACCCTTGGAAACACCTCAAGAGGTGTTCGATTATGTTTATACAAACAAATCATTGATAAGGTCTCGATACATTAGACCTTTGAAAAACCTACGGGTGCAAAAAACACATGCTAAGGCATAATTAAATTTTCACCAAGTCTTTTAAGTCGAAATGAGGGAAAAATTATATAGCCATATTAAGAGGCCGAATCGGCCCAACTTAAAGTGCCTAAGGGCTGAGATATAAAAGCCTAAGGGCCAATCTTAAAAGAGCCTAAGGGCCGAGATATAAGAGCCTAAGGGTCAATCTTAAAAGAGCCTAAGGGCCAATCTTAAAATATCCTAAGGGCCAACTTCAAAAAAAGAAAAAAGAAAAAAACTTGAGAGCTAAAAAAAACTTACAGCTTGAGAGTCCGATCCGAACTCAATGATTCATAATATCCCGATTCACCTCGGACCGATCTAAAAACTTAGCTCGAAGATCATTATATCTATCGATAAAATCTAAGGGTTTATGACACCCCGAGCCCTAAAACCAACCCTCGGATTGGTCATTCAAACGAAGTCGTCCATAAATAATGACAAAGGTAAATCCAGCTCAAACCAAAGATAAGACAAAAAATTACCCTTGTATTTCTAAAAGATGATTACAGGGAATATTTACATAAGGGAGGTCTACAAGAAAACAAAATGGAGTAACCTAAAAACTACTTCGAGGTCACATCCTTAGCAGCTGCGTCTTCAGGACTCACATCTCGGGGAGTCTCATCCTCGGTGGCTTCTTCCCTTTCTCCTTCGCCCTCGGCGGCTTCATCCCTCTCTCTTTCACCCTCGGAGGTACTGGCCGAGTCATCCTCATCGGAAAGTAAAGCGGCCACCTCTTCCTCCAAAACTTTCTCCGCTTCAATATCAGATGAAAGATCGAAGCTACGAGCATGTATCTCCTCGAGAGTCATCCTCCGGGATTTCCGCCTGGCGTGGTCCAGGGTATTTGTTAACTTGGCCTCTGCTGTAGAAGAAATCTCCCTTTCCTGGGCATTGGCAGCTTCTACATCAGCTCGATACGAGTCCAGAACGGCCGCAACATCAGATTTGGCCTTGGCTAACTCAACAACAGATCTGGTTTTAAGCTCCCCGATTTCAAGGCCCCGAGCTAGGTTCTCCTCCTTTGCGCCTTGAAGCTGGCATTCGAGCGAAGCTGACTGTCCCCTAAGAGTTTCCCTCTCGGAGACAAAGATGTCCATATCTTGCCTCAACCCCAAGATCTCATTTTCTTTTATCTTAAGCTCTTCCCGAAGCTGCGCCTCCACTTCGACTTTCTGACTGAACTGCAAAGTTTAACAATGTCAGCCACTAAAACGAAACAAATGCATGGAAAACTCTCGGGAACTATCTCACCTTCTCAACATACTCAGCTCGATCTTGGCACACCCGCATCAACTCAGCTCGAAGATCGTGAATTTCCAACTCTTTTTTAGCCTATAAGGATTTGACGACATCCCTCTCCTCCAAAGTATTCTTAAGCTCGGCCTCACACCGAGCAAGATCGTCTCGTGACTTGGAAAATGCCCTTTTATGGAGCACCGCAGCCTATATAAAGAGGGAGGAAAGAACATCCAGAAAAACTAAAACAACGGCGCAGCCGTAAAAAACAAAAAACTTACTTGTTCAAAAATGAAGAACGTATCTGGGTCGGGGCCATCTTCAAGCCCTGCGAGGCATTCTTGAAAGATATCATGCCCTTCATGGCTCACTTGCGCTCCAGAAAATCTCATATTCACAACCTCCTGGATTTTTCCCTCCGAGAACTCGGGGCCAAGAGGAGAATCATCCACGTTGATCACCCCGAGTGATCTACTCGGGACATTTTCTTTTATCTTGAGAGGCTCGGGGTTAGGACGATCGGCCTCGACCACGGAATGATACCCTAAGCGAGGCACCTTCTTTCTGGAAAATGGTTGGGGGACTTTGTTCGAACTCCCTTCGGAGATCCCTTCGATTCTAGAGTGGGCCTCATCGACCGCCACCGTCTTGATAGGATTCGAAGCATCGGCATTCTTTCTGTTACGGTTTACCAACAGAAATCATCATCTTATTCTTCCCCCCATTCCCGAAAACATTGGGCCGCTTCTGGAGATAAGGCCGTTGCGTCAGCCTTGGCCTTTTGAGCCACATTCTTCTTTGGCTTCGGGGGATTTTCAGATGTCTCCCTTCTTCTTTTTATTTCTTTGGAAGGTTTTGAAGCCTCCACTTCTCCAGCTGGAGCCGGCCTCAATTCAACGGTGTCCCTGAGACCTACGTAAAATCAAGATCAGTGCCCCGTAATAGAAACGCTGCTAAACAAACGAAGAGCTCACCATGCTTTTTTTCCTCCCATCGACCCTTAGCCAAATCCCGCCAGCAACGCTCCGAGTAAGGGGAGGGGGATGCCAGCTTTCGAACCCAACCCCCGAGGTCCGAGATCCTACCGGGAAACCAAGCAGCGGCTACACCAACATAATGGGTTTAGGTCAAAGGAAAATATAACGTCAAGAAAAGAAAAGGAAGCAGGGTATACTCACGCTTCATGTTCCACTCCTCGCGGAACGACATCCATTCGGCAAGAATGAGATCAGAGGTCTTGACTCGGACAAATCGGCTCATCCACCCACGGTCTTTGTCCTTATCAATACTAAATGAACAGAGATTTTAAGGATCGGCATTGCAACTTTATCAAGCCCCCTGGTAAAGTTGAAGACTATACAATCTGAGCAAGTGATCAAGGGTGAAGGACATCCCCTTGATCTGGTTCGAAAAGAACCTGAGTAGGTAAACAATTCGCCAGAATGAAGGGTAGATCTGACCAAGCGTCACTCGAAACCGTTGGCAAAAGTCGAGGATAACCGGGTTTATGGGACCCTGGGTCGGAATTGCAGGGCCCAATGTAAACCGGTAAGTATATACACTCAAGTATCTCGCTTTATGCGTAGTTGTATCTTCCTCAGACGAAGGAATCACTGTTTCTTTATTTTTCCATTTGCAATCCCCCTTTACTTTCTTGAGCCCGACCTCGATCACCAGATAAAGATATCGAGACATGGGCTCGCATTGGCTTGGTGTCGATACAAGTCTCTCAATTTTAAAATCGTCCGTTATTTCGCATGGCAGGGGAATACACTCATCGATACTAGGAGGAACTACCGGTTTACCTTTGGTCGATCGAGAAGATGATGAAGCTTTTTCCTTTTGAGGAACAAATTTAGAAGTTTTAGCCATCTCTAAAGCAAAAATTCCGAGAAAATGGAAAATGTTGTTAGAAAAAAGAAGGGAGAGTTCAAGGAAATTGAAGAAGGCTAAGTGAAATTTTGGAAGCACTAAGGGAATAAAAGTTCGTAAGGTTATGGGGTTTGCCTATTTATAAGGATAGATTAAATGTGCTAAGGAAGCTAAAAGGCCGACCGTCAACCGCCTACAATTAATGATTTTAGGAATCGTACAAAAAACAATCCTTCAGTCACTTCAACCGCTTATGTCATGATGTTGACGTCAGGACCTAGGCATCGGGAATCAGTTTGTCAGAAATTATTAAGAACAATCTACGAGTCGGGTTCGAGTAGACACTCACTCGACTATTAAGCCCAAGGGCTACCCGAGTTCAAGCAAGTTCTCACTCGGGGGCTATTTATAAAGCCTCAAGGCTATCTTTATTTCAAGTTCGAGCGAACGCTCACTCGGCTATTAAGCCCAAGGGCTACCCGAGTTCGAGCAAGTTCTCGCTCGAGGACTATTAATAAAGCCTCAGGGCTATCTTTATTTCGAGTTCGAGCAAACACTCACTCGACTATTAAGCCCAAGGGCTACCCGAGTTCGAATAAGTTCTCACTCGGGGACTATCTATAAAGCCTTAGGGCTATCTTTATTTCAAGTTCAAACAAATTTTCACTCAATTAAGGGCTACCCGAGTTCGAGCAAACTCTCACTCGGGGACTATTTGTAAAAGCCTAAGGGTTGTCTTTATTTTCAGATGATCGAGCGAACGCTCACCCGGTTTCTAAGTCCAAAGGCTACCTGAGTACGAGAAAATTCTCACTCGAGGACTATCAATGAAGCCTAAAAGGGCTAGCTTTATTTCAAAAATCGAGACCTAGCTCTCACTCAACTCGGACTCAGAAGTCCCGGTGACCTAAGTTCGCATCAAATCAATCCAAGATTAGTTCGAGGGATAACAAAGGACTTTAAGAAGCATCGTATTAATCAATTAAAAACCTAAGGGTTTATTATGTTCCGGGTCCAGTATTCAGACTAATCGTTAGAGTCATGCACTTGGATTTTTCACAATCGAAGGCAGAATGAAGAAATTCTTATATTAATAAAAATGTTTACAAAGCCCACGAGGGGCCCTTACACAGAAACAAAGAAGCAAAAAACAACGGCCAAAGGCCTAATCTACTTTCGAGGGTATATCCTCAAGAGCGACCTCTTCGAGAACCTTTTCCTCGGGGACTCCATTTCGATCTTTAGAACGGCGCCTTCGAGAACCTCCTCCGAAACAACAATAGATGAAGAAAAGGTTATAACCTATCAAAGAGCAAAAGCTTTTAACAATCAAAGAAAATTGTGGCCTGGTGAAAGGCTTGGCGAGTATGGTCTCGTCAGCACTACTATTGTGAAGCCACTTCTTGAGACATTGTACCGGTGTGGGATGCAAAAGCTAGTAGATGATAGTGTCACCTCATTCCACGGAAAGCAAAGGGAACGAAGCGCCACACCAGGTTGAAATTAAGAGAGATGAGCAGCAATATAAAGTTCGCATATCTTCTTATATGGGAAGATTTCGGTGCCCCTCTCTCGTTGTCTTGAGCCAACAACAACAACAACAACAACAACAACCCAGTATAATCTCACTTAGTGGGGTAAAACTTTGAAAAAAGGGAGCTATGACGTAACTGGTAAAATTGCTGTCATATGACCTTGTGGTCACAGATTTGAACCATGAAGATAGGGGATTAGAGGAAGAGATAGAGAAGGGAAAGAGCTAAAAGCTTATGAAAAAGGAATGAGTATGATAACCCCTTATTTATAGAAAGACAATGATGAAACCGACGACGCGTTCAAATGCTCTTTGGGAAATGGACCGACGGTGCAATCAATGCTTTTGGGGAGATGGACCGGCGGTATATTCAATGTTTCTGGGGAGATGAACCGATGGGACACTTCGATCTCTGCAAACGCCTACGTCACAAGCATGACATCATCGCTAGGGGCTCGGGAAAATCGAGGGTCGAATTGTTTCATATCATTTCATTCTAAGAAACGCGGGGACTATCTGTATACGGTCAAAATCGAAAAGTATGATTTTGAAGGCTTAAAATGGGCTATAAGCCCGAGTCTGAGGAGACTTGAGGTGGGTGTCGAACAACTATCTCGAGGAAGCTGATAGAGTGTGTGGCATAGACCGCATCGAGGGCAACATTATCTCGAGGTCAATCAAGAAAGAGCGGGAATTTCTTAAGGACATGTGGACCTAGACATTAATTATAGGATAAGAGTCGTACAAGATGGGACAGATCCGTACTAGGCCGTTATACACCTGTACCCATAGAATCCTCTGCTTTTATGAGGAATGTACTATATTGGGGTTTTCCCCTCCTATATAAAAGGGACCCCAATCACTTTGTAAAGGAGAGATCATTCATTAAAATAGAACATTCTTATTCTTCTCTTGTTTAAACGTGCTCCCTAATTGCTCTTCAGTTTTATTGCCTTTACTTTATTATTCGTACTTTATTACTCTCAGCTGACCTCGAGGTCCTTGGGTAAATCAAGCTCAAGGCCCCCTACTGTCTCAACCACGCTGACTTGATTCTTTATTTCTTCTTACTTAAGCTCAATATTACTTAAATAATCACTAGTATTAGAATATATGACGTATCTTTAAAACCACAAAAAATCTTTAATTGTTAAACCCATTTTTTGAGGTAAACAATATGATAGCTCAAAAGTTATCACCAACTATAAAAAGATTGCAGTAATAACTTTCTCTCCTTGACGAGGGTTAAAGAATTGCACTTTAATATGGAAAAGGACGATGATAAGATACAAGAGTAGGTACTGAAAAGTAAATAAGATATAAATAACTACATAATTGGTTTTCTGTGAAATGTATACTGTCAAATTACAACAAAAATCACCAAAAAAGGCATCAACTTATTATGTACACAACTCCTCAAATATTGCCAATAGGATGAAAACAAAGACATTAGTCCATCCACAGTGATGACTGATCAAAAATGCTTGCCATCTGCAATTTTCAAGATTTAGACTGTTCCATCAACAAACAACTTACCTTTCTATAATGGTCTGTTGTGAACATCAAATGAGTGTCCATTTCAATCAAATTAAGAACAAAGGGACCAGTTAGAGGGGACCCTGCTCGACGGCAATTGTGGCATATTACGAATGTTGACATCAAAAGGCAGCATACGATACTCGATATCTAGCTCTTTGAATATCTTTATCATTTCCTCAACTAAGAGAGCTCTCCTTGCCCATCTCTCCCCCATGTCTTGGAAATTCATTGTGTGCGAAAGCCATACTGACCACTTTATCCTGTTCAAGTCTTCTACATCCCTCAACACAATTGCTGGAGCTGGATACCAATGATCACTTTTGTTCTCAACATACCTGTGCCATTACAGAAGCCATGATATATATTATTAAAAAGGAAAGACTATTAATCAGTTTCTTGATTACGCTGAGGAACAACTCAAAAGGGCGTCCTGTTTCGTCCATTTTACCAACATCACACCAACCAATATCTTACTATGTGATGTGATAGCGATTGAACTCCACATCATCAACTATTAAAAGCAATATTTCCATGAAAGAATAAGGAAATATGTTGAGGAGTGGCGGAGCCACATGGGTCCAAGCTTCGCCGGAAAATTACACTGTTTTGATAGGTACTCCCACTGTTTCATATTAGATGAGGTACTTTTCTTTTTAGTCTGTTCCAAAATAAATGACACATTTCTAAATTTGGAAATAATTCAACTTCAAACTCTTCATTTTACCCATTTTACCCTTAATGAGAAGTTTTTATAGCCACACAAATGTCATGGTCCCACAAAGCTTTTACCCATTAAGCTTTTAAGACCACAAGTTTCAAAAGTCTTTTTTTCTTCTTAAACCGTGCCGAGTCAAACTACCTCATCTAAATTGAAACGGAGGGAGTAATTTTTGTTTTAATTTTATGCATAGCCAAGATCTCTTCATTAGTTGGGGGAAGAATAGCCCCGAATCGGATTTTTGTGTGTTTACTTTATAAAATTTTGCCACTCATTAGTGAAAATCTTGGCTCCTCTACAGATGTTGAGCATCATAAAAGAGTAACTTAACTAGTATAACTTGAGATCGGAAAATGAAACAGCTCAAATTTATCAACTGAAGATGAATAGTAGTATATACCTTGTTATTTTCTCTTTCATCATAGAAATTTTTTCCATAGGAGTTGAGATATGAATGCAGAATTCAATTGCATCTCCCATGTCTGGACTGCGATAGTAATTACTTATCGGCTTTGTAGATAAGACACTGTTTGGATATATGATCTTCTGGTTATCGTATCTCAGGAAAACTGTGGTCAAGATATTCATCTCTTCTACAACCATCTGAACCCAAATATCAGAAAAGGTGCTTTAATATACAAATCAATACTGTCTGAAAATCTACCTTAGAGTGGAAGAATTTCTCACCTGAGTTCCGTCAATTTCAACACGATCACCAACATCAAATGGGTGCATCACAAATAAAAAGATGATTGCCTCAAATGTCATCTTGGCCGTGTTTCCAAACATGAATACGACCAGAAGAACCTGAGAACTCAAAAAGACCAAGAAATGTGTAGTGGCAACTTTGAGTATAAGCAGCCAGACGACCAGTATGATAACCCCCACTAAGACGTTCAACATGTGATGCAGTTTGTTCACAGCAGTCTTTGTGTCATTCAAAGACAAAGCAAGAGCTCTCCGTTCTCTAAATGCATTCACCTGTAAGGAGAAAAGATCAAATATATGAATATCCTAGAAAGAGGATTCCCAAGTCTCGATCCTTATTTCACAGTCAAACTGTGAGCAATTGTGGTACACCCTTTCTGATGGGCGGCAACTTTTCAGAACTTTCACTTAAATTTCTTGTTCAACTCATTCAGCTACATTCAGCTAGAGGCATATCTTTTGGGAGACAATACATCTCCACAATGAACTGTAAAAGTAAAAAACCTATGTCTATGCATTGAGATGAATTTCAAAACCATCTTTTGACTAAATTTTGGAGTATCCCTATTGTTGGAATTTGGAGATAAGAGAAAAATAAGCTTTCTAAAAATTTCATGGATAATTTGCATGTCTGAACAAATATTATGCACCAGAGGTAGATACAAAAGAAAAGGCCATATGGGGAAAGAGAATATTGAAGCAAATTGGCCATATACCCACCACCCAATTTTTCAACGCACGTTTACTAATTCCTTTGGCTTCAGTGCCACCTTCAAATAGCTGCATTGTTTTCAAAGCTTCATCTTCTCT
Source organism: Nicotiana tabacum (assembly GCF_000715075.1). Lineage (NCBI taxonomy): Eukaryota > Viridiplantae > Streptophyta > Magnoliopsida > Solanales > Solanaceae > Nicotiana > Nicotiana tabacum. The sequence goes on from NC_134091.1 coordinate 3,006,088, forward strand.
CATAAAACGCATTATATCCTCCAGATAGATGAACCTAATGGCAATCACACAAAATAAGCAAATCAATTAGATCCGAGAATCAGAAGCCACAAAATATAAAAGCTAAGGGTACAAGGGATGATTGTAGGGAATAAGCTTGAACTCATATATGAGGGCAAACGTGCTAAAAGGGCAGCAGCATGTTGATGCAACCACAAAACAAAATCAGAAGAAAATATCTGGTCAACACCTAAACTGCACTTTCACATCTACTTCATGCTACTTGAAGATTAACAACAAAGCAAATAAGCTACTTATGATTTACATCGTCAAATCAGCAAACAAAATACTAAATAAGTTGCAATGAGGAACATTACTTATAAATCCTAACAGCACAGGATACTTACTTAGAGTCAGGCTTCGCCACATTGTTAAAAACCTTCTTGGCAGCGATTTTTGCCTGTTTCTCGCTAGTGATTTCCACTGCAGCTTCATCATCATCACTCGACTGCTGAAGCTGCTCATCCAAAGTTGAGAGCACACCTTTACGGACAATATTAATCAACCTTTTCATATTCCAAGCTGAAACATTCTTCTGATTCAGCCTATGCAGATGATCTATAGTTATGCCTCCCTCTTGTTCTTTTTCCTTTCTAGACGTAGATCTCGAAAACATAGGACTCCTTGGCGTAGCAGCAGCGGTGGACTTCCGTGGCGTTCCAATCGGTCTCTTTGGAAATATAGTGGCCTTGAGATCAGGAGGCAATGTAGCCCCAGCACTCTGAAGCTTCTGCACCTCAGCCATAACCCTCTCCTCCTCTTCTTGCTCCATCCTAATCTCAACCAATGGCGGTCCAGACAACGTCTCGATCACATACTGAGTAAACAAAGCTTCTTGAATCCGATCAAAGAACGCAGTAACGTGAAACGACATAGCCAAAACCTTCACCAACAGCGTCTTCAGCAACCAAATGAATGTTCCCACCAATAAACACACCCAAATTCTCGACACATACCTTAACACCTTCGTATTAGTAATGCTCTCAACCTTCTTATCAAAAATACATTGCCACGCGATCAAAACTAGACTCAACCAAATGCAATTCTGCACTGAATTCCTCAATCCATACACAAAATACAACACCCTTTTTCTTAAAACAAAATTCCTCTCAATCAAGAACACCCCTAACTTAATCCCCCAACCAGAAACCAATCTCCCACATATCAAAACCAAAACCATTAACTCCCATTTCCACAACGGAAGCCCGAAAATACTCCTCCCTTTAAATTTACTAATAGTAAGACTACAAACAAAAGCAGCAATAATCAAAATCAAACTCAAACTCTGAAGAACAGTCCATAGATTAAACTTCATTTTCTTATACTCTTCAGGAAAATCTTCATCTGAAAAAGGGTCATCATCGTCATTTTCACTTCCTTTCCCTAAAACCCCAGATTTCATAGTAATTTTCGGTGACCTCTGATCTTGCTCCGGTGGGTCCACTAACCTAGATTTAGTCCTAGTAACTAAAAGATTCGACTTTCTCCTAAACGAAGAACTAGAACTGCAAACTAAAACCTCATCCGGTCCACCACCCGGTCCAAAATTACTCACATTGGACCGGCGGCGAACCGATCCGTGACCGTTACGGTTCTCGTTAAAAGAAACTCGAACATCTCTCGGCGTAAGCACCCCCCGGTTGGGACTCTCTTCAAGTACCCTCGATAACGGCGACCGCTGTGAAAATGGTGATTCCGTTATAAAGTCGAAATCTTTATTGTTATTATTATTATTATTATCCCTTTGTGTTCTCATAAATGCATCGCTTGAGAAATCGTAACTTGAATCTCTATATATCTTGTTTGCAGCATTCTCATCAGTGCTATTCAACTGGGGTTTTGCAGAGGAAGAAAGTTCAGTTTCTTTAGGGGTTTTGGGGGTTTCTCTGCTGTTTGTTTTAACGACGACGTCTTTTGAATCAGACGTATCCATAGCTGGAGAGCCCATGGCGGGAGAAGTGCTGGGTATTGGGGTTTCTTTTAAGAGATTTTGGCGTTCTTCTACTGGGTGTGAAGGTGAGTTAACACGTTGAAGATGATGAACTGGAGATAGAGATTTGAAAGATTTCAGCTTTTCCATTTCAAGAACTGAAGTGGGCTTTAGTTTAGTTTCTAACAAAAGATGAGTGAGGAAAACATGAATATTTTATTAGGATTTGTGGCGGTGAGATTAAAAAAACAGAGCTAAGAGCTGGAGGAGTGAAGTGAAAATTGAAATTTATGTGCAATAAAAAGAAAAGTGCGGTTTTGGTACAGAGAGAAAAAGTTGGTGTCTTTGTTGAGTTTGAAAGTTGAACGAAAGGGAAAAGGGGATGGACCAGTGTTCCAGTAATGGAGGAATGGAGCCCGGTAAATCCAGACCGTACAGTTGCTTGGGATGCGTGTGGATGCATTGCTCCATGTTTGAGTTGTTATCAATTTGGACAATAATCTAAAATTAGCTTTAAAAGTAATCCCTCTCGTCTACTTTAATTAATTATTTGGCCTATTGTTTGTGATACATAATATTTGATTTTTTTATATATCAAAAAAGAATTCCTTCTTTCCAAAGTTGTTATTGGAATAAACAGTCTAGGAACAGTTTGTTATATTTCCAATAAACAAATTAAGATTAATATGGTCAATTTCATTATTAATTAATGCTAAACGGTGAATTCCTTAATATGTGTGAAAAGAGCCAACAAATCACCTAAAGTGAATCAGGGGAAGTACTTTTTTCAAAAGTGAGACGCAGTTTATGTTTGACTAATTAATTTAAAAAATATTTTAAAACAACAATTAATATTTGACGAAGCTTTTAAAAAGTATTTTTAAGTGTATTTTTCTTAAAAGCGCTTTCTAAAAAAATACTTTTTGGGAGAATTTACTTTTTTCACCTTCTACAAAACTACTTCTTGTTTACCTATAAAATGGTACATTTGAATTTATAAGTGATTTATAGACAAATGAATCGATTTGATCCTAAAATGATAAATAAATTAGACAAAAATATAAGGCTTAGTCTTGAAGTTGAGATAAAACAACAGAAATATTGGTTCCGGGACAGAGCTTTCGAAGGCAGTAATAACAATATGAATAAGCAAGAAAGTAAAATGTTATTGAGCTTTGGATAGAATATAGTGTATGTTTATCAGAAAATCCGTCTCCCTTACAATAATTGTAGAGCTCATTGTTTATAGTTGCACCTAGGGAACAAGGTCTTAAGATCAAGGCCCTCTTTAATGACAATTATGAGGGTCATTGAAGAGTGAGTAAAAGTATGCAGTAAATGACATATTCTTTGTAACAGACCATATACTTAATGTTGTAGAATATTCTCCATTAAGTGCAATAGGGCGGTAGACATTTATTTCGCCTTTATCAATACCATTCTCTCCGACAACAAACGAGATCGTTGCCTTCAGACCCGATTGTCTTCTGTCTTCGGCCCCACGTGTCGCTTTCTCAAGTGATCATTTAATATGAGCATATTTTACCCTATACAAATAGTCCCCCTACTTTCCGGTAGCGTAAACTTGTATCACCAGAAAGTTGGTAGAGATACCTTTTTTGGCAGAAAATTCTCTGACTCCTTCTGGAAAGTTTTTGACCGTTGATTAGATGCATGTCTCCCCGCATTTAATGTCATGAACACGCATCATCCTACGATTTAGCATAATTTTTGTCGGTTATCGAGGTAATTACGCCTACAAATTTAGCTGCATATTCCTTTACTTATACGCATCAAACTTCTCCATTTATACTTCATAGCCATCCGAACTTCCTCAAACTCTCTTTACTCAACCCATACTTGTCTTCAACTTTCTCTAATTTTCTTCTTCAGAAAAAATCCTTTTCTCCCTTCTGATAACAATGGCCTCTTCTCCCAGAAATTCAGTTCCTCAAAGAACAAAGGCAAAGCTGATGATGATGCTCCTCCTACAGTGAGCACCATCATTCCAAGTAATCTTGTCATAACTAAGGACTTCGAAGAGAAGTATCTTTCCGCTAACCCTCGCACGTGGGTTGTGGGTGTGTATCCTTCTTCCGTACGTCCTTCTAGCATTCCTGCTGTGAAGGGAGATTGTCATTGCCATGATTTAAAAATGATCACTCCTGACCTGTCAGAGCGGATAACCTCACCCAAGAAAGGTTTCACATATTTTTATGTGTATCCCTTCACTTTGGGACCGTTCTCTTGGAGTGAAGAGCTTGATTCCGTTATCGTGGAATTTTGCATCCATTACCAGGTATGCCTGGCACAAGTAAGCCCTTCTGTGTGGAGGATATTTTCTTGTGTTTGGCATCTATGCCAGGAGATGGGAGAGGAGCTAACTCTAGATCGATTAACGAACCTTTATTCCCCAAGATTTTCCTTGGGGAATGATAAATTTCAGCAAACGTGGCCACTATGCTCTGCTAACAAGAATGGATGATGACAAAGACCGTGTGTGGATGGAACGATTTATTGCAATTTCTACCAGGGATATCATTCCGGCCATGACTCCATCCTTTCCGGACTTGTGGAACCGTACTCATAAGTTCACCATTTGTCTTTTCTTTTAGTTAAAGATCACCCCATGTTGTTACTGATCCCTCTTCTTTAACTTATTTCTGCAACTTAGTGGACACCACCGAAGGTTGAAGGCTTGGACCAGTGGGTCCAAAAGATTTTGGATGTCATTACGCCCGAGACCTTCACGCGGAAAGAACTGGCCCCTAAATATGGGTGGAAGGCGAAAAATCATGGTAGGTCGAACTCATTTTGTCTTTACCTTTCGTATAGGAAGATTAATTAATCTTTCTCTCTTGTTGAATTCAGGTCTATCCCAGGGCTCATTTTTCGTCCCCGAGGAGGACATTTTGGCTGATCCTACTAACGCGGGGAGGCTAGTGCATGAGGCTTTCACCCGAACATGTGTCTCCGGGCCTACTTCTGTTGCAAGTGCTTCTTCTCGGAGTCCCCAATCGGAGAACAAGCAACAAAAAAGGAGACGTTCCTCCGCGGCGAGGAAAACAAAATAAAAAGGCAAAGAGTGCCACAATCGAGTCGTCTTCGGATATTGTGGTGATGAGCATCGTGTCTGAGCTGGCCATAGACACCGTAGTGATCGGCGATGATGGGAAAGTCAATGATGAGGGGCTTCTCTATATATAAGACAATGATCTTCATCAGTACAACAGAATGCTCAACCCGTTGAGTTAGTTACACTAACCGAGGACGATGCCTCGACACTCTAGGGGGAGTACGATAAGGTGGAAGATGCTAACTCTCACTTCTGAATCCTAGTCGTCATGCCAGATACCGTAAGAATGAGTACCGGGTCCCTTCTGTCTTCGGTTGATGAGCAACTAACAACCAGTATTGCATTTGTCGCAGCTGCTTCTCAACCTATAACGTCATCAAGTTCATCTCCTTCTTCACCAACTCTGCCTTCGCCACCAGCAACTGCTACATCATCTCCACCGACCGTAGTTGTTTGAGAGAAGGATATCCCTCCTCCTCAGTCCCCAGTTCATGGGATTTGTGGCATAATTATTTTGCCCGCTCTGAAGATCCCCAAAGGAGGAGGAGTGTTACCCTCTCGATTTTTACCGGGTGCCATCTGTTATCCCGGCCAGTGGAACTTGCTAATTATCTAAAGCCTTTGGCTTAAGAAAAAGATAGAAATAAAATACAAACTCTCTCGGACGAGTGTTTTTTGAACAACTCCATGCACAACGCGACGACAGTATAATCTTTATTTCCTTTAATGTTTCTTTTATCTTTGTTATGGTAGAGTTTTGAGTTTGCATTTTTGTTTTGCAGGCCAATTTTCTTGCTTCCGAGGGCCTGCAAAGGCTGATCCTTAATAAAGAGGAACTTACCTTTGAGGGGGATCAACTATTAGCTGAGCGAGACCAGATTGATGCTCGCCTTTCAGAACTGGAAGCACGAGCTGCAGAGGCTGTTGAATTGGAGGCTCGGTTGCAGCAAAGCGAGCAAGAAGTAGTGACCTTTAGCCAGGAGACCACCTAGTTATGGGTGCAATTTGAAGAAGCTAGGGCAAAATAGGTCGAGGTCTACAATGTCATTCTTGCTGCATCTGATCGCGAGGCTGCCTCTGCCAAAAGATTAATGTAGCACCCCCAAAAATTTCAAAGTACTTAAGCGCTATTAAGAAAGTTGATGTGCGCTAATTAAATTATTTCATGTGCATATGAGGACTATTAATATGATGGATATTAATTTGGATATGATAATAAGTGTACGAGGCATATTATAAGTGATGTGGGGTCTAAGAAGAGCCCTAAGTCTAAGCCAAGTTGGAAATTACATGATAGACAAAAGTTCCAAATGAGTACGCACAAGACCAAACTTTGGACGAGCATATCTATATGTATATAAGGAGTTATGTGATGGAAAGCCTATAAAATTAAATATCTTTGAGTATAGTTTCTAATGCTTAAAACTGTTTATCATTTGGACATTCCTACAAGAAGTTATGACCATATAACCAAAGGCTGACAGATGAGTCTATGGATGCGAAGCATCAGGGGCTGCATCCGAAAGAATGGCTGGCAGTGAAGTGCTTCCATACATCCAACGCTACGTCCAAAACCCAAAAATCATGGCCTATAAATACCAAGTTGGGGGAGAGAGTATTTTGAGTATTGGGGGTTAGGGTTCTTGAGATGAATGGACGATTTTAAGCTTAAATCAAGTCCAATCAATCAAGCTAAGTTGTTAATGTTGTTTTGGGTTGATTCTTACTCAATATACATGAGTTCTAACATCATTCTTGCATCTCAATGCTAGATTTCATCATCAAATCCTCAAGAACACTAAAATCACCAAAATTGTGATTTTTCAAGATTGAGCTACTAGAGATAATTTCAATGCTTCAAACTCGTTTATTATGAGTAGTTAGAAGTATTTGAATCATTTGTTACAAGTTTTGATGGTTTAAATATTGGATTATAAAACTTTAGTTTATGGAATGAGTAGTACTTTTGAGAAAATAAGAGAGACGATGAATGGTAATCTTGGCAATGAAACATATGAATACAATGAACCTATGGAATTATTTGTTAGCAAAAGATGGAAGCGGTCAACTAAGTAATCACCCGAATTATATATTTTGCAAGTGTTGATTATGGAAGACGATGATAGTAGGCAATGGACAATTGATGTAATATCATTAACGACTTCGAATGGGTATTAAAATATAAGAATGAAGCTGAATGGTCTAACTTGTAAATCTATTTGGCGATTTGAGTTGTTCGAAGCCTTGTAGCCAACTTATGAGCCATATATGAATATTGATCTATATCTTAGGTCATATTTTTTATATAATTAAGATATCTAATTGTAGATATCGACTTGTTGGTGACGTTGAGCATTTTAATCAACGTTAGAATGATGGAAGAGGATTGAACACTTGTGAATGTTAATTAAGTGAAAGCGAGGTAAGTTGATTAAAACTTACTCTTCTTGAAGGACTTTCTCTAAAATCATATTTCGAGTTAATACTTAAGTTGTTGCAAATATGCTTTCGTGATTGTGGGGACAAACAAGTACGGATGTCTCTATGTACTAGAATATTATATTGCATATGTAGTGTTTTGCCGTTTTATAAAATTTTATTTTAAATCTTATTGGCAAAATGACACTCAAGGTAAATGTTATAAGTTTTTATCAAAACTTCCGTATTTAAAAGAGTATACACATTTGAGTGCTAAAGATAAGTTTTCATGAAAAGTATTTCTTTTGAAAATTGACGAACATAATAGCACTTGTGATATCTTTTAAAGATTGATGTTAAATTGCTAAAGTCTTTAGCATGTAAAAGGTTATTTATTTATTTATTTATTTGAAATGATTTAGATTTTCTATAAATGTAATGAGTTGATAAAAATAGATCCTTTGAAGCTACTATGCTATGAATCTATTTTTGAAGTATCAAATATTTTGGGAGTTGCTTGTGTTCACCGAGATTGACTTCGGATCTATTGTGTTCGTCGTCATGAAACTACACGTGCCGATGTAGGCATAGATAGCCACTTTATGGTATAGACTACGGCAGAGTGCTCTCCCTCGAGAGGGAACTATTTTGTGCTATTATTAGTATGGCTGAGTCGATTCATACGGGACTACGATGAGATGACCTGAGCAAGTAGGGTATATGATACTTGTCACTAGGTACATAACCTGGTTGACCTTCTTATGTCAGTGATGGTATAGTACTCCCAGTAAAAGGTAAGGATGATTTTCTTATGTTTAGGCCTAAGGAGTCGAAAATGATTTCGATGACTCAAAGCAAATGTAATGATTTTGCATGATTTTCAATCCAAAATCTTGGATTGATATAAATGTTTTAAAAGTTTATATTGTGAGTTATATTTCACTTGGTTGTTATTTAAAATAACAAGGGTCATGAGTTGATAAAATTTCTAATCGTCTTATATCAAATATTGGTGCATTATTTTTATAAAGTTTGTCCCAAGAACTTAGAGAGTCTATGATACTTATTGAGTATCGATGTGGTGTACTCAGCCCTTAGGCCCCCCCTCCAGGGCCCTTCTTACTTTACATATTTCAGTATGAGGTATGATACATGGCATGCAGTCAGGACTAGGGTGACTCTCTTCCTGAAGTATATGGTGAGGCACCACTTCTATTTCGTGGTAGCTATCATGTTGTTTTCTTAATTTATGCTAGTCGGGTATTATCCCAAGTGCTTAATTCTATTCTTTGGTATAAAGGCTCTGTAGATAGTTGTGAAAGGTTATAATAACGGGGTTATACATGATATATATGAAAATATATTTATTTTACTTAATCTCATTGTTATTATCATGAAAGGTGTCATGTGTGATTTCGAATTGAAAAATATTTTATCATTTAACTTGAAAATGTATATAATTTTCAAGGAGCTTCCGTAGTTAAATTGGTTTTCATGCATATGATTTGGGTGAATCATATGGGTTGGTTCACTAGGTCGGGTAGTGTGTCGGGTGCCGGTCACATGGATTTGGGTTGTGACAATTAAATAATTTGGAGGCAGCTTTAAACTCCAAAGCTAAAGAAGTTGTTGTTTCTCGGATGGCAATGGGACGGGGCGAGGCGGGTACGGGGACGGTTTGGAAAAACCCACAAAAATATCAAACCGCCCTACATAGTTATTTTTTCAGTTTTCAACCCGCCCCGCTTAAATTTTTTTCTTTTTTCTTTAATTTTTTCTAAAACAAACTAGTTTGACATTTTATTATTTTATAAAATGAAGAATTTAATAGAATCACATAAACATAAAACTGAGAGAGTATTACGCTGATCTTCCAAAATAAATGGATTACTATCATCTACTATTACTAATACGAAATTTTGACTTATATAATATTATTTTGGTGAGACTTATGAAAATTGATTAATTATAAATCCAAATAGTATTCGTTCTAGTGAAGAAGAATGTGAAATTGTAGTTGAAATGATTGCTTTGTCTAAAAAAAAGATAAAATTCAAAGTTACCCCGCATTGAACCCGCCCCGCCCCGCTTTAAAAATTTTAAAAACTGTTTTAACCCGCCCCGCCCCACACTCGCATAAGAGTAGACTTGCCTTGCATCAAACAAAACCCGCCCCGCACCTTCCCCGCTCCATTGCCATCCCTAGATGTTGTTGAGGAGAAGTATGCCCAGTTGGAAGAGAGGCAAAAGAGAGGTATAGAGCATAAAAGAGTTTTTCACTCCACCATCCGCGACCTTGATGCTAGTCTTCAAGCTATTAGGTCAGATAGGAATAATCTTTCGACTGAGGTTGACCAGCTTAAGGAAGAGCTTCAATGCCGAGCGGCCCTCATTTTTGAAAAAATATATTCTTTGTATAGCATGAGGAGAAAAACTTTGGAAGAGGCAAAAGCGGGAATCATTGATTTTGATGCAGAAATCACTAAGGCGTGTGAGTTGGAGTCAATTTCCCGAAGGTGTTTTCCAGTCCGGCCTGATGCTATCAACTCTTCTGGTTCTGATTCCGAGTTCTTGGGAATTGAAGAAGAACCTAAAGGTGATGATGCTGAAGGACAAAATGGTGAAGGCCAAGATATTGATCCGCTGGTGGATCTGCCCACTTTTCCTGGGGGTGTAAATGCTTCTCTTCTTCTAGGTTCTAGAGATGCAATAGCTTAGTTTTTGCTTTCTTTCCTTTCCCATATCTTTGTACTTGTACCGTTTGGCTCGTTTACTATGAATAGAAACATCTTTTCATTTAAGTTTCGTGCAAATTTTTCTCTTTGCGTACTTTCTGTTTAAGAATTGCGCAGGTTTTTCTCTTTGCGTACTTTTTGTTTAAGTATTGTGCAAGTTTTCCACGCCGAGATATGCGAGGCTTCGGGTGTATTTTTCCCCGATAGAGTTTGGATTCCGGGCATCAGTTCTTCTGAAATCAATCCTTTAACGTGAGGGTATCATAAGAGAGGGCCCTCTTATATTTACGGTGCTCTTGAAAAGGAGGTCTCTTGTTCATTACGGCACTAGCATTTGAAGTACTTGTTTCACTTTCAAATGAGAAAATTAATTCATTATTTAGACAAGAAACAAGATAGAAATAAAAGGACTTTCTTTATTCCTTCCATTTTGAAAAGTACATAAGCATTCGTTGTGCTAAAAATAAATTGCCATTACTTGTGGCTAACTTGTACAACTTGTTTCTACGGGGCTGGCCGCGCAGTCCTTGATACCGATGATACAACTTTGTTTCCAGGTTTTGTATACCGGTCGATGTGGCATTCATTGTTGTTGTATCCTCATATCATTCTCTTCCTAGTGTTCGAATGCGAAGAATGAAAATTTGAACACTGAAAGTTTTGCACCTTTTGTGGTTTCAACTGGTGAATTGCTAGATAATCTTCATTTTGATAGCAACCTTCACTTCCCCTTAAAAATTTATGTTGTCGAGCCAAAGATTATCTAACAATCCCCCAGTGGCTTGCACTTGTGAATGGTCAGGTAATCTTTGTTCGACAACAAATTTTACTTCCCGGTAGGAACTTTGCTACCGAGTAAAAGACTATCTAACCACTCCGTAGTGGCTCTTTGCTTGTGTGCCTTGTCATTTAAATGTCTTATTTCTGATGCTGAAGCTTCCGTTGCTACCTCATTAAAAATCTTGCCAGAAATCCCCAAAGAGACAAAAATTGTACCAAGGGAAAAAACGTACATCACCTACTTTCAGTATAGGCGAGGCTCATCAGCAATAGTATCTCTTGAGGTGTGCCACATTCTAGTTGTTTGGAAGCTTTACTCTGTCTGGATTTCTAACTCGTATGACCCTTTTCCGGTTATAGCTGAAACCTAGTAGGGGCCTTCTTATGTTGGACCTAGCTTCCCTGCATTGAGCTCCCGGGTGTTATGAGTTACTTTACTTAATACCAAATCTCCTACTTTGAAATAACGGAGGTTGGCTCTTTGATTGTAATATCTTTTCATTCTCTGCTTTTGGGCTGCAATCCTTATATGCGCCAAGTCCCTGCGTTCATCGAGCAGCTCTAATTTGTCCAACATTGCTTCATTATTTGTTTCTTCATTCGCTCGAAAATATCTCAAGGTAGGTTCCCCTACTTCCACCGGGATCAAGGCTTCTGGTCCTTACACAATAGAGAAAGGAGTTTCCCCCGTGCTTGACATGGCTGTTATCCGGTACGCCCATAGTACTCCTAGCAGCTTTTGGGCCATTTACCTTTAGCTGCTTCCAATCTCTTTTTGAGATTTTGTATAATCACCTTGTTTGTTGATTCTGCTTGACCGTTTGCACTCGGATAATAGGGTAATGATGTGATCCTTTTGATTTTTAAGTCTTCAAGGAACTTTGTGACCTTTGCGCCTATAAATTGTGACCCGTTGTCGCAGGTTATCTCTTTTGGTATCCCAAATCTGAAATTATATTCTCCTACAAGAAATCTACCACTTTACGTTCGCCAATCTTTTGATAAGGATATGCTTTAACCCACTTAGAAAAATAGTCAGTTAAAATTAAAAGAAATCTTACCTTACCAGGGGCCGGTAGCAGCAGTTCGAGTATATCTATCCCCCACTTCATGAACAGTCATGGTGACAAAATTGAGTGCAGTGGCTCCGCCGGTTGATGTACCAACGGTACGTAGCTTTGACACTTATCACATTTTTGAACATAAGCCTTGGCATCTTGTTCTATTTGGGGCTTGTAGTATCCTACCCTAATTAATTTTTACACTAAGGAATCCGTGCTTGAGTGATTTTCGCAGATCCTTTAATGGACATCTTGCATAACGTAGTTAGCTTCGGAAGCTCCCAAACATCGGGCCAACGGCTCCCAAACATTAGCGTTTTAGGGCCATAAAAAGAATTCAGGCGATTCCCAAACATTCGTATGCACGCCACTCCATAAATCCACACGACCAGCCCCGAATCTCCTATAATTTTGCGAACTCATAAAAAATGACCTAATGAATAACATACATCGTTTCACCATAAGCGTTCCTGCCCATAAAATAGGAATTCAAGACGATTCCCAAATTTTCGTGTGCTATAGTCCACATCATCTGCATGAACCCGGGAGACCGACTCTAAATCACCTAAAATTTTACCGGCGCATAAAAAAAGACCTAATGAACAATAGCAATTGCTTCGCATGACCGCTCCTTATTTTATGGAGCTTTAGGGCCATTAAAAAAAATTCAGGATGATCCCTATATTTTCGTATACGACCGGCCCCGAATCGCCTAAAATTTTGCGAGCCCTTCAAAAACGACCTAATAAATAATAGTCCTCATTCACCATGACAATTCTTCATTTTTTGGCATTTTCTGGCCATAAAACAGGAATTCAGAACGATTCCAAATTTCGTATGCTATAATTTGTGCCATATACATGAATCTAGGTGATCAACCCCGAATCGCAATTTTGTGGGCCCATTCAAAATGAACTAATAAAAAATAATCATCGCTTCTCCATGACCGTTCCTTATTTTTTAATGTTTTAGGGCCATAAAACATAAATTCGGGGTGATTGCTCGATTTTCGTGTGCTATATTCCACGCCGTCTAAAATAATTCAGGCGATCGGCCCTGAATCACTTAAAATTTTGCAGGCCTATAAAACACGACTTAATGAAAAATAGTCATCGGTTTTCCATGATTGTTTCTCATTTTTTGGTGTTTTAGAGCCAAAAAACAGGAATTCATAACGATTCCTAAATTTTCATGTGCTATAATCCACGCCATCAACATGAATTAGGGCGACCGGCTCTGAATCACATTAAATTTTGCGAGCCCATCAAAAACGTCCTAATGAATAATAGTCATTGCTTCACCATGATCATTCCTTGCAATTAGTATTTTAGGGCTATAAAAAGGAATTCAGGACGATTCTTTAATTTTCGTGTGCTATAGTCCACACTATTTTCATGAATCTGGGCGACCGGCCCCGAATCGCCTAAATTTTTACAGACCAATCAAAAATGGCCTAATGAACAATCGACATCGCATTGACATTATCGTTTCTCATTGACGTTTCAAGGCCAAAATGAGGAAGTCAAGACGATTCATAGATTTTCGTGTGCTATAGTCCACACCATTTTCATGAATTAGAGTGACCGGCTTCGAATCGCCTAAAATTTTGTTGGCCAATCATAAATGACCTAAAGAATAATAGTTATCATTTCTCCAAGATCGTTCCTCATTTTTGGCTTTTTAGGGTCAAAAATAGTAATTCAAGGCCTATAAAATAGGACTATAGTCCACGCCATATCCATGAATCCGGGCGATCAGATCTGAATCACCTAAAATTTTGCGGGCCTATTGAAAAGGACAGAGTGAACCATAGTCACAATAGTCATCTTCTTTTTTGGCATTTTAGAGCCATAAAATAGGAATTAAGGACGATTCCTAGGCTTTCATGTGCTGTAGTCCATGCCATCTCCATGAATCCGGACGACTGGTTCTGAATTGCATAACATTTTACAAGTCCATAAAAATGACCTATTGAACAACAATCATCGTTTTTCCATGACTGTTCCTCGTTTTGTGGCGTTTTAGGGTTAAAAACAAGAATTTAGAATGATTTCCTAATTTTTGTGTGCTAATCCATGTCATATCTATGAATTAGGGAAACTGGCTCCAAATCGCCTAAAATTTTGCGGGCTTATCTAAAATGACCCAATGAAAAATAGTCATTGATTTTCCATGATCCTTCCTTGTTTTTTGTGTTTTAGGTCCATAAAAAAGAACTCAGGACAATTCCTAGATTTTAGTGTGCCATAGTCCAAGCCATCTTTATGAATATGGACGACCGGACCAGAATCTCATAAAGTTTTACGGTCCCCTAAAAAATAACGTAATGAACTATAATCATCACTTCTCCAAGACTGTTCCTCGTTTGGGGTATTTTGGAACCATAAAACAAAAATTCTGGTTGATTGCCTAAGTTTGCGTGCTATAGTCCACACCATCTGCATTAATCCAGGCGCCTGACTCTAAATCGCTTAGAATTTTGCAGTCCTATTAAAAATGACCTAATAAAAAATAGTCATTGCTTCGCCATAACCGTTCTTCCTTTTTTGGCATTTTAAAATCATGATGAGTAGGGATTTTGACCGCTTAATTGTCACGCCCCAAAACCAAGGAGTGCGACCGACGCTCAACCGAGTAAACCCGACTAAGTAAACCTGTTAGGTTTCATTCTACCCAAACCAATTTATGAATAGATAGGAGATAAATTCTATCAACCATACTGTATAAATATTTCATTAACTTTCCATTTTTGTTTTCATTAGCAGTTGCAACCATAATATCCAAAATATTACAATCTTTGTAGATATGATGAAAAACATATTTGCCAAATATCAATATTCCAATACCCGACACCACCCGCAACCTATCTATGGAGCCTCTAAATACAACTGAAGAGTAATATGGATAAACCTGCAACAAGGCTCCGGCTATACCTCAAATGAATAATACACAATAACCAAATGACACAGGACCCCGAAATGAAGTGGGAATCACCAAGTTAGCTAGAAGGAATATACCGCTATCTCTGATCGCTGCCGCCTATTGTGGAAACACCTGCATCCATTAAAGATGCAACGTCCCCGGCAAAAGGGACGTTAGTACTGTCGAATAGTACTAGTATGTAAAACTAAAGATCATCTTTCAAAATAGAATAACTACATAAGGAAAGGAAAGGCACAGAAATGGCAAATTTCAATCAATTATATCCAAATGTGCAATTGAAACATATTAATTAACTCCTTTCGAATTTGCGAAAGTATTGCATATTTTAGTTTGGGGAGATCTTTAGTACCGATAACACCACAAGTCACGATTTCACTGTTCACAATGCCACCGTACTCTTGGTATGGAGTTCGATCTCGGCTCGATCGGCTAAGCCACCTTATTTGAAGGTGTAACCACAATCACATTTTGTATCACAATTTCCAACACGAATTGCCACCAAGTGTGCGACATGGCGTCCGATCTTGGCCCGATCGGCTAAGCCGTCTTACCACAGTGTCGTGTGGTTCGACGTATCCATATTTACCAATAATCTCATCCCAATATTCCACAATTCACCATACACCGGCACGTGTAGTTTCGGGGTTAGGTTATTTCAACCTACCCTTCCTTGGTGACTATCGATCTTCCAAAAATATTGCTTATATATGTATTTCTATTAAATGGATTTGCACACAAAGGTAACACATATACACATGCAATCATCTCAGAATCTTTCACGTTGTACAAATCCTTATTAACATTTTCAACCTCTCACAATAGCAATATTTCCTTTGCTCTTTGGGCCTTTCACAAGTTTCTCTATTCATGGCACGATGGTCGTGTTTCACATTCCATACTTTCACTTCTTTTAATTTCAAGGATCATCACCAATTACCAACGTATAACGTATTTCAGAAATCATATATCTTAAGTTCGTTAGCAATTGAAACTATAAACACAAACATAACCAATTCAGTTAATTCCTCAATTCACATTTCATTTCATCATTTATTTCATAATTCTTGGCACTTGGGCTCATGTTACATTTGGAGTCTTTTCCCCTTTTTATTCGTTCAATAACATCATCTTCCATATTGACGAGAACCAACACACAATGAATTGCACACATAATAGAAGGAGCATGTAGGATCATAATTCACATTTTCAAGTAGCATGGTGACATGGTAACACATAGAATAATTAGGGAACATAAACCTTTCAACATATCACATTAAGTAGTCAATACCATATGATCAAGTAAGGGACTCATACCAAGTATTCAAATACCAATGATTTGATTCTAAGAAGAATAGAGTCAGCCATACATACCTCAAAGAGCTTTTAGGCAGATTCCACATTTTTGAAGTTATCTTAAATAGTTGAATTGAGGCTCGTCTCGTAATCCATTTCATATATGTATATTATTCTTAGGCACAATTATATGTGTGTGTGTGTGTATCTATACATACATATATATATATATATATATATATATATATATATATATATATATATATATATATATATATATATATATATATATATATATATATATATACATATATATATATATATATATATATATATATATATATATATATATATATATATATATATATATATATATATATATATATATATATATATATATATATGTATGTATGTATGTATATTACCCACACTCCATATCCCCCAGTTCTTTTAATTAATTTCCAAGTATCTTTATAGTCTGTCATCGGCTAAACACACTCAATCAAGGCATTTAGTACACATATGTGCATCCAGGAGTAATAAATTCATCGAGTTTTCCTCACCCAAATGGGTATGCTAGTCTTCATTTAAATTACGACTCAGAGTCATACCATTTTAATAATGAATCCATACATTGAACGTCTATATTCTGATATAAGGCTCATTTGGAATAATCAAACTTTACGAGTTCATCCGGGATGACCCGGAGGGTGGGAATTAGAAATTTTGAGCCGATTATACTTAAACTTACAGAAAACATTACGGAATTCCATTTCGAGAGATAAAGTTTAGCCAACATACCTAGTTGAGCTTTCCCTAAGTTACTACAATGCACCAACATCTCTAGCAGTAATAATCTATAAGGAGAAAGCGGAAATCAATTAATAAGTTAGAAAGATTTCCCATGGAGTAACTCTCTTAGGAATTTCATCAAACACCTAATCATGTGAAATAGACTACAAGGTTCTATAATGGAAATTTCTTCTTCCCTCATCCAATCTCATATATGAAATATTAGAAGTAGGACTTACCCGGAAGATAGTGAGCTAGAGATTAGCATGCTTGATTCTTGAGGGTTTGTGCAAGATTGATGATTAGGAGGCTAGGTTCCCTCTTTCTCTCTCTAAAATGCTCTCACCTCTCTCTAGATTTAGTGTAGAATAGTCCCAAATGAAGCCCCAAAGCTTATTTATCAAAAGTGGGTTCGTATATGAAAATTTTCAAAAATGACCCCCGAAGTCAATTATATGGTGTAATTATGCTATAACATAATTGAAATGTGGGCAGCATTCTTGGAGGATAATCATTATGCGATAGCATAATCGACAACATAATCGATTATGCTACAGCCTAATCAACATGCGACAACATAATGTTTTTCCCGACTCTGCTTCATTATGCGACGCATATGCGGTCCGCATAGTTGTTTTACGATCGCAAAATTGGTCGCAAATCCAACCTATGGTAATTTTATCATAACTTTGTGTAGAAATGTCCAAATGATAAATGGTTTAAAGCATTAGAAACTAGACTCAAAAACCTTTCATTTGATAGGTTGTTCATCACACAAAACCTTATATATATTTAGATATTCTCATTCAAAGTGTGGACTTGTGCGAACTCATTTGGAATTTTAGCCTACTATGAAATTTTCCAATTTGACTTCGACTTAGGCCTCTCCTTGGACTCCACATTAATTATTATAAGGATTATACACTTATTTACTATATCTAATTCATTTACATCATATTTATAGCACATAAAATATTATAATTAGCCTACCTGGCACCCCGAAATCCTAAATTACTTAGAAAAATTTTCTGGGGCCTTACATTTTCCTCCGCTTAGGATCATTCATCCTATAATGAGAGGTAGAGTCCACACCAAATACCTTAACATAACATATCTCTTTTCTAACCTGCCTCAAGTCCCTAAATTTTGACTAACTCCCAAATTTTTCAGAAATTTCGGTAGCATCTTTTTTGTAACTAGGCCTATCCACCTGCCAGAGAACCACTAAAACCATCCTCATAACTCATCCACAACTCGACAAAGTACCACAATGTATATATTCATAATATTAATCTCAGCATTACAAGCACTACATTATCATAATGATACCTGAACATGGACCACCCATCTTAAATCATAACACCTATAAGGTACCTTTCAAATCAAAACTAATTGTTATACAATAAAGCGAAAACATTTTCTTTCCACGACACTTTCGGCCTTCACGGTGGCTTTCTCGACTTACAGGCTTTTCCATAACACATTCATAGAAACAATCCCAACCCCCAAACTTATATAACATGGATGATAGCTAGATACCATGCATAAACTAACTATCCATTAACTTTACCTTTAATAATTTCCACCTGGATGATATACAAAGGATCTTTAACTACCTTCTTAGACATAGACGTATGAAAACACAAAATACATGTGGACAACTATGGGGAAACATCATACTCCTAGTGCAGCCTAATGTGAAATGCACTTATGTACCCTTCATTATCAATTCACATAATCTCTTCAGGGGAACATATGGACAATAACCTGTTCACCCTCCTAAATTCTAAATCTCTACGCGAACACCCATACTAAACCTTTGATGACCTTCAACGATTACTCTAAAATGTGCTATCATAATTTGACCATAAAATTTCCTATCGAATATATGTGACCATGCTGTGATGCTTCCCATTTGACATGTTTAGACCTTTAATACCTAATAGATTCAATTCAATAAGGAGCAACAGAGTTCAAGATTGGGCTGAAATTACTTAGGAATCCATTAAGGTGCTGAGCAGAGTATTTCATAAGGTTATATGCTAAGAGACATGAAGATTACTACTAACAATGCTGACATTGTTAACCTTTGTGATGACATCAATTATCAGACAAATGAATCACAGAGGTAACTAAAGATACGACATCTTGTCTTCTCAGTCAGTATGCCTATGGTATGTGTAGAAACTTGGAAGCATCTAATCTCAACCTTTTACGAGTGAAACCATATAGCTAGGACATCTTAATATGGGGATAAGATCATGTATTGGTTAGAGAGGTTCTAATGGTTAACATGATGGTCTGGGGAGAAAGAAAAATAAAACTCGTATCCACCGAGGGAGGTGGAATGCCAAGGATAGAAAAACTCCCCGCATATGACAATGACCTGGTCAATGATTCTAGAAGTCGAGTGTGCAAAGGCATTAGAACCCAATGAGGCAATATAGAATAATCATGGAAGGTTGCAGATGTTCATAATGAGTTCTCCATGGATGTTGACTTGAGAAGTATCCCGATGCTAATGAAAGACAGGAAAACATAAAAAGCAGGCGTTATGCTATGATAACTCCCAAAGGTGCATTTAGTCTTGACGGGAAGTCTAGTAAGGGTCCTTATGAGATAGGAAGTGTTATAGTGACACATAGGAGGACAGGTTCTCTCCTAGTTATTGAACAAGTGTTGGGAAACTAGCTCAATGAATTCACTAATAGAGGAACATCATTAACACATGTTGTGGAGGTGTAAAGAGAGAATAAATATTTGTCATGCGTTTGTCATGCTTCTGCTATATTAATTCCCAACTAAGGTACACGACCATGTCACAGACAACCACAATACTAGGAACAAAGTGAGTTACTTACTACGGGATGTCCCGAATGGATACAGAGGTTATACTGAGATGGCGACACAAGATATTTCTATGACGGGGATGTGAGGATCTCAGTTTTCAGAGAGACCTTATGCACACAGTGACCATTTCGATTGACATGCACTCATATGATAGGTGTTAAGACATGCTCTTATGTTACTAGACAGTGAGAATGTTTCATAATGATATTCGCAAGAGTAGGGTGACTATTCAAATCGCAGAAGCCATATACACTAGTGAGAAGAAGAGTGACTTGAGAAGGATCGCAACACTGGGATGCCTTTCATGGAACTTGACACTACATAGGTAAACATTATGACGGTACAAGTATAGGCACTCATGAGCATATGTTGTCCATTTAAATAGAATGATTTTGTAAGAAATTCATCGGGTATAGTCCCTTGTTGAGAATTTAGGAAAGCAAGTGGGAAGTATTAATCCTAGAGTTACAACTCAATCCAAGGACATAATTATAGAACTTAATTCCACAAGTGAATGTAAATAAGAGAATTGGTGATAGAGTGGATTCACGACTAATATGTCTTGTTCAAGGAGTAGGTTCATGCAATGTTTTATGACTCAATATCTTATTAAGACCATGTCTATGAGAAATCTTCAATATGGATGTGCATATACAACAAGAGTACGTTGGTTGTACTAAGGAGTGATTCACTTGGTGAATTTAGGTTGATAGGGAAATAACTTAATTGATGCCCCTCGACTCCACATCCCTAACGTACGTTGGTAACATACTGATATTCTACATGATCTGGTGGTGCAGTGATATCAATAAGAACAAGGGTACTCCCCTTAACAACAAGTTCTACCAATCCCTCCATGGCTCGATACATTCTCTTAACAAACTCTTGGGCAATCTACCTCAGATTTAATGGTGGGGTCATTCCCTCCTTACTATTTCAAAGTCATGAATTACTCATCTTGAGATAAGACATAGCGAGGAAATTCGCTCCTTATCTTGAGTGCTACCACACGATCTAGAGTATCAAAGAAGGGTGAAATTTCTAAATGTCCAAGTAGCCTCCTAATTATAGATGTGGTCGGCAATACACCGATAAGAAGGACTCTACTAGACATGGCTCCGAGACATCCTAGGAAACTTTAAAACTTTAGGCTCTAATACCAAGTTTGTCACGCCCCAAACCAAGGAGCGCGACCGGCGCTCAACCGAGTAAACACGACTGAGCAAGCCTGTTAGGTTTCATTCTACCCAAACCAATTTATGAATAGAAAGGAGATAAATTCTATCAACCATACTGTATAAATATTTCATTAACTTTCCATTTTTGTTTTCATTAGCAGTTTTAACCATAATATCCAGAATATCACAATCTTTGTAAATATGATGAAAAATATATTTGCCAAATACAAAATTTTCTAGTTTAATTCCAATACCCAACACCACCCGCAACCTGTCTATGGAGCCTCTAAATACAACTGAAGAGTAATATGGATATGTCGGCAACAAGGCTCCGGTTATACCTCAAATGAATAATACACAATAACCAAATGACACAGGACCCCAAAATGAAGTGGGAATCACCAAGTTAGCTGGGAGGAACATACCGCTATCTCTGATCGCTGCCGCCTACTGTAGAAACACTTGCATCCATCAAAGATGCAGCGTCCCCGGCAAAAGAGATGTTAGTACTGTCGAATAGTACTAGTATGTAAAGCTAAAAACCATCTTTCAAAATAGAATAAGTATACAAGGAAAGGAAATGCATAGAAACGACAAATTTCAATCAATTATATCCAAAAGTGTGGCATAGCGTCCGATCTCGGTCCGATCGGCTAAGCCCTCTTACCACAGTGCCGTGTGGTTCGACGTATCCATATTTACCAACAATTTCATCCTATTATTCCACAATGCACCCTACACTGGCACGTGTAGTTTCGGGGTTAGGTTATTTCAACCTACCTTTCCTCGGTGACTATCGATCTCCCAAAAATATTACTTATATATGTATTTCTATTATATGGATTTGCACACAAAGGTAACACATATAGGAATGCAATCATCTCAGAATCTTTCACGTTGTACAAATCTTTATTAACATTTCCAACCTCTCACAATAGCAATATTTCCTTGGCTCTTTGGGCCTTTCACAAGTTTCTATATTCATGGCACGATGGCCGTGTTTCACATTCCATACTTTCACTTCTTTAAATTTCAAGGATCATCACCAATTACCAACGTATAACGTATTTCAGAAATCATATATCTCAAGTTCATTAGAAATTGAAACTATAAACACAAACATAACCAATTCAGTTAATTTCTCAGTTCACATTTCATTTCCATCGTTTATTTCATAATTCTTGGGACTTGGGCTCATGTTACATTTGGAGTCTTTTCCCCTTTTTATTCGTTTAATAACATCATCTTCCATATTGACGAGAACCAACATGCAATGAATTGCACACATAATAGAAGGAGTTTGTAGGATCATAATTCACATTTTCAAGTAGCATGGTAACATATAGAACACTTAGGGAACAGAAACCTTTCAACATATCACATTAAGTAGTCAATTCCATATGATCAAGTAAGGGACTCATACCAAGTATTCAAACACCAATAATTTGATTCTAAGAAGAATGGAGCTAGCCATACATACCTCAAAGAGATTTTAGGCAGATTCCACATTTTTGAAGTTATCTTAAATAGTTGAGTCGAGGCTCGTCTCGTAATCCATTTAAGAAATGTATATTCTCCTTAGGCTCAATCCTCGCTCGCCACACCATGTCACTCAGCACTATATATATAGCCATAAGGCTTTTTACGACCGATCCATATATATATATATTTATATGTATGTATGTATGTATGTATGTATGTATGTATGTATATTACCCACACTCCATATCCCCCAGTTCTTTTAATTCATTTCCAAGTGTCTTTATACTCTATCATCGGCTAAACACACTCAATCAAGGCATTTAGTACACATATGGGCATCTAGGAGTAATAAATTCATCGAATTTTCCTCACCCAAATGGGTATGCTAGTCTTCATTTAAATTACGACTCAGAGTCATACCATTTTGATAATGAATCCATACATTAAACGTCAATATTTTGATATAAGGCTCATTCGGAATAATCAAGCTTTACGAGTTCATCCGGGATGACCCGGAGGGTGGGAATTAGAAATTTTGAGCTGATTATACTTAAACTTACAGAAAACATTACGGAATTCCATTTCGAGAGATAAAGTTTAGCCAACATACCTGGTTGAGCTTTCCCTAAGTTACTACAATGCATCAATATCTCTAACAGTAATAATCTATAAGGAGAAAGCGAAAATCAATTAATAATTTGAAAGATTTCCCATGGTGTAACTCTCTTAGAAATTTCATCAAACACCTAATCATGTGAAATGGACTACAAGGTTCTACAATAGAAATTCTTTCTTCCCTCATCCAATTTCATCAAGAACTACCCAAAATAGTTCATTAATCCCACATACTATAGCTTAGTGTCACATGCATGGCCTATTTCTAACCCCACAATATATTTTTGAACTCATAATCTCATATATGAAATATTAGAAGTGGGACTTACCTAGAAGATAGTGAGCTAGAGATTAGCATGCTTGATTCTTGAGGGTTTGTGCAAGATTGATGATTAGGAGGCTAGGTTCCCTCTTTCTCTCTCTAAAATGCTCTTACCTCTCTCTAGATTTAGTGTAAAATAGTTCCAAATGAAGCCCCAAATCTTATTTATCAAAGTGGGTTCGTATATGAAAATTTCCAAAAATAACCCCCGATGTCAATTATGTGGTGCAATTATGCTATAGCATAATCGAAATGTGGGCAACATTCTTGCAGCATAATCATTATGCGATAGCATAATCGACAGAATAATCGATTATGCTACAGCCTAATCAACATGCGACAACATAATTTTTTGCCCGACTCTACTTCATTATGCGACGCATATGCGGTCCTCATAGTCGTTTTATGATAGCAAAATTGGTCGCAAATCCAGCCTTTGATAATTTGATCATAACTTTGTGTAGGAATGTTCAAATGATGAACGGGTTAAAGCGTTAGAAACTAGACTCAAAGACCTTTCATTTGATAGGTTGTTAATCACATAAAACCTTATATATATTTAGGTATGCTCGTTCAAAATGTGGACTTGTGCGAACTCATTTGGAATTTTAGCCTATTATGAAATTTTCCAATTTGACTTAGACTTAGGCCTCTCCTTAGACCCCACATTACTTATTATAAGGCTTATACACTTATTTACTATATCCAATTCATTTAAATTATATTTATAGCACATAAAATATTATAATTAGCCTACCTAGTACCCCGAAATCCTAAATTACTTAGCAAAATTTTCCGGGGCCTTACATTAATTGCTCTCTTTTACTTGTGTTTTAGCTCAATAATGCATAAAGGTATTTCCGGAAACTAACTAAATGGGCTTACTTGTAGGAATATTGGGAAACAAGCCAAAGAAGGCAAAATCAACTCATAAAGGAGTCAAAAGTGAGCAAGACCCAAAACTGGGCAAAGAGGCTAGTAGTGGAGACCGCACAATTCTAGTGCAGTGATCGGGTCCAACCCTGCACCACTACAGAGTGGCGAGAGCGGTCGATGCAGCTTTTACCCAAGAAGGTCGGGATCAAATCCACAGGTAGCTATAATAATGTTTGGAGTTGGATTTCTATCTAATCTAGCAGTGCGTAGTGCTCTTGATTACACTTCCAATCATATTTGTTTGTTTGTTACTTCTAATTTTATACTAACGATGTACGAAATTAAGCTAAGTTTAAATGCTTGTAAGGTTTTCTAAATGGTTAAAGTGTCACTAGGGAAGTGACTTTCCCCTAGGTGAATACATGACGGGTTCTAAAGCCTAAGGCAAAGTTGTTATGTTTAGGATCGCGATATAGCCAATACACAAACTACTCACTCTCCTATCGACAGCTTGAGTGACTTTGCCCTAATTGACTTTCTCAAGACCAATTGGGTGTCAAAATTGTGCAAGCAATATAGTCTCAAGTTGGGTATTACTATCTCTAGGTTTAACCCTTTAATTTAGGCTATCAATCTCTTGAATACACCTCAATTCCTTATTGGCCTGATTTTCCTAGACTCAAGCTCTCTTTCTCAAGAAGATCCCAAGTCAAAAAGGCACAATTAATATTTGCAACCACTAATTCAACATGGAAAACACAAATCATGCCAAATATCAACCACACATAAACATCTAAGCCTTAAAACAAGAGACCCATCAAATACCCACACTAGGGTTGAGCCAAAACCCTATCTAATGGGTCTATATACTCATAATAATGGAAGAAATTAGATATTGAGATGAATAATAACCCATAAAATATAATTACAAGCCAAGATTTGAAGATTCAATGTTAAACTAGCTACAAAATTACTCAAAATAGACTAAAAACGGCGTTCACATGCTCAGCTACAGATAAGATACCCTAAAAATTTGAAAAAGAAGTATTTATACAAAGCCTAATATTTTGCACAAAAATACCCCTGATGGAGGTACCGCGGTCCGCGAGAAATGAACTGCGGTCGCGGTGGGGATTTTAGCTTCAAATCTCTGTTCTATGAACCTAGCCACCACGGACCACAATAAATGGACCGCGACCGCGATGGATTTACCGTTACCACACAAAATGCACTGCGGTCAATGGTGTTTTGAAACTTCCAAAATCCTAGCTCTCTGAATCTCTTCTCTGCGGACCGCAACAAATGGATCGTGGCCGCAATGAGGCTACCGCGGCCGCGAAGAATCTACCACGAGCTGCATTGCTTGGAACTCGAGGATTGCATCTTCTGTGAACTTTGCCACCACGGACAACACTAAATGGACCGCGGTCGCAGTGGGTCTATTGCAACCGCAATGGATTTACTACTACAGCGGTGCTTTGACTTGTTCTTGGCACTTGTGCAGGTTTCACTCCTTTTTGAGCTAGTTTTGACTTCCTTGTTACTCTTTGACAAAACACATCAAACAAGCACAACATGTAAGCTTTCGGGATTACTTGTATACATTTTCAATCCAAAACTCAAGTAAAAAGGAGTATAAAATATACAAGAATCCCTAGTTATCAACTCCCCCAAACTTAAGCTTTTGCTTGTCCTCAAGTTAACAAAGTAAGTCCCACCTCCTTGAGAATAAAACCAAGAAAATTCAGCTTACCTAAAGTGACCTCATTTAGCATCAATTGGAACTAACAATGGCCCTTAATTCAAATGAATCATTAACAACACTCAACCTTTTAAGCACCATGGTTTTAGTGCGACACAAAAGTATCAAGAGTTGACTCAACTCATCAAGGAAACTCTTTCTACTACTTTGGTCATTGTGGAACCCAAACTTATACTCCTCACTCTTCCTTAAGCAAAACCTCACTTTTAAATTGTAGCACTTAGAACGAGGATTGTGGAAAACACACTCATCTCTCTCAAAGAAAGGTCACAAGTCCGACTCTAAGTACCATAAGCTTGCCCCTTATGTGAGTCACCACTAATGTAAGCTTCACCCAACTCAAGATCATATAGGGCTTTTGTGGGGATACAATGAAGGCTTTTGGTTCAGGATAGGAAATATTTGGTCTAAGTAGGTTTTATCTTCCCTTAAGAACTTCATTTGCTTCATTTTGGCACACATTCTCTTAACTCGTTGAGTCATTTACTTCTTTCTTAAGGGTTAGAGAGACACACCGTCACTTTTTCTTGTTCATTTCAAACCTTTTTCTCCCTTCTAATCTTTCCACACCTTTCATCTTTTTACTTTTATTGAATCCCTTCATTTCTTCTACATTGTTCATTCTTTTTGACTTTTTGATCTTTTTTTTTTGCCTTTCTTTTTCTTCATTTTTTGTACCTTTTACCACTTTTTGCATTCCTCGTCTTTCCCCCCAAAGTTATGCTTTTGCCTTGTGCTAATAAAAGATCGGGTGCCAAGAGAGGGTCTTTTTAGAACGGGTAAAGGCTTGTATCATGGTCTTTGAAAGAAAAAGGCTATGGCTCAAAGGGGTTGACTAGGGATATTATCATTGGTAGACTATGGATGTTTTCAAGATACCTTTCGGATCAAGGAGAGCCTATAATCACTTCTCAAGTCAAACTACACTTAGGATTTCGCCTAGACAAACATTCAGGGCAAGTTCTAGACTCAATGGCAAGGGACTTGGACTTGAAAATCAAATTCTCACCGCACAAGCTATAGGATTGCTAAAGAGACAGAGTCGGAAGCCCACAAAAACCTTAGCTATGATTTGAGCAACACAAATGGTTCCAAAAAACCACTTGATGATTATTAGCCAACACAAGAGTCTCAAAGTCACAACTGACACCATCCTATACACACCAATTTATTTTTGACCATAAGATCAAAGACAAATGTGTTAGGCCCAAGTGAAGCTTTGCTTGAGGCATTATTAATCATTAGCTACTATTTACACAAAAACGAAAAGGAAACAGACTCAAACCCTTAAGAAGGTTGTCATGTCATCCATCATCGGGAAGAGCCACCCAGTTCACACAAACTCCACCTTTGGAAAGAACCGTGACATTAAGAAAATCAAAGGCTTATTGTAATACCCCAATATTTTAAGTGAGTACATATTGGACATTTAGAAAATAATTTAAATCCAAATAAAGGGAAAACAAAGAAGTAACAAACTAATAAAATAAAGCAAACAATAAATAAATAAAAAACAAATAAAGGACGCTAGTGGGCCTAGCCCATCTGAAGACTAGTGGTGTGATATAAAAGACAAGAAAAGCTCTAATTAAAGAGGAGTTGGGATTTAAAAACTTAAAACCTAGAGGAGGACTCATACGGGGAAAATGAAAAGAAGGCAGAGAAAGGATTTGGTGGAAATCCTTTAGTCAATACAAATCAGAAAGGTTGCTGGTGCAGTCTTGATACCAAAAAACTCACACCCAACTAGAAAATTTTTATATTCTTGCGCCTCAGTGATAAGGTAATTACATGTATTCTTCCTTCTTTAGAAAACACTATTATTTTATTTACAAAATTCTTTAGGGGACTGAATAGATATGAGGTTGGGATTGAACTAAGAGTTAAAAGATAAAGTTAAGAAAATTTGGAGAAATTCATGAGACTTTTTAGTGAATTAACTGAGTACATTATATGGATGGGTTGTATTTAATAGATTTTGAATTGGTTCAAGTTAACTGTAGCAGTGAGATGAGATACTGAAATGGGTCTTGATATTTCAAGTAGAATAAGAGGGATTTGTTGAGTTATTATAATTCGGTGAATTAAGAGCCAAATATGAAACTATGAGGATTTGGGTATTCTAAATTAGCTATGAATTAGTCTAAATAAGGAAATTAACATGAGATTGATATTATGTAATTATAGATTGATTGGAGGAATTTGTACGAGTTGCTTGAGGTGAAGCAGTTGGTATTTTGGCACGAGTACTGTGAGTAATAATCTTACCGCAATTTGTGTTT
This sequence comes from Nicotiana tabacum, assembly GCF_000715075.1. Taxonomy (NCBI): domain Eukaryota; kingdom Viridiplantae; phylum Streptophyta; class Magnoliopsida; order Solanales; family Solanaceae; genus Nicotiana; species Nicotiana tabacum. Next base: position 3,034,522 of record NC_134091.1, read on the forward strand.
TCATAACTTGCATGATTTACACATGATTTTTAATATGAATATGTTACCGATTATTTTGAGTTTCATGTGGGACAAGTCTTTTACTCGATATGATATCGAAATAATTATTTGAAATGATTACCGTTGTTCTAAATATTCTTGTTGTCACTAGATATATTCTACCGTTAATTGAATATACTATTACTGAAATAAAATTACATGATTTGATAAGAACCAAAATGACCTATATTGTTTTAAAATATTTTCCTATGAGTATATACGGATATAGAGACAAGTAGAAATGGGAGTAGACTTTGAAAGATCCCGTAGCTAATGGCGGGTTTGTTAGATCTGGTGCACCTTATATTTACCAATTATAGAGTACAGTTATAGCCCTCGCTAGTGGGAAAGTAGAACTAGCATACCGTTAGCGATTTCCCTCGAGTAGGGACTACCGTTATATTTGAATTCTTGCAAAGAAGTCCACAGTTATACCGATTACATGATCCGTTCATTAAAACCTCCCAAATTTGAATATTGATATTATACAGTGGTTACCAAGCTTATTACTGAATTATTTATTGCATTATACTACAAGAAAAGCATGATGAGGCTGAAAATTATTTATTGTTTCTGAAAGGGCATTTTTTATGTTATTTTCTGTTTGAGATACTAGCATGTTTTCTTAATTGTCCCCAAATAAAAATGGTTGTGGTTAAGTGTTATTACTCACTGAGCTAGCGACTCATTCCCCGCTAAATTTGTTTTATAGAGACAGCAGCTGACGCAGGCGAGGATTTCGTTAATTAGAGTGCACAGATTGATAGTTCTCGGTGAGCCTCACACTTGTTCGCGTGGGTGGAGATTTTATTTATTTTCATGGTCTTCTTTGAACTTTTAGAGTCGCTCCATGGTCCTTCTTTTAGTGTCTTGAGTAGTCTTTGTTATTATAGACTTATGTTGAGTAACACTCATTCTTATCAAATTTGGAAATATTGTAGTATCTCTAGTTGTTAGTGGGTGGACTGTTAAAGGTAGATATTTATTTTGGTTAATTGATAAAATCTTTGTCATTTGAATTGCTATTAGGATGTTTGGTTTCTGATTTAAGACAGAAATTTTTTTGGGATGGTCCAAAAAAAATAGGGGAAACTCTGTCCGATTTTCTGTAAAATTTTAGATGAGGCTTACTTGGGAGCACTAGCTCCTGAGCACCGGTCACGATCCTAAATTGGGTCGTGACAAAGTTGGTATCAGAGCTTAGGCTTTAAGTCCCAAGGCATGGAACAATGTTTAGTAGAGTCTTGTTCATGGGTGTGTAGGCGCTTATACCTATGATCTTGAGGCTACTGAACATTTAGGAATGTTTTCCCTTCTTTCATTCTTTGATCGTGCGTTGAGATAACTTGAGATTGACTTTGGAATATTTCTTTATAGATGGCTAGGACACACACACCCTCATCTGCTGGATGTGGTGCTGGACGTGGTGCTACCTAGGGTGGCGGTCAAGTTGGGGTTCATCAAACTAGTAGACAGACTGCTCCTCAACCTCAAGTTGAGAACATGGGTCAAACCCAAGCTATTATGCCAGATCAAGTGCAAGAGCAAGGAGTTCAAAATGCTCCACCATCAGTGCTAACTATTGTACCTACTATTGCCTTACCTGCAGATGCAGTGGCAAGGTTATTGAATGTGTTAGAGGCATTGGTGCCTACTCAGGGAGGAAGTTCAGCTCCTCATGCTACTTTATAGACACAAGCACCTGCATAGACTCGGATTTTCAGGAATAAAGAAGTATCCTACAAGAGTTTCTGAAATTGAAATCACCAAAATTCACAGGTTTCAATAATTTAGCAGATCCTCAAAGTTTCTTGGATGGGACACTTAAGGCATTACGTGCTCTTGGATGTTCTAGTGAGAGAGACATGGAGCTCGCAGCATACAAACTAGAGGATATGGCCAACACATGGTATGAAATGGTATTGCTAGGTAGGCCAGCAGGAGCACCACCACTGACATGGGATGAGTTCACTAAGTTGTTCAAGAATAATTTTCTTCCCGACAGTCTGATGCAACAATATGCTAGAGACTTTGAGAGATTGGTTCAGACTCCAGATATGGATGTGTCAACATATAACACTAAGTTCTGTAAGCTGGCTATATATGCTCCTCACTTAGTGCCTACCGAAGAAGCTCGAGTTCAGAGGTTTGTTGATGGATTGGTTAGTCGTCTATACACTGTAGTAGCCCCATAGATGAAGACTTTATCCTACTCTGATATAGTTGACCTTGCTAGAAAGATTGAAGACAAGGGACGTGAGGAGCGTTCAACTAGTGATTTACGTAAGAAGGCCAAGACAGGAGGGGCTTTCAGTGGTGGTTTTAGTGAAAATAGAAGAGCAGGAAATCAGGGACAACAACAACAACAATAGGGTTCTCAGACAGGGACACATATGTCTTCACAGTCCACATATAGACCACATTACAGACAAGGTAATAGGGGACCATCATCTTCTGGACATCGTAATTCTAGGTAGATATATGCCACTACTCCGGTCTGCCAGACTTGTGGTAGAGCACATTTGGGCCAATGTCGTGTTCTAACTGGAGAGTGCTTTCGATGTTGCCAGTTGGGACATCACTTGAGGGATTGCCCTCAGCCTCCGAGAAATTTCGACCAGGCTTCTATTCAGTCAGCTGCATCGACTCAAACTACTCATAATACTTCAGGTGCTACAGGTACATGAAATAGAGGCCGAGGTGCTGGAGACCATGCTACTGTGAATCAGGGACAAGGCAATGCTGGTAGAGGTCAGGTGAGAGTTTTTGCATTTACTAGACAGGATGCTCAGGCTGCATTTACTAGAGGTCAGCTGCATCGAATGCAGTGGTTACATGTATTCTTTTTGTCTGTTTATTTGATGCACTTGCATTGATTGATGCGGGATCTACTCACTCCTATGTTTCCTCATACTTTGCTTTGATATTTAGTAGACAGCCCGAGCTATTGAATGATCTTTTTCTAGTTGCTACTCCTGTTGGAGAGTCTCTATTAGCTGAATACGTGTATCGTGCTTGTCAGATTTCGGTTGAGGGTAGAGATGCTCTAGCTGACCTTATTATACTTGATATGATTGACTTTGACATGTTGATGGGAATGGATTGGTTATCTTCTTGCTATGCTATAGTCGATTGTCATGCAAAGATAGTTAAGTTTGAGATACCAAATGAACCTAGTTTTATTCTAAGAGGGAGTTAGGTCCCAGAGACTTGCAAAATTGTATCTTTTATGAAGGTTCAATGACTTTTGAAGAAAGGTTTCTTGGGTCTCTTAGCTATTGTAAATGACACAAGAAAGGAAACAGTTAGTATAGAAAATGTACCTGTAATGAGAGAATTTTCTGATGTATTTCCTGAGGATTTACCAGGATTGCCTCCAGTACGAGAAATAGACTTTGGTATTGATTTGCTACCTGACATACATCCCATATCGATACCCCCATATCGAATGGCACCAGCAGAGTTGAGGGAGCTAAAGCAATAGTTACAAGATTTGTTAGATAAGGGTTTTATTAGACCTAGTGTATCACCATGGGGTGCACCAGTACTGTTCGTAAAGAAGAAAGACGGATCCCTGAGAATGTGCATTGACTACATGCAGTTGAATAAGATAACAATACACAATAAATATCTTTTGCCTCGTATAGATGACATGTTTGATCAGTTACAAGGAGCTACCCACTTTTCAAAGATTGACCTCCATTCTGGTTATCATCAACTTAGAATCAAAGATGAAGATATTTCTAAGACTAGTTTCAGAACTCGATACGGGCGCTATGAGTTTCTTGTGATGCCTTTAGGACTAACAAATGCTCTAGATGCATTCATGGATTTAATGAATAGGGTGTTCAAGCCATTTCTAGATAGATTTGTAATAGTATTTATTGATGACATACTGATATATTCTCGTAGCCAAAGAGAACACGAGAATCATCTCAGGACTGTGTTGCAGACATTGCGAGAACATCGACTTTATGCTAAGTTCTCGAAGTGTGAATTCTGGCTAGACTCGGTAGCATTTTTGGGGAATGTTGTATCCAAAGATGGAATTATGGTAGATCCTAAGAAGACTGAAGCTATACAGAAATGGCCCAGACCTACTTCTCCTACAGAGATTCACAGCTTTTTAGGCTTAGCAGGCTATTACAGGCGTTTTGTGCAGGATTTCTCTAGAATAGCAGCGCTACTGACCAAACTAACATTGAAAAATGCGAAGTTTCAGTGGACGGAGGAATGTGAGCAGAGCTTTCAAAAACTCAAAACATGTTTGACAACTGCACCAATATTAGCCTTACCATCAGAATCTGGAGGATTTACAGTATTCTGTGATGCCTCGAGGGTGGGATTAGGATGTGTTCTCATGCAAAATAGTCGTGTTATAACTTATGCTTTGAGACAATTGAAAAAGCACGAGCAAAACTATCCTACACATGATTTGGAGATGACTTTAGTGGTATTTGCTCTAGAAATTTGGAGACATTATCTATACAGCGAAACTTGTGAGATTTATACTAACCATAAAAGTCTGATGTATATCTTTCAGCAGAGATCTAAATCTTTGGCAGCGTCGTTGGATGGAAATACTCAAAGACTATGATTGTTATATTTTGTATCATCCTGGAAAAGCCAATGTGGTGGCTGATGCATTGAGTATAAAATCTATGGGGAGTTTGGCATATATAGCCCCTACAAAGAGACTTTTGGCCAAAGATATTCAGAGACTAGAAGATACAGGTATCAGATTTAGTGTCAGAAATTCAGAGGCATTGTTGGCTTGTGCTTAGGCTAAGTCTTCATTAGTTGAGCTCATTAAGGCCACCTAATATGAGGATGAACGATTATGTAAATACAGAGATGAGGTCTTAGCTAGTAAAAGCACGGATATGATTGTTGAAAGTGATAGTGTTCTTCGAATGGGTGACATGCTATGTGTAGCAGACGTAGATGGTTGAGACATGCTATTCTTGAAGAAGCCCACAACTCTAAATACACTATACATCCTGGATCTACAAAAATGTACCATGACCTTAAGCAATTTTATTGGTGGGAAGGTATGAAGAAAGATGTTGCTAACTTTGTTTCTAGTTGTTTGACTTGTTAGCAGGTCAAGGTTGAGCATCAGCAACCCGCAAGACAACTACAACAAATTGAGATTCCAGTGTGAAAATGGGAAAGAATTACTATGGATTTTGTCACCGGGCTACCACGAACCCTTAGAGGTTATGACTCGGTATGGGTGATTGTAGATCGACTGACGAAATCAGCACACTTTTTGCCGGTGAAGACTACATATGGTGGAGTCAGGTATGCACAGATATTTATGAATGGAATTGTCCGACTTCACAAAGTTCCAATATCTATCATCTCTGATAGAGAATCATAATTTACCTCACGCTTTTGGAAATCTTTTCAAGAAGCATTGGGTACACGAGTAGATCTTAGTACTACATTTCATCCATAGACAGACGGGCAGTCTGAACGTACTATACAGATCTTGGAGGATATGTTGAGAGCTTGCATTCTTGAGTTTGGAGGTAGTTGGGATGCTTATCTACCTTTAGCTGAATTTGCTTACAATAATAGCTTCCAGTCCAGTATTCAAATGGCACCATACGAAACATTGCATGGTAGAAGATGTCGTTCTCCTATCGGATGGTTTGAAGCTGGTGAGACTAACTTATTGGGATCCAACCTAGTACAAGAAGCTATGGACAAGGTCCAATTGATCAGACAGAGATTGCTTACAACTCAAAGTAGACAAAAGTCTTATGCCGATAAGAGAAGAAGAGATTTAATATTCACAATTGGGGACAAAGTGTTCCTACGAGTCTCCCCCATGAAAGGTGTGATGCGGTTTGGAAAAAGAGGCAAGTTGAGCCCCAGGTTTATAGGACCGTATGATATACTAGACCGAGTGGGAGTGGTGGCTTATCGTTTAGCACTTCCTCTTGAGTTATCTTTTATTCACCCAGTCATTCATGTCTCAATGCTAAGAAAATGTATATCAGACTCATCTCAGGTGCTTGAAGCACCAACTATACCGCTTGATGAGAAGTTGTCTTATGAGGAGGAACCGATAGCTATGGCCGATAGGCAAGTAAAGAAGCTACGATCAAAAGAAATTGAGTTCATAAAGGTCTTATGGCAAAATCATACAGTTGAAGAAGCTACTTGGGAAATAGAGGATGCTATGCGAGTCAAGTATCCCCATTTGTTTCAGTCTACAGGTACATACTTGAGTCAAATTCAGGGACCGAATTTTATAAGGTGGGGAGGATGTAATACCCCAATATTTTAAGTGAGTACATATTGGACATTTAGAAAATAATTTAAATCCAAAGAAAGGAAAACAAAGAAGGAACAAACTAATAAAACAAAGCAAACAATAAATAAATAAATAAAATAAAATAAGAAACAAAGAAAGGACGCTAGTGGGCCTAGCCCATCTGAAGACTAGTGGTGTGATATAAAAGACAAGAAAAGCTCTAATTAGAGAGGAGTTGGGATTAAAAAACGTAAAACCTAGAGGAGGACTCATACGGGTAAAATGAAAAGAAGGCAGAGAAAGGATTTGGTGGAAATCCTTTAGTCAATACAAATCAGAAAGGTTGCTGGTGCAGTCTTGGTACCGAAAAACTCATACCCAACTGAAATTTTTTTATATTCTTGCGCCTCAGTGATAAGGTAATTACATGTATTCTTCCTTCTTTAGAAAACACTATTATTTTATTTACAAACTTCCTCATGGGACTTAATAGATATGAGGTTGGGATTGAACTAAGAGTTTAAAAGATAAAGTTAAGAAAATTTGGAGAAATTCATGAGACTTTTCAGTGAATTAACTGAGTATATTATATGTATAGGTTGTATTTAATAGATTTTGAATTGGTTCAAGTTAACTGTAGCAGTGAGATGGGATACTGAAATGGGTCTTGATATTTCAAGTAGAATAAGAGGGATTTGTTGAGTTATTATAATTCGGTGAATTAAGAGCTAAATATGAAACTATGAGGATTTGGGTATTCTAAATTAGCTATGAATTAGTCTAAATAAGGAAATTAACATGAGATCGATATTATGTAATTATAGATTGATTGGAGGAATTTGTACGAGTTGATTGAGGTGAAGCAGTTGGTATTTTGGGACGAGTACTGTGAGTAGTAATCTTACCGCAATTTGTGTTTTCATAACTTGCGTGATTTACACATGATTTTTAATATGAATATGTTACCGATTATTTTGAGTTGCATGTAGGACAAGTCTTTTACTCGATATGATACCGAAATAATTATTTGAGATGATTACCGTTGTTTTAAATATTCTTGTTGTCACTAGATATATTCTACCGTTAATTGAATATACTATTACTGAAATAAAATTACATGATTTGATAAGAACCAAAATGCCCTATATTGTTTTAAAATATTTTCCTATGAGTATATACGGATATAGAGACAAGTAGAAATGGGAGTAGACTTTGAAAGATCCCGTAGCTAACGGCGGGTTTGTTAGATCTGGTGCACCTTATATTTACCAATTATAGAGTACAGTTATAGCCCTCGCTAGTGGGAAAGTAGAACTAGCATACCGTTAGCGATTTCCCTCGAGTAGGGACTACCGTTATATTTGAATTCTTGCAAAGAAGTCCACAGTTATACCGATTACATGATCCGTTCATTAAAACCTCCCAAATTTGAATATTGATATTATACAGTGGTTACCAAGCTTATTACTGAATTATTTATTGCATTATACTACAAGAAAAGCATGATGAGGCTGAAAATTATTTATTGTTTCTGAAAGGGCATTTTTATGTTATTTTCTGTTTGAGATACTAGCATGTTTTCTTAATTGTCCCCAAATAAAAATGGTTGTTGTTAAGTGTTATTACTCACTGAGCTAGCGACTCATTCCCCGCTAAATTTGTTTTATAGAGACAATAGCTGACGCAGGCGAGGATTTCGTTAATTAGAGTGCACAGATTGATACTTCTCGGTGAGCCTCACTTGTTCGCATGGGCGGAGATTTTATTTATTTTCATGGTCTTCTTTGAACTCTTAGAGTCGCTCCATGGTCCTTCTTTTAGTGTCTTGAGTAGTCTTTATTATTATAGACTTATGTTGAGTAACGCTCATTCTTATCAAATTTGGAAATATAGTAGTATTTCTAGTTGTTAGTGGGTGGACTGTTAAAGGTAGATATTAATTTTGGTTAATTGATAAAATCCTTGTCATTTGAATTGCTATTAGGATCTTTGGTTGCTGATTTTAGACAGGAAATTTTTTGGGATGGTCCATAAAAACAGGGGAAACTCTGTCCGATTTTCTGTAAAATTTCCGATAAGGCTTACTTGGGAGCACTAGCTGCTGAGCGCCGGTCACTGTCCTAAATTGGGTCGTGACACTTATTGAACGCAAAACTCAAAACACGAAGCTACGAGCTGAAAAAGAAGCTACTAAAATGAAGTAAGAAGCTATGAAAGAAAATGCGGAAGGTAAACTAAATATGTACAATAGGGGACTTTAATGAATATACATAAGAGAGAATGAATATATACATCAGAAAGTAACTTTTATATACAAACCAAGGTTGCAAAATACGAAAAGTGAAATAAATTGGTAATATTATATACATATCAAAAGTGAAAAAGCATAACAAAAAAGAAAACACTATCATAATTACAATCCAACATCAGCAAAATAAGGCTACCCCCTCAAATGAAAGCTAGCATTATCCTCAATGTTAACTAGCCAAAAATAAGCTCAAAAAGGAGATAGAGAGTAAAGAAAACTCCCTATTGGTCCTCCGTCTGCATGAGATCATGAGCCTGGGTCCTGTGACTGCTCGGGAACCTATAATTGGATCCCTGTAACCTGTGCCTACTCTAGGACTTGAGGCTGGCTAGAGGAACCTCCTTGCGGGTCCTCCAACTCAATCACTGCATCATCTGTCTGGGGGATCACTCTTCTCCTCTTTGGTGCCCTCTCCAACTCCTGCTCTTGCTCCGGCTCAGTCTGAGCTGCTAGAGGCTGGTCATGCAACAGTAGCTCCAATGGTAGTTGATCGCAGCCTTCATCTTCTCCACTTCTACCCTTTACTCCTTCACAGATTCCTTTGAGGCTCGAGTCTTTCTCAGTTTCTTTGTCTCTTTGGTCAACTCCTTTAGTGGCTTTCCATGAGCACCTATAGCATCCAGAATCAACTGCTGGTTCTCTAGGAGCTTCTTCTAGTTGTCCAGAAGCTTTTTGAGAGTCTCCTCCACTGAAGCTGGAATCTGTGGCTGTGGGGGTACGTATTGGGCTGCCACCGAGCTAGAAAGCACAGACAACTTAGAAGTAGTTGCATGCATCCAGTTGTTGATACTGGCAAGTGTTTGGATCAAACAATGGGCGGTTAATGGGTAAACTAAGGATGATGGGATATCTAGAGCAGTGGAAGTAGAAGGTCCTGAGGCAATATTTGGTGTGGTTGTGGGAGGCTGAGAAGAATGGACTACTACTACTGGCTCTTCAGACTAGCCAGTAGAAGTAGTAACTTTGCCTTTAGGATCTTTGTCTTTGGGGTTGTCATCATCTTTTAGGCTATACCATGAAAAGGGCATTTTTGGTTTCGCCTTCACGTCAAACTTCCTTTTCTCCACATCTTGGTCCTCAAAATACATTGTAAGGAAGTTTGGAAAGGGGTATGATCTGTCAACCTCATTGACCACCCTAGTGATCACACTAGACATAACATTCCTAATATTGATTGGGAACCCCGCCATAATAGAAGCCACCAATATCGCCCGAGAGACCGGTAGAGAGTTCTCATGGGTAGTGGGGTCCAGCCTGCTGCATACAAACGTCTCCCACCCCTTCGCCTCGAAATTTAACGTTTTCCTCAAAATTTGAACTCCCGATGTCAACCATGCTGGGGTGGTACTCGGGAGTGCCAGGTATTCTGCTAACCACGGACGGGCTGCCTCATCCAATGCCACCTTTTCTAAGTATAATGATTCATCTTCCTCAGGAAAGCCTAGGTAGTCATTAATTGTCTTCCTATCGAACTTCACTGTCAAATTCCGCACCTTAGTCACTTTAGTGCCCTTTTTTTTATGTGGGAAGCATTTGCGTAAAACTCTTGACTAAGTGCTCGTTTGCATCCCAGACTTTGCTTGTAAAATACTCTAAGCCCGGTCTCTCTCTGCATTGCCTCTTCACAATAGGGTTGTGAGGCAGAAGGTCCCTCTCAATGAATTTTCGCTCAAGAATCAATTTCCTCTGGGGCCACCATTCTCGAAACTTGTGATATGCAATCTCACTAACAAATCTCCTTTGCCAAGCCTCCGGGTTTCTAGTTCTTTACACACCCCTGTTTGGGGTTCTCCCCCTTCTTCTTCATCAATGGGGTCCTCCCCGGGTGTTGAAGCTGTGGGTGAAGTCGATGCTACACTATCACTGTTCTCTGCTGAGCCCTTAGATGACTCAGAAGAAACTTGAACTGAAGCTTGAGTAGTAGGAGAGGACGGAGGTGTGGGCACATCTCTCAACCTAAACCTCCCGGGAAGTCAGGTACATACTCCGGCATTAAATCAGACTCAGATGCCTCCCGGGAGGGCAAATACTCACTTCCCTCTGAATGGGAAACAACTCTATCTGCAGCCTTGATTTGTTTTCTTGTTTCCCCAATTGCTTTCCGAGCCTGTGGGGTCAATTTTATCATTCCTCGTCCCCTACCACGAGAGGACTCCCTTCTTCCTTTCTGTTTGCCACCACCTCCTCTTGATTTAACCATTGTCTGCAAGGAGAATTCAGTTAATGTTTGTTAGTATCAATACCAGAAGAAGCAGTGAAAAGTATGATTGAAAACAGTTGACTGCGGACCGCATAAAATGCATTGCAGCCGAAAGGTACTACCGCGGACCGTAGTGGGGTAGGATTTAGATTACCCACCCTCTGAATAAGGGTCACCGCGGACCGCAAAAAATGATGCGCGGCCGTGGTAAAGCACTGCGGACCACGAAAAATGCCACCGCGGACCACAGTGATCAAGGCTTAAAATCTCTCAAAAGATAGTGGACCACGGACCGCGGAAAAACAACCGCGGACCGCGACGGTCAAATTTCTGGGCTCAGCACCTAGGGTTTCAAAGTTTCGTGCATTTTAGCATTAATCAACAAATTATCAATCCACTAGGTAGTTAATCACCATTTCTGACTAATTAAAACCTAATCTAGTTAACATTATAGAACCCTAAGTTAAAAATTGAAAGAAAAAGGAAGAAGAAGAAGAAGGAAGAACTACCAAATTAAAAGAAAATAAAAACCAAATTAAAGACTAAGGTTAGATTTGAAGTACCAGAAGTGAGATGCAATACAGATGAAGCTCAGTTCTTGTGTTGTGCAAATCAGTGCGTGAGTGAACAGTACTCAATATTGTGTGAGAGTGCAAGAGGCAAAAAGTGTAAAAGGGGGCCTGAGGTCCTATTTATAGAAAAGGACCTGGGACCCACACTACTTACCCACTGTAGACCGCATAAAATGCATCGCGGACTGTGGTTATTAAACCCAGAAGGACACTAGCATGGACTTTACTACGGACCATAGAGAATGCTCCGCGACTGTAGTAAGGCACCGCGGACCTCAAAAAATGCATTGCGGCCGCGGTTAAAACTTCAGAGAACTATCACTTTTGCACATTTAGCACTGCGGACCGCAATCAAATTTCGCCCCCGCGATAAGGCCATTGCGGCTGCAAAAAATGTAATGCAGCAGCGGTCCAAACTTCAGAGAGTGCAACATTTTTCCAATTTGGTCCTGCACTGCATTAAAATAGCCCCACATACATCTCACAACTAGTTAGTCCAAAAGCAAATCCTACACTAAGAAGAAAAACAAAAATAAAGACACATGGGTTACCTCCCAAGAAGCGCCTGATTTAACGTTGCGGCACGACGCAGATTACCATCAAATCGCTTTATATGGATCATTGCCACCACGTGGTTGTCATCAATCTTGCCAAGATAGTGCTTGACTCTGTGCCCATTAACTCTGAAGATCTCTCAATTTTTGTTTTTCAAGTCAAGTGCACCAAACAGAGTCACAAGCACCACTTCAAAAGGTCCACTCCATTTCGACTTAAGCTTTCCCGGAAACAGACGTAACCTAGAATTGAACAAGAGAACCAAATCACCCACTTTGAACTCCTTACCACGAGCATACTTGTCATGAAGATACTTCATATTTTCCTTGTACAAAGACGAACTGGAGTAGGTATGAAATCGGAATTCATCAAGTTCATTAAGCTGCTCTACACGAAGATTTGCTGCCACATCCCATTCAAGATTTAGCTTCCTCAAAGCTCACATGGAATTGTGCTCTAACTCGACCGGTAGATGGCAAGCTTTCCCAAACACCAACTGGTACGGAGACATACCAATCAGAGTCTTGTAAGTAGTCCTATAAGCCCATAGAGCATCATCCAATTTCTTTGACCAATCGATTCTATGTGCATTGACTGTCTTTGACAATATACTCTTAATTTTCCTGTTTCGGACTTCAACTTGGCCACTCACCTGAGGATGATAAGGGGTAGAAACTTTGTGATTTACACCATACTTTGCAAGCAAAGTGTCAAAAGCTATATTGTAAAAATGAGACACCCCATCACTTATGATTGCTTGAGGAGTGCCAAACCTAGTAAAATACTCTTCTTGAGAAACACAACAATACTCCAGGCCTCATTATTAGGTAGAGCCACGACCTTAACCCACTTTGAAACATAGTCAACTGCCTCTAGAATGTATGTGTTGCCACATGAACTAACAAATGGGCCCATGAAATCATTTTCCCACACATCAAAGATATCAACTTCGAGAATAGTGGTGAGAGGCATCTCACCCTTCTTTGAAATTCCACCCGCTCTTTAACATTCGTCGCATCTCTTCACAAGTTTTGCATCCTTATACAATGTTAGCCAGTAAAAATCACAACTTAGAACCTTCAAAGTTGTCCTCGCCCCACCATGATGACCACCATAGGGAGAGGAATGACAAGTCTCTAGAATACTCAATTGCTCCTCCTTTGGGACACATCTTCGGACCACACTGTCAGTGCATATCTTGAACAAGTAAGGCTCATCCCAATAGTAGTCCAAACTATCCCATTAAAGCTTCTTCCTTTGGTTAGAAGAGAGCTCATACAGTACAATATCGGTCACAAGGAAGTTAGCAACATCCGCAAACCATGGCATGCTATTCAGTGATACGGAGAAGAGCTGCTCATCAGGAAAAGAATCCTTAATTTCAAGGCCATCACGGGGCCTCCCCTCCTCCTCCAAGCGGGATATGTGGTTCGCCACTTGGTTTTCACACCCTTTCCTGTCCACAATCTCCAAATCAAACTCTTGAAGCAATAAGACCCATCTCATCAAATGAGCTTTGGAATTCTTCTTCGTCATCAAGTACCGAAGTGCAGCATGGTCAGTATGAAATATAACTTTAGCCCCCATGAGATAAGGCCTAAATTTCTCCATTGCGAACACATTAACTAACAACTCTTTTTCTAGCACCGTGTAATTTACTTGAGCATCATTCATTGTTTTGCTTGCATAATACACCGGGTGAAACATTTTATTGACTCTTTGACCCAAGACCACCCTAACCGCAACATCACTTGCATTACATATAAGCTCAAAAGGCAAGCTCCAATTGGGTGCGATAATAATAGGAGTGGTGGTCAACTTGTACTTGAGGAGTTCAAAAACTATCATGCATTCCTCATTGAATACGAACTTGACATCTTTTTCCAGTAACTTGCACAAGGGATTCACTACCTTAGAAAAGTCTTTAATGAATCGTTGATAGAACCCCGCATGCCCAAGAAAACTTCTAACCCCCTTGACTGAGGTAGGAGGAGGAAGCTTTGAGATCACTTCAAATTTAGCCTTGTCCACCTCTATGTTGTGCTTTGAGATCTTATGGTCGAGGACAATGCCCTCCTCGACCATAAAGTGACATTTCTCCCAATTAATCACAAGATTGGTTTCTTCATACCTGGCCAACACTCTGTCAAGATTCTTCAAACATTCATCAAATGAGTCACCCACAACACTGAAGTCATCCTTGAACACCTACAAAATGTCCTCCACCATGTCGGTAAATATGGCCATCATACACCGTTGGAATGTAGCCGGTGCATTACACAACTCAAATGACATCCTAGAAAAGGCAAATGTACCATACGGACACGTGAAAATGGTTTTCTCCTGATCTTCCGGAGAAATCCAAATTAGTTATACCCAGAATACCCATCCAAGAAACAGTAGAAGGCACGCCCAGCAAGTCTATCTAGCATCTGGTCAAGGAAAAGCAATGGAAAGTGATCTTTGCGGGTCACTTTATTCAGTTTGCGGTAGTCCATGCACACCCTCCATCCAGTGATAGTCCTGGTAGGAATCAACTCATTTTGCGCATTGGTAACCACGGTCATACCACCCTTTTTTAGCATACATTGCACAGGCGATGTCCAAGAACTATCAGAGATAGGGTACACAACCCCGATATCTAACCACTTGATCACCTCCTTTTTCACAACTTCTTGCATAACCTCATTCAACCTCCTCTGATGTTCTATGGAGGGCTTTGTATCATCTTCGAGAATAATCTTGTGCATGGAAAAGGTGGGGCTTATCCCCCGGATATCAGCTAAAGTCCATCCAATTGCCTTCTTCCATTTTTGGAGCATAGCCAATGTGGCATGTACATGCATGTTAGTAAGATAAGAGGAAAGAATAACTGGAAAAGTTGAACTAGGGCCTAAGAATTCATACATGAGGTGTGGAGGCAACGACTTCAACTCCAACATGGGAGGTTCCTCGATTGGGGCCTTTGTTGGTGGAGTCTTCCTATTCTCAAGATCCAAATAGAGCTTCCGGGGCTCATAAGAGTAAGAGCCCATTCCATGTAAAGTATTAACATACTCCACCCAGCCTTTATCCTCATTTACATTAAGATTCAACAATACTACCTCTAGAGGGTCCTCCACATTGATCATTACACTAGTATCATCAACTATCACTGCTGTGACAAGATCCACAAAAGAGCACACTTCAGTACTGTTGGACTACTTCATTGACTTGCACACATGAAAGACCACTTTTTCATTACCCATCAGGAAGGTGAGTTCTCGTGCTTCCACATCAACTAAGGCCTTCCCAATTGCAAGGAAAGGTCTTCCCAATATGATCGGAACCTCATAATCTACCTCACAATCCAAGATCACAAAATTAGCGGGCAAATTAAACTTGTCCACCCGAACATGAACATCATCTACAATACCAAATGGCCTCTTCATAGTTCTATCCGCAATTTGCAACCTCATTGAAGTAGCCCTCGGTTGCCCAATACCCAAAGTATTGAAAACAGAGTAAGGCATCAAGTTGATACTTGCCCCCAAATCACATAGAGCTTTTGCAAAGTTTGCACTCCCAATGGTGCAAGGAATGGTGAAAGCGCCGAGATCTTCTAGCTTTGAAGCCATCAAGTGCACTATTGCACTAACTTGGTGGGTCATCTTGATGGTCTCACAATCCATGGATCTTTTCTTTGTCACCAAGTCTTTTATGAACTTGGCGTACCCCGGCATTTGTTCTAGAGCCTCCACCAAAGGCACATTAATTGATAAGCTCTTCATCATGTCAAACAATTCTTAAACTGGTTCTCATTTTTCTGCTTTGCAAGCCTTTGAGGATAAGGTGGAGGCGGCACAACCATTTCCGGCATGTCTATTACGTGTTCCCTAGACAGGTTCACGTCATTTTGAGTTTCCACCTTGTTATCTTGGATATCAATCCTCACTTCCTCATTCAAGTTCTCATCAGTAACATTCTCAACCATCAAAGAGATATCATCCTCTTGCAACTCAACTTTATCACTCAAAATTTATTTTTGTTTGGAGGCATTCACATCACCGCCTCATCCACTTCTTGTAGTTACTGCCATTACATGTCCGGAATTGTTCCCACCCTTCGGGTTGACTACTGTATCACTAGGTAGAGTCCCCTCAGGGCGAGTATTCAAGGATTGTGAGATTTAGTCTAATTGAACCTCTAAGTTTCTGATTGAAGATTGTGGGATGCCAACTGGGCATTAGAGTCAGCATTCTTTTTCATCATCTGTTCAAACATCATTTCGATTCTCCCCATTTCATTGTTGGATGAACTAGGACCTTGGAATGGAAATAAGGGTGGATTGTTCGGTTGTTGATACATCGGGAAAGCCTTGCCCCGATTTCCTTGATTGCCATTGTTCCAACCACCCTGATTGTTGTTTCCACCCCAGTTGTTGTTGTTGCCACCCCAATTACCCTGATTGTTCTGGTTGCCCCAATTTGAATTTTGGTTGTTGTTCCCCCAATTACTAGTCCCTTGTTGTTGTTGACTACCCCAATTGTTTTGGGATCTCCATTGTTGTTGTTGGTTAGAAGAATTGCCCCTTTGGCCTTGATAGTTGTTCGTGTATTGCACTTCTTCATTCTGCTCATCATACCCATCATCTTGGAACCCACCACTATCTTAGTCATATTGATCCAAACTCCCTTGATTATGTTGACCTCTTTGCCTTCATTTGTTCACTAACATGTTGACAACTTTCATAGCATTTACTTGACGTGGAGTTTGAACCTGCTGTAATTGTGCCTTTGCTAGCTGGTTCATTATTGTGGTCAGTTCTGCTATTGCCTGCCCATGATTATGGAGCTCTTTATGCAAGTGAATGACCGTGAGGTCACCATGTGGCACATTGGCTCTACTTTGCCAAGAGGAGGACGTGTCGGCCATCTCATCCAATATTGCATTAGCCTCAACATACGGTGTGTTCATGAAGTTTCTCCCGGCGAGTTGGTTCACTATGTACTGATTTGTTGTGTTAATGCCTCGGTAGAATGTCTGTTGTATCATTGCCTCAGTCATATCATTATTTGGGCATTCCTTTACCATAGTCTGGTATCTCTCCCATATCTCATGCACTAGTTCGTTAGGCTCCTGTTTGAAAGCCAAGATTTCATCCCTCAAGGTCGCCATGTGTCCCGGCGAGAAAAGCTTTGCAATGAATTTATCCGCTAACTTATCCAAGTAGTGATGGAATGGTTGGGAAGCCTTTCAAGCCAGTCTAAAACCTTCCCTCTAAGTGAAAAAGGGAATAATCTCAACCGAAGTGCATCCTCTGGCACATTTGTTTGCTTGCTCTCCCAATAGGTATCAATAAATCCTTTAAGATGTTTGTAAGCATTCTGATGGGGAGCACCTATAAAATACCCTCACTGCTCCAATAAAGTCAGCATCACATTTGTAATTTGGAAATTACCCGTGGGGTGGAATAATTGCACTAGCATATCCTTGGTTTGGAAGCACCCAAGGAGCCACTCTTGAAGGTGCCAGGGGAGGGTATGGAACATTATCATTGGCCTGGCGGCCTCTCCTTTGTCCTTAAGGTACTAGAGGCACCTCATCTTACCATTATCATCAACCTCTTCCCCCGGGATCACGTTTCCAAGAGGTCATTGTTGTTATTTGCTGCCATTTTGTACCTGAATTGGCGACACACACAAGTTAGTATCATAGAAGGAAAGAAAAACAATACTCAAAACTATTTAGATATATAGCCAAAACCGCTTAGCTCCCCGGCAACGACACCAAAAAGTGATCGGGTCCAACCCTGCACCACTACAGAGTGGCGAGAGCGGTCGATGCAGCTTTTACCCGAGAACGTCGGGATCGAATCCACAGGGAGTTACAACAATGTTTGGAGTTGGATTTCTATCTAATCTAGCCGTACATAGTGCTCTTGATTACACTTTCAATCATATTTGTTTGTTTGTTACTTCTAATTTTATACTAATGATGTACGAAATTAAGCTAAGTATAAATGCTTGCATGGTTTTCTAAATGGTTAAAGAGGCACTAGGGTAGTGACTTTCCCCTAGGTGAATACTTGATGAGTTCTAAAGCCTAAGGCAAAGTTGATATGTTTGGGATCGCGATATAGCCAATACACAAAACTACTCACTCTATACCTCTCGGTAGCTTGAGTGACTTTGCCCTAATTGACTTTCTCAAGACCAATTGGGTGCCAAAATTGTGCAAGCAATATAGGCTCAAGTCGGGTATTACTGTCTCTAGGTTTAACCCTTTAATTGAGGTTATCAATCTCTTGAATATACCCCAATTCCTTGTTGGTCTGATTTTCCTAGACTCAAGCTCTCTTTCTCAAGAAGAGCCCAAGTCAAAAAGGCACAAATTAATGTTTGCAACCACTAATTCAACATGGAAAATACAAATCAGGCCAAATATCAACCACCCATAAACATCTAAGCCTTAAAACAAGAGACCCATCAAATACCCACACTAGGGTTGAGCCACAACCCTAGCTAATGGATCTAGCTACTCATAATAATGGAAGAAATCAGATATTGAGATGAAGAATAACCCATAAAATATAATTACAAGCAAAATTTGAAGATTCAATGTTAAACTAGCTACAAAATTACTCAAAATAGACTAAAAATGGCGTTCACGTGCTCAGCTACAGATAAGATACCCTAAAAATCTGAAAAAGAAGTGTTTCGACAAGGCCAAATTTTCTGGATAAAAATACCCCTGACGGAGGTACCGCGGTCCGCGAGAAATGGACTGCGGCCGCGGTGGAGATTTTAGTTTCAATTCTCTATTCTCTGAATCTAGCCACCGCGGACCGCAATAAATGGACCACGGCCACGATGGCTTTACCGCTACCACACAAAATGCACCGCAGTCAGTGGTGTTTTGAAACTTCCAAAATCCTAGCTCTCTAAATTTCTTCTCCGCGGACCGCAACAAATGGATTGCGGCCGTGATGAGGCTACTGCGGCCACGAAGAATCTACCGCTGGCCGCATTGCTTGGAACTCCAAGATTGCATCTTTTCTAAACTTTGCCACCGCGGACCGCACTAAATGGACCGCGGCCACGGTGGGTCTGCAGCTGCAGTGGATTTATTGCTGCAGCATTGCTTTGACTTGTTCTTGGCACTTGTGCAGGTTTCACTCCTTTTTGAGTTGGTTTTGACTTCCTTGTCACTTTTT
The DNA here is from genome assembly GCF_000715075.1 of Nicotiana tabacum. Taxonomy (NCBI): domain Eukaryota; kingdom Viridiplantae; phylum Streptophyta; class Magnoliopsida; order Solanales; family Solanaceae; genus Nicotiana; species Nicotiana tabacum. The sequence goes on from NC_134091.1 coordinate 3,053,656, forward strand.
GACCAAACACTGCAAACAAGCACAATATGTAAGCTTTCGGGATTACTTGTATACATTTTCAATCCAAAACTCAAGTAAAAAGGAGTATAACTAGAATCCCTAGTTATCATGCGGCCGCATAATGAGATTCAGAGATGAGGTTTTAGCCAGCTCAGACAGTACGGACCGCACCAAAAATGTGCGGCCGCAGGATATCAAGTGTGCCCGCAATCATTATTATGCGGTTCGCAAGATTGAAGATTCAGAGAGTTGTCCCAAGACCAAAAGCAGAAGAGTGCGGACCACAGCACTTTTGTGCGGTCGCACCTACTTTTATGCGGAATGCAGAAGCCTGACAGTCCAAGCCCAAAATTCCCAAGACTGCGGACCACACTAGAATTGTGCGGCCGTAGAAGCCCATTTTGCGGTCCGCATCAGAATTATGCGGTCGCACAACCTCCGTAGGGGCATTTTTTTCAGATATTTTTAGCTTAGTATAAATACAACTTTTGTCATTTTTAGGTTAAGTTTAGTTTTGCAGAGGTGCACGTGAGTGTTTTTCTTTACTTCTTTGAGTAAATTTGTATTAGATTGACTTCTTAACATTAATTTTTCTTTGTTTAATATATGATTATACATTTTACCTTAATTTCTTCTTGTATTTATTCATTTTTCACGAGTAGATAAATCTTTAGCTAGGGTTGTGGCTCAATACTAGTGTGGATACTTAATGGGTATTTAATTTTAGGGCTTGTTTGTGATTGGGTTAGTGATATTTACCCTTGTTTATGTTTAAATTCTAGAATTAATGGCTGCAAACATTGATTCGTGCCTTTTTGACCTAGTCTTTACTTGAGAAAGAGAGACTAGGTTTAGAAAAACTTGGCTAGCAAGGGATTGGGGTGAATTCAAAAAATTGATAGCCCCAATTAAAAGGTCAAATATAGAGATAGTAAGACCTGACTTGAGCATATATTACTTGATTTGTGCAAATACCCATTTGGGCTTGAGAAAGCCAAATCGGGCAAAATCAATCAAACTACCGAGAGGTATAGAGTGAGAAATTGCGTGTGTTTGCTATACCACGAACCCGATAAATCAAACTTGCCTTATAGTTTAAATCCTGTTAGGTAGCCACCTTGGTGGAAGCCATAACCCTAGATTCCTTTATCATTTGAAAAATAACCAAAATCAAAAACACTGTCTTCTAGTTATTATTTGCAATCATTAGCTAAAAATAGAAATAGAAAACAACTAATGAATATGTGGAAGTCCAATCTAAGGCACATCATACATTTACTCTAGTTATATACCTAATCCAAATTCTAACTCCCTGTGGATTCGATCCTGACTCGTGTTTGGGTTATTATTGCTTCGACCTCCTCACTACTTAATTGTGGTGTGAGTTTGGGCGAGATCAATTTTTGGCGCCGTTGGCGGGAAGTAAAACGGATTTAGCTATATATCTAAGTTTTTGTGTGTTTTGTCTTTCTTTCCTTCCGAGTTAATAGTTTGTGTTTGAATTGATGTTAGGTACGAAAATGGATCTCAACAATGATCCCATTGGAAATGTGCCATTGGGGAGGACGGGGATGATGATGCAATGGATGAGGTTCCTATTGAACCTTAAGCTAATAGACGAGGCTGCCCGCCTCACGATAATATGCTCGTTCCTCCCCCACCTCCACCAAGAGCGGCAGCCAACCGACAATTTCCAAATGTGGGTTATGCAAGTGCTATAGTCTCACGCTGCATTAGGGTGGGCAACATCCAAATCACCAACGTGATGCTTACACTACTGGAATAACGGGGTTTCTTCACTAGGGCTCTGAATTAAAATGCCTACAAGCATCTCAAGGGGTTCGTCGATACTTGTTGGGGGAGCAAGCAAGCAAATATTTCTGAGGATGCATTGAGGTTGAGGCTATTTCCCTTTTCTCTACGGGGAAAAGTATTAGACTAGTTAGAGAGGTTTCCCACCCATTCCATCACCACTTGGGATGAGTTGGCAGAAAAGTTCATTTCCAAATTCTTCTCTCTGGGACATATGGCAACGCTTTGGGATAGGATTCTTGGTTTTGAGCAAGAACCCAATGAGCTATTGTATGAGATTTGGAAAAGATATTGTACCATGGTCAAAGAGTGTTTGAACAATGATATGACTGAGGCCATGATCTAACAGACCTTCTACAAGGGGATCAACACAACTAATCAATGTATGGTTAACCAACTCACCGGGGGTAACTTCATGAACACACCATATGCCGAAGCTTGTGTAATTCTTGATGAGATGGCGGATACCTCTTCGCCGTGGCAAAGTAGAGCCAATGTGCCACAAGGTGACCCTAACGTTATTCACCTACACAATGAGCTACATGAACACGGGCAAGCTATAGCTGAGTTGACAACTACCATGAACCAATTGGCCAAGACTCAGCTTCAACAAGTTCAAGGGCCGAAACAAGTGCATGCAATGGAAGGTGTGAATATGATAGTAAGCAAAAGATGGCAACAAGGTCAACAAATACAAAATCGTCTGGAATAATTTATGCAAGATGATAGTGGTTATGATTAAGGTGATTCATTCAATGAGCAAGGTGAAGAAGTTCTATATGTCAATAATTATCAAGGTCAAAGAAACAATGTTCAAGGGAAAAATCTACAATAATGGAGGTCACAAGGGAACCAAGGCAATTGGAGTGGTGGTAATTCTAATCAAAGCAATTGGAACAATCAAGGAAATCAAGGCAATTGGGGTAATCAAGGCAATTGGGGCAACAACAATCAAGGCAACTGGGGAGGCAATAATCAAAGAGGGTGGAACAACAACAATAACCAGGGGCCGGGTTTTCAAAGGCCTTCGATTTTCCAGCAACCAAGTAATCCACCTCCCTATCCTTCTCAAGGTCTGAGCTCTTCTTCCTCGAAATTTGGAAGTTCAATTAGGCTAAATCTCACAAGATTTGAACACTCGTCCTAAGGAGGCACTACCTAGTGATAAGACGGTGAACCTGAAGGGTGGGAATAATATGGGACATGCTATGGCCATGACTACTAGAAGTGGTAAATGTGGAGATGCAACTACCTCAAATCAAAGAAGGGTTGTGGATGAAGATGTTGTGGTTCAAGAGGATGAAATCTCAGACAATGTGGTTCAAGCTAATGAAGAAGTGAGAATTGACATAGATGAAAGTGTGGAGGAGACACAAGAAGAGGTAAACCCGTCTAGGGAACACGTGATTGATATGCCGGAACCGGTGGTGCCAAAGGCTAAGGCACCAATGCCTAGGCCTCCTCCTCCATAACCTCAAAGCCTTGCAAAGCAAAATAGTGAGAACCAGAAAAAGTTTATTGATATGATGAAGAGTTTGTCAACTAATGTGCCGTTGGTTGAGGCATTAGAACAAATGCCGGGATATGCAAAATTCATGAAGGATTTGGTAACCAAGAAAAGATCGATAAATTGTGAAGACATCAAGATGACTTACCAAGTGAATTCTATTGTGCACTCAATGGCTCCAAAGTTGGAAGATCCAGGCGCTTACACAATCCCTTGCACTATTGGGAGCACCGATTTTGCCGAAGCATTATGTGATCTCGGGGCAAGTATCAACTTGATGCCCTACTCGGTGTTCAAAACTTTGGGAATTGGGCAACCAAGACCCACATCCATGAGATTGCAATTGGCGGATTAAACAATGAAGAGGCCTTTGGGTATTATTGATGATGTTTTGGTTAGAGTTGATAAGTTCATCCTTCCAGTGGACTTCGTTATCCTTGATTGTGAAGTGGACTATAAGGTGCCTATCATTTTGGATAGACCTTTCCTTGCTACGGGGAAGGCACTTGTTGATGTGGAAGCTAGTGAGCCCACTTTCCGGGTGGGTGACGAAAATGTGGTCTTCCATGTGTGCAAATCAATGAGGAAACCGAATAGTAATGAAGTTTGTTCATTTGTGGATTTGGTGACCGACGTGATAGTTGATGATGCTTGAGGACAAATTGGAAGTCATTTTTCTCAACCTAGATGATGATGAGGAGAGTGATGGCTATGTGGAGTGTGTAAATGCACTGCAAGGCATAGGGTCGTACACTTATGAGCCCCAAAAGCTATCTTTGGGTCTTGAAAATCAGAAGACTCCTCCAACAAAGCCCTCAATCGAAGAGCCTCCTACTTTGGAGCTAAAGTCATTGCCCCCGCACCTCAGGTATGAATTCCTTGGCCCTTCTTCTAGTCTAATAGTTATCCTTTCTTCAGGCTTAACTAACATGCAGGTAGAGTCCACATTGGAGGTGCTACAAAAGAGGAAAAGAGAAATCGATTGGACTTTGGCGGATATCCTGGGCATAAGCCCCGCCTTTTACATGCACAAGATTATTTTGGAGGAGGGTGCCAAACCCCCCATTGAACATCAAAGAAGATTGAATGAAGCAATGAAAGAGGTGGTGAAGAAGGAGATAATCAAGTGGTTAGATGTCGGGGTTGTGTACCCCATTTCTGATAGATCTTGGACCTCTCTGGTGCAGTGTCCCAAAGAAAGGGGGCATGACTGTGGTGAAAAATGACAAGAATGAATTGATCCCAACAAGAACAGTCACCGGGTGGAGAGTGTGCATGGACTATAGGAAGCTCAACAAAATTACTCGGAAAGATCATTTCCCACTTCCATTTCTTGACCAAATGCTTGATAGGTTGTCCGGGCATACTTTTTATTGCTTTTTGGATGGATACTCTAGTTATAACTAGATCCTTATTGCTCCTAAGGGCCAAGAGAAGACCACTTTCACTTATCCCTATGGTACTTTCACATTCTCGAGGATGCCTTTTTGGTTACGTAATGCATCAATGACTTTTCAACGGTGTATGATGTCTAGTTTCATTGACATGGTGGAGGACATTCTTGAGGTCTTTATGGATGATTTTTCTGTGGTTGGGAACTCGTTTAAAGAGTGTTTGAAAATTTTGGATAGGGTATTGGCTAGATGTGAGGAGACCAATTTGGTGTTGAACTGGGAAAAGTGTCACTTCATGGTCGAGGAAGGCATTGTCCTCGGCCACAAAATATCAAAACATGGTATTGAGGTTGACCAAGCTAAGATTGAGGTGATCTCCAAACTCCCTCCTCCTACATCCGTGAAGGGAGTGAGGAGCTTCTTGGGTCATGTGAGTTTTTATCGCCGATTCATCAAGAACTTTTCCAAGGTGGTGAACCCATTGTGCACACTTTTGGAGAAGGATGCCAAGTTCTATTTCAATGAAGATTGTATGAAGGCATTCGAGTTGCTTAAGTTCAATTGACTACTACTCATATTATCACCGCACCAGATTAGAGCTTGTTTTTTGAGCTCATGTGTGATGCTAGTGATGTTGCTGTTGGAGTGGTGTTGGGTCAAAGAATCAACAAAATCTTCCATCCGGTCTAACATACTAGCAAGACCATGAATGATGCCCAAGTCAAATACACAGTGACTGAAAAGGAGCTACTTGCTATTGTGTTTTCCATAGAGAAGTTCCGGCCGTATTTGATGGGTACTAAGTTGATTTTTCACGCCGACCAAGCGATGCTTCGGTATTTAATGAGAAAGAAAGATTCTAAGGCAAGGTTGATGCGGTGGGTGCTTCTTTTGCATGAGTTTGATCTAGAGATTCAAGACCGCAAGGGTAGTGAGAATCAAGTGGCGGACTACTTACCCCGTTTAGAGGAGGAGGGGAGGCCACATGACGGCCTTGAAATCAATGATTCATTACGAGCAAATCCTATCTGTTTCAATGACTAGGATGCCATGGTTCGCCGATTTAGCCAATTATCTTGTGAGTGGCATTGTACCGAATGCGTTCTCTTCAAGCCAAAGAAAGAAGCTCAAACATGATTGCTTGGATTACTATTGGGATGAGCCGTTTCTTTTCCGAATATGTACTGATAGTGTGATCTGGCGATGTATGCCGAAAGAAGAACAAATAGGAATTCTTGAGGCTTGCCACTCTTCACCGTATGGGAGCAAGAACGGCTACAAAAGTTGACTTGTGGATTCTATTGTCATAACCTCTACAAAGACACTAGTGATATTGTAAAGCATTGTGATGAATGCCAAAGAGCTGGTGGAATTCTAAGAAGAATGAAATGCCCCTTACCACCATTGTAGAGATTGATATATTTGATGTTTGGGGTATTGATTTCATGGGGCCATTTGTGAGCTCTTATGGGAACACTTACATTTTGGTAGCTGTGGATTATGTGTCGAAATGGGTTGAAGCCGTGGCTTTACCAAAACAATAAAGCTCGAAGTTTGGTGGATTTCTTGAAAAAGAACATCTTCACAAGATTTGGTACTCTACGGGCCATTATTAGTGATGGGGGTTGGCACTTTTGCAACCGGGCTTTTGATACCTTACTTACCAAGTATGGTGTCACTCATAAAGTCTCCACCCCCTACCATCCTCAAGCAAATGGACATGTTGAAGTCTCCAATCGGGGGATCAAGAGTATTTTATTAAAGACTATGAATGCCAACCGAACGGATTGGTCAAGAAAACTTGATGATACTCTTTGGGCTTATAGGACGGCCTACAAGGCATCGATTGGGATGTCCCCATATAGATTGGTGTTTGGGAAGGCATGTCATCTTCCAATAAAACTTGATCATAAGGCTATGTGGGCGTTGAAAAAGTTGAACCTTGAGTGGGATGTCGCTGCAAACCTAAGAGTGGCATATTTGAATGAGCTTGATGAATTCTGGTATCATGCCTACACAAGTTTTCCCCTTTACAAGGAGAAGATGAAGTACCTCCATGACAAGTATATCCACAATAAGGAGTTCAAACAAGGTGATCTGGTGCTATCGTTCAATTATTGGTTGAGGATGTTTCCGGGCAAGTTGAAATCAAAATAGAGTGAGCCCTTTGAAGTAGTGAATGTAGCCCCCTTTGGTGCTCTGGATTTGAAAAATAAGAATGATGAGGTTTTTAGAGTCAATGGGCACCGGATTAAACATTATCTTGGCAAGGTTGATGATGGCCACATTATGGCGGTTCTCCATTTCTCATGATTGGTAATATGCGTTGTGCCGCGACATTAAATCAGGCACTTCTTGGGAGGCAACCCATGTCTTTTTCTTTCTTTTATTTTCCTTCTTTTAGATAGGTTTTGTTTTGTGCTAATCAGTTTTGAAGTGTATGCAGGAATGGGTGTGCATTGCAGAGATTGTGCATGAAAAATTTGTCTAAGTGTCAAAATGCATGGTCTCTGAAGTTGGTCTATCAAAAACCCTTAAGGAAATGTGGCCACACACATTTTTTGTGCGGTCCGCACTGATGATGCGGCCGCACTCATTTTTGTGCAGTCCGCAGCCAGTCGTCTCAAGGGCAGGTATGGAGTGCGGTCCACATAAAAAATATGCAACCACACTGATATAAAAGACGGGGTCCCGCGGGTAGAAGTATAAATAGGACTTCTCTATTCTTTTTACACTTTTCGCTCCTTTGAAACCTAAAGTCAAGCTTGCAAACTGACAATTCCCATTTACTCTCAAGTTTTCCCCTCATTTTACCACTTGCATCTTCATTACTGGTATGTTAATTTCCTCATTAGATTCTTCATCTTTTGTTTGTTTTGTTCTTAGATTTTGGGTTACTTACTAGCCTAAAATTGTCAATATTTAGTTGTTTTTGCTTATAAACATGTGGGTAGCTTATTGAGCGTTAATTAGGGTCTGGGTAAGTAGCTAAAGTTGTTTGATTGCTAAAACCATGACCATTTGAGACAAAATGATTGCACTCATTTTTTTGCGGTTTGCAATGGGCAGTCTGCGGTAGCACTCACTTTTGTGCGGTCCGCACTGCCTTTCTAAGACACTTTTACTGCAACTTTCCATCATGCCTTTGTATACATTATAACCTTCAATTGTCACTAATTCTTGTTCTTATATGATGCACACTATGGTTTGCTTATGTGGTAAAGTTGATCTATCAAAAGGGAGGGCAGAACCCTCTCGGGGCCGGGGTAGAGGTAAAAGCAGCCTACCTCTTGCACTTTAAAGGGTTATTAGCAAGAAAGCAACAGCAAATAGAGCCCCTGACACCTCGGAGACCAGTGAGTATGTCCCATACGGGGAAACTTCTGAGGGTAACTCCGTGAAAGCACAGGCGGAAGCCCAATCACAACAAAGACAACAATTCCCTAGGAAATTTCATTTTGTAGATGAGTCCTCATTAGCTGCCAGTTCATTAGAAGTTTCGAAAGAGGGCAGCCAAGACTTTGAGCCCTTTTCCTCACATGTACCCCCTGCCCCAATAAACTTAGATGATGATGATGCTATTCCAGATGATGGGATAGGGGCGATACTATAGTGTCAGGGTTAGAAAGATCACGGAGGCAAGAGATATGGAAGGATAGATTTGTTAGTGCCAATGCCTTCACAAAGTTCCGGAAATTGTGGCCACAGAGGTCGCTCACTCTTGAGCAACAGTTCTTAATGAAAGACCTGAACAAACACAACTCCAATGTCCTCAGGGAATTCAAAGAGCGGAAAGGTTGGAGCTGGTTTACCAACAAAGTTCTAGATGCAAATGAGTACGTGGTCAAGGAGTTCTACGCAAATATTGCTCACATCAAATAGGGAACGAAGGTGACAAAAGTGTGGAATCTAAAGATCTGCTTTGACTCCTGTGCACTGAACACGTATGTGGGGTTTGAAGAATTGAAGGCAGTGCAGTATTTGGAGAAGCTAGCCATGGATGATGCAGCTCGTCCGTGGATGGCTAAGATTTTGGCAATTCCAGGGTCAACACCTCCGTGGCTCAGAGTTGGAGTTCCAATTCTCTGGGCCACCCTAAACTTTAAAGCAAAAGGGTGGCAAACATTTGTGTGTAGCCGCATTGACCCATGCCTTAATGAAAACATGCTCCCAAATCCCCGTGTAGTTTTGGTGGCCTCGATTATGGCTGGGTATCCGATAAATATTGGTGTCATCATGTCCACCAACATCACTTTAGCGTTCCAGAAGGGTGAGAGATCCTATCCGTACCCGAACTTCCTCACTGAATACTTCAAGGATCAAGGGGTGGATTCGAAGCATTATGACACAGATGTGAAGGCCAAAAAGCCCTTATCCTTGTACCACCTTCAGGGAGCTAACAACCCTAAATTCAAAGTCAAAGCTACTACCTCTACTGGCTAGTCTGAGGAGCTAGCATGAGTGGTCATTGATTCAGCTTTCAAGCCTTCCACAACAGCAGGCACTTCCACAGGGACAACAATCATGCCATCATCATCATCTGCTGGACTCCCGGCTTCTGCTAGACTATTAGTACCATTGCTAGTGCCAGCTTTCTCTACCTATCCTCAGACTACGCTATGAGTCTTCCAGACATTGGCGAGTCTCAATAACTGGATGCAGACAGCTACTACAAAGCTAACTGATATATCCAGTGCTGTTGCAGCACAGTCCTCAGCCCCAGCAGAGCCATAGGTACCTCCATCAGTAGAGGAAGCACTGAAGAAGATTCTGGAAAACCAGAAGACTATTACAGATACTCTAGTGGCACATGGGAAGGTCATTGCAGACTTGAGCAGGCAGGTCAAAAAGATGAAGAAGTCTCAAGCATCAAAGAGGTCGGTAGATAGGTTGACAAAGGAGGTCTCCAAGATTGCATCTGAAAGAGACCTTCCGTTGGACCTACTCATGGAGTCTACTATTCCAGCAGCATAGGCAGCACCACAGATAGCAGCTGGCCAGCCTGAGGAGCCGGTTGCCACTTCCCACACTGCTAAGGAGATGATCCAGATGCTCAGCAATCCAGTTGACCCTCGACCTGGTGATGATGAGATACAGCTTGAGGCTGAGGTTGCTGATGATCCCATGCAGACTGAGACCACATAGGGAATTCTCTTAACTCTCTACCCTTTCCATGTTCTTATTTTTGTTAAGCATTGGGGATAATGCTTATTTTTCATTTGGGGGTGGTCTATTTTGATTATTTGACATTTGGGCTGTAATAACTCTAATACTATTTTTATTTCATCTTTATTTTCCTTTGGTATATATATATATATATTTATCCATTTGATGTAAATATTCATTTCCCTTATGTATATATTCTTCTCCCTTATGTATATATTCATTTGACTTCAGTTTGTATATTCTTTTATCTCGCTTTCTATAGTTTATTTCATAACTTCTTTAGTTGCTTTTCATTAGTAGTATAACTTCTTATTTACTTTAGTAGCTTCTTTTTAATTTGCTAGCTTCTTTTTACATTTTGAGTGAACAATAAGCCTTTGGTTTTCTTAATGCCACAGTTCTTTCCAAAGGTGGATTTTGTGTGAACCGGGTAGCTCTTCCCAACGATGGATGGCGTGACAACCTTCTTAAGGGATTGAGTCCGTTTTCTTTTATGTTTTGGTAAAATATAGTATTAATGAATTAAAGGGGTCTCAAGCATGCTTCACTTGGTACCAACACATTTACCTATGATCGTATGGTTAAAAACAAACTTGTTGGCAGAAAATAGCTCTAGTTGTGACTCTTTTTACTCTAGTGTTAAATTAAGCATGCACCGAGTGATTCAAATCGAGCCATTTGTGATTCTCAATCTTAGCTAGGGTTGTTGTGGGCCCTCAACTCTGTTCTCTTTAGCAATCCAGAAGCGTGAGAGGTGAGATATTTAGTTACAAGTCCAAGTACTCGTGCTAATAGTCTAGAACTTGCCCTGAATATTTGTCTAGGCAAAATTCTATGTGTAACTTGGCTTCAGAAATGATCGTAGGCTCTCCTTTATTCAATTTGAAATTTGAACTCTCCTATGGCCTACCAATGTGATATCCCCTAGTCAACCCCTTTGAGCCGAAGCCCTTTTTCTTTCAATAACCATATTACAAGCCTTCATCCGTTTTGTAATGACCCTCTCTTGGCACCCGATTTTTTATTAGCATTCTTGAGAAACAATTGGCAAAAATGTAAGTTTGGGGGAGAGAAGAGGAGTTTGAAAGAGATGAAAGGTACAAAGAAGAGAAAGAAATGAAGAAAAGGGAAGGCAACGAAAAGAAAGAAAGAACAAAAAAACAGGAAAATGCCAAAAAGAAAGTGAATAAAGTGAAGAGTTGGAGGGAATCCAAAAGAAAATAAGGAGGAAAGGCTGAAGTAAAGAGAAAAAGAGAAAAATGAATGTCATGCTTAAGAAAGAGTGACGTTACGTCTCTCTAGTTCCCCCGAGGAAGAAGAAAATGACTCAAAGAGTCGAGAAAGCATGAGCCGAAAAGAGAAAATAGAGTGCTTAAGGAAAGATGAAATCATTCTATTCCAACAAGTACTACCTTGATCCAAAAGCCTTCAGTACATCCCGCAAAAGCCCTACATAATTTCAAGTTGAGTGAGCTTACATTAGTGGTGATTTACATAAGGGGCAAGCTTATGGTACATAAAGCCAGACTTGTGACGTTCTTTTGAGAAAAATGAGCGAACTTTTCACAATCCTTGCTTAGAGCGTTACATTCTAAAGTGAGAATTTCTAATGTAGAGTAGAGGAGAAGAAGGAGTTTGGGATCCACAATGACCTATGTGAAAGAGCGAGCTTCTTTGATGAATAGATTCAACTCCTAATGCTTTAGTGTCACACTAGAACTATTGTACTCAAAAAGTCAAATCATTGCGTTGTTGATAATTCATATGTATTGTGGGTAATTGTTTCCCAATTGATGTGTGTCTGATTCACCTTAGGTCAGCTGAAATATCCCTTATTCTAGTGGATGTGGGAATTGTCTTATTTGCTTGAAGACAAACAAAAGCTTAAGTTTGAGGAGTTGATAAGTAGGGATTTTGATTGCTTAATTGCTCTCTTTTACTTGCGTTTTAGCTCAAAAATGCTTAAAGGTATTCGCGGAAACTAACGAATTGGCTTACTTGCAGGAATATTGGGAAACTAGCTTAAGAAGGCAAAATCAACTCATAAAGGAGTCAAAAGTGAACAAGAGCCAAAACTGGGCAAAGAGGCTAGCAGTACAGACAACACCAAAAATGTGCGGCTGCAAGAGATCAAGTGCGGCCGCAATCATTATTATGCGGTCCGCAAAGATTGAAGATTCAGAGAGTTGTCCCAAGACCAAAAGTAGAAGAGTGCGAACTGCAACACTTTTGTGCGGCCACATAATCAGAAGTGCGGCCGCACCTACTTTTATGCGGACCGCAAAAGCCTGAAAGTCCAAGCCCAAAATTCCCAAGACTGCGGACCGCACTAGAATTGTGCAGCCGCAGAAGCCCATTTTGCGGTCCGCATCAAAATTATGCGGTTGTACAACCTCTGTAGGAACATTTTTGTCAGATATTTTTAGCTTAGTATAAATACAACTTTTTATCATTTTTAGGTTAAGTTTAGTTTTGCAGAGGTGCACCTGAGCGTTTTTCTTTACTTCTTTGAGTAAATTTTTATTAGATTGACTTCTTAACATTAGTTTTTCTTTGTTTAATCTATGATTATGCATTCTACCTTAATTTCTTCTTGTATTTCTTTATTTTTCATGAGTGGCTAAATCTTTAGCTAGGGTTGTGGCTCAACCCTAGTGTGGATACTTAATGGGTATTTTATTTTAGGGCTTTTTTGTGATTGAGTTAGTGATATCTACCCTTGTTTATGCTTAAATTATAGAATTAATGGTTGCAAACATTGATTCATGCATTTTTGACCTAGTCTTTGCTTGAGAAAGAGAGACTAGGTTTAGGAAAACTTGGCTAGCAAGGAATTGGGGTGTATTCAAGAAATTGATAGCCCCAATTAAAAGGTCAAATCTAGAGATAGTAAGACCCGACTTGAGCATATATCACTTGATTTGTATAAATACCCATTTGGGCTTGAGAAAGCCAAATTGGGCAAAATCATTCAAACTATTGAGAGGTATAGAGTGAGCAATTACGTGTGTTTGCGATACCACGAATCCGATAAATCAAATTTGCCCTATAGTTTACACCCGTTAGGTAGCCACTTTGGTGGAAGTCATAACCCTAGATTCCTTTATCATTTGAAAAACAACCAAAACGAAAAACACTATCTTCTAGTTATTATTTGCAATCATTAGGTAAAATTAGAAATTGAAAATAACAAATGAATATGTGGAAGTACAATCTAAGCCACATCATACATTTACTCTAGTTATATACCTAGTCCAAATTCTAACTCTCTGTGGATTTGATCCCGACTCGTGTTGGGTTTATTATTGCTTCGACCGCCTCACTACCTAATTGTGGTGTAAGTTTGGGCGAGATCAAGTCATAAAAACATAATTCAGGACGATTCCCAGATTTTTGTGTGTTATAGTCCAGGCCATCTCCATGAATCCAGACGACCGGGCTCTAAATCACCTAAAGTTTTTCGAACCCACAAAAAAGACCTAATGAACAATAGTCATTGCTTTTCCATGGTCGTTCCTCATTTTTTTGCATTTTAGCGACATAAAACAAGATTTTAGTACGATTTTTAGATCTTCATGTGCTACCATGCCATCTTCGTGAATCCGGGTGAACGACCCCAAATATCCTAAAGTTTTGCGGGCCCATAAAAATGACCTAATAAATAGTATTCATCATTTATACCTGATCATTCCTTCCTTTTGGCATTTTAGGGCCATAAAATAAGAGATTAGGATGATTCCCATATTCATGTGCTCTATAGCCCAAGCCATCTCCATGAATCGGGGGGACCAGCCCCAAATTTCCATAAATTTTGCGGGCTCATAACAAATGACCTAATGAACAATAATCATCAATTCACAATGATCGTTCCTTTTTTTGCGTTTTAGGGCCATAAAACAGGAATTCGAGACGATTCCACGATTTTTGAGTGCTATAGTCCATGCCATCTCCATTAATATGGGCTACCGGCCCCAAATCGCTTAAAATTTTGCGGGCCCATAAAAATGCCTAATGAACAACAGTTATCGCTTCACCATAACTACTCCTCATTTGATGGCATTTTAGGGCCATAAAATAGGAATTCGGGTTGATTCCAAGATTTTTGTGTGTTATAGTCCATGTCATTTCCATGAATCCGAGCGACAGGCCTCGAATTGCCTAAAATTTTGAAAGCCCATAAAAGATAACTTAATGAACAATAGTTATCGCTACACCATGACCGTTTCTCATTTTTTGGTATTTTAGAGCCATAAAATAGGAATTTGGGACGATTCCTAGATTTTCATGTGCTATAGTCTATGATATCTCCATAAATCCAGGCGACCGACCTCGAATCGCCTTAAATTTATGGGCCCATAAAAATGACCTAATGAACAATAGTCATCTCTCAAAATAGGAATTCAGGACGATTCCTAGATTTTCTTGTGCTATAGCCCACGTCGTCTTTATAAATTTGTAAAACTGGCCCCGAATCAACTAAAATTTTGCAGGTCCATCAAAAAAGACCTAATGAATAATAATCATCGCTTCGTCATGACCGTTATTCATTTTTGGCATTTTAGGCCCAAAAAATAAGAATTCAGGACGATTCCCAATTTTTTGTGCGCTATAATCCACGTCATCTCCATGAATCTGGGAGGCCAGCCCAGAATTGCTTAAAATATTGTGTGGGCCCATAAAAAACAATCTAATGATACTATTTCTTCGCCATGAATGTTCCTCAGTTTTTGGCATTTTAGGGCATTAAAATAGGAATTCAGAACGATTCCCAGATTCGGGTGCTATGTCCACGCTATTTTCATGAATCCGAGCGACCGACCCCAAATCGCCTAAAATTTTGTGAGCCCATCAAATACGACTTAATGAATAATAGTTATCGTTTTTTCATGATCGTTCCTCATTTTTTTTACATTTTAGGGCCAAAAATATTAATTCAAACGTTTCTCAGATTTTCTTGTGCTATAGTCCACGTCATATCTATGAATCCGGGCGATCTGCTCTGAATCGCCTAAAATTTTGCGGGCCTATCAAAAAAGACAGAGTGAACCATAATCACAATAGTCATCCTCTTTTTTGGCATTTTAGAGCCATACAACAAGAATTAAGGACGATTCTCGGACTTTCATGTGCTATAATCCATGTCATCTCTATGAATCCGGTCGACTAGTCCTAAATCGCCTAAATTTTGCGGGGCCACAAAAAATGACCTACTTAACAAAAATCATTGCTTTTCCATGATTGATCCTCATTTTGTGGCGTTTTATGGCTAAAACAGGATTTCACGATGATTTCCTAATTTTTGTGTGCTATAGTCCACGTCATATCTATGAATCGGGGGGGCTCTAAATCGGCTAAAATTTTGTGGGCCCATTGAAAACGACCTAATGAACAATAGTCATCGCTTTTGAATGATCGTTCATTATATTTTGGTGTTTTAGGTGCATAAAAAAGAATTCAGGACGATTCCCAGATTATAGTGTGCCATAGACTAAGACATCTCTATGAATACGGGGCGACCAACCCCAAATCTCTATAATTTTATGGTCCCATAAAAAATAACGTAGTGAACAATAATCATCGTTTCGCCAAGATCATTCCTCATTTGGAGTATTTTAGAGCTATAAAATAAAAATTACGGTTGATTGCTTGAGTTTCGTATGCTATAGTTCACACCATCTGTATAAATCTGGGCGACTGGCTCTAAATCACTTAAAATTTTGTAGGCCTATTAAATATGACCTAATGAACAATAGGCATTGCTTTGCCATGACTATTTCTCAATGTTTTGGCCTTTTAGAGTATAAATGAGAATTTAGGACGATTCCTAGATTTTCGTGTGTTATAGTCTAGGCCATCTCCATAAATCTGAGCGACCGGCTCTGAATCGCCTAAAAGTTTTCGGACCCATAAAAAATACCTAATGAACAATAGTCATTGCTTTGTCATGACCGTTCCTCATTTTTTAGCATTTTAGAGTCGAATTCAGGATGATTTCCAGATTTTCGTGTGCTATAATCCATGTCATCTCCGTAAATTCGGGTGAACGACCCTGAATCTCCTAAAATTTTATGGACCCATAAAAAATGACCTAATGAATAGTAGTCATCACTTATATATGACTGTTCTTCGTTTTTGATATTTTAGGGCCATAAAACAAGAAATTATGACGATTCCCATATTTCATGTGCAATATAGCCCATGCCATCTCCATGAATCGGGAGGACCAGCCCCAAATCTCTATAAATTTTGCGGGTTCATCAAAAATGTCTTAATGAACAATAATCATCGATTCACAATGATCGTTCCTTTTATTAGGCGTTTTAGGGTCATAAAACATGAATTCAGGAATTTTGATACATTTTATACTCCTTCTTGCTTAAGTTTTGATTAGAAATGTGTACAAAATAGTCCCAAAGGCTCACAAGTTGTGCTTGATTGTAGGTTTGATCAATAAAGTGACAAGAAGTCAAATATTAGCTCAAAAGGAGTGAAACTTGCACAAGTATCAAGACAAGATAAAGCTCAGGCAAAACAAGGCCAGTGCGGCTGCACATCATTCTGTGCGGTCCGCACTATAAGTTTCAGAGAGCATGACATTCAGGCACAAAGGCAATGCGGCCGCACTAGGTTTTGTGCGGTCCTCACTAAGATCAATGCGGCCGCACTCGATTTAGTGCGGTCCGCAGTAAGGAGGATCATAGAGTTGCCAAATTCTGAGTTCAAGCCAATGCGGTCCGCACTCCATTTTATGTGGACCGCACTAGAAGCCTCCGCGGTCGTAGTCCATTCTCTGTGGTCTGCAGTGCCCGAGTTCAAAGAGTTAGATTTTCAAGCTCAAAGCCCTAGTGCGGCCGCACACCATTTTATGCGGTCCGCACTAGCCCCGCAGGGGTATTTTTATCCAGATTTTTCAGCTTAGTATAAATAACTTCTTTTCCCATTTTTAGGGTATCATATAGTTTTAGAACATAGCTGCGCTCGTGGGTTCAAATATTTTAGCCATTTGGGCAATTTTATCTACATTTCATCATTGAATCTTGTTGTTTATCTTAGTAATTAATTACTATTTTCTTCATCTATTTCTTGCTTTTCTTCTTTAATTATGAGTAGCTAGACTCATAAGCTAGGGTTGTGGCTCAACCCAAGTGTGGGTAATTGATGGGTCTTGTATTTTAGGGCTAGATTGACTATGGGTGTTTGATATTTATGCCAATTTTATGGTTAATTGCTAAATTAGTGGTTGCAAACACTAGTTTGTGTTTAGTTGACTTGGGTTCTTCTTGAGAAAGAGAGCCCAAGTCTCCAAAATTGGTCCAACAAGGAATTGGGGCGTACTCAAGATATTGATAGCCCCAATTAAAGGGTTAAACCTCGAGAGAGTAATACCCGACTTGAACCTCGATTGCTTGTGCAAATTTTCATACCCAATTGGTCTTGAGAAAGTCAATTTGGGCAAAATCACTCGAACCACCGAGAGGTGTAGAGTGGGTAATATCGTGCAATGGTTATATCATACTCCCCAACTATGTCAAGCATGCCTTAGATTCAAGTACCCGTCAATTGACCATCTAGGTAAAAGTCACTACCCTAGTGCATTTTAAACCATTTGAACAACTCGTAGCATTTTACTCTTAGCTTAATCTAGTTTCATTTACCATTGTAGTTTGATAAAAGTAGAAGTAAATCAAAAACCCCCCAAAAATGATTAGAAGTGCAATTTGGAACACATAACTCTACACTAGATAGACACTCGATTTCAACTTCTAGCTCTCTGTGAAAATCGATCCCGACCCTAAATCGAGTAAAAGCTGCTTCGACCCTCTCTTGCTACTCAATAGTAGTGCGGAGTAGGTCGTGATCACTTTTTGGCATCGCTGCCGGGGAGCTAATGGTTTTGGCTATCTATTTAGTTAGTTTGTGTATTGTTCTTCTTTCCTTCTTTGTTACTAACTTGTTTGTGTCACAACTCAGGTACTAAATGGCAGCGAACAACGCTAATGGACCTCTTGGAAATGTGATTGCGGGGAGGAGGTAGATGATTTTGGAGATGATGAGGTGCCTCTTGTACCTCAAGGACAACGTAGAGGCCGCCAGGCCAATGGGAATGATAATAACAATGTTCCAGACCCTTCTCCGCCACCTCCAAGAGTGACTCCCAGAGTACTTCTGAACCAAGGCTATGCGAGTGCTATTGTCCCACCCCAAATCCGGGAAGGCAATTTTCAGATAACTAATTTGATGTTGACCTTACTAGAGCAGCATGGGTATTTCACGGGTGCTGCAAATCAAAATGCTTACAAACATCTCAAGGGGTTCGTGGATACATGTTGGGGGAGCAAGCAGAAAAATGTGTCCGAGGATGCTCTTAGGTTGAGACTCTTCCCATTCTCACTTAGGGGGAAGGCATTGGATTGGCTCGAGCGACTTCCCAACCATTCCATCACTACTTGGGATGAGTTGGCGGATAAGTTCATTGCTAAATTTTTCTCACCGGGGCATATGGAAGCATTGCGAGATGAGATATTGGCCTTCAAACAAGAGCCTACGGAACCTTTGCATGAGATTTGGGAGTGTTATAGAACAATAGTGAAAGAATTCCCCAACAATGATATGACACATGCTATGATCCAACAAACCTTCTACCGGGGCATTAACACCACAAACAAATGCATAGTAAACCAATTTGCTGGGGGTAACTTTATGAAGCTGTCATATGATGCGGCATGTGATATACTTGATGAGATGGCTGACACTTCTTCTGCTTGGCAAAGTAGAGCCAATGTGCTCCAGGGTGACCTCACGGTTATTCATTTGCACAAGGAATTACATGACCATGGGCAAGCTACAACGGAGTTGACAACTACTATGAACCAATTAGCAAAGGCACAGTTGCAACAAGTTCAAAATCCTCGCCAAGTGAATGCCATGGAGGGTGTTAATATGCTTGTTAACAAAAGAAGGCAACAAAGTCAAGGGAATTCTGAGCAATTTGATGATGACTGTGATAGATTTCAAAATGATGGTTATGATGAACAAAGTGAAGAGGTTCAATACGTGAATAATTATCAAGGCCAACGGGGCAACTCTTCCAACCAACAACAATGGATACCTCAAGGTAATCGGGGCAATCAACAACAAAACAGTGGTAATTGGGGGAACAACAACCAAAACAACAATTGGGGCAATCAGAACAACAATCAAAACAATCAAGGAAATTGGAATGGGAATAGCAACAATTGGGGTGGTAATAATAATCAAGGTGGATGGAACAATGGAAACCAAGCAAACCGGGGGCAAGGATTTCAAAGGCCCCCAATGTACCAACAACTGAACAATCCGCTCCCATTTCCATCTCAAGGTCCTAGTTCTTCTGGTAATGATATGGGTAGAATTGATATTATGTTGGAACAGATGATGAAGAAGAATGCGGATTTGGATGCACAATTGGCTTCCCACAATACCTCTATCAGAAATTTGGAGGTGCAGTTAGGCCAAATCTCACAGTCTTAAAATACTCGCCCTAAGGGTGCACTACCAAGTAATACGGTAGTGAACCAAATGGGTGGGAACAATCATGTTATGGCGATAACAACAAGAAGTGGGAGAGGCGGTGATGTGAATGCCTCCAAACAAAAGCAAATCTTGGATGATGATGTTGAGTTGCAAGAAGATGAAGTCCCTTTGGTAGTTGAAGATGTAGTTGATGAAAATGTGAACAAAGAAGTGATGATTGATATTCAAGATGTCGAGGTGGAAACTCAAAATGACGTGAACCCGTCTAGGGAACACATAATAGACATGCCGGAGCCGGTGGTGCCTAAAGCCAAGGTACCTTTGCCAAGGCCACCTCCGCCTTATCCTCAAAGGCTCGTGAAGCAGAAGAATGAGAATCAGTTTAAAAAGTTTATTGACATGATGAAGAGCTTATCTATTAATGTGCCTTTAGTGGAGGCTCTTGAACAAATGTCGGGCTATGCAAAATTCATGAAAGACTTGGTCACAAAGAAGCATTCTATGGATTGTGAAACTATAAAGATGACTCACCAAGTTAGTGCTATATTGCATTCAATAGCCCCGAAGCTTGAAGATCCCGGTGCTTTCACCATTCCTTGCACCATTCGGAGTGTGGACATTGCTAAGGCTATGTGATTTGGGAGCTAGTATCAATTTGATGCCCTACTCAGTGTTCAAAACCTTGGGTATTAGGCAACCTAGGCCGACTTCCATGAGGTTACAAATGGTGGATAGATCGATGAAGAGACCATTGGGTATTATTGATGATGTTCTTGTCCGTGTGGACAAATTTATCTTTCCAGTTGACTTTGTGATCTTGGACTGCGAGGTGGACTACGAAGTTCCGATCATATTGGGAAGACCTTTCCTAGCTACGAGAAAGGCATTGATAGATATGGAATAGGGGAACTCACCTTCCGAGTGGGTGATGAAAATGTGGTCTTTCATGTGTGCAAGTCTATGAATCAGTCCAAAAGTACCGAGGTGTGCTCTTTTGTTGACCTCGTCACAGCAGTGATAATTGATGACACCAGTGCAATGATTAATGTGGAGGACCCATTAGAGGTCGCACTGTTGAATCTTGATATCAATGAGGATGCAAGCCGAGTGGAGTGTGTGAATGTTTTACATGGAATGGGCTCTTATTCTTATGAGCCTAGGAAATTGTCTTTGGATCTCGAGAATAGAAAGACTCCGCCAACTAAACCTTCAATTGTGGAGCCTCTAGTGTTGGAGTTGAAACCACTGCCTCCACACCTCAGGTATGAGTTTTTAGGCTCAAACTCTACTTTGCCAGTTATTCTGTCTTCTTGCCTTACTAACATACAGGTTGATGCCATATTGGCAGTGCTTTAAAAGTGGGAAAAGGCAATTGGATGGACTTTAGCTGATATTCGGGGAATAAGCCCCGCGTTCTGTATGAACAAGATTATTCTGGAAGATGATGCAAAGCCCTCCTTGGAGCACCAAAGGAGGTTGAATGAGGCAATATAAGAAGTTGTGAAAAAGGAGGTGATCAAGTGGTTGGATGTCGGGGTTGTGTACACCATCTCTGATAGCTCTTGGACTTCATTGGTGCAATGCGTACCGAAGAAGGGTGGCACGACCGTGGTTACAAATTCTCAAAATGAGTTGATTCCTACAAGAACCGTCACTGGCTGGAGGGTATTCATGGACTATTGCAAGTTGAATAAAGTGACCCACAAGGATCACTTTCCTTTGCCTTTCCTTGACCAGATGTTAGACCGACTTGCTGGGCGTGCCTTCTATTGCTTCTTGGATGGGTATTCTAGGTACAACCAAATCTTGATTGCACCGGAAGATCAAGAGAAGACCACATTCACATGTCTATATGGCACTTTTGCCTTCTCTAGGATGCCTTTTGGGTTGTGTAATGCACCGGCTACATTTCAGCAGTGTATGATGGCCATTTTCACCGATATGGTGGAAGACATTTTGGAGGTATTCATGGACGATTTTAGTGTTGTGGGGTATTTATTTGATGAGTGCTTGAAGAATCTTGATAGGGTGTTGTC
This sequence comes from Nicotiana tabacum, assembly GCF_000715075.1. Taxonomy (NCBI): domain Eukaryota; kingdom Viridiplantae; phylum Streptophyta; class Magnoliopsida; order Solanales; family Solanaceae; genus Nicotiana; species Nicotiana tabacum. The sequence continues at coordinate 3,075,084 of NC_134091.1, forward strand.
TCATTGTGAAGAGACCAATCTTGTCCTCAATTGAGATAAATGCCACTTTATGGTGGAAGAAGGAATAGTTTTTGGGCATAAAATTTCGAAGCATGGTATAGAGATAGATAAAGCAAAGATCGATGTGATTTCAAGGCTCCCTCTCCCTACATCTGTCAAGGGAGTTCGAAGTTTTCTTGGGCATGCGGGGTTCTACCGGAGATTTATCAAAGACTTTTCGAAGGTAGTGAACCCCTTGTGCAAGTTGTTGGAAAAAGATGCTAAGTTCGTGTTTGATGAAAAATGTATGCAAGCCTTTGAACTTCTCAAGCATAAGTTGACCACCACTCCTATCATTACCACACCTAATTGGATCTTTCCCTTTGAGCTCATGTGTGATGCGAGCGATGTTACAGTTGGGGCGGTTTTGGGTCAACGAGTGAACAAAATATTTCATCCGGTGTACTATTCAAGCAAGACAATGAATGATGCTCAAATGAACTACATGGTGACTGAGAAGGAACTTTTGGATATTGTGTTTGCTATGGAAAAATTCTGGCCGTATCTTATGGGTGCTAAGGTTATTATTCATACCGACCATGCCGCACTCCGGTACTTGATGACGAAGAAGGATTCCAAAGCTAGACTAATGTGATAGGTCTTGTTACTTCAAGAGTTTGATTTGGAGATTGTGGACCGGAAGGGTAGTGAGAACCAAATGGCGGACCACTTGTCCCGCTTAGAGGAGGAGGAGAGGCCTCATGATGGCCTAGAGATCAATGATTCATTTCCCGACAAACAACTCCTTTCAGTATCGCTGCCGATCTTGCTAATTTCCTTGTGACTGGTATACTCCCATGTGAGCTCTCTTCTAACAAAAGGAAGAAGCTCAAGCGGGATAGTTTGGATTTCTATTGGGATGAGCCATACTTGTTCAAGATTTGCACGGATGGTGTGATCCGAATGTATGTCCCGGAGGAAGAGCAATTGAGTATCTTGGAGGCTTGTCATTCCTCTCCCTATGGTGGCCATCATGGCGGGATGAGGACGGCTTCTAAAGTTCTTAGTTGTGGGTTTTATTGGCCAATTTTGTTCAAAGATGCGGGTGATTTTGTGAAGAGATGCGACAAATGCCAAAGAGCGGGTGGAATTTCAAAGAAATATGAGATGCCTCTCAATACCATCCTTGAGGTTGATATTTTTGATGTATGAGGCATTGATTTCATGGGCCCATTTGTTAGCTCTTGTGGGAACACTTACATTCTTGTGGCGGTGGACTATGTTTCAAAGTGGGTTGAAGCCGTGTCGTTGCCCAACAATGAGGCCCGGAGTGTTGTCGTATTTCTCAAGAAGAGCATTTTTACAAGGTTTGGTACTCCTCGCGCAATCATAAGTGATGGGGGGTCTCATTTTTGCAATAGAGCTTTCGACACTTTGCTCTAAAAGTATGGTGTCAATCACAAAGTTTCTACCCCCTATAATCCTCAAGCAATGGTCAAGTTGAAGTGTCCAACAGGGAAATCAAAAGCATATTGTCAAAGACGGTCAATGCAAATAGGACCGATTGGTCAAAGAAGTTGGATGATGCTCTATGGGCTTATAGGACTGCTTACAAGACTCAGATTGGTATGTCTCCGTATCGGTTGGTGTTTGGGAAAGCTTGTCATCTACCGGTTGAGTTAGAGCACAAGGCCATGTGGGCTTTGAGGAAGCTAAATCTTGAGTGGGATGTTGCAAACAATCTTCGTGTGGAATAGCTTAATGAACTTGATGAATTCCGATTTCATGCCTACTCCAGTTTGTCCTTGTACAAGGACAAGATAAAGTACCTTCATGATAAATATGCTCGTGGAAAGGAGTTTAAAGTAGGTGATTTGGTTCTCTTGTTCAATTCTCGGTTACGTTTGTTTCCGGGAAAGATTAAATCAAAATGGAGTGGACCATTTGAAGTGGTGTTGGTGACCCCTTTTGGTGCTCTTGATTTGAAAAATAAAAATGGAGAGGTCTTCAGATTTAATGGGCCCCGTGTCAATTATTATCTTGGAAAAATTGATGACAGCCACGTGGTGGCACTTCTTCATTTCAAATGATGTAATGGTAACCTGCGTCGTGCCGCGACGTTAAATCAGGGGCTTCTTGGGAGGCAACCCATGTGTTGTTCTTCTTGTTTTATTTGATTTTCATTGTAGTGTAGGATTGATTTTTAGGCTAACTGGTTGTGAGATGTTATAGGATTGTGTTGGTGCAGTGCAGGACATAGTGGAAAAGTGTTCAGACCTCTGAACTTTACAATGTGGCCGTACTACATTTAGTGCGGACCGCACTGGTGAAGGGTGAAATGTTGACCTCTCTGAAGTTTGCCACTGCGGCTGCACTATATTTTGTGCGGTACGCGGTGGACCACTGCGGCCGCACTACATTTTGTGCGGACTGCAATGTGTTGCCTCCTCAAGTTTTGAAATTGCTGTGCAGTGCGAACCGCGGTCTATTTTGTGCGATCCGCACTGGGGTAGGTGAGCTGGGCCACAGGGCTTTTTCTATAATTAGTCCCTGAGGCCCAACAGTTACACTTTTCGATCCTTTACTCTCAGAAATATTAAAAGCATTGTTCATCCTGCCTGTTACTCGTAAATCATTGCTTGAACTTGTTAACCTTCATCCCATCTCACATATGGTAACTTAATGTCAATTAAATTGCTTTAATTTTGTTATTTTCTTTTACTTTTTGTTTTACTTGGTTTTTATTTCTCTTATTCCCGAATTTTCTTCAATTGATTAGGGTAGGGTAATTAATCACTGGATTAGAGTAGGCTTAGGTAGTTAAAAACAATGGGCAACTACTTAGGGACTATTATTAGGTGTAAATTTGGGCTTAAATCAAAATTCATGTAACCCTAACTTAGTGCCACAACTGGGCACTAAGTGCGGACCGCAGTCATTTCTTTGCGGTCCGCAGTAACATTTTGTGCGGACCTCATTGCTAATTGTCCTGGAAACTAAACTTTGGGGACCGCGGCCACACTACATTTTGTGCGAACCGCATTGGTCCCTGTGCAATCGCACTACATTTTGTGTGGTCCGCACTGCCTGGATACAGAGAGTGGGTAGTTTGAACCCCACCTCTGTGCGGACCGCATAGCTATTTTTTGCGGTCCGCATTGACCCCTGTGCGGCTGCACACCATTTTGTGCGGTCTGCATTGTGTGACTTCTGAAAACTGTCTGCAACTTTTCCTTCCTGTTCTGCAATTCTGTTTCTTAACTACTTCTATTGATACTAACAAGCTTATTGGATTGTGTTTGCAGACAATGGTGAAACGACGAGGTAAAGGTTCTAAACAACCAGGCAGAGGTGAATCCTCCCGGGGAGGTAAACAGAAAATGATTAAACTCGCTCCCCAAGCCAGGCAAAACATCAAAAACATGAGGAAGATGATTAAAGCTGTTGATAGAGCAATTGACATGTCTGGGAGTGAGTACGAGCCCTCTCGGGAGATATCTTCAGACTCAATCCTAGAATATATCCCTGACTGGACAGAGAGAAACAGACTAAGAGATACTCTTCCCACTTTCCCTGTTGCTCAAGCGTCAGTAAATGTGTCTTATGGGTCGTCTGAGGGCTTAGATGAAGGCGGTAGGGATGAATACTCCACCTCTCCCACAGCTTCATTATCCGGAGAGGGTGCAGTAAGAGATGATGAGGAAGTAGGAGGTGAAGAAGTAGTTGGAGAAGAGGGTGAACCTCAGGTTGGCAGGGTGGCTAGAACTAGGAAATCGGAGGTGTGGCAAGACCGGTTCGTAAGTGAAGTAGCATATCACAAATTCAGGGAATGGTGGCCCGTGAGGAAATTAATCCCGGAGCGAAGTTTTGTTGATAGAGATCTACTACCTCACAACCCCAATGTGAGGAGGCAGTTTAGGGAGAGAGTTGGCTGTGAGCATTTTCTAGATGAATTCATAGATGCCAATGAGCACTTGGTCAAGGAATTCTACACCAACATTGCCCACATAAAAAAGGGCTCCAAAGTGACCAAGGTGCGAAAACTGAAAATGTTATTTGATAGAAAGACCATAAATGACTATCTTGGCTTTAATAAGGAGAATGAGGCATTGTATATGGCGAAGATGGAAATGGGCGAGGAGGTCAGTCCCTGGTTGGCACAGTATCTGGAAATCCCAGGTACCATCCCCGATTGGTTGACTGCGGGCGTCAAGATTCTGAGACGTAGTTTGAATTTCGAGGCAAGGGGTGGGAAATATTTGTATGTAGCAGGTTGGACCCTACAACTCATGACAACTCCCTCCCTCTTCACCGGGCAGTTTTGGTGGCTTCGATCATGGCGGGGTACCCTATCAATATGGTAAATGTAATGTTGAGGATAATTACAATTGTGGGCAGTGAGAATGATAGAAACCTCCCTTTCCCAGCTTTCTGACTATGTACTTCCAGGACCTAAAAGTTGAAAAGAGGTCATTCGACATCAAAGTCAAAGCGAAGGCCCCATTCTCTTGGTACAACATGCAGGGGGATGACAATCCCAAGAGTAAGAGCTTCAAGGGTACAACTACTACTCTAACTAGCCAGTCTGAAGAGCCAGTTGTGGTAGTGGCTCCTGCTGAGCCTACCTCCACCTCCACTGATATGCCTCCTAGTCCATCCACCTCAGCAGACCCGGAGATACCATCTTCCTGTGCCTATCCGGTGACTGCCCACCGACTGAGTCAGGCTCTCCTAAGTATCAATAACTGGATGCAGACTGCGTCATCCAAGTTGTTTACCCTCACTACCACAGTAGAGGCTCAGTCGGCACCTACGCCTCCACAGGTCCCCCAGTCCATAGAAGATGCTCTCAAGGAGATTTTGGCCAACCAAAAGAAAATCCTCAACACTCAGAAAGTGCTCACCGTTGCAGTTGGTTCACACAGCAAGGCTCTCAAGGAGCTTGCTAGGGAGCATATGAAATTGAGGAAGACGCGGGCTTCCAAGGAGTCCGTGAAGGAGTTAAGAGTTGATGTCGACCGGTTGAAGGCAGACCAACTGCCCTTGGACTTATTACTCGATGATCCTGTGCCAGTAGCTCATCCCCAGCCAGAGCAGTCACGGAGGCCTCCAAATAGAAAAAGGATGATTCCCAGAGCGGACGATGCAGTCATCCAGTTGGCAGACCCACCGGAGGCCTCCTCCAGTCAGCCACAGGATACCCTCAGGAGCCTGTCCAGGCCCAGGTCCCAACAGCATAGCAGCAGGCCACAAGGAACTAGTCTGAGGTTCCCGAGCACAGTGAGGACCCAGGGGCCACTCAGGAGCCCATGCAGGCAGACGAGCCATAGGGAGTTTCTATATCATTTTTCCCTTTTTTGGTGCTTTATTTAGTTTAGTTGGCATTAGGGAGAATGTCAGCTTTCATTTGAGGGGGTAGGCCCTACTTTTGATGGATTCATTCAGATGATTATATATATTTTATACTTTTTATGCTTTCTTTATTTTTCATCTTTGGTTTGTATATAATTTTAACATTTTGTAACATTTCTCCCACTTTTATTTTACTTTGGGTCCGTATATAAAGTTATGTTACATTATACATATTTATCTCGTCTATTGTATATTCGACATATCCCCTCTTATATATATTCATTTTACTTTCCGCAACTTTTCGTTCTTAGCTTCTTATTTATGTTCGTAGCTTCTTGTTTTGAAAGTTTGCAATAAGCCTTTGGTTTTCTTAATGTCACGGTTCTTTCCAAATGTGGAGTTTGTGTGAACCAGGTGGCTCTTCCCAATGATGGATGGCATGACAACCTTCTTAAAGGTTTGAGTCTGCTTTTCTTTTCATTTTTAGTAGTTAGTAGTTAAGGGTGCCTCAAGCAAAGCTTCACTTCGACCTAGCACATTTGCTTTTGATCTTATGGTCAAAAACAAATTGTTGTGTTTAGGATGGTGAAAGTAGTGACCTTGAGACTCTTGTGTTGACCGATAATCATCAAGTGGTTTTTCGAGACCATTGTATGCTCAAATCTTATCTAAGGTCTTTGTGGTCCCCCAACTCTGTATCTTTAGCAATTCCATAGCTTGTGTGGTGAGTAATCGCATTGCAAGTCCAAGTCCCGAGCCATTGGTCTAGAACTTGCCCTGAATGTTTGTTGAGGCGAAATCCTAAGTGAATGTTGACTTTGAGACATGATTATAGACTCTCCTTGATTCCAAATGATAGCTTGAACACTTCCATAACCTACCAATGATAAGATCCCTAGTCAACCCTTTTGGGCCTTAGCCTTTTTCCCTTCAAGACCCATAATACAAGCTTATACCCGTTCTAAAAGATACCCTCTCTTGGCACCCGATCTTTCCTTTAGCACATGGCAAAAGCATAAGTTTGGGGAGAGAGATGAGGATTGCAACAAAGTGGTAAAAAGACACAAAATGAAGAAAAGGAAAGGTAATGAAAAAGAAAGAAAAGCAAAAAGACAAAAAGAATGTTCAATGTGAAAAAGAATAAAAAGAGACTCAAGAAAAGCAATGACTGAAAGGTGCGGAAACTTGGAAAAAAAGGAGAAAAGGTTTGAAATGCATAAGAATGAGTGATAGTGTGTCTCTCTAACCCCTTAGAAAGAAGTGAAATAACTCAAAGAGTCAAGTGAATGTGTGTCAAATGAAACAAAAGAAGTGCTTAAGGGAAGATGGAACCTACCTAGACTAAACATTTCCTACCCTGAACCAAAAGCCTTCACAATATCTCAACAAAATCCCTATATGATCTTGAGTTGAATGAATCTTACATTAGTGGTGACTCACATAAGGGGCAAGCATATGGTACTTAGAGCCGGACTTGTGACTTTTTCTTGAGAGAGATGAGTGAATTTGAGTTCCACTATTCTAAAGGTGAGGTTTTCTTAGGGAGAGTTGAGGATGTGTGAGTTTGGGTTCCACAATGATCAAAGTAATAGAAAGAGTTCTTTGATGTGTTGGGTCAACTCTTGATGCTCATGTGTCGCACTTAATCCATGGAGTTTCAAAGAGTAAAAGTTGTTAATGATTCATTTGTATTGAGGGCAATTGTTAGTCCTAATTGATGCTAGATGAGGTTACTTTAGGACAACTAAAATTTTCTTGGATGTTCTCTTAAGGGGTGGGTCTTATTTTGTTTGCTGGACAAGCAAAAGCTTAAGTTTAAGGGAGTTAATAACTAGGGATTTTGATACATTTTATACTCTTTCTGCTTAAGTTTTGATTAGAAATGTATAAAGAATAGTCCCAAAGGCTCAGAAGTTATGCTTGATTGCAGGTTTGATCAACAAAGTGACAAGAAGTCAAAAATCAGCTCAAAAGGAGTGAAACTTTCACAAGTATCAAGACAAGACAAAGCTCAGGCAAAACAAGGTCAGCGTGGCCGCACACCATTCTGTGCGGTCTGCACTGTGAGGTTCAGAGAGCATGACATTCAAGCACAAAGGTAATGCGTCCGCACTAGGTTTTGTGTGATCCGCACTAAGATCAATGCGGCCGCACTTAATTTAGTGCGGTCCGAAATAAGGAGGATCAGAGAGTTGCCAAATTCCGAGTTCAAGCCAATGCGGTCTACGCTCCATTTTATGCGGACCGCAATAGAATCCTCCGCGGCCGCAGTCCATTCTCTGCGATCCACAGTGCCCGAGTTCAGAGAGTTAGATTTTCAAGATCAGAGCCCTAGTGCGGCCACACACCATTTTGTGCGGTCCGCACTAGCCCCGCCGGGGTATTTTTGTCCAGATTTTTCAGCTTAGTATAAATAGCTTATTTTCTTGTTTTTAGGGTATCAGATAGTTTTAGAACATAGCTGCGCTCGTGGGTTCGAATATTTTAGCCATTTTGGGCAATTTTATCTACATTTTATCATTGAATCTTGTTGTTTATCTTAGTAATTAATTATTATGAGTTTTTCTTCATCTATTTCTTACTTTTCTTCTTTAATTATGAGTAGCTAGACCTATAAGCTAGAGTTGTGGCTCAACCCTAGTGTGGGTAATTAATAGGTCTTGTATTTTAGGGCTAGATTGACTATGAGTGTTTGATATTTGTGCCAATTTCATGGTTAACTGCTAAATTAGTGGTTGCAAATACTAGTTTGTGTTTAGTTCACTTGGACTCTTCTTGATAAAGAGAGCCTAAGTCTCCGAAATTGGTCCAACAAGGAATTGGGGCGTACTCAAGAGATTGATAGCCCCAATTAAAGGGTTAAACCTCGAGAGAGTAATACCCAACTTGAACCTCGATTGCTTGTGAAAATTTGCATACCCAATTGGTTTTGATAAAGTCAATTCGGGCAAAATCACTCGAACCACCGAGAGGTGTAGAGTGGCTAATATTGTGTAATGGTTATATCATACTCCCCAACAATGTCAAGCATGCCTTAGATTCAAGTACCCGTCAATTGACCACCTAGGCGAAAGTCACTACCCTAGTGCCTTTTAAACCATTTGAACAACCTGTAGCATTTTACTCTTAGCTTAATCTAGTTTTATTTACCATTGTAGTTTGATAAAAGTAGAAGTAAATCAAAAACCCCCCCAAAAATGATTAGAAGTGCAATTTGGAACACATATGCAACTCTACACTAGATAGACACTCGATTCCAAATTCTAGCTCTCTGTGGAAATCGATCCCGACCCTAAATCGGGTAAAAGGTGCCCCGACCCTCTCATGCTACTCAATAGTAGTGTGGAGTAGGCCATGATCACCGGCCTCGAATCGCTTAAACTTTTACGGGCCCATCAAAAATACCTAATGAACAATAGTCATTGCGTTGCCAAGACTATTTCTTATTTTTTGGCGTTTTAGGGCCATAAAATAAGAATTTAGGAAGATTTCAAGATTTTTGTGTGTTATAGTCCACATCATTTTTATGAATCCGAGAGACAGGCCTCGAATCTCCTAAAATTTTGCGGGCCCATAAAAAATAACCCACTGAACAATAGCCATCGCTTCTCCATAACTGTTCCTCATTTTTTGGCATTTTAGAGCCATAAAATAGGAATTTAGGACGATTCCTAGATTTTCGTATGCTATTGTTATAAATCCGGGCGACCGGCCTCGGATCTCCTAAAGTTTACAGGACCATAAAAATGACCTAATGAACACTATTTATCACTCAAAAAAGGAATTCAGGCATATTCCTAGATTTTTGTGTGCTATAGTCCACGTCATCTCTATTGTAACGACCCAATCGATCGTTTCATGAGTTGCCACTTCGTTTCCCCCATTTATGCTTCTTATTGCATTGTCTATATGTTCTATATGTGATCAAGTTGGCTGGATCGGGTTCGGAGAGATTTTTAGTAAGATTTGAGACACTTAGTCTCTTTTGAGGATGCTTAAGTTGGAAAAGTCAACCAGATGTTGACTTATATGTTAGAGGGCTCATATGTGAGTTCTGATGGTTCAAATAGATTCGGGAGGTTATTTGAGACTTAGGATCGTGATCAGAAAGTATTTTGGAGGTCCGGAGTAGATTTAGACTTGAATTGACGAAATTGGATTTTTGGCATTTTCCGGTTGATAGGTGAGATTTTGATATAGGGGTCGGAATAGAATTCCAGGAGTTGCAGTAGTTCTGTTGTGTCATTTGGGATGTGTGTGCGAAATTGTAAGTCATTCGAACGTGGTTTGGTTGGGTTTTTTTTATCAAAAGCATAATTTAAAAGATATTGAAATTCTTAGGCTTGAATCGATGCGAATTTGGTGTTTTGATGTTGTTTTGAGTGTTCTGAAGATTGGGACAAATTTGAATGATGTTATGGGATATGTTGGCATGTTTGGTTGAGGTCCCGGCGGCCTCGGGTGAGTTGCGGGTGGTTAATCGGATTATTTCTAGATGTTGAGAATTGCAGAAAATTGTTGTTCAGTGTTGCAGAGAAATGACCTTCGCGTTCGCAAGTAGGCCCTAGCATTCGCGAAGGGTTAGCTGGTGAAGCTGAGATTTTAGCCTTCGCGTTCGCGAGGAAGGCTCCGCGTTCGAGATGGGATGGGGTCGTTGTGCATCGTGTTCGCGAGGTTGTGCCGCGTTCGTGTAGAGGAAGTTGAGCAGCTGGGGTTCAGGTGGAATTGTTCTTCGCGTTCGCGGAAGGGGAGTCGCGTTCGTGTTGGGTTAGGGAGCCTAGTCTTCACGTTCGCGAGCTATGTGTCGTGATCGCGATGAAGGAATTTTTGGTCAAAGTGAGTTTGTACTTCGCGAATGCGAGGCGTTGACCGCGTTCGCGAAGAAGGATTTAATGCCTGGGAAGAATGTTTAAATAGCCATCTTGTCCGCGATTTTGGGGTTAACTCCACCATTTTTGAGCGATTTTGGAGCTTTTTGAAGAGGGCTGAAGAGGGATTCAATGGGAACCACTTGGAGGTAAGATTTATGGACTTAATACTCGATTCTAATGTAAATTTTACCTAATTAATCATGGAATTTAAGACTAATATTGAAGAACTAGAGCTTGTAATTGGAGACCTAGAATTTGGGATTTAAGGGGTCGTTTGTGGTTGGATTTTGATGCTTTTGGTATGAATGAACTCGGAGAGTGATAAGGAGTCTAAGTCTATTGATGTAATTTTTATAGGAATCTGAGACGTGGGCTCGGGGGTCGGGGGTCGGGGGTTTTGGGATTTATGTTGTAATTTGATTTCTTTCGAGTGGGCTTCGTTCCCTTAGCATATTTTGATGGTTTTGCACTGATTTGGGTTAGATTGGGAGCATCCGAAGGCTGATTCAAGGGGAAAAGGCATCGCGAGCTAGAGATTTGGACTGGGTAGAGATGAGTAATGATTGTAAATGTTGTCCTGAGGGTAAGAAACCCCAGATTTGCATATCGTTGTGCTATATTGAGGTGATGCACGCGCTAGATAACGAGCGTGGGATCGTGCACCGTTGGGGATTGTGACTTAGTCCATCCCGAACGATTGTTTTACCGCGTATTTGATTGAAAACTGTTTGCTATCATCATGTTTGGGTTGAATGTCATATTTGGGACTCGTGCCAACAATTTAAACCCTTAGGGTATTCTTACTCATATTTCCTCATTGTTTTGACTTTATACTTGTACTCAGTCATGTTATATTCTACTGTTTTCATAACTCAGTCATGTTTACTCTACTTTAACACTTAAAATGATATTTTAAACTATATTTTGGGCTGAGCATCATGTTTTACTATTGCCAAGTGGCTTGTAAGATTCTGACTGAGTAAGGCCGAGGGCCTATATTGTGAGGAAACATTGATTATGATTATGAGGCCGAGGACCTGAGATTTGTACGCCACGATGTGGCTTGTTGACATGAAGTTGAGAGCCTATGTGATTATGCCACGAGATGGATTGATATTGCGCTTGGGCCGTAAGGGGCCCATCCAGGAGTCTGCACACCCCCAGTGAGCGTGGGTACCCATTGTGATATGAGATATAGCCCGAGGGGCTGATTCTGTTGGTATTGTGCCCGAGGAGCGGTTCTTTATGTGTTTATCTTTACTAGTTGTCGTCATTTACTTGCTAAACTGTTAAAAAGGCATTTCAAAGAAGTTTTAACTGAACTAAAGTGACTTTACATATTTTCCACTGTTTCATTATTTTTGCTAGTTTTTACTGCCTCTTTATAGTCTGTTGATGTGCCTTTACGTGGTTTTTTATTACTCAGTCTTCATTTATTATTATTACTCACTGAGTTGGAGTACTCACTTTACTCCTTGCACCCCGTGTGCAGATTCAGGCGCATCAGGTCCTGCTTGCGAGGGTTGAGAGTTGTCCAGCAGATTTCGGAGATTCACTAGGTAGCTGCCCGGCAATTCGCAGCCCAGTGCTTCTCCCTCTATCTTATTTTCTTCTGTTTTAGTTATGTAATAGTCGTGTAGACTCTTTTTTAGACTTGTAGTTTTATGATAGATGCTCTTGACTGGTAACACCCCGATGTCGAGCTATATTTATTCTGCAACTATATTGTTTACCTTATTTTGGGATTTTTATTATTACGTTAAAGACTTAGTTTTATTACTTAATTGCTTAAAATGAATTGGGAATGTGTCGGCTGGCCTTGTCTTCACGAGAGGCACCATCACGACCGGGTCTAGGTTTTGGGTCATGATAAGTTGGTATCAGAGCCTAGGTTACATAGGTCTCACAAGTCATGAGCAGGTTTAGTAGAGTCTCGCGGATCGGTATGGAGGTGTCTATATTTATCCTCGAGAGGCTATAGAACCTTTAGGAAAAACTTCATATTCTTGAAATTCTATTCGTACGAATTTGTTGATCTGAGTACTAAACTTCTATTATTCTATTCTCTCATAGATGGTGAGGACACGTGCTACCGGTTAGGATGGATGACCACCAGTACCACCAGTTGTGGCCACTAGAAACCGAGGACACGGTCGTGGTCGCGGTAAAGGCAGGGGTGTGGCCCCCACAGCAACTAGGGCAGCACCTGCAGATCCACCAGCCGCCCCAGTTCAGGATCAGGTCCTAGTTATGGACGCTCCAGCAGCACCAGCTCAAGCACCAACTATGCCCATCATGATTCCGGGACTTTAGGAGGCCTTGGCTCAGATTCTGTCAGTATGCACTGGCCTAGCTCAGGCGGTCTCAGTCACTACAACCGCAGCTACTTCTTAGGCTGGGCGAGGCACTCAGACTCCCATCGCTCGTACACCTGACCAGGTCGTGCAAGGACTTTAGATGCCGGGGGCACATCCAGCCCAGCTGGTTGTAGCTGCTCAGGACTATGTAGCTCCTTCCATGCTAGAGGACGAGCAATGTAGGTTGGAGAGGTTCGATAGACTTCAACCTCTAACTTTCAGTGGTGTAGAGGGCAAGGATGCCTAGGGTTTCTTGGATAAGTGTCAGAGGATTCTTCGCACAGCAGGTATTCTAGAGACCAGCGGGGTCGCTTTCACTACTTTTCAGTTTTCTGGAGCTGCCTTCACTTGGTGGGAGGCTTTTGAGAGGCGTAGGCCTGTTGGTGCAGCACTACTTACCTGGCAGCAGTTCTCCGTTCTCTTTTTGGAGAAGTATGTGCCACAGTCTCGCAGAGAGAAGCTGTGCAGGTAGTTTGAGTGGTTACATCAGGGAGAGATGACTGTGATGCAGTATGATATGAGGTTCTCCGAGTTAGCTAGTCATGCTATTTGGTTGGTTCCGATAGATAGAGAGAGGATTAGGAGGTTTGTAGATGGCCTCACTGATCAGCTTCGTATTCTCATGACTAGGGAGAGGGTGTTTGGTGCTACTTTTGAGGAGGTTGGTGACATTGCTCGTGAGATTGAGTCAGTTCATCTCTAGGAGCGAGATGAGAGGGAGGCCAAGAGACCTCGAGGATCTAGTAGTTATAGTGGTGCTCTTTCGAGAGGTCAGTTTTAGCATGGCAAAGGCCGTCCATTCAGGCATGCTCAACCAGCTCGCCCAGGTTATCGTGGGGCGTTATCGGGTCATGATTCTCACAGTTCTCATCAGGGCCAGTCACCACTTAGTGCCCTATTAGCTCAGAGTTCATCCCATGCTCCATCCGTTCAAGGCTTTTCTATGACAGGTGCATTAGCTAGTCATTCCGGTGCTAAGGGTTCCCTTCAGTCCCCGTCTCCAGTATGCTGGAGTTGCTATGGTGTGGAGAGATGGGTCATATAAGGAGGTAGTGTCCTCGTCGTCTTGTGGGTTCATCTCAGTAGAGGAGTCAGCCATTGACTTCAGCACCAGTTACTTCACTACCACCCACCCACCCAGCTAGGGGTAGAGGTCAGTCAGCTAGGGGTTGCCCTAGAGGGGGAGGTCGATCAAGTGGCAGTCAGGCCCATTTCTATGCACTTCTAGCTAGACCTGATGTTATTGCTTCCGATGATGTTATTACAGATATTGCCTCAGTCTTAAACAGAGATGCCTCTGTATTATTTGATCCTGGTTCCACCTTTTCTTATATGTCATCATACTTTGCTTGTTATTTGGATATGCCCCGAGAGTCTCTTGTTTCACCTGTTCATGTATCTACTCCAGTGGGCGATACTGTTGTTGTAGACCATGTGTACCAGCCGTGTGTGGTGACTATTGGGGGTCTGAAGACCCGAGTGGACCTTTTATTATTGTGTATGGTGGATTTTGATGTTATTCTGGGCATAGATTGGCTATCTCTGTGTCGTGCTATTCTGGACTGTCATGCTAAGACAATGACATTGGCTATACTGGGTGTGCCACGGATTGAGTGGCGAGGTTTGACTGATTATGCTCCCAGTAGGGTAATATCAATCTTGAAGGCCTAGTGTATAGTTGGGAAGGGTTGTCTTTTGTATCTAGCCTTTGTGAGGGATGTCGGTGCAGAGACTCCTAGTATTGATTTTGTTCCAGCTGTGAGGGATTTTCCCGATGTGTTTCCTGCAGACCTGTCGAGCATGCCACCGGATAGGGATATTGATTTTGGTATTGACCTGGTGCCGGGCACTCATCACATCTCTATTCCATCATATCGTATGGCACCAGCGGAGTTGAATGAGTTAAAGAAGCAGCTTCAGGAACTCCTTGATAAGGGGTTCATTTGGCCTAGTGTGTCACCTTGGGGTGTGCCGGTTCTATTTGTGAAGAAAAAGGATGGCACTATGAGGATGTGCATTGATTATAGGCAATTGAACAAAGTAACAGTTAAGAACAAGTATCCTTTGCCTCGCATTGATGATTTATTCAACCAGCTTCAAGGAGCGAGAGTGTTCTCCAAGATTGATCTCCGTTTAGGTTATCACCAGTTGAAGATCAAGGACTTGGATATTCTTAAGACAGCTTTCAAGACCCGATATGGTCATTATGATTTCTTAGTGATGTCTTTTGGACTGACCAATGCCCCAGAAGCGTTCATGCATTTGATGAATAACGTGTTCCAACCTTATCTCGACTCATTTGTCATAGTCTTCATTGATGATATTCTGGTGTATTCGCGTAGTTAGGAGGAGCACGCGGAGCATTTGAGAGTTGTGTTAGAGAGATTGAGGGAGGAGAAGCTTTATGCAAAATTCTCCAAGTGTGAGTTTTGGCTCAGTTCAGTGGCTTTCTTGGGGCACGTGGTGTCCAGTGAGGGTATTTAGGTTGATCCGAAGAAGATAGAGGCAGTTCAGAGTTGGCCCAGACTGTCCTCAACCATAAGGATTCGCAGTTTTCTTAGTTTGGCGGGCTATTATTGCCTGTTTGTTCATGAATTTTCATCCATCACATCGCCCTTGACCAAGTTGACTTAGAAGGGTGCTTCATTTGTATGGTCGAATGAGTGTGAGGAGAGCTTTCAAAAGCTCAAGACATCCTTGACCATAGCTCTAGTGTTAGTTTTACCATCAGCTTCAGGTTCATATATCGTGTATCGTGATGCTTCGAGGGTTGGTATTGGGTGTGTTTTGATGCAGGAGGGTAGAGATATTGCTTATGCTTCTCATCAGTTGAAGCCCCATAAGAAGAACTACCCCGTTCATGATTTGGAGTTGGCTGCCATTGTGCACGAGTTGAATATTTGGAGGCATTATTTGTATGGTGTGTCTTGTGAGGTGTTTACTGATCATCGTAGCCTCCAGCACTTGTTCAAGCAGAAGGATCTCAATTTGAGGCAGCAGAGATGGTTGGAGTTGCTAAAGGATTATGATATTACTATATTGTACCATCCGGGGAAGGCCAATGTGGTGGCCGATGCTTTGAGCCGAAAGGCGGTGAGTATGGGGAGTTTGGCATATATTTCAGTTGGGGAGAGACCTCTTGTAGTTGATGTTCAGGCCTTGGCCAATCGATTTGTGAGGTTAGATGTTTCGGAGCCCAGACTTGTGTGGTTTCTCGGTCTTCCTTATATGATCGCATCAGACGGCGCCAGTATGATGACCCGCATTTGCTTGTCCTTAAGGACAGAGTTCAGCACGATGATGCCAGAGATGTGACTATTGGTGATGATAGGGTGCTAAGGATGCAGGGCCGGATTTGTGTGCCCAATGTGGATGGGCTTCGGAAGTTGATTCTAGAGGAGGCCCAAAGCTCGCGGTATTCCATTCATCCGGGTGCCGCGAAGATGTATCAGGATTTGAGGCCGCATTATTGGTGGAGGAGGATGAAGAAAGACATTGTGGGATTTGTAGCTCGGTGTCTCAATTGTCAGCAGGTGAAATATGAGCATCAGAGACCAGGTGGCTTGCTTCAGCGGATGGATATTCCAGATTGGAAGTGGGAGCGAATCACCATAGACTTTGTAGTTGGGCTCCCACGGAATTTGAAGAAGTTTGATTCTATTTGGGTGATTGTGGATCGGCTGACCAAGTTCATGCATTTCATTCCTGTGTGTACTACCTATTATTCAGAGCGGTTGGCAGAGATATATATCCGGGAGATTATTCGTTTGCATGGTATCCCAATTTCCATTATTTCAGATAGGGGCACTCAGTTTACTTTGCAGTTTTGGAGGTCTGTGCAGCGAGAGTTGGGTACTCAGGTTGAGTTGAGCACAACTCTTCACCCTCAGATGGACGGACAGTCATAACGCACTATTCAGATATTGGAGGACATGTTGCGTGCTTGTTTCATTGATTTCGGAGGGTTATGGGATTGGTTTCTATCGCTTACAGAGTTTACTTATAACAACAGCTACTAGTTGAGTATTCAGATGGCTCCATATGAGGCTTTGTATGG
Organism: Nicotiana tabacum; assembly: GCF_000715075.1. Taxonomy (NCBI): domain Eukaryota; kingdom Viridiplantae; phylum Streptophyta; class Magnoliopsida; order Solanales; family Solanaceae; genus Nicotiana; species Nicotiana tabacum. The sequence continues at coordinate 3,091,700 of NC_134091.1, forward strand.
GAGGCGGTGTAGATCTCCAGTTGGTTGGTTTGAGCCGGGTAAGGCTAGGCTATTAAGGATAGACTTGGTGCAGGATGCTTTAGAAAAGGTGAAGGTAATTCAGGAGAGGCTTCGTACAGCGTAGTCGAGATAAAAGAGTTATGCTGATAAGAAGGTTCGAGATGTGTCCTACATGGTTGGTGAGAAGGTCCTGTTGAAGGTTTCACCCATGAAGGGGGTTTTGAGGTTTGGGAAGAAGGGTAAATTGAGTCCTCGGTTCATTAGGCCTTTAGAGGTGCTTCGGAGGATTGGGGAGGTGGCTTATGAGCTTGCTTTGCCACCCAGCTTGTTGAGTGTGCATCCGGTATTTCATGTTTCTATGCTCTGGAAGTATATTGGGGATCCGTCTCATGTTCTGGATTTCATCACGGTTTAGTTGGATGGTGATTTGACTTATGATGTAGAGCCAGTAGCTATTTTGGGTCGTCAGGTTCGAAAGTTGAGATTAAAGGATATAGCTTCAGTGAAAGTGCAGTGGAGAGGTCGGCCCGTGGAAGAGGCTAACTTGGAGACCGAGGGGGAGATGCGGAGCAGATATCCTCACTTGTTTGAGGCTTCAGGTATGTTTCTTGACTCGTTCGAGGACAAACGTTTATTTAAGAGGGGGAGAATGTAACGACCCGGCCGGTCGTTTCATGAGTTACCGCTCAGTTTCTCCTATTTCTTCTTTTTATTGCTTTGTCTATCGGTTCTATATGTGATCGGGTTGGTTGGCTCGAGTTCGGAGAGATTTTTGGTAAGGTTTGAGATACTTAGTCTCTTTTGAGGAAGCTTAAGTTGGAAAAATCAACCGGATGTTGACTTATGTGTTAGAGGGCTCGAATATGAGTTTCAATGGTTCGAATAGCTTTGGGAGGTTATTTGGGAATTAGGAACGTGATCAGAATGTGTTTTGGAGGTCCAGAGTAGATTTAGGCTTGAATTGGCGAAATTGGATTTTTGGCGTTTTCTGGTTGATAGGTGAGATTTTGATATAGGGGTCGGAATGGAATTCCGGGAGTTTCAGTAGTTCCGTTGTGTCATTTGGGATATGTGTGCAAAATTTCAGGTCATTCGGACGCGGTTTGGTTGTGTTTTTTATCAAAAGCGTAATTTAGAAGATTTTGGAATTCTTAGGCTTGAATTAGATGTGAATTTGGTGTTTTGATGTTGTTTTGAGCGTTCCGAAGATTGGAACAAGTTTGAATGATGGTATGGGATATGTTGGCATGTTTGGTTGAGGTCCCGGGGGCCTCGGGTGAGTCTCGGGTGGTCAATCGGATCATTTCTAGATGTTGACAATTGCAGAAAACTGTTGTTCAGTGTTGCAGAGAAATGACCTTCACGTTCGCAAGTAGGCCATCGCATTCGCGAAGGGTTAGCTGGTGAGGCTGAGATTTTAGCCTTCGTGTTCGCGAGGAAGGCTCCACTTTTGTGAAAGGCTGGGGTCGTTGTGCATCGCGTTCGCGAGGTTGTGCCGCGTTTGCATAGAGGAAGTTGAGCACCTGGGGTTCAGGTGGAATTGTTCTTCGCGTTCGCGGAAGGGGAGTCGCGTTCACGTTGGGTTAGGGAGCCAAGTCTTCACGTTTGCGAGCTATGCATTGTGATCGCGATGAAGGAACTTTGGTCAAAGTGAGTTTGTACTTCGCGAACGCTAGGCGTTGATCGCGTTCGCGAAGAAGGATTTAATGTCTGGGCAGAATGTTTAAATAGCCATCTTGTCCGCGATTTTGGGGTTAACTTCCACCATTTTTGAGCAATTTTGGAGCTTTTTGAAGAGGATTAAAGAGGGATCCAAGGGGAAACACTTGGAGGTAAGATTTATGGACTTAATACTCGATTCTAATGTAAATTCTACCTAATCAATCATGGAATTTAAGCCTAATATTGAAGAACTAGGGCTTGTAATTGGAGACCTAGAATTTGGGATTTGAGGGGTCGTTTGTGGTTGGATTTTGATGCTTTTGGTATGAATGAACTCGAGGAGTGATAAGGAGCCTATTGATGTAATTTTTATCGGAATTCGAGACGTGGGCTCGGGGTCAGGTTTGGCTAATTTCGGGATTTGTGTTGTAATTTGATTTCTTTCGAGTGGGCTTTGTTCTCTTAGCATATTTTAATTGATTTACACTGATTTTTGTTAGATTTGGAGCATCCGGAGGCTGATTCGAGGGGCAAAGGCATCGCGAGCTAGAGATTTGGATCGGGTAGAGATGAGTAATGATTGTAAATATCGTTATGAGGGTATGAAACCCCGGATTTGCACATCGTTGTGCTATATTGAGGTGACAAACACGCTAGATGACGAGCGTGAGGTCGTGCACCGTTGGGGATTGTGACTTAGTCTATCCTGAACGATTGTTTTACCACATATTTGATTGAAAACTATTTGCTATCATCATATTTGGGTTGAATGCCATATTTGGGCCTCGTGCCAACTATTTGAACCCTTATGAGATTTTTACTGATATTTCCTCACTGTTTTGACTTTATACTTGTACTCAGTCATGTTATATTCTACTGTTTTCATAACTCAGCCATGTTTACTCTGTTTTAACACTTAAAATGATATTTTAAACGATATTTTGGGCTGAGCATCATGTTTTATTGTTGCCCGAGTGGCTTGTAAGATTCTGACTGAGTAAGGCCGAGGGCCTGAGATTTGTACGCCACGAGGTGGCTTGTTGACATGAGGTCGAGAGCCTATGTGATTATGCCACGAGATGGTTTGATATTGCGTTTGGGCCATAAAGGGTCCCTCCAGGAGTCTGCACACCACCAGTGAGCGCGGGTACCTATTGTTATATGAGATATAGCCCGAGGGACTGATTCTGTTGGTATTGTGCCCGAGGGGCGGTTCTTTATGTGTTTATCTTTCCTAGTTGTCGTCATTTACTTGCTTAACTGTTAAAAAGACATTCCAAAGAAGTTTTAACTGAACTAAAGTGACTTTACATATTTTCCACTGTTTCATTGTTTACTGGCTTTTACTGCTTCTTTATAGTGTGTTGATGTGCCTTTACGTAGTTTTTTATTACTCAGTCTTCATTTATTATTATTACTCACTAAAATGGAGTACTCACTTTACTCCCTGCACCCCGTGTGCAGATTCAGGCGCATCAGGTCCTGCTTGTGAGGGTTGAGAGCTATCCAGCAGATTCCGGAGATTCACTAGGTAGCTGCCCGGCGATTCGCAGCCCAGTGCTTCTCCCTCTCTTATTTTCTTCTGTTTTAGTTTATGTAATAGTCGTGTAGACTCTTTTTCAGACTTGTAGTTTTATGATAGATGCTCATGATTGGTGACACCCCGATGTCGGGCTATGTCTATTCCACAACTATATTGTTTACCTTATTTTGGGATTTTTATTATTACATTAAATACTTAGTTTTATTACTTAATTGCTTAAAATGAATTGGGAATGTGTCGGCTGTCCTTGTCTTCACGAGAGGCGGCATCACGACTGGGTCTAGGTTTTGGGTCGTGACATCTATGAATCCAGAAGACCAGCCCCGAATCAATTAAAATTTTGCGAGTCCATCAAAATCAACCTAATGAATAATAATCATCGCTTCATCATGACCGTTCCTAATTTTTTGGCATTTTAGGGGCATAAAACAGGAATTCAATACGATTCCTAGATTTTCATGTGTTATAATTCATGCCTTCTTCATGAATCCGCGTGATCCTCGAAATCTCCTAATATTTTACGGACCCATAAAAAATAATTTAATGAACAATTGTGAGTTTTTGGCTAAAATCATCCCTCAACTATGGCTCAAAACTAGAGTACATCCTTCTGTAATAATAGTGAACAAAAAACATCCCTTAGCTATCCAAAAAAAGGCAAGAATCATCCTTCCGTTAATTTCCATTAAGAAACTAACAGCTACAACCAAAACATGTGTCAAGCACGTGACTTCAACCCCCAGCCCCCCACAAAATCTCATTATTTTATCCTTTCTGATCATCTCGTCTTCATCCTTCACCGAAGCTTAGACTTCAAAAACTTATTTTTTTTCAATGTAATAAATATTAAAATATTCAACTTCTATATTAAACAAAAGACTTTCCAGAATTTTGTAAATTCAGTAATATCAGTATAAGTTAATGTGAAAGCTATTGTATATGATATTATCGAATGCTTAAAGAATCTATAATATCAATAATACCATTGCTGGGTGTGGATGATTGACCGCTTAAACTTCGAGCCAGCATTTATCTATTGTTTCTTATGCTTCAACCCACAAGATCTGGTGCTTTTAAGAATGAGGAAGATATTTAGTTTGAGAAATAGCAAAATACTACTCCGGGCGAAAAAAGCCAAAACTTTTTTAATGGCTATTATTGTTTTTACCTTGTTTGTGAGGCGTGGGAAGATAAGTAATGGAGAATAGCCCTAGCTTCAATTCTAGTTCAAGAAAATAACTTATCTTGTTGCTCTAGTTATTTTATGAAGTTAAACGTAGAATCATATAGCTTTTGAAGCCTAATATGGAAGAGCGGGGTACCTTCGGGAGGGATAGAATAAGGAGTATAGGGAGATTTTGGGGGAAGTCATGTGCTTGGCACAAGTTTTGGTTGTAGAAGGATGATTCTTACCCTTTTTTTATTAGTTAAGAGATGTTTTTTATTCAATATCATTACACAAGGATGTACCCTAGTTTTGAGCAATAGTTGAAGGATGATTTTAGCCAAAAACTCAACAATTGTCATCGTTTCGTCTTGATCGTTCCTCGTTTTTGGCGTTTTAGGCCCAAAAAATAAGAATTCAAGACGATTCCAGAATTTTCATGTGCTATAGTCCATGCCATCTCTATGAATTCAGGCGACCGGCCCCGAGTCGCTTAAAATATTGTGCGGGACCATAAAAACGATCTTATGAATAATAGTCATTGCTCCGTCATGATCGTTCCTCAATTTTTGGTGTTTTAGGGCCATAAAATAGGAATTCAGGACGATTCCCTAATTCGGGTGCTATAGTCCATGCTATTTCCATGAATCCGAGCGACCAACCCCAAATCGCCTAAAATTTTGCGAGCCCATCAAACAAAACCTAATGAACAGTAGTCATCGCTTCTCCATGACGATTCCTCATTTTTTGGGTATTAGAGAATAAAAAGGAATTCATGATGATTCCAAAATTTTCATGTGCTATACTCAATACCTTCTCCGTGAATCCTGGCGACCGGCCCCGAATTGCTTAAAATTCTATGGACTCATCAAAATTGACCTAATGAAACAGGTTTCGAATTACCTAAAATTTTGTGGGCCCATCAGAAATTACCTAATGAATAATAACCAGCGCTTCGCCATGATGTTCCTCGTTGGTTGGCGTTTAGTAACATAAAATAGGAATTTAGGATGATTTTCAATTTTTTGTGTGCTAATGCATACGCCATCGTCATGAAGTAGGGAGACGGGCTCCGAATCCCTTAAAATTTTATAAGCCCATCAGAAACGACCTAATGAACAATAGTCATTGTTTCGTCTTGATTGTTCCTCATTTTTTGGCATTTTAGTACCCATAAAAAAATTAAAGACGATTTTCAATTTTCTATGTGCTAATGTCCATGCCATCTTCATGAATTCGGGCGACAGGCTCCGAATCGCATAAAATTTTGTGGGCCTATCAGAAACGACATAATGAATAATAGTAATTACTTAAGGAAGATTGTTCCTTGTTTTATTGTTGTTTTAGGGCCATAAAATAAGAATTTATGACGATTTTCAATTTTTCATGTGATAATGTCCATGCCATCTTCATGAATTCAGGGACGAGCTCTGAATCGCCTAAAATTTTACGGACCTATCAGAAACCATCTAATGAATAATAGTCACTGTTTTGCCATGACCATTTCTCGTTTTTTGGCATTTTAGCTATAAAACATGAATTCAAGGCGATTTTTAGTTTTTCGTGTGCTAATGTCCTTGCCATCTTTATGAATTCGGACGATGGGCTCTGAATCGTCTAAAATTTTACGGGGCCATCAGAAACAACTTAACAAATAATAGTCATTGCTTCGACATAATTGTTCATTATATTTTAGCATTTTAGGGCCATAAACAGGAATTGAAGACGAATTTCGATTTTTTGTGTGCTAATGTCCACACCATCTTCATGAATTCAGGCGACGGGCTCCGAATCGCCTAAAATTTTGTGGACCCAACAGAAGTGACCAAATGAAAAACAATCATCGCTTTGCCATGAATGTTTCTCGTTTTTGGCATTTTAGGGCCAAAAAATAGGAATTCAGGACGATTTTTAATTTTTCGTGTTCTAATGTCCATGCCATCTTCATAGTTTCGGGCAACGGGTTTCGAGTCGCCTAATATTTTGTGGGCCCATCAGAGACGACCAAATAAACAACAATCATTGATTCGCCATGATCGTTCCTCATTTTTGGTATTTTAGGGCCATAAAATATAAATTCATGATGGTTTCCAATTTTTCATGTGATAATGTCTACGTCATCTTCATAATCATTGCTTCGTCATGAATGTTCTTCTTTTTCTCGCATTTTAGGGCCATAAAACAGGAATTCTTGACGATTTCTAATGTTGAAACTTATTGCCTTCTATTTCAATTATTGGCAGAAGTATGGCAACAATAAGTCCGTTTGAATGAACTTGTTAAAAGTATTTTATAAGCATTAAGTGCTGAAAAATATTTTTAGGTGTTGAAGAAAAGTATTTAATTCGTTTTATTACTAAGTAATTACGTATTTGCATGAAACTGATAGTATACATATTTATATTGTGGGACTTTATTAGTTTATGACTTAGCTGAAGGTCCCTCTGCAATTAAAATAATCAAACTGGATTATCAGTCACTCAACGTTTGATGTTGCATTTGACACTCAGCGTATATTTGCACTTCCTTCGTAATCTGTGCCATTTATATCAAAGATTATTAGTGTATATATCATATAGACACTCAGGTGGTAATATATCACTAATAATTAGTCTGTACTTGTTCTCTGGAAGATTCAAATCTAAGGGTGAAAATTGGTGGGTGGGGTGGGGTGGGGGGTTTGCACAAACCAAACAGTGTAGGAGTTGTATTAAGGTCTATATCTATAATTTTCTATATAAAATATGAATCAACTCAACTTTGAATTATTTCTTTCGTAATTGACCTGTGAATGGAAAATAATCAAGACATTGTATCGAAATCTTAAACAATAAAAAAAAATTACCCCGAAAATAATGCAAATGACAATCTTCTTGTGAACTTTGATTCCATCTAATTGCTAGTTTGGCAAACAAGATCCAGATTATGTGCTCACTGGATGAGATCAAGATCCATCACGAAATAGTTGAACATTACATGTTTTTTTTCTTTTTAATGTATACTAGTATTAGTACCCGCGCGATGCGCGGACACAAATCATGTCGGATTGTGATTTGGATTATTTGAATTATGTATAAATAACTTTAAAATACAAACCTTCTAGATAAAATTTATAGATAATCATTAGATATTAATTAAGAAGCAAGACATGAAACCATTTCGCAAATCTCATATTGGATAACCTGTTTTCTTTTTCTATATTTATATAATCCAATAGGTTAATTTTAGTACTTGAATTTCATTTCGTTATCAATATTAAAAATTACTAACTATGTCATGTGGTGATTTGTCTCGTTTAAACATATTAAATTATATTATTTTAATAAAATTCTCAGTATTAGTTTTTTTTTTTGTCTAAAGCTTAAATAAGTCTTATTCTTTTAAATTTTACATAATTGTTTTTGTTCTTTGCTTATAATTATTAAATTATTTATTATTTAATATTATTATACTTTCATGTGAGTTTTTCGGCTTACTAATTGACTTAATATTTTGCTTATTATCCTTTTAATAATTATCGATAAATATTATTTTTTTATTCTTGAAATTTAAAATATTTTACGCTTTTATCCTCTTACTCGAAACTATTTTACTATTTAAATCTATAAATAATATTTTGGAATATTATTCAATTATTTAATTTATTTTATTTTAAATTAATTTAATATATTCTCACGTTATATCTATTTTATTTTCTTTATACAGTCTCTTCCCTACTAAGAAATTTTTAATTAATATTTTACCTGTAATCAAAATAATATCATATTTGACTTTAAGTTGTAACTTTGATTAGTATAAAATATTAATATATAAGTTCCTTGATTATTATATTCCAAATCTATTAAGTTTTTTTATATTTATTTTTTGTATTACATGCAATAAAAAAAATCTCTTTTAGTTTCAAGATACAAAATTTGACTTTTAATTTTAGTCAATAAAATTACTTATATTAGATATTTATTTTATATTTTTAAAATTTTAATTCTTATCTAGTAAGACTTTAATTTTTGGTGGTCATATCCATAGTTTGAGCATTCTCATCATCAATTTAAGAACTTTCTAATATTAAGCAAAATAGTCTTTTCCTTTCATTTCTAATATTTAATTTTTAATTATTTTTTGACTTTTGCTATTATGTTATCAAATATATGATATTATCACAGTTTTATACGACTTTTAATTAATTTGCTACTTTATTTAGTATTATTATCAATTACTATCCTTTAATATAATATAGATAAATTTAGAAATATTTTAATCTTAAAATAAATATCTATTTTATTTTAAAAATATTGCTTGAATTATTAATTTTTTTAAATTTATCAATAGTATTTTTAAGTATTTTATTTCACTTTATTTTATTTTCTAAACTAATTCTTAGCATAAATATTCTCACACTATTTTTAATATTTTTAAGTTCTTATTTTATCTGTTAGACATAAGTTGTGTGGTATTATCCACAATATCATCTTTCTTATCTTAATAGATAAATAACAACTTTTTCATCTCAAATTTAAATAATTTTTATCATTTTTCTTTATGATGAAAGTTTTGATTAATTTCTCTCTATTTATTCCTTATTTTTGCTATTCTATTATTCAATACATAATATTATTACATTGTTATGTGGCTTTCATTAGCTTGTTTAATTTAATATCTATTTCTACCACACTCATTTTATTATTAATCGTAAAAGTTAATTTCTTATTTGTTTGAACACATTATATCTAATGATAATATTTTCACTATCATTTTATTTCTCCATTTACTATTTCTAAAAATAATAAAATTATGAAATGAAAGAAAGCAGATCAAGTGGTTAGTTAATAATTATATTTGGAAAGCTATCAAAATTTATTTAGTATAAGAATGTGAGTCAATTTTAATTGATTTCTACCATAAATTAAATTTGATCAAATCTAAGTTGTTTTAATCCTTATTAAATTTATCTAAAAATCTATTTATATTATGTCTTAAAAATACTAAGTAAAAATATTTTTATTTAGATTATTTCTCTATGTACTATTTCTAAGTGACATTTTCTGAATATGCCACTTGGCTTAATGTCATGCCTCACGATATTCCTTTTAATATAATATAATATAATATAATATAATATAATATATATATATATATATATATATATATATATAATATTTAAGTTTTTTCTTATCTTATAAATAAATTTATACTTTACGTAAGATCTTATTTTACTGTTAGAATTTATTTTAATTTTTGAAGTCAATTAATCGTTAATATCTTAAGTAAGTTTTATTTTATATTTAAACTTACTTCAAAGTATAAATAGTCATAGGTTATCTCAATTTACGTCTTTCTATATTTTTTATTTTTTTCTATTTCAGTTTTTTAATTAATTTTTTACCTCCATATTTCTAGCTAATTTAGAAGAAAATCTATGAGTGGATCAATATATATATATATATATATATATATATGTGTGTGTATAAAGAGAGAGAGATTAGATTTGTCTACGATATATTTGGATTATGTATAAGATTCATTAAACTACTTCCTTTAATTATGTTTCCATTTATAATTTCTAATAATTAATGTTGTCCTACAAGTGCCAAGTGGCTTCATTTTAGCTTGCCACTTGGCTTAACCACAATGTATACTACTCTCCTTTTAATATAATATAGATTTTTTTAATTTTTGAAGTCAATAAATCTTTAATATCTTAAGTAAGTTTTATTTTATATTTAAACTTACTTCAAAGTATAAATAGTCATAAGTTATCTCAATTTACGTCTTTCTATATTTTTTATTTTTTTCTATTTCAGTTTTTTAATTAATTTTTTACCTCCATATTTCTATCTAATTTAGAAGAAAATCTATAATTTAGAAGAAAATCTATGAGTGGATCAATATATATATGTATGTATGTATAAAGAGAGAGAGATTAGATTTGTCTAAGATATATTTGGATTATGTATAAGATTCATTAAACTACTTCCTTTAATTATGTTTCCATTTATAATTTCTAATAATTAATGTTGTCCTACAATTGCCAAGTGGCTTTATTTTAGCTTGCCACTTGGCTTAACCACAATGCATACTACTCTCCTTTTAATATAATATAGATTATGGAATAATATAATCATCATAATATACAAAAATAATGTAAGATTTTTTACATTATCTATAAAGGTTTTGTGTTATCTTTTTTTAAAGTCATAACCATGCTTATATAGATGACTGTGCATAGTTTATTATTTAAAATTATGCCAAAGATTTTTAGCATCTGTGTATACACATTGCATGTTTTCTGAAAATGATAAATGCTTAACTAGATTAATAAGGTCTCAATTTTAACTAATTAAAGGGTAATACTTGGTGGAAGAGATGTATAGTGCATGAGAATAGTGATTAACAAACCAGGTTTTTATTATTAAATATCGTAAAAATAGCACAGGCTAGTCAGTTTTGGGGGAAGTGCACAGTTAGCCAGTAATAACATATGTATTTACTTTTAAGCAATTGTTTAAATATCTTCAGTCTTTAGTCACTACTTTAATAAACTTTTATCCGCCCGGACGAAAATACCCTTATGCTCATAAAGTTCAGGACCAAGTGTCCTTAACTTATGAGCTTGTTACTGTAAGTTCAGGACTAGCTGTCCTTAATTTATAAGCTTGTAAGTCTAAGTTTAGGACTACATGTCCTTAACTTTTGAACTTGTAACTCTAAGTTCAAGACTATATGTCCTTAACTTTTGAACTTGGAACTCGAAGTTTAGGACTACCTGTCCTTAATTTCTGTGCTTGTAAGTCTAGTTAAGGACCAAGTGTCTTTAATTTTTGAACTTCCAACTCTAAATTCAGGACCAAGTGTCCTTAACTTATGAGCTTGAACTGTAATTTTAGGACTAGCTATCCTTAATTTATGAGCTTGTAAGTCTAAGTTAAGGACTACATGTCCTTAATTTTTGAGCATCTAAGTTTAGGACTACCTGTTCTTAACTTTTGAAATTGTAACTTTAAGTTGAGGACTACATGTCCTTATTTTTTGAACTTGAAACTCTAAGTTCACGACTACCTGTCCTTAATTTATGTGCTTGTAACTCTAAGTTAAAGACCAAATGTCCTTAATTTTTGAACATCCAACTCTAAGTTCAGGATCAAGTGTCCTTAACTTATGAGCTTGAACTGTAAGTTCAAGACTAGCTGTCCTTAATTTATGAGCTTGTAAGTCTAAGTTAAGGACTACCTGTCGTATGCTAGGCATTGAAATACTTTGTACTAAATCACTTTCCCCAGATCCTCATGCTCTGCAAAGATAGAGAATGATGTAAATGAAATTGATGAGTGAAAGAATGTTGGTTACTGTGACATGTTCAAATGTGATACACAGATTGTCATGAACATTTTTTTTTTATTTGCACCGGGTGTCCGAGTCTCTATGAGCTCCGACTAATCTCGGGGGTGCACAGGCCCTCGAGAAGGAGTTTCCCGCAAGTGCACCACGGTAATTCAGGTTTTACCCAATCCAATGGCCCTTGAAAATTATTTGCACTCGGTGGGTTTTGAACTTGAGACCTTAAAAGGGAGCAAACCCCAAGGCTCAAGTCAATTGCCACCAGGCCAACCCTGAACATTGTGAACATGTTAATGAAAATGTAATGCTGCAGTAGACAGTGTACAACATATGTAGCCGAGTTTTTATGAACATGCTAGCAAACTCTTTTTTCTAAATAAGCAGCGTTCCTGCTGAACGCCAGTTTTCATATTAATTTTAATATTAACACCGTCTTTTCATATTAATTTTAATAGACTAGTGGCCACTTTTGCTCAGCATTAAAAATACTGGAAAAACAGTAAATACCACTTTAAAAATTGGCTACTCCACGTAATTTTTACGCCAGTTTTCGGACTGGTAATTAGAAAATAGCCAGCATTTGCAAAGTCATTGAAAAATAACTACTATTTTGCTATAACACCAAAAGTTTCAGCATAATATACTGGAGATTAGTGTACATGTATATGAACTTCCAGCACATTATGCTGGAACTCCAATACGCGGAAAGTTCCAGCATAATATACTGAATATTGGAGCATATGTGTATGAACTTCCAACATATTATACTGGACTGGTATATTATACTGGAGTTCCAGTATATTATACTGGAATTCCTGTATATTATGCTGGAATATTTTCAAGATTTTAAACAGTGTTTTCGTTCAGATTTATATAAAAAATGACTAAATTTTAATTACTTTTAAAATTGTATCTATTTTTCAATGCCCACATATAAATCAGGTTATTTTTAAATTTCTCCCTTAAATACCGAATAAACCTATGGCCCACGTCATTGCTTAAACTAACCCAAATTGGGACTTTTTTTAATTATAAAAATGTGATGATACCAAATTTCGTACAAGGAACACTAACTAACAAAGTATGGCAAAAGTGTCAAATTATTGTGTATCAATTAGGAAAAGGACAAGGGACCTACGTGTACTTACTATGTTTTGTCAAGAATCTTACCTGTTTCGAGTATTTTAATTCGAGAGATGACATAAAGTACAACCTAATTTTAGTTGGGAAATCTCGAGTGATTTTATTTTGTGTCTCACGTAACTTACACTATGTGTGAGACATCTTTTTATTTTACATATTTGTGAACCCATTATACATTTGGGTCCACAAAATTCTGGGATCCACACATTTGTGAGACAAAAAAGAGGTCTCACACAATTAATGTCAGTTGTATGAGACACAAAATAAAAAATTTCGGAAATCTCTATGATTTTTTTTTTGTTGCCATGTGCGCTATATTGTCTTTTTGGAAATTAATAAGGCATCGGTTTAGTGATTCTAACTATCTTTAGGAGGCGTATGGATTAAAATTTGATTGGTTTTATATTAGGTTTACTCTTTTGTGTGTGAAAAGGGGTGTTTGAGGTAAACGGGCAGGTGTACGATTTGAATGTCGAATTTGGTTTTAAGAGGATTATTTTTGGATTTTAGTTTTAGAGTGTATTTTTGGTTTTGTTTCTTTTAGAAAAGAACCGGTCTTTCAACAATGTTTTTGTTTTTTCTTACTCGTTATGGCAATATATAATAAAGTTATCATATGCTAACACTTAGAGGTGTCAATGAATTTTTGAAAACCGACTAAACCGACCGAACCGTACCGTACCGAATTAATTTTTAGATTTCTTTTAAAGAAATTATAAGTTTTTATATAAACAACACCACGCTAAAATTATTTTTTGGTAAAACAGCACCGCGATAAAATTTTAAAGTTAGCTTCAAAATTCTGGCAACGTGCTTTAAACGACAGCGAATTTTAAAATTCTTGCGGCAGAGCTATTTTTCTAAAACTTTTTTTAACGGGATCAAAATATAAACGGTGGCACTAAATGATTCTATTGAGTAAATCTCCCAAATTTTTAGGTGGTGAAGCTACGGACTAAACAAGATCTTACGGCTGTTAGTAACAGTTAGCAACCTTCATAACTTTCAAGCAGAAATTACCTGTTTCGACTTTTAGGGCCCAGAAAGTTCTTTTTCTCATGGGCCAATAAAGGTTTAGCCCATCCAAAGTAGATTTCAGGTTCCGGTAAAAATGACATCAGGTAGCCACTCTAAAGTGCTGCTATTTATAAATTATCTAGTGCATTTTAAATTTCAGATTTTTAGTTTAATTTTTCAGGACAAAATTTCCTAAGTTATCCTGAAGTTAAGATTTTTAATTTAAAATTTCAGGACAAAATACGTATTGGTTACTTTTTAAATAGTATCCCTAAAAATGGCTATCTATGCACTTGCCCCAGGTTCCAGGCCATACTACAGCCCATTGTAATATTAGGGTTGTATTGTGGCCCATGTCTATTGTTTACATTTTGAGAAGAGATTTTTACATTCCTATGTCACATAGGAAACCTTATTACCCTCAATGTTTAAGGTTTGACTTAGTTACATTTAGTATACCAAATTATCAATTCTATACCATAATTAATTAAGGGTATAATTAATTGTACGTTTTTTTACTCCTTAATTAAAGAAATCTGTATATCCCAGTATCCCCACTCATCCCACGTTTCTCTCTCCTAACCCCTCAGCCCCACCCATGTTTTACCCATACCCACGTTCTTTTTACCATTTTCCATCTTCTGAAATAAATTCTCCCTCTAAATTCACAGAAAATTGAAGAAACCCTTCAACAAAGTTGGTTCCCCATTTTACTCCAGTTGAAGTTCATCAATGAAGAACAACAAAGCTTCGAAACAAAGTCCTAAAAAATCAACAGTAGCTGATATAACCTCATTTGATTTGGGTGTGTTATCCCCAAAATCACCCAAAAAATAAGGCAAATCTCCACATGCAATTGCAGAGACTACTCATAGTTCCTCTCCCCGACAAATCAGAGCCGAGATGAGAACCAAACAAAAACATGATGTAGATGCTGGAGAAACTTCTACACCAGGCAAACAAGTCAAACAAAAAGGAAAAGAGATTTCGGTAGACGACGACTTTGTAGAAGAGGTCCCTAATCTTCGAACAGGAAAGAAAGCAAAGGTGTCTCCTGGTTCGAAAAATACAAAAATGAAGAAACATTCACAAAAATACCCTAAAATTGTTTGGAACCAATCATTGGCGAAGGTAAACATTTATTAGTTTTGTTTCTAATTTTTTAGTTTGGTTTAGGATGGTAAAATCTGTGTTATACGTGTGTTAGACAAGTGTAGAGTAATTGTCTTAATTTTGAAGACTATTTGTAGTTGTGATGTCCTGCCTTTATAGTTTTAGATATTTTGTAATTTTTTTGTAGTTATACTATTAGGTAACTTGTACTATTTGAAGCTGAATTGTAGTTATCTTTTGTTGCTGCCTTTTTGTAGAAAATGCTTTAAATTGTAGATATTATGTAATTATTTGTAGTCATGTTGTAGATAAAATGTAGATGAATGTATCCTTTTTATGCGTTTTATTAATGTGAATTAATTTATTATTTGTGCAGAATGGACAGTTTTTTGCCCCACATAATGTTGATTATGGGGTGCTTAGATTCCACACTTTGTGTGATCCTAGCATTCCTAGCCAGATTAAAGAGCTTCTATCCTCAAATAGGTTGAATCTTTTCAAAAAGATGTATTTTGGATACTTACTGTCTCTTCCCACCATATGCATGCAAAACCAAGCCATTCATCTTCTGGTGAAGTATGAATTGACCAAATCCAATGCATCATATTTTTCTGTACAGTTAAAGGGTGAAATATTAAATTTTGGATTGAGTGAGTTTGCATTAATTACTGGTCTAAGATGTATTACCCAGGTTACTAATTTTGGTTATACTCCCACTTATGTTAGCAAAATAATGAGCAGTTATTTTCCTAACAAATTAAGAGTGGAGAAGTCTTATTTGAAATAGATAGTAACCACTAGATCCTGGGTAAACGATGAGGATGCGGTGAAGTTGTGCATCCTTTATCTTTTAGAATTTTTCATTTGTCCTTCGGACAAAGATCATGTTTCTTTTGTAGATCACTTTAGGTTCTATTTGGTAGAATCTGGGTAGTATAAGTCATACCCATGAAGTATTAAATCTTTTACCCAGATGATGGAATCTGTTAGGCACAGACTAAATTCGTATATACAATCTTATCTCATACGGGGATGCTCACTAGCATTGCAAGTATGGCTTTATGAGTGTTGCTCTACTGTCAGCACTGATCTAGCTACGAGGTGTTCTAACTCAATACCTCACATACTAAGATGGTCAGCTAGTAAGGGGCAAATTTGGTTAGCTGCCTTTGAAGAGAAGATGATAAAGCCTGAGTGGATAAAGGTATAGTTTCTTTTTTTATGATTATACATTTACCTTCAAAATATCTACAAGTATTCTACATTTTCTGCCTTGATAAAACTAATTTATTTTTCCTCATTCAGTTTACCAACATAGTTGAATCTGGAGAAGAGATTCCAGTGTTGATTTTGCCCGACAAAATTGAGTACAAAGTTCAAGAAGGTGAACAAACATATGAGGTTCCCAATGCTGATCCTCCTACGTTGGAACCCAAACAAACAAATGGAGAAGAGGACAAGGAGTCTATTTCTAAGAAGATCAGAAAATTAGAAAAAGGAATTGAGCAGGTAATACATATAAACTACAATATATCTATAAGTTATCTACAATATATCTACATTTCATAAACTGTCTACCAAATATCTACAAATTTGTAAATTCTGATATATATCTTTATATAATTGCACATGTTTTTGCATTGTATGTTAGGATATATTATGAAGTTAACAACTTACTATATTGTAACTTGTAGGTTGATAGAAAACTTGAAAATTTTAGGAAAGCTGTCTTTGTAAAACTCGATAGCCTTCGAGGGTTTATAAATGATTTTGTGCAGACTGTTTTGCAAATGATGAACAGTAGAAATGTGCAAGATGATGCAAAGGTAAGATCTGACTTTTATTTTTATAGCAAAATAATTTAGACATATGAAAAAATATATACAAACTAACATAAAACATTCAGTTTGCTGGCAGTTCAACAAAAAACAATGACCAACAAAAAGACTTGAACAATCAGCATTTTCAGTTCAATATTGGGGAACAAGTGCAGGAAAGCACCAACAAAACAGGTATCTAAAAAATACCTACAAAGTATCTACAATTTGTGTCAGTATATATACAACATATCTACACTTATCCACAAAATATCTACAATTTTACTACACATATGCTACAACTTTTAAGCCACCATTATCCAGTATTATTTACCATTTTTAATTATAAAACAGAACATGTTGAAGGTGCAGTTGGTCAAAAATATCTTCCAGCACATGGTGATTTATATGCACATTTTCAAGTTGCAGTTGATGAAGACAAAGTAGGTATCATACTGTCATTCAGAGATATTTTCTTGTTGTTTATAAATTTTAACATTCTTGTTAAGTAAGATATGAGTTGTGTTACAGTGATGGAAGATATCAATGCACAGTCCCCAATTCACGGAGTGACAGTAGCAGCTCAGACAAAACAAGTCATTGAGGAACATGACAATGAAGGTACATATGCACAATATGTGGATCTAGGTGATTTAGAAGGATCAGGAATTGAGAAGAATGAGTTCACACTAGATGATTTTGAGTTGCCTGACAACTTATCCCAGTTGGTTAGGTTTGGCGAGCCCATACAAGATGATGCAACACCTATGCATCCGGGGAGAACAAGGCATCCGAGAAAGCATGTCCGATCACCATTTATCCCTCTATACAGTTCTGGGTGCAGCAGTTCGGTTGGACCTAAAATTTTCTACCTCAAACACCCTTTTACTACTGTTATTGGTGAAGATGTAGATCCAGAGGTTTTAGAAAACTTCAACAAGTGGTTATACCACTGTAGCGACAAAGGTTCAAAGAGGTATGAATGCATAATTTGACACTTGCATTTCAACATTTATCTTTTACATATCTAATTCAATCTTATTTAAGGCTATAAACTCAGCCTCCACTGTAGAGCGGTCAATGCATATTTGTTTGGATGATTTCCAAGACATCGCTCCTCCACTGACTATTTAGAATCGGTTGAAGGGCTGATTTAGTTTGCATCACTATACCCATTTATTATCGCGGGATACTTACTGTAGTGCACATCATAATTTGAAGTATATTTCAATTACTTCGAAACTCGTTTCATTGTCATGAAAGTTCAATGCAAACTTTCTTATGTTGTAGACTAATACGTCTCGACTTTTGATTGCATATCAGATTATTGACTACACTTAATGTAGCAATAATATATTATAACAACAACAGGAATGATTGGCATCAGTTGTGTCCACAACCTTTTAATATATAACACATTTCGCAATCACTCCGCTATTTTCAAGCATTTGTATGCTATTTATTCATACATTTATATGATATGCAAATTATAGCACCTTCATTTATGAAACAAATCCAACTTCCAATGGATTTTGGTCATGTTTATTGGTTAGTTCACCTTATTATAGACCAACGTATTAATACATTCGTTTATGAACGATCATATTTATACAAGACATACAAACACACTTTTCATGAAAAGTCACAAGCTTCCAGGTGACACCCTTTCATAAAAGAGCTAAACATTATAAATGTTCAAGAAAGAACAAATTATTTCTGGAACGCCACGTAAACAACTTTCGAATTAATAATTTCATCACTAGTCATCACTTAAGACTGAACAAGTAATGAATTCACCGACTATTGTATCAATATCCCTATGTATTCGTGGGGTTCGAAGAATCATATCATCTAATTATTCTAGATAATATATACATCTCGTCTAGCATTAGCTTTTGTTATGCATAAGCTAAATGCCCCCACATTTCACATGTTTCATGTGTCTTTTCTATCAACATATAATCCATATATAAACAAGCAATGACTACATAATTTAGAGTATTCTTAGTGTAAATACACTAGTTTGAAACCATTTGATATTATTTTCTAGTCAAATTTTGCATGCCATTATTTGAGTGTTTGTTTTAGTCCATAAAGTGATTTAACAAGTCGACACACCTTCTTTCTTTTTCAGGAACCACGAACCCTTCATGTTATTCCATATAAATTTCTTCCTCCAAATATCTATTTAAGAAGGTTGTCTTTTACGTCCATCTTATGGATTTCAAGGCCATACATGGTGGCTAACACTATTACCATTCGAATAGATGTAATTCTCGTTACCGATGCATATGTGTCAAAGTAATCAAGACCTTCTCGTTGTCTTGATCCTTTGGCAATCAATCTTGCCTTATATTTGTCAATAGTACCATCAACTTTCATTTTCCTTCTGAAAATCCACTTAGAACCCAAAGGTTTATTTGGAGGAAGATCAACCAATTCTCAAGTATGATTACTTAATATGAGTTCTATCTTACTATTGACTACCTCTTTCTAACATTGTGTTTTCGAGTAAGACATTGCTTCTTAAATATTTGAGGCTCACTTTCTAACAAGAATGTTAGAAAATTTGGTTCAAAGGAAGTAGTTGTCTTTTGACGTTTACTACGTCTTGGATTCACCTCATTAGGTGTACTTTCCTTTTCTTCTTCCCGAGGTCGCTTAGATATTTCATTCGACGACTCACATTCATTTTTATACGGATAAATATTCTTAAAGAATTCAGCATTATTTGATTCGATTACCGTATTAATATGAATTCGGGATTTTCTGATTTATGAACCAGAAAATAATATGCTTTACTATTTGTTGCATATCCTATGAAAACGCAATCAATAATTTTCGGTCTGATCTTTACTCTTTTGGGTGTAGGAACTTGTACTTTAGCTAAGTGCCCCCACACTTTAAAATATTTAAGTTGGGCTTCCTTTCATTCTATTTTTCATATGGATTGGATTGCGTCTTGCTATGGGGAACGCGAATGAGTATTCGATTAGCTGTAAGCATAGCTTCCTCCTACGTGTTTTGGGTAACCAGAACTTATCAACTAGGCATTCTTCGTCTCCTTTGATGTTCTATTCTTTCTTTCCGCAATTCCATTAGATTGTGGTGACTAAGGGGCGATCGTTTGGTGAATAATTTCATATTCCAGACATATTTCTTCAAAAGGAGATTCATATTCGACGCTCTTATTACGTTGTTGAGCCAACCACAAGAATTGTTGTTTGTGTCACGATAGAACGATGAAGTTTTTAATCTTCAAATCAAGTATATCTTACACAAACAGAATTAATAAACGGTGAAGTTTTTAATCTTCAAATCGAGTAATATCTGGCACAATCAAATTTAATAAATGGTGAAGTTTTTAATCTTCAAACCGAATAATAAATTGGAGTGAAAAATCACTAAGATTTTAATCTCCAAAACGAGTATAAAGTTACTTAGACTTTAATTTCCGATAAATGAGTAAAAGTTACGAATACTTTAATCTCAACGAACGAGTAAAAAATCACGCAGATTTTGATCTCGAAGCTGGAGTAGAAAATCACGAAGATTTTATTCTCCATAACGGGTGTAGAAAATCATGAGAATTTTAACTCCATTTCCAAATGGTTTTCCAACTAAACCATTATAACACTTTAAACCGTTTGATCTCTTTCCCTAATCAAACAAATATACGTACACCTTTACATATATTATGTTCATGATTCTCAAAATATTTTTCAATATTGTAAGATATGAATTAGGCTTAAACTAACTCTTGAAAAAATATTATTTCACATAATTTTAAGCATGCTCTCAAAGTTATATACCAACTAACTAATTTTATGGCATGCTAACATATAAATTATGAGATCATCACATAATAAATATCTATCCTATCATTAGTAGAAACTGAATTCACAAATCACAAAGGATAGAATATTAATGGAAAAAACGTTATAAGTTGAGTGAGAGAAAATAGAAAACATTACTCTGATGTATTCCCCCGAGACAGTTTCATTCGGCACTGTTTTTCTTTTACTGTCTCTTATGTTTTCCTGGAAATATCAAATTATCAATATTATCGAGGTCTAACTCAAATCCTATTGGGCAGGCATTGCCCTGAAGATTTTCGCCAACTGGGTCTCAAAACTCATTCTTTGCACCCCTTGTATCTTCATGAAGAATTGACAAATGTTGTCCTTAACTTTAAGAAGAATTATGAACAATGTACAAGACCACATAATTATTCAAACTCACAACTTGATAAGCAGATTTCATTGTCCGGTTTGGGACAAATCAATTCTAAAATAGTGCAATTCACACAGAATTTTTAAGGTACGCCGATCACGCCGATCTGACTCCCTATTTTACTGTGATAAAAACCAGTAGTCACATTGTGCCAAAATCATTCGCAATAACTTTGCTTTTGTTGTTTGACTTAATAGAAAAACAACTTCCTATTTCACTCTGATTTTCTCCATCAACTATCCGTCAAATATTTTTAAATTCCTTAAGATTGTTGGTGTTACTGTGTTTCAAATCAGAAAATCAGAGAAGCAAACAAACGTTAGTTCAATAAATAAATCGTAAAATAATTCCGAGCCCACTGAAGATGAAGAGGTGCAATCCAACAGACGCCTCTTCCATTTCCTATTCACACCCCCTTAATAAAAACACAATAATAATCAATTACAAGAATCAGATGCCACCCATTATAAGGCACTAAAAGCGGTGTCACAATCTGGATATGGCACTAAAGATGACGAAACCCATGTAACTATGAATATATTCTCGGAAACATGGAACTATTCGATCTTTTATTTATGAATTGATTGCTCCTAAGGAGACATCAAAATTTGCATAAATAAATTGTCTCTATTGTGCAAGTACCTGTTATGTGATGGCACCACTGGTCTTGAAATTGAAAGTCATTTTTTTAGTTTTCAAGCCTATGGAATTTTCAATTGACCATCGCATGGTTTCATGAATTTCTAACAAGTTTTCTTTTTCCAGTAAATTTGTTTCCATCCAAATAATACAAATAAGGATATGGAACCATTTATGGCAAGTGTTAATGGCGGGAAAAGGCAGAATTTAATCACTGTTAAAGAAAAATAGTGAAGGTGACGATATTTCGGGTTCTACTTTCTTTACTCTTCATTTTTTTCCCTACCCTTTGTGATTTATGATATCTTGCTTCCATAAATGTTTGGGTAGATGTTTATTATGTAATGATCTCATATTACAAATCTAGCATTATATGCATGATTAGGAATAACATATGTTTGCAGTTAATTTTGTTATTCCTTTGACCAAATGAAAAAGTATTAATAGTTGATATATACAATTGGTAGCATGCATGGTTTCTTCAAGGAAGCAAGACATGGATTAGGCTTTCTGTAATTCTTGAAGTATTCTTGAGATCATGAATATAATATATGTAAAGATGAACATATATGAGTTTGATTAGACAAAGAGATTTAAAGTGTTATAATAGTTTAGTGGGAAAATCATTTGCAAAGGGAATTAAAATTCTCGTGATTTTCTACTCCTGCTTCGAGATCAAAATCTGTGTGATTTTTTACTCGTTCATTGAGATTAAAGTCTTTGTGACTTTTTACTCATTTGTCGGAAACTAAAGTCTAAGTAACTTTATACTCGTTTTGGAGATTAAAATCTTAGTGATTTTCTACTCCAATTTATTATTCGATTTGAAGATTAAAAATTTCACTTTTGATTAGATCTAGTTGTATCAGATATTACTCGGTTTGAAGATTAAAAACTTCACCGTTTATTAATTCTGAGTGTGTCAGATTGGTTTGAAGATTAAAAACTTCACCATTTATTAATTCTGGCTCTATCGTGACACAAACAAGAGTTCATGTGGTTGGATCTACAAAGTAATAAGGGCGGTGAATGTGAATCTCCTTTTGAAGAAATATGTTTGGAATATGGTGTTATTCATCAAACAACTATCACATACACGCCCCAATCGAATAGGATTGTGGAAAGAAAGAATCAATCATTAAATAAAATGATGAATGCTTAGTTGGTAAGTTCTGGTTCACTCCAGAACTTGTGGGGAAAACTATTCTTACAGCTAACAAAATATTAATTCGTGTTCCTCATAGCAAGACACAATCCATTCCATATGAAAAATAGAAAAGAAGAAAACCCAACTTGAAATATTTCCAAGTGTGGGGGGTATTTGGGTAAAGTGTGAGTTCTTAAACCCAAAAGGATAAAATCGGATTGAACACTGTTGATTCGGTTTTCATACGATATGCAACAAATAGTAAGGAATATCGATGATAGACTATAATTACATATTTTAGTCGTTTATTACACTCTAATTTACTGCACTTTAATTGAGTTTGAGCTTTAATCGCTAGTGTTTTGCACTAAATATGTGTTTTATGCCTTGTAGGAGTGATTCCGATCTATGTAGGCGTTATGGAATGAATTCAAGTGATTTGGAGCTTTGAAGTCTGAGTAAAAGCCCAATTCATTAAGCCGGGATCGTATTCGGAGGTCGTGTACCAAGTCTCGATGTCAAAAGAGGATGAAATAATTTCTCTTTGAGAAAATTACACTATTGTGCCGCACAGTGCGGCGCAACGTGCGTCGCGCCTTTGGAATTTTCCTGCAGTTTGTCAGAATCAGCTCTCTGAACTTCCCCACAAGCACACCGCACAGTGCGGCGCGCCTGTACAAATTTTACAGAGCCAAGTCCTATTTCGCGCAGGAAAGGGTGTTTCGTCTGGGCCCGACCCTACTTGGTATAAATACATATAAAATGCTATTTTGGAATTTTTGGACACATCTGAGACATAGGGATGCCACTTTGGAGAGAGGATACACACAAGAAACATCGGGGAGCAAGAGCATCTCAAATCTCTTCATGTTTTCTTAGTATTTTGAATTATCCAAACTTATGAAATTGTTTGCTAATATCATGAGTGGCTAAAAACTCATTGTTCTAGGGTTATCATTTAGCCATGAATATTGTTGTTTAACATTGACTTAAACTTAATTACAATTCACTAATATCTGTTTGTTTCTTCAATTCTGTGATTAATTGCTTAATTATCTGGCCAGCAGTTGGTTCTATTTACTATCTATGCTATGCTTGGAAAAGCCATATTTAGATTAGAGAAGAATTGAAGAGACCATAATCTTAACTCTTGGGGGGGGGGGGGGAGGATTTGTGGTTAGGATAGGAATATACCTAGTCACTGTGCTTAATTAAATATATCGTAATCTTAATGCATTCTTAATAGATTGATTTCATAGGAATATAGGGGTTAATCTATTTTGAATAGGCGAGTAGTATTTCGGGAGAAGGTTATGAGAGCAATTATCGATTAATTAGCAACCATGAATGAATTGTATGAGAGAGAGAGTTAACTAGAACACAATAGGATTGGTGAATCGATCACAACCCTGGAATATTTGTCTCTATTGAATACTTAACAATCATTTTACTGCTTGATAATTTAGTTCAGAATTATAGTTTAGTATAATCACATTCTTGAACTTGAATTTAGCTTGACTGATTAACAATATTGGTGAATTAGTGGGTAGTTGATATAAGTCTCCGTGGGTTCGACACTCGACTTATTATTTTATTACTTGTACGACCACGTATACTTGCGTGTGCGTTTGGGAGCAACAAATTTTTGGCGCCGCTGTCGGGGACTTGAATATTAACTACTTTCTAGTTTTTGCTTTAATTGTTTATTTCGTCGAGTCTAATGTTACTTGATTTTTGCTCGGATCTCAGGAACTTTGATTGAATGCGTAGGGTCAAAAGCCAAGACCGACTTCAAATATTTGACCCTGAACCTGAAAGAACATTTCACAAGAGGTTGACGGAAGCAAGGGAAACAAATAATATTCAGGCACTTGTTCAATTTCCTAGGAACATGGCAGAGGAGCAACACATGGCTGTTCAGGAGGTGGCGGTGCCCAGCATTGCCAATGTCACCTCTAGCATTGTGAAGCCCAGAATCACTGGGCACTTTGAGCTGAAAGAAAGCATGATCCAGCTACTTCATGCGAATGGGCAGTTTATGGGTCGTCCACCCGAGGATCCACAACAGCATATCCTGAACTTCTTGGAGATTAGTGATACTTATATCACTAACGGAGTCACTCCAGACTATGTGAGGCTCACACTTTTTCCATTCTCACTGTTGGGAGAAGAAAAGCAAAGGCTGAAGGCAGAACCAGCTAATTCTATTACCTCATGGAATGATTTGGCAAGGAAATTTCTGGCAAGGTTTTTCCCTTCAGGCAAAACTGTAAAGATCCGAAGTGAGATAGTTGCCTTCAAACAGAAAGGCGAAGAGTCTTTATCCTCAGCTTGGGAGAGGTTCAAGGGGCTAATCAGAGACTGTCCTCATCACAATTAGACAAGAGAAGTATTAGCTCACACTTTCATAGAAGGTCTACATCCTGAAACAAAGATTGTGGTAGATGCTGCAGCTGGAGATCAAGTGTTGGAGAAAAGCTTTGACGAGATATATGCATTATTGAACAAATTCTCCAAAAGCAATCCGGATTCGCAAGGAGAGATGGGCAGATATACAGTGCAAAAGTCTGCAAGGGTTCTTAAGTTAGATGTCGTCTCGACATTATCAACGTAGATTTCTACACTAACTAACCAAGTCGATCAGATGACCTTGATTATCAACAAGCAACAAGCACAACTGGTACAATAGGTTCAAGTGTTTTGTGAAATATGTGGAGAGAGTCACACGAGCGACTTATGCCCCACTAATTTAGAGTCTGTCTGCTTTGTGGGTAATGCAAATATGGGCCAAACAAACCAATATGGGAACACTTACAATCCCAACTGGACGAACCATCCAAACTTCTCTTAGGGTGGAAACCAAGGTACTCAGAATCAATACATGCCTCAAGAACCTCAACAGTAATATAAACCACCTCAGGCTGAACAACAAGCGAGTCCAACAAGTCACCTTCAAGACATATTAAAAAAAGTGATGGCTGAACACCAAGCCCTCGCTCAGAAATTTATGGCTGAGTAGCAAGCCCAAGCCGCAACAATGAGAAATTTGGAGTGCCAAATGGGACAGCTTGCCATTGCTCAAAACACTAGACCAGTTGGAGCTCTTCCAAGTGACACTGAAGATAATCCTAAGGCATCCCTTAATGCCGTGTCGTTGAGGAATGGGAGACAACTAGAAGAAGTTCAGTCAAAAAGAGGAAACAAGTGACTTCTAATGAGAGGCCAGCCACTATAGAATCAACATCAGAAAAATCTAAGGAGTTAGAGAAGCCAGCTGTAGAGGCGGTGGATGAGCAACCCCCACCAGTGGTTGCAAGGCCATCACCTCCGTTCCCTCAAAGATTGCAGAAAGTGAAGGATAACACCGCGTATAAAAAGTTCCTTGATATTTTGAAGCAGGTGAAAATTAATATTCCATTGGTAGACATCTTACAAGAAGTGCTCAAATATCCAAAGTACATCAAGTACATAGTAGCAAATAAAAGGAGGTTGACCGAGTTCAAAATTGTGGCACTTGCTGAGGAGTGTAGCTCAAGAATTCAAAGCAAGTTACCTCAGATATTGAAGGATCCAGGTAGTTTCACTATCCAAGTCTCAATTAGTAAACATGCAATTGGGCGAGCTTTATGTGATCTTGGAGCAAGCATCAATTTGATGCCGCTATCTGTGTTAAGACAGTTGGGGTTGGGTGAGCCACGCCCAACAACGGTAATCTTACAGTTGGCTGATCGCTCCCTTGCACATCCTGAAGGAGTGATTGAAGATGTGTTAGTTCAAGTGGGTTCTTTCATATTCCCTGCTGATTTCATTATCTTGGACTACAAGCCTGATCAGGAAGTCCCATTTATTTTTTTTGGGGTGAGCCAGATCAGGAAGCCCATTTATTTTGAAGCGTCCATTCTTAGCCACAGGCCGAGCTATTATTGATGTATGTGAAGGAAAGATAATGATGAGAGTAGGTGATCGAGTGGAGGTATTCAATATTTATAAAACACTCAGGTTGCCAGCCTACTATGAAGAGCTATCCATGATTTCTATGGTGGAAAGCGATGCTACATCATTAACGCCTTATATGAGCCCTGTAGATCCTCTTGAACGAGCTTTGATTGGGGATGAAGAAGATAGTGAAGATGAAATGATGGGAGAAATTGAGCAAGTACTTGATATATCTTGTAGTTATGTCCATGGGTTTGCAATATTTGAGGAGCTGGACAGGCCTGTTACTCTGACCCTTCCTAAGCCATATATATAAGGCAAAATTGGAGGGTCCCATTTCTCGTCATTAAGGCATTTCAGAAGATCATCTCAAAGCCTCGAGGCTACAAGGCTGTGGCCGAGTTTCCTCTCTCGAGGTTCATCGACGCCCAACCTAGGGATAACGTTGGCCGCAACCACAACAGATATGGGGAGTTCCCAAGGAGTGCAGCCAGGGCCGATAAAATCTGTCAAGCTAGTCTGAACCTGCACCATGATATTAGCTAGCTGTCCCATCCCTACTTCTTTGTCATTAGTGTATTTTGTACTATGTTAGGATTCCCCTCCTATATAGAGGGGGTCTATGACATTTTGTTTTCTCATGTTGCTTCAATTGCTCTACACGAAATATACAAGAACATTCTATTTTCTCTCTAACATATTCTCTCGATATTATTGCTTTTTATTTATTATCTTCATATTTGTTCATCATTTACTGCTTATCATTGGCCGTAAAGAGCCTTCGTTAATTTGGTTATACCTGTTAGCCACGTATCGCCTGCCTTCGATAGCTCATAGTCGAGCTCCGAAATCGACCTCGAGGCCCCGGATCGACAAGCTCGAGGCCCCGATAATTGGCCCAACGGTTTGATTATCGCCCTATCCTTAACTCTTATTTCGTTTCTAAGTCTCACACACATAGCATCAAATGCTTAACAACTAACATAAAAATAGATCACATGTTTTTAGAGTCCCAAAAGCAAATTTAATTGTCATTACCATTTTCACGGTAAACAGTTTGGCGCCCACCGTGGGGCTAAAAATTATAGTGATTATTTTCTTGCTGGTTTAGATACACAATGCAAGTTATCTTTCATGTTTTTTCTTGCCCAAGATCTTCGATTTCATGCCAAAATGTCTAACTCGGTGAATGGAGGTGAAAACAACAATCTTGAGGACCACGGAGAAAACGATGTGAATGTTCTAGGTATTGGTGTGCCACCACAAAAGCCTGGGAATGTGCCGAAACCAATCCCGTAGGAGCGGTCTCACGCGATGCCCAACGGGTCAATATAAGCTTGCATATCGACAGGAGCGTGCGTCAGGGAGATCCACAAGAAGCTCAAAAAATCCCAACTAAGGAAGAACGAGAGGTTAGCCTTCATGTTATTTTTAAAATGTTGTAGGCACAACAGCTGGCTATTGCTCAGCTATAAAGTCATCAGAAAACTCATAGCATGGTAGCACCGGGGATAGCTCTCCTGGCAAAATAGGTACCGGAGAGATCGTGCAATAACAGGCCGATGACTGATCCCGTCATCGTAAAAATGCTCGAGGACCTCACCAGGAGGATTGAATCGGGCGAGAAGATGATAAAAACCAACGACAAAAAGGTCGAAACCTACAACTCCTGGGTCAATCAAATTCCGGGCGCACCCCCGATCCTGAAAGGTGTGGATTCGAAGAAGTTCATACAAAGGCCGTTCCCAGAGGAAGCAGCCCCGAAACCCATTCCAAAGAAGTTCAGAATGCCATAACTCCCAAAATACAATGGGACCTCACACCCAATAAGCACGCTACTGCTTACACTTGCACAGTGAAGGGCAACGACATAAAGGACGACGAGATCGAGTCTGTCCTATTAAAGAAGTTTGGGGAAACACTCTCGAAGGGGGACATGATGTGGTATCACAACCTAGCTCCTAACTCCATAGATTCATTCGCCATGCTAGTATACTCCTTCATAAAGGCATACACCGGTGCCATCAAAGTAGCAACAAGGAAATCCGACATGTTCAAGATCAAGTAGAGGGAGAACGAAATGCTACGAGAATTCGTATCTCGCTTCCAAACACAACGAATGGAACTACCACCGGTCTCTGACGATTGGGCTGTACAGGCCTTCACTCAAGGTCTGAATGAACGAAGCTCGGTGGCTTCGAAGCAGCTGAAAGAGAATCTGGTCGAATATCCTACCGTGACCTGTTCGGACGTCCACAACCGATACCAGTCAAAAATCAGGGTCGAAGACGACCAATTGGGAGGCCCCTCGGGCTTAGTATACCCAAGTAGGCTCCTGGCAAAGAAAACAAAACCAAATAAATAAAGATATTAGCCATACACCGAAGACTGGAGGAACGCCCCGAGGCACAACCCACCTCGCAATGATCAAAGGATAGACCGAGGACAGGATCCTCGGGGACTCATCAACAAAGCCAGATTCGATAGAAACGCAGAGCCAACGGGGCACCTCACGTATCAGAATACAACTTCAATGTCGATGTATTGGACATCGTGTTTGCCATCAACAAAATCAGAGATGCCAGGTGGCCCAGGACTGTACAATCAGATCCTTCACAAAGGAATCACAACTTAGTGTGCGAGTTTCAAAACATGCATGGCCACAGGACCGAGGATTACTACTAACTTCGAGAAGAGGTAGCTCGACTACTTAACAAAGGTCACCTCCGGGAATTCCTCAAAAACCGAGCCAAAAATCAGTTCCAAGAAAGAGAGGCGGCCAAGAAGAACGAAACAAATGAGCCACAACACATCATACACATGATCTTGGGAGGCATTGATGCCCCGTAGGAACCTGTGATGAGAAGGACAAAAATATCCATCACCAGAGAAAAGCGAACCCGGAGGTATATACCCGAGGATGCCTTCACATTCAGTGAAGAGGACACCGAGACCTTGTCTCAACCTCACAGTGATGCACTGGTAATCTCTTTCCTTGTAAATTCTTTTCAAATAAAACGTGTACTCGTGGATCCATGTAGCTAGGCCAACATTATCAGGTCAAGGGTGATAGAGCAGCTCAGACTGCTTGGCCAAATCGTGCTCGCCACTCGAGTCTTCAATGGATTTAACATGGCAAGTGAAACAACGAAAGGAGAAATCACCCTCCCAGTCACCGTGGCCAGCAAAACCCAAAATGCCAAACTCCATATCATCAAAGGAGACATGAGGTACAATGCCTTGTTCGGACGGTCGTGGACTAGATACACTGCATGAGAGCAGTATCGACCACTCTACACTAAATGATGAAATTCCCGACAAAGGATGGGATTAAAACCGTCTACGTGGAACAACATGCGACAAGGGAAATGTTCGTGGTGCACGATGTGGCACCGGCACCAATACCTCCACCCACAAAAGAGCCGAAGGGTAATCAAACTATACCTTCGATTAAGCCCGATTAAACAAAGTAAAAGACGATACCGTGTCCTCATCCCGAGTAACTAGGACATATCGGTCCTCGAAACATCGCCGGCACATCCCACACTAAGGTATAACCATCTCTCTTTTCATTTCATATTTAATACTAACCCTTATGCAGGCACCCGACCGAAGCAGTCAAAGAGCTAACCCATTTCGAAGACCTTAAGGTTTTAAAGCATCCGTTGCACTCTTTTCCTTCGACCGAGTTTTTATCCCGAAAAGGGTTTTACCGGCAAGATTTTAAACGAGGCAACACTTATATGATACCTAAGGAAGATCCAACAAGTGTTCAAGGCTTCTTTTGCAATTGATCTCGAACACTGGAGGGCGTCCCCACAGAAGGTCATACACTCGGAAAAGCTAAGAAATGCCAAATGGGGTCCCAATAGGAAAACAATGTACTGGGCCAAACGGTCGAACGAACCGTGTCCGTATAGTCGGACCCCCGACGGTGAAAACATGTACACTTGTACCAAATAATTAAAGAATATCTTTTATCAAAACATCTCACACTCCAAAAGAAGCTCGGCACCTCCGCAAAAATGATTTCTCTGCCAAAAACGTCCCGAACACTCGGGGACTGGCGCCAATAATTTAACACCTGAACGACCTTCGGGTGGGGACTCCAAGATCGTAAGCCCCCAATGAGGCAACATGAAAATCATGAAACGTGTCCAAGGCCTAAAGGGCCCTGAATACTCGGGGACTGACATCAAATCTCAAAAAACACACGACCTCAGGGTCGGGATATCCGAAATTGTATGCCCTCAATGAGGTAATACAAAATTTACAAGTAACAGCTTCCGAGCCAAGGTACCCTCGGTGACTCGGGGACTGTCGCCAATCGCCATTCATTAAAAAACCTGCGGCCGTAAGACCCCGAGCGGGCAAACTCGGTCTCGTAAGACCCATATAGGGCAGCAAATATATCTGTAAGACCTCAAGCAAGGCATGAACCACACTTGTACCAAGTGACAATATCTATAAGACCTCAGGCAAGGCATGGACAATACTTGTACCAAGTATCCAAAACATGTAAGACCTTATTAAAGGCATAAACCCGATCTCAAAGTTTTGGCTATATATTGAACTTGTAAGACCCCTAAAAAGGCATAATCTCGATATGGGTGCCGAAACTATTTCACTCAGGATTTAAAGGCTCCAGCCGAACACAAATGACTCCGGTCACACGGCTGTACCAGCCAAACTAACGCAACTCGGGGACGCACGACCGCCGCTACAAAATAATAGGCCTTTAATTACTTTGAATCTACTTCGAAAAGAACTGGTTAAACAGGCTACCCTCGATATAGGCAAAAGAGCTTCGACCATGTCAGCACCTAAACATCAACTTCGAGATACTCAACCTCCAAGACAAACCCCCCGATGTGCTCGATCATCGCCATATAATGACTCACAATTGAGGTTTTTTATTAAGCCGTCGAAGAGTCAGGCAAACACTATTTATCCTTATGGAGGGCAAAAAATAAAGCCAATAAAAGGTCGCTTCGACCCAAGGCGTAAGAGCCACTCTCGCCAGTCCACACTAAAAGGCCGCATCAGCCCAAGGCGTAAGAGCCATGTCGCCAGCCCACACTAAAAGGTCGCATCAACCAAAAACGTAAGAGCCACTGTCGCCAGCCTGGAATATGAAAACCTGAGGGTCAAATGAGCTCGAGTTGTAACCCAATTCGGAGACTGGACCTAACATAGTTAACCAAATATGCCTAAGGGCAAAAGCGTAAGAGCCATTGTCGCCATCCCACATACACTAAAAGGTTGCATCGACCAAAAGCGTAAGAGCTACTGTCGCCCGCCTAAATTTTGTCCACTCGAAGGACAAATAAGCTCGAGTCGATGCCCGACTCGGGGACTGAGCCCAAAACGGTTGGCCTAAATATGCCTAAGAGCAAAAGTACGTAAGAGCCTACGGGCCAGTCTAATGAGCCCCGGGGCCACATCATGACTCTAAGGATTCCTACTAACGCAAAAACCAGTTTGCCTGGCCAAATTCAATACAGAAAAAGATACAAAAGAAATAAAGCCGCTAGGTTTTCTTTCATACACATATGCGAAAAAACGCGATCTCCATATACAAAAATGTTTTGATAATGCATCATACAGATGGAAAAATCTATGTCCCTCGGGGGGGCTATGGCCTGCCGGCCTCATCTTTGCTTTCTTTAGCATCGGGCAAAAGTAATCTAGCATCGCGCTCATCCGCCCTTGCTTGCGCCAACTCTTCCGAGAAGGCGAAGCCCTTAGCATGGATTTCCTTAAGGGTCTTTCTTTGAGATTTGCAGTGAGCGTATTCTTCAACCCTCTCTTCACGGTCGAGGATCCTTCTCAGCTCAGCTTGAGCATTGGCAACATCCTTTGAATAGATCGCCATCTCCTAGTGAGCCTTGGTCTGATTCGTTACAACTCCAACTCAGGCATCAACGATTTCAGCCCTGATCTTCGAAAGCTTAGACTCGAGCTTCGCAATCATTTTTGTCTGAACCGAAGCATTATCATGAGCTAAGCGAAGTTGAGCTTCAAAAGCAGGAACTATAGCCAAAGCGACCTTCCCCTCTAAAGCCTGAGCCTCCACTCGAGCTTTTAGCTCATCATGCTCACGCCTGGCCCGACCAACTTCATCCCGAAGTTGCTCTAGGGCCTTCGCCTTTTTCTGCAACTAAAATAAATGAAGTGTTAGCTTCAGAAACTAGAAGGCGGAAACACGCTCACCCGGAGAAAATTTCATGCTCCTTTAAGTAGCTCTCATAATTCAAGCTCCGGCCTACCTCATACCGCAAGTATACCAACTCGACCTCCTTTTCATCACAAAGGAGCCAAAGGGATCTCTCCTCATCTAGAGCTTTCTGCAGCCTGGCTTTATGATGAAGCAGCCCAAACTTAAGCTTGTCGAAGGCCTGCAAAAGAAAACCCAATAAGGAAGGGAAGGCACGAAGCTTGAAAGGCCTGTAAGAAAACTCACCACAAAGTGAAGCCACTAGGCTTCCTCAAAGGCCAAGCGCACACCTGCCAATCCAGTTCCTTCATCCCTGAAAGAGTTGACTCCGGTCGAAGCATAGTCACTCGGTGTATGCGACCCAGTGTTTCTAGTATCTCCTAAAGTACTATCGATGGAAAAAGAAGGTGACAACAATGGAGAAACCCTCTTTCTAGAACCAGGAACCGCGGACATGGCAGGCTCGGACGATGCTTCCGCTCTAAAGCCCCGGTCCCATTTTGCCTTGCTTTGAGCGCCATCGCCTTGAAAAAGCATCTCCCGCTTATTGTTGTCGTGCTTTAGCCCGAGGGATGGAAACCCCTCCCCCTCTCTAGAGGAACACGGTATAGCCTTAAAAGGCTCTTCGATGCCTACAACAGTAAGCTTAATACGCATAAAGGGAAAATGCCTCTCCAAATGAAGGAAAGGATGGGAAAGTATAACACAACACTCACCATGATGTTTTGCTTCCCATCTTCCCCGGGACAATGCTTTCCACTTGCGCTCATCACAGGTCGAGTGGGTCATCAACTTCGAACCCAATCCGACAAATCAGGAACATCGCCTGGCGCTCATGAAATTGCTATAGAAAAAGAAAAGAGGGCACAGTTACCAAACCTGTTCTCTCCATAGGCAATGAGAAGGCACGAAATGCACCACTTACATGTATAATTCCATTCCTCAGGGAATGACATAAGTTCCACAGGGATAATGTTAGTGGCCCACACTCGGACAAAGCGACTCATCCACCCCTAGTCTCCATCTTCTTCATCATCAACAACGAAGGGCGTGGTCGATCAGCATCGCAAGGTTAGCAGACCTCGATGGTGAAAGGGCCGGTACAACCTAATAAGATGACTGAGCGTAAAATCAAGCCCCACCTTCTCCGCGAAAAGTCTCACCATCGATACTGTTTGCCAAAATGACGGATGGATCTGCGCCAAGGTAACTCGATACTCTGAGCAGAAGTCGAGCACAACCCTATCAAGGGGCCCAGTGTGAAAGGATGCATGTACACATTCAAGAATCCATCGGCACGATCCGTGATGCCCTCACTCGGGGAAAATGGCTGTAACACCACTTTCTCCCCCATCTGTAGTCTTTTCTAACTAGCTCAAAATGCTCTTCTCCTATCAAAAAATTAGTCTTCAAGGTGTACTCTCATTGGTCCTGAATGCCGGAGGCAGAGCTCTCCCTTACCTATCGGACAAACCCCGACATGGCAGCCATAACTATGACAAAATTAGAGAACTAAAGCGGGAATATGTGTAAGCACGTTAGTGCTGAAGTAACAAAAGGCTAGCGCAAAAAAAGAAGGGTAACTACTTAAAATGGTGGGATCTCCAAAAAAGTACAGAAACAACCCTATGTATATATATATGGAAAAACGGCGACGACCTGCCTGCCTCAAAGCCGATTATAAACACTGACCGATGTCACCAAGTCACCTCAACAACTTGGCGACCGTATCATATATTAGGCGATGTTACTTAATGTTTTAAAAATGGAAATCCCCGTATCATCGCCAATCCCTAGGTGGTACCCAACCTCGAGGACCTCCATCAAAGAAAAGCTAGGCTCTAGGAAGCCAATAACATCATCGCCAGTCCCGAGGTGGTACCCGACCTTGAGGACCTCCATTAGGAAAAGGTTAGGCTCCAGGAAGCCAATAACACCTTTGCCAAGTTCCGAGGTGGTACCCGACCTTGAGGGCCTTCATCAGAAAAACGTTAGGCTCTAGGAAGCCAATAACACCTTCGCCAGTCCTGAGGTGGTACCAAACCTCGAGGACCTCCATCAGGAAAAGGTTAGGCTCCAGGAAGCCAATAACACCTTCGCCAAGTCCCGAGGCGGTACCCGACCTCGAGGGCCTTCATCAGAAAAAGGTTAGGCTCTAGTAAGCCAATAACACCTTCGCCAGTTCCGAGGTGGTACCCACCTCGAGGACCTCCCTTAGCGAGAATTTAGGCTTTAAGAAGCCAACAACATCATCTCCAGCCCCGAGGTGGTACTCGACCTCGAGGATCTCCATCTAAAAGAAGTTAGGCCCTATGGAGCCATTGGTATCATCACAAATCTCGAGATGGTACCCGATCTCGAGGACCTCCTTCGAAAAATAAGTTAGGCTCCATTAAGCCTTTAACAGCATTGCAAGATGATACCCGGTTTCGAAGGCTCCTCTCAAGAAGAAGAATAAGCACTTCAAGCTTCGTCCATAAGGTTTCGACCTTAGGATATCATCTAAAACCGAGAAGTCCCTCATTCGGGACCTATCTACAACGCCTTAAAGTTACATACATTAAGTTCAAGACAAGTTTCCAAATGCCCCGAGTCAACCCTCACTCGGGGACTGCTCTCGAAGGTCTAAAGGCTAAGTCTTAGTTTAGGGGTTCGAAGCCCTACTTCCATTCAACTCAAAGTAAGGATCCCGGCGACCCGAGTTTATCAGATCAATTCAGATTTGGCTCGAGGAACAATAAAGGATTCCGCGGGAAGCCGTTTTTGTCAACCAAAAGTCAGAAAGAATACTCACTTCTGGGTTCGATATAGGCACTAACCGACAGAGTCATGCATTCAGAATCTCTGTAAACATAAATGAAAGGGAGTATAGCAAGCATCAAAGACAAAATTGAAGAAACATCTTTGTATTCACAAACATTCAATTACAAAAGCCCAAGAGGGGTCTTTAAATAGAAACAAAGAAGCAAAAGGGTAAACATGCAGTAAAAGCCTAGAACCTAGTCTACTCGCGAAGGTTCATCTTCGGTAGCAACATCTCTGAGCACCACCTCCTCGAACATGCATCCTCAACGGTGATACCTTCGACCGCCACCTCCTTTAGGTTCCCTTCTCGATCCCACAGAATAATATTTCCGAGGGAGAAGATGAAGAAGAGGAAAGGGTGAAGACAAAGAAGAGGAAGGTGATGCAGAAGAGGCAAAAAAAAAGACATAGCCCGCTGAAGCCAAATGTTGAAGACTTGGCGGGCATCAACCCTACTTGTACGGCCGCTCCAAATCCAAATTCGGGACATCGTTCCATGCAAGTTCAGCGGCCGGTTGTGCTATTTTATCCCTTGGGAAAAAACTCGAGAGATGAAGTGCCACACCAGGCCAGCGTAAGAGAGTGAGCAGTGATGTATAGTCCGAACACTCTCCTGAGCAGCGGTGTAGCATCCAAACATCCTTTTTAATTGGAAGAAGTCGTCCCCCTCTGTATCATTACCTCGAGCCAATAACGATAGCAATAGCAGTCATAAAAACAACAACAACAACAGCGACAAGACAGTGTAATCTCATTCGGCAAGGGGAAGCTTAGGCAGAAGGCCATCATGCAGTCGATGAAATTGCTACCATGCAACCTTAAGGCCATGAACCCCAAACATGGTGGTTAATAATGGAGGAAAATACCGAGGAGAAAATGATGGATATATGTTAAAAGGAACTTGGGTAAGAAGATAGCACCGGAAGGCCCCTATTTATAGGGGAGATAGTATGGCCAGCAATGCCATCAATACCTTTGAAAGACGAATTGACGGCAGTACTGTCACTTTGGAAATGGGAATTGACAGTGCATTGAATGACACCGAAAAGACAAGTCCACGAGACATCTTGGCTACCACGAAGGCTTACGTCACGAGTTGACGTCATTAGTATAACACCATCACAGGAAGCCCGAAGAATCAGATGTCAAGGTCATTTCTTATCGCTCCTCTCCAAGAAACACGAGGACTATCTGTATACGGCAAAATCAGAGGGTCCCATTTCTCGTCATTAAGGCATTTCAGAAGATCATCTCAAAGACTCGAGGCTACAAGACTGTGGCCTAGTTTCCTCCCTCGAGGTTCGTTGATGCCCAACCTAGGGATAACATTGGCCGCAAGCACAACAGATATGGGGAGTTCCTAAGGAGTGTAGCCAGGGCCGATAAAATCTGTCAGGCTAGTCTGAGGCTAGTCTGAACCTGCACCATGACATTAGCTAGCTGTCTCATCCCTACTTCTTTGTTATTAGTGTATTTTGTACTATGTTAGGATTCCTCTCCTATATAAAGGGGGTCAATGACACTTTGTTTTCTCATGTTGCTTCAATTGCTCTATACGAAATATACAAGAACATTATATTTGCTCTCTAACATATTCT
This sequence comes from Nicotiana tabacum, assembly GCF_000715075.1. Lineage (NCBI taxonomy): Eukaryota > Viridiplantae > Streptophyta > Magnoliopsida > Solanales > Solanaceae > Nicotiana > Nicotiana tabacum. The sequence goes on from NC_134091.1 coordinate 3,129,070, forward strand.
CTCGATATTATTGCTTTTATTTAGTATCTTCATAGTTGTTCATCATTTACTGCTTATCATTGTACGTAAAGAGACTATGTTAATTTGGTTATACCTGTTAGCCACGTATCGCCTGCCTTCGATAGCTCACAGTCGAGCTCTAGAATCGACCTCGAGGCCTCGATAATTGGCCCAACGGTTTGATTATCGCCCTATCCTTAACTCTTATTTCATTTCTAAGTCTCACACACATAGAATCAACTGCTTAACAACTAGCATAAAAATAGATCACATATTTTTAGAGTTCCATAAACAAATTTAATTGTTATTACCTTTTTAACGGGAAACATCATCCATTGAACAAGCTCCAAAGCCAGAGCTTAAACCCCTCCCAGCGCATCTGCATTATGCTTATTTCGGGAACTCTGAGACATTGCCCGTGATTATCTCATCCAGCTTGACTAACACTCACGTAGAAAAATTGCCCAGAGTACTCCACGAGCATAAAAAGGCTATTGGGTGGACTATTGCTGACATCAAGGGAATCAATCCATCATTTTGCATGCATAAAATCTTTTTGGAAGATGGACACCACCCTAGTGTTGAGCGGCAAAGGAGGTTAAATCCCATTATGAAAGAGGTCGTTAAGAAGGAAGTAATTAAGTTGCTCGATGCATGTATCATCTTTCCTATTTCTGATAGCAACTAGGTAAGCCCAGTTCAATGTGTGCCCAAAAAGGGGGGAATAAGTGTGGTTGAGAATGAGAAAAATGAGCTAATTCCTACTCGCACTGTGACAGGGTGGAGATTCTGCATTGATTATAGAAGGCTCAACAAAGCAACCCACAAGGACCACTTTCCACTTCCATTCATTGACCAAATGTTGGATAGATTAGCTGGGCATGAGTATTATTGCTTCCTTGATAGTTATTTGGGATACAACCAGATTGTCATATGCCCAGAGGACCAGGAGAAGATCACTTTTACTTGTCCTTATGGCACTTTCGCCTTCAAGTGAATGCCGTTTGGGCTTTGTAATGCACTAGTAACCTTCCAGATATGTATGATGGCTATTTTCACTGATATGGTGGAAACATTTGTGGAAGTTTTTATGGATGATTTTTCAGTCTTTGGGTCTTCTTATGATGATTATTTGAAGAATTTGAGCAAGGTGCTGGCCCGTTGTGAAGAAACAAATCTGGTATTGAATTGGGAAAAGTGACATTTTATGGTACAAGAAGGCATCTTGTTGGGTCACTGAGTGTCTAGGAGCGACATTGAAGTTGATAAGGCGAAGGTGGAAGCGGTTGAAAAATTACCTCCACCAATGGAGGGTATCCGTAGTTTCTTGGGACACGCAGGATTCTATCAATGCTTTATTAAAGATTTTTCTAAAATTGCTACTCCTTTGTGCAAGTTTCTTGAAAAAGATGTAACTTTCAATTTTGATGATGCCTGTCTCAAGGCATTTGAGGAACTCAAAAAGAAGTTAGTGGTTGCTCTCATTATTGTGGCACCAGATTGGTCTTTACCATTTGAACTTATGTGTGATGCGAGTGACCATGCTATTGGGGCAGTACTAGGCCAGAGGAAAGACAAGGTGTTTTATTCTATCTACTATGCGAGTAAGACTCTGGATGATGCACAACTGAATAACACCACCACTGAAAAGGAGTTATTAGTTGTTATGTGGGCCTTTGAGAAATTTCGAGCATACTTGGTGGGAACAAAAGTCATACTCCATACTGATCATGCAGCCATCAGGTATCTATTTACAAAAAAAAAGAATCTAAGGCTAAATTGATGCGTTGGGTTTTGTTGTTGTAGGAATTTGACGTAGAAATACGAGATCGAAAGGGCACTGAGAACCAAGTAGCTGTGTTGCACCCCCTTTTTTCCCTTTTTGCGGGGAAGTCCGGGTTTCGACATTCATGGGGGAACAACTCGTTTCCTTTTGGGAATTGGGTATTTGAAGAGTTGCCACCTAACGAATTATGGTGCGTTAGGGCACCTAGAGTAATTAACTCATGTAACTAGTTTGCATTAACAGAGATTAGGGTAAGGGCTCGAAATAACCTTGAGGGGAAGGTGTTAGGAACCCCTCGCGGTCCACAACAATGGGTCCCAACCGAACTTAAACTATGTGAATTAGTCCTTTTAAAAAGTAAACAATTTCAACATGCAATTTCAAATAAAGGTAGTTTTCTCATTCTAAGTATATGTATGATTCAAGTAATGAAAGTAAGAGAGAGGTTTGAACAGCTTACGCATGTAAAGAAAAGGGAGTTTATAGAATTTAAACACATAAGGGAATAGGGAAAGGGAAGTCCTAGGTTGATTAGCCTACAAGATCATACCCATGCAATGGCCAGTAATCACTCCTCAATGAGGGGCTACACATGATAGTAGCACGCAGTCATCATATCCTTTTACTACCCATTACCCTCCCCTTAGTGGTTATAAGCGAGTTTAATTGACGACCTCTAAGCGCGCTGCTACCCATCCCTTACTTATGGTCCTAGAGCAATTTGGGACCTCTAAATCTAGACAAATCTAGACAGCCTAAAGTTTATAAAAGGTAAAAATCTAGGCGACAAGTAAATAACATATATGACAAACAAATAAGGACAAGCAGTTAGAAGGCTCACATTTACCTCCGCATGTATATATGCAAACAAACAGCACGTCTAAAACACAGATTTTTCAGAAGAAAGCTCAGAGATCCTAAGAACATGGTATCTAGATGAATGTTACTGATTCAGGATATGCATAAGGAAAGTGGCAGAAACCTAACCAGTTTTCCTACTGATTTTACAGCTTGTTAAACCCGGATAATTTCACATATAAACAGAACTGGTTTTAAAGTTATTTAACGCCCTAAGGCTTGCCTAAGTGCGTATATGCAGTCACAGTTATGAGGGGATATTTTTGAAGCCCTTTATCCTATAGTCATGTTTTCAAGTGATATTAAGTAACACAACGCTAAAGGCTATTAAAGAAACGAGTAGGATAATTGATTATTCAGAACCTACAGGCATGAATTCTGTAATTAAAGCTGATTTTAGATCCTATAGATATAATTTTTAATTAAAACTAATTTTAGATCCTATAGGCATGATTTCTAATTAAAACTGATTTTAGATCCTATAGGCATGATTTCTAATTATGTAAAGTAAAACAGGCAGAACTTATTTGAACCAAAGCATAACCCTATAGGCATATTATCTAACAAAACATATTTGAATCAAAATGAACCCTATAGGCATGTTATCTAAAAAAACATATTTGAATCGAAATGAACCCTATAGGCATGTTATCTACCCAACTTTATCCACAATATACAACTACCTTCCATTTTCACTAGCCACCCCATTATCTGTTTACAATCAATTATTACAGACCAATGATTGAATAAAAATTAAATAAATAGAATAGAAATTAAGCTATAGGAGCCTGTAGTAAGCCCAAAGCAAATCCTAGTGTACCAGACCTTCACTAGTCTCAAATGCCTAAAGTTTCATAGTTAATTTCGTGTCTAGGTGTGTCACAGTTCCCTAAGGACCTCAAGGATCCCGGGTAGTACTCACACCCAGACTTTTCTCAAATAAGGACTGATTTATGTGCAGTGTGGAAGAGCCAGCCCTGATATACCAGAGTTTAGAGAGATCTCAAGGGTCTCTAAGCAGTATACATACCAGAGGGGCAGGACTTAATAATCTAAGAATAAGTGAGAGTGATTGACATGATTTGAAAGAGTTTGGTAAATAGTATAAAGAAGGGTTTTAGGAATGAAAGGATTTTCTGAAAATCAGTACCAATTTAGTGGTAAAACAATAGTTAGAAAATCATGGGAAACAATTTGCAATCAGAACACAAATCACAGAACAAACAGCTTTAGAAAACACTTTGGGGCAAACAGATTCCACACATGGCGAAAGAGGTTGGGACACATAGAATAAACCCTAGTGTATGAGCAAACAGATGCACAAACTTCTCAAGAAGTTGTAGGATTGACAAGTTAGTTATAGCAAACACATGTTGAGAACAAATAGATCTTAGACATGACCAATACACACAATTAGAGTACTTTGAAGGGCTAGATGGCTTAGCAGGATCTCATTAGTAAAGTAGAGTAGGCAAGACTTAGATGAACAAACTAAGCAAGCACTTTATAAAACATTCATAGTTTAGAAATACTAATCACAGGTAGGATTTAGATATGCTGGGTGAGACAGTAAACAAACAATGTAGCTAGGACATGCTAATGAGCAAACAAGATGCATGCAATTATCACAAGGCAAGACTGGGCATGCTAAACAGTAAACAGATCCTTGTGGGTAAATAAACTAGCCATAGCTTCTAACAAAACAAACTCCAACATGCTAAGTGAGACAATAGTTAGGTAGTGTGATCTAGGCATGCTGGTTACACATTGAGCAACATGATAGTAAATTAATAAACAGGATTGGAAGTCACAACTAATGAACTGAAATAATAAAGAAACACATAGTTTTGGAATTTGAATTGAATCAGGACATACCAGTTAAGGAGAGAATATAGAGTATAAAGCAGAGATGGTACAAATATCCAGCCTTAGCTTACAGCCGGCTAAGTTAATGAGAATTACAAGTAACAGAAGAGAATAAAGAGCTTTTGAGAGTGTGAGAGTGTAGATGAACTAAAAATGTTCGTGTCTAAGAAGTTAAAATAAAGAGTTTATATAGTAGTTCAAGAGTATAGAAAATAAGGTGAAGTAATCAATAATCAACAATTAAGGGATTTCAGAATCAATCACACAAAGATTCAGCATAGTCTTTTCCTTTTATTAAGGAAAATTAGCCAGCGGTAATGACATGAACTAATTAAGGCAAGAGGTTCAATCAGACTGAGTAAAGAAGTAAGAGTCAGATGCCTTATTAAGGAAAGGAGTTCAAATCAAACCAAAATAATGAACTTCAGAATAAAATAGTCAAGGGTTTAATTAAGGAAAGAATCATGTAAAGAATCAAGTAACTATACAACATTCAAATAAGGCAAGAACGATTAGTTAAGGTCATAAATATGGAAATAACCAATAATTATGCACACGAATTTTTAACGAAGCAAATCACTCAACAATTCTGGAAAGAACGTATCAATTCCCATAAACAAATAGGTTGAGTAAAGTTTTTAGGAACACAGAGAGATTAGACGGAAAATAATTCAAAACCTTAATTTGAAAACACTTAAAGAAAAAAACTTGAAAGTATGTCAACACACAGAGATTCGAACAAACAGAAATCATAGAAGTCAAAACTTGAAGTATCATAGTGTTTAAAATCGATAAGTAGTAAAGAAGTAAAAGAACCCAAAAGAATAGCCATGGAAGTTTGAAAATGCTTCAGATACCCAGAGGTTTGACCAACAAACAACAAGAAAGCAAACACCTAATATAACAAAAATGTTCAGAAATTGATTAACCAGTAAAGAAATAAGGGAACTTTTTAGGAAAATCAACGATGAACTCATGATCCCTCCAGATCTACGGAAATCTGAACCGATTCAATTCAAACATTAAGTTTCTTGAAGAAAGGAGATAGGGTAAAGAGAATCTAACCTTTGAATCAAGGATTTGAACCGTGAGACTTTGATAGAAATCATTCACGGACCATAAATAAACTTTTGAAGAGCTTAAAGTGAGATCTGGACCAGATCTCTTTGAAGTCCTTCCACGAAATCACACAATCAAGCGACCAAAGGAAATATGAGACAAGTAGAGGCCTCGTACATCCATGGGAAGCTATAAATCGGACAGGGATCAAATGGATTAGGGCGGATTTTGGGTGGCGGAGGCTAGGGTTAGGTTTAGGTCTCAGAGAGAATGGAGAGGAGAGGGTTTCAGGGTGGCTGTTTGGTGAGAAAGGCTGGGTTTGGAGGGGGTCGTTTGAACTAAAAAAGGAAAGGGGTAATGGTGGTCATTGATCTCTATGATCAATGGCCGAGATTAAAAGAATTTGGGGCCGGGTTGGATATTACAGGTTTGGGCTGGGTAGATTTGGGTTGGTTTAATTGAATTGGGGTTAAAATTGGGCTAGGTAATTAGGCTAAATCCGAAATTAAGAGGGTTATTTATTAAATACACTATTAATTGATAAAACAATTTTTAAAAACAACTAATAAGCTACAAAAAATGATTTTCATGTCTGGAAATATTTTAAGTAATTGCTTAATATTTTAAAAATATAAAAGGCTATTTTCTGGCAACATAATGTAATAATGCATGTATAGACTATAATTGCAAAGTAATTACAATTGAAACCTAAAAGTACAAATGTGGCTATTTGTGAAATAATTGAAACTTAGTACAAATGCAAATGATAAATTAAGCCACAAAATTATTATATAAAATTTATCTGTGATGCAATCAATGAATGTTTTATAAATAAAATGCTGGGATAAATTAATAAAAATATTTTTAAAATGCAGAAATTGTGTAAAAAAATACTAATTGATGGCAAGGCATAGTTTTTTTTTCAAAAATATTTTGGGGAAAATTGGGTATCAACAGCTGCCCCTCTTTACCCGAAAAAGATGAAAGAGTTTTCGGGTAAAGAAATAATGGCTAATTTTGACCGGATGGGATATTTTGAAAGATATAGGCCGGACTCTGGTCTTTGATCTACCTACATATCCCTGGTTTTACATGAATTAGGACACGTGTAGTTCTGGATTCATTGGCGGAATATACCGATGAAGTCATTACAAGAACGGACACGAGATTTCGGAATGGATGCAAGAGTGGTTATGGTGAATGGTCCAGGTTTGAGATAGTTTAAGGAACTGGAGTGAGGTCGCTCCTGCTAGGATAGCAGTTGCTTACTGGTCACCTGCAGGTAAAGATATGCTACGAACATGTATTTGCGCGAAAATTTAAACATGATGCAGATTCCTTTCGAACCATGAAAATTGTCTTCGGGTGGTTGAGGATGACGTCCTTAGACCATGATGTCCTGGGCCACGAATTGTTCAGTGAGGGATTCGCAAGCCTTGAAAGGAAGTTCTCGGGCCATGAAGATGGTGCCTCCGAACCATGATGCCTTTGAATAATGATATGCAAATTTGATAGATCCTCAGGCCATGGCATGGTGTCTTCCGGCTATGAGGATGATGCCTTTTAGACTATGACGCCTCTGGATAGATTGGCAGTATTTCAACCCATGAGATGCAATAATATGATGTTAACAAGACAAGTCTTAGTCTTGTGAAATAAAGGGCAGAGCTTAGCTCGATTGAAAAGAAATATATAGTACCGGAATAGAGCAATATTTATGCAAGGAGGGACAATACTTAGTCCCATGTAAATGTGGAGGTAGGGATTAGCCTCATGCAAGTATGGAGGCAGAGATTAGCCTCATGCAGATATGGAAGCGGGGATTAGCCTTATGCAGATATGAAGGCAAGGATTAGCCTCATGTAAATATGGAGGCAGATTAGCCTCATATAAATATGGAGGCAGGGATTAGCCTCATACAGATATGGAGGCAAGGATTATCCTCATGCAAATATGGAAGCAGGGGTTAGCCTCATGCAGATATGGAGGCATGGATTAGCCTCATGCAGATATGGAGGCAAGGATTAGCCTCATGCAAATATGGAGGAAAGGATTAGCCTCATGCAGGTATGGAGGCAAGGATTAGCCTCATATAGATATGGAGGCAAGGATTAGCCTCATGCATGTGTGGAGGCAAGGATTAGTCTCATGTAGATATGGAGGCAGGGATTAGCCTCATGCAGGTATGGAGGCAAGAATTAGCCTCGTGCGGATATTGAGGCAAGGATTAGCCTCACGCAAGTGTGGAGGAAATGATTAGCCTCATGCAAATATGGGGGCAAGGATTAGCCTCATGCAAATATGGAGGCAGAGATTATCCTCATGAAAATATGGAGGCAGGAATTAGCCTCATGCAAATATGGAGGCAGGGATTAGCCTCATGCAAATATGGAGGCAGGGATTAGCCTCATGCAAATATGGAGGCAGGGATTAGCCTCATGCAGGGTGGAGGCAGGGATTAGCCTCATGCAAATGTAGGGGCAGGGATTAGCCTCATACAGGATGGAGGTAGGGATTAGCCTCATGCAGAATGGAGGTAGGAATTAGCCTCATGCAGGATGGAGGCAGGGATTAGCCTCATGCAAATGTGGAGGCAGGAATTAACCTTATGCAAATATGCGGTACAAGGCTTAGTTCCATGCAGAGAACGAGTAGCAAATAAGAGTAGCATATTTCTTAGCTGGAGATATATTCGGTGTATGATGGCATGATTGATAGTGATCTTGCTATGTGTATACATGTTTTCGAATGATATCTCTACGTCAGATGTGCCAGCATTCAAAGAAAATTGTAAGTTTGTGAGGGGGAGGTTGGTTCGTGCCTTTGTCCACTAGCCTTGCTTCATTCCGTTCTCGTTTGAGTTTCCTTGGGTAACACCTGACTGTTACGGAAATAGAGTTTTCGAAAATATGCAATTATTGATAAAAATAGAGTCATATTAGAAACATATTGAAATATCAAGTAATTTTTAGATGAACTAGTGATTGTAACAAATTTTAGAGACATTGCAACTTTCTCATGTTAGAATTTTGAGGGACCTCAAAATTCTGCCCCAGTTTGGTGGATGATCCTATGGCCTTTTTGTTTGCGAGTAACGAGACTTGTCGACCCTTCTTCGGAATTTCTCAAAATTCTGTCCCAATTTCTTAACCGATTTCTGACCATCTGGCATATGTTCGAATTGGCTGGACTTGCTCCAGAATTTTGAGGGTCCTCAAAATTCTGCCCCAGTTTTGGTTCTTGAGAGAAAATGAAAATTTTATTATGATATGACCAAATCCATAGGGCAACCTACGTATCGCCTCTTAAAGGGGAATCAGGTCAAGCGTAGTTCAATTACATCAGATGAGTAAATGTAAATAGTCTAAGCATAGTATCTCTTGACTGTGTCTGAATTGATTGGTTTTGGCCAGATTACTCTGTCTATTTCTGCAAGTATGAGTGTTCCTCCTGTTAGCACCCTGTGAACCATGTAAGAACCTTGCAAGTTGGGAGAGAATTTCCCTTTGGCTTCATCTTGATGTGAGAAGATCTTCTTCAGCACCAGCTATCCTGGTGCAAATTGTCTTGGTTCGACCCTTTTGTTGAAAGCTCTGGACATTCTATTATGATAAAGTTGACCGTGACATACTGTGTTCATCTTTTTTCCATCGATAAGGGCCAATTGTTCATAGAAGCTTCTTATCCATTTTGCATCGCTGAGTTCGGCTTCCTGTATAATCCTTAAAGAAGGAATCTCTACCTCGACTGGGATGACAACTTTGGTACCATAAACCACCATATAAGGAGTTACCCCGGTTGATGTGCAAACTGTGGTGCGGTATCCCAACAAAGCAAAGGGTAGCTTCTCGTGCCATTGTTTGTAGTTTTCTACCATTTTCCTTAGTATCTTCTTGATATTTTTGTTGGCAGCTTCTACAGGTCCATTTATCTAAGGTATATAAGTTGTGGAATTCGTGTGCTTGATTTTGAAAGTTTCACGTATGGCTTTCATCAGATCACTGTTGAGATTGGCTGCATTATCCGTGACAATATACTCGGGAACTCCGAATCGGCAAACAATACGATTTTTGACAAAGTCTGGGATGACTTTCTTGGTTACAGCTTTGTAAGATGTAGCCTCTACCCATTTTGTGAAGTAATCAATGGCCACAAGAATAAACCTATGCCCATTTGAAGCGGCGAGCTCAATCGGACCGATGACATCCATTCCCCAGGCGGCGAATGTCCAAGGTGAGCTTGTTGCATTGAGCTCATTTGGCGGCACTTTTATCATATCGGCATGCACTTGGCATTGGTAGCATTTGCGGACATACTGGATGCAATCTGTCTCCATGGTCATCCAAAAGTAACCGGCTCTAAGTATCTTCTTGGCCAAGACAAAACCATTCATATGCGGGCCGCAGGTCCCAGCATGTATCTCCTCAAGTAGTTTAGAAGCCTCTTTTGCATTGACACATCTTAGCAATCACAAATCAGGAGTTCTTCTATACAAGCTACCTTCACTGTAGAAAAAGTGATTGGATAACCTCCGAAGTGTGAATTTCTGAGTGTGGTTTGCATGCTCCGGATATTCTCCTTTCGCCAAATACTCTTTGATGTCGTGGAACCAAGGCTTTCCATCCGTCGCTTCCTCAACGTGAGCACAGTAAGCCAGTTGATTATGGATTCTCATTGGATGGGATCAATAAAATTCTTATCTAGATGTTGTATCATGGATGACAAAGTGGTCAAAGCATCGGCAAACGCGTTCTGAATTCTGGGAACATGCCGAAACTCTATCTTCGTGAAACTCTTTCTCAATTCCTGTACATGGTGTAGATATGGCAATACCTTAGAATTCTTGGTGGCCCACTCTCCTTGTACCGGTGCACAAGCAAATCTGAATGATCAATTACCTGCAGCTCTCGAATATTTATGTCGATTGCCATGTTGAGTCCTAGTATGTAGGCTTCATATTCCGCCATGTTGTTGGTGCAGGGAAATCTGAGTTTAGCAGATACCGGATAGTGTTGACCCTTTTCTGATACCAAAACTACTCCAATGCCCACTCTTTTGAAATTTGCAGCTCTGTCAAAGAACATCCTCCAACCGTCATATACTTCGGTAATGTCCTGTCCTACGAATGACACCTCTTTATCAGGAAAATACGTTTTCAAGGGTTCGTATTCTCCTCCCACCAGATTTTCAGCAAGATGATCTACAATGCTTGCCCTTTGACCGTCTTTTGAGTAACGTAGACGATATCGAACTCACTCAACAGTATCTGCCACTTAGCTAGCTTCCCAGTTGGCATGAGTTTCTGAAATATGTACTTCAAAGGGTCCATCCTAGATATGAGGTATGTGGTATAGGCATAGAAGTAATGCCTCAACTTCTGGGCCGTCTAGGTCAAAGCACAGCAAGTGCGTTCCAGCAGAGAGTACCGTGCTTCGTAAGGTGTGAACTTCTTACTCAAGTAGTAGATGGCTTGCTCCTTTCTCCCTGTCGCATCATGTTGTCCTAGAACACATCCGAAGGCTCCATCTAATATAGATAGATAGAGTAGCAAAGACCGACCTAGTTCTGGCAGGACCAGAACTAGTGGTGAGGACAGGTACTCCTTGATTTTGTCCAAAGCTTTATGACAATCCTCGGTCCAACCTGTCTCGACATCTTTCCTCAGCATCTTGAAGATGGGTTCACATATAACTGTGGAATGTGCTATAAAACAACTGATATAGTTGAGACGTCCTAGGAAGCTCATCACGTCCTTTTTACTCCTAGGTGGTGGTAATTCCTGAATACCCTTGACTTTAGATAGATCCAGCTTAATCCCTCGATGACTGATAATGAATTCCAGTAACTTTCCTGTGGGAACCCCAAATGCACACTTTGTGGGGTTCAATTTCAAGTTGTACCTTCTTAACCTGTTAAAGAACTTTCTCAAGTCCGCTATGTGATCCGTGCCCTCTTGGATTTGATAATGATGTCGTCCACATACACCTTTATTTCTTTGTGTATCATATCTTGGAAGATGGTTGTCATGGCTCTCATTTAAGTATCCCCAACATTCTTTAGACCAAATGGCATTATTTTGTAGCAGTGATAAAAGCGGTTTTCACTGCGTCTTCTTTGTCCATCCAAATTTGGTGATAACCTGCGAAGCAATCCATAAAGGATTGGAGTTCATGCTTGGCGCAATTATCAATTAGGATGTGTATGTTTAGCAGTGGAAAGTCATCCTTGGGACTCGCTTTGTTTAGATCCCGATAGTCAACACATACTCTGACTTTACCATTTTTCTTCGGAACTGGCACAATGTTGTCTAACCAGGTTGGGTACTCAACAACCCTGAGAACTTTGGCTTTGATATGCTTAGTAACTTCCTCCTTGATCTTCAAGCTCATATCTGGTTTGAACTTTCTGACTTTCTACTTCACTGGCAGACACATGGGATTAGTAGGCAACTTGTGAGCCACTATGAACGTGCTCAAACCGGTCATGTCATCATACAACCATGCGAAAATGTCCTTATATTCCTTTAAGAAGCGAATGTACTCTTCTTTCTCTTTCGGTGATAAGTGAATGCTGATCCGAGACTCCTTGACAGTCTCGGCGTTCCCCAAATTTACTGCTTTGGTTTCGTCCAGGTTGGACTTAGGCTTATTCTCAAAGTTTTCAACCTCCCTAACAACTTCCTCGGGTATCTCATCTTCTTCATCTGAATCACTATCCTCATATTGCGTTTCCTCATTACATGTCAGTCACCGGTTCATCAGGAAAAGTAATAATAACGTTGTAGAAAGAAAAATTGTAGAAAATAATAATGAATAATAAAGAGCAATGCATTTTATTAAAACTGAAAAACATCCGGACAGGTACGGCTTGATGAATCGAGCATTTATTTTGAAACAAGTAAGTCTTTAAAATAAAGTTATTAAAAATCTTAAATGCCTAGAATGGCTATAGAAATGAAATCTGCCAAGCTACCCAGGGACTCGACGGGCCCGGGATGGTGTGGTAGTTTAGTTCCTGAGAACAGCTCCCTTCTCCATAGTATGAATAGTGAGGCCTTCTTTCTCTTCCTTCTCAATTACTGCACTGCAGTTCATGTCTTCATCCTCCAAGAACAGATTCCTCAAACCAGCCAATGCTTCTTCTTTTGTGGTTCACCATATCGTATCAGCCTGGTGAAAAGCTTGATCCAGATATGGCACTGGTTGCTCGAGAGGGTAATACGGTCCGCACCATAGAGGTGACCAATCGTTATATTCTTGCCATGTATATTGCTAGCCAAGTCCGAAGGTACTACCATGACGCTTTAGCTGTATCGGTGTAGTAATACCCTGGAGATTCTTCCTAAGCCCTTTGTCGGGTTCTTACCCAGACCATGCCAATATAATTTCTATTTTGCTGCTCCACCATTTGTCTTTCTCAACGGCATTGACACATTTGATGTGATGATAGGTTTCCCCTCCTAACCTTCTTCTGTTTCCAATAACCAGGATGGTTTGAATGGTGTAAATGGGGTTACTCCTGTCTCCATGAATAATCACCTCCTGATGGTTCTATTTGAATTTCACGCCTTGATGTAGTGTGGAAGACACAGCCCCAGTGGCATGTATCCATGGTCGGCCCAACAGAAGATTGTATGAGGCTGATATGTCGAGCACCTAAAATTCAATGTCGAACCAAGTTGGCCCCATCTGTAGACAAAGATTAATTTCCCCAATCGTGGCCCGTCGAAAGCTTTCACGTTCATGCTCCCTGCCCGTATTTTATGAAAACCTTTGCCCAATCTTTTCAGAGTATCCAGCAGGAAAATATTGAGGCTCGAACCTCCATTAATCAAGACCCTGACAATGAATTTGTCTTCAAATTGCACTGTGATATGCAATGCTCAGTTGTGATTCAACCCTTCAGGCGGTAGCTCATCTTCGTGGAAGATTATGTTATGACTTTCCTGCACCTGCCCTACCATATTGGCCATCTCTCCGAAGGTGATATTATTGGGTACATAAGCTTCACTCAACATCTTAATCAAAGCATTCTTGTGTGTCTCTCAACTTTACAACAACGACAATATGGATATCTGAGCTAGGGTTTTGTTCAAATGATCAATGACGGAGTATTCCCTTGCTTGTACTTTCCTCCAAAGGTCATCTGGCCATGTTTCAATGACAGGCTGCTTGGTAGCGACATCCTTACTTGGTCTTCCCAAGTGTTCAGGTGTATAGATTCTCCCGGTCCTAGTCATTCCTTGTATAGCATCGTATTCCTCCATCTTTTCCCTTCCTTTTTGCCTAGCCTCGGCGACATAATCCTAGGGTATTGCTTTTGAGTTGAAAGGAGGTGTGGTTGATACTGTCACCGTGAAAGGTGTGGCCACTTCCACTTCAAATGGAATAGGGGTGGCCATAGGTGGAGCTACCTCTACCTCAAATGGAACTGATGTAGCTACCTCAACTTCGATCGGTGACTGAGTCTACACTACAATAGGAGTAAGTGTAACTGCAGGTTTAAAGTCATCGCCTTCTCGAATGAGCCCGATTGACCCCTCAGGATCCCATTCCTCATCCATTTCTATCACATGTATCCCGCCACCCCTATGATCAGGGAGGGGGTTGTTGCGGACACTGGGTGCAGCTTCTTTCGCCAGTATAATCTTATTGTCAATCAGTGTCTGGATTTTATCTTTCAATGTTCGGCACTCGTGTGCCCTTTCATACTAGAATGGTATGAACAGGTTTTGTTTGGGTTGACCCATTGGGATGGTTTCTCTAATGCCACAATAGGAATATGGGTGACGTAACCATCGACTTTCAACCTTTCATACAGCTGGTCAATGGGTTCAGCAATAGCGGTGTACTGTTTGGGTGGCTTGCGGTCAAAATTAGGCCATGGTCTTGGAATATTTTAGCGAGTTAGAGGTGACTGGAAATGAGATGGTTGGTAATTATAGGTATGATAGATAGTGGATTTGGGCCTTGAGCCACCATTACTGCCCCAACATCTCTTTTCTTTGATATACCGCCTGACTATAATGCCTTGTTTGTGGCATGTAATTCCTCAAAGTTTGTCACCATCCCGCTCTTGATTCCTTCTTCGATTCTTTCTCCGAGTTTGATGATATCAGAGAATTTATGATTTTCAATAACCATCAACCTTTCATAATATTGTGGATCCTGTGCTTTGACGAAGAACTTGTTCATCTGTTCCTCGTCCAAAGATGGCCTGACTTTGGCTGCTTCTGACCTCCAACGAGTAGCGTACTCGTGGAAGGTTTCGGTGGGCTTCTTCTTAAGGTTCTGAATGTAGAAAACATCTGGTACATTTTCTGTGTTGAACCTGAATCAGTCCATGAAATCAGACGCCATACTCACCCAGTTGGACCATTTCTTAGGATCCTGGATGATGTACCAGCACAAGTATCTCCCGTAAGACTTCGCATAAAGAGCTTCATCTGAATCCTTTCATCCTTTCCGACCCCAACAAGCTTGTCACAATAAGTCCTCAAATGAACCCTGGGATCACCTGTACCGTCAAACATCTCGAACTTGGGAGGTTTGTAACCCTCTGGCAGTTCTACATCTAGCTGTATGCATAAGTCTTCATAGTTCAAACCTTTTATTCCTTTGCCGCCTTCGACACCCTGAACTTGACTCGTCAACTTCTTAAGTTCTTCAGCCATGTTTTTAATAAGTAGGTCCTTCTCGGTGGATTCTGGTGTATAGGAGGTTGGTTGGATAGAGTGAGGTATGGTTTCTAAGTATATAGGGTTGTTTTGGTGAGTGCTGGGTGCCTGGGTGTAATGGTTGTCATTGGTTGAGTTTTGAGGATCAAGAATGAGTTTTGGTGTGTTCTAGGGAGTGTGATAAGTGGTGGTTGGTGGGTATTGAATTGGTTGATGGTGATGTTGTGGCGGAGTTGGTATTGGTAAAGGATTGAGATTTTGGGGCGGGGTTGCATATTGATGCGGTGCATGAGGGTTTTGTGGACGTTGGTTTGGTGTGTTTTTGGGAGGTGCTGGGTTCTTTGTATTTTGTTGGTTGATGTCGGGGACATTCAAGGTGAGTGATAAGTTTGCCAAGTTGCGGTCCTGCTCAAGCTCTTCTTGTACCTCCAGTATCTTTTGTTCCAACCTCAAGACTAGATCATTTGGTGTTGGAGTACTCCGACCGTCTAAAGTTTCTGCGTTCTCAGCATTCTCCTTTCGAATACCACTTAAGTCGTTCATTTTTTCTATTCCTTTTCCTTTTGTGTTACTTGGAGGAGGAGGAGGAGGATGACCTCTAGATCTGGTGTGATATGCTGATGATGCTAGTATGAGCGAACCAACCTTAGGGAATAGGAATAAAGAATAAAGAAAAACAAAAAAAGGTAAACAAGTCAGTAAGGATTATGAAATGTTTGCAATATTTAAACACATATTTTGCGGGAATATTGTCCTAATTTTGGAACCTCATTGTGGCCGTGGTAAGAGTAGAGACAAATAAATTTGAAGAAATTTAGTGCCAATAATTGCCTCATTTCATTAATGTAAAAGTAAACAAACCAAAACGAAACTAACTAAGATAATGTTGCTAATGGCACTTGGCCTTATTACATTTGAAAGGAAAACAAGTAAATCTAATCTTCTTGGTCTCAGAAGGACCCTCTCTAGACTGGATGCTCTTGTCGATCAACTCTCCCAGCTCGCACAGGTTCAACAGCAGGAATGCCCTTGCCAAATGCCCTCCTTCATTTCCCTAAGCGTTCTGGCAGTCAGTGACCCTTTTTCTCATCTTCCCTTCCAACTCCATTAAACTGTACTCCAGATATTCCAGCCTCTCGTTGGATTTGATAGCTCTTTCGTTCCACTCATTAATTATCTCCATGTCGGCCTTATGCTGCGCCATATGTTCAGCTTTAGACTCTCAAACTCTTTTCCGCAGCTTGTTGTACTTCACCTCTGCTTCAGCAACCTCGTCTATGACCCTGTTTCCTGGCCCAGCACTTGGCTCAAAGACCCTAGCTATGTTGTACTCCAACTATGAAGGGTAAAGGTACGAGTGGCCCGCATGATATCTGTCTGGCTCGATAGTATCCTTCTCCACAATAATCTTCAAGGTCCACATATGTTGTGCTTAATTCTTATACGAGATGGCATCACCTTGGAAATCAGCTCCGAAGTGGCACATTTTAGCAACCCGTGGTATGACCTGTCTCCTGCCTGCTTGTCTCATAACCCCGAGAGGAGCGTAAAGATATATGCCCCTTAAACCAATCAACACCAAGTGTGGAAAATCTCTGGATCTGATAATGAACTCATTGGTAGGGAACCACTCGAACATCCACTAGACCTGATCCTCGGTCAAATTTTAGAAAAGCTGTACCCATCCCACAGCGTCCTTCGGTTGAGCAAACATGTCTGGAATATAGTTCATTCTTTTGGGATGATGGAAGTCTATGTGATCATTCCACGGCCTTTGCGGAAATTCTTAACGGTATTGTCCCTTTTGGAGATGTTCTAACAACCAGACCTGTAACAGCAAGTTGCAACCCTCGAAGAACCTGAACCACTTCTGACATCGCTCCAAAGCCCGGTACATGTCTGCAACGATCATAGGGACGATAATGTATGTCTCCCCCTTGATCCCGTCCGTCAGAGTTTTGGTCATCATGGCCAGCCTAGTATGGATTCTATCCCCTTGGATTCGGAATACTAGCATGCCCAAAAAACACATAATAAACACGAAGACCCTACGAAAAATCCAACCCAAGGAGGTGATTGAGAACTCATCATCAAAAATACAGTAAGAGCGACTATGACCGTATTGCTCATAAAAGAAGTCAAAAGGTATGTAGGAGTCCTTCAGGCATTTCAAGTTGTCATTTTCTTCAGGCTTATCATCTTCAGAAATCCCCTAGCAGTGCGATTTTCAGGTGCTAACAGATTAGGGCTATCCCAAGGCAACCCAGCAAATCCTCCTATTTTTTCTAGAAGGGGAGTCATTTATATGTTTCCAAAATGGAACACATCCCTTTCCTTGTCCCAAAACATAGTTGCAACCTCGATCAACATTTTGTTGCGCTGAAGATGCAACAGAGAGGGCAAGTTTCCTAAAACTCATTTCACATGGTTTTGGTCACATGAAGGAAAATCCCTTCACCAATCTATCAAAAGTGAGGGTATGCTACCGACCATACCAAATCTGGGGACTTCGTGCCTCATTTTCTGCAAAACAAGAGAGAGTTAGGCCCTTTGCCCCTCCAGGTTCGTCTATTTATACAGTAATGATTAGCATATTGGCACTTATTTCTCCAAATTAATGCATATAATCATGGTTACGTGCGCTTGGATTATGGAAAACCCGATGAACTTTGGACAAGGCTTGTCTTATAGGGCTATTATGCGGACAACATATTAACCCGGCTAGGTTTAACCATGATGCATGTACAATTAATCAGAGTAAGCTGCTATAGAGGTCTAAATTGGGACCCTCAAGCGGACAACTTGAGGGGGAAAGGCACAGAACCATCGAACGCACCGCTTATCGACTAGTTTTACCGTAAATACGCCTTTTCGAATTTAAAGGGTGATATATAGGAAGAGCGCAAACACTCATCAAGCATTGCTATAGGATTAATTACGCACGAGTAGAATATGATGTTGAGCATGATTTATGCAGCAATAAATAGCATGTTGTCAAGTATTTGCACGTAAGGAAAATAATAAATGCAGTATTTAAATAATTGAAAGACAGTTACAGAAAAGAAAACAAAGAGACAAGTCAGTTTTAGGAAAATAAAGAAATCATAAATGCTTGAAAATAGACAATTGAATTCAAATAAGAGGAAATGGTACGTGGGATAGAGCATGCTTGGACTAATTCAAAAAATAAGTTCGTTATGGTAAGAGCCTAAAATATCCCCAGCAGAGTCGCCATGCTGTCGCGCTCCCTTTTTTTCCTTTTTGCGGGGAAGTTCGGGTTTCAACATTCATGGGGGAACAACTCGTTTCCTTTTGGGAATTGGGAATTTGAAGAGTCGTCACCTAATGGATTATGGTGCGTTATGACACCTAGAGTAATTAACTCATGTAACTAGTTTGCATTACCAGAGATTAGGGTAAGGACTCGAAATAACCTTGAGGGGAAGGTGTTAGGCACCCCTCGCGGTCCACAACAGTGGGTCCCCACCAAACTTAAACTATGTGAATTAGTCCTTTTAATAAGTAAAAAGTTTCAACACGCATTTTCAAATAAAGGTAGTTTTCTCATTCTAAGTACATGTATGATTCAAGTAATGAAAATAAGAGAGAGGTTTGAACAGCTTACGCATGTAAAGAAAATGGAGTTTATAGAATTTAAAAACATAAGGGAATCGGGAAAGGGAAGTCCTAGGTTGATTAGCCTATAGGATCATACCCATGCAATGCCCGATAATCACTCCTCAATGAGGGGCTACACGTGACAATAACGCGCAGTCATCATATCCTTTTACTACCCATTACCCTCCCCTTAGTGGTTATAAGCGAGTTTAATTGATGACCTCTAAGCTTGCTACTACCTGTCCCTTCCTTATAGTCCTGGAGGAATTTGGGACCTCTAAATCTGGACAGTTCTAGACAGCCTAAAGTTTATAAAAGGTAAAAATCTAGGCGACAGGCAAATAACATATAGGACAAGCAAATAAGGACAATCAGTTAGAAGGCTCACATTTACCTCCGCATGTATATATGCAAACAAACATCACGTCTAAAACACAGATTTTTCAGAAGAAAGCTCAGAGATTCTAAGAACATGGTATCTAGATGAATGTTACAGATTCAGGATATGAATAAGGAAAGTGGTAGAATCCTAACCAGTTTGCCTACTGGTTTTACAACTTGTTAAACCCGGATAATTTCACATATAAACACAACTAGTTTCAAAGTTATTTAACGACCTAAGGCTTTCCTAAGTGTGTATATGCAGTCACAGTTCTCAGGGGACATTTTTGAAGTTTTTTATCTTATAGGCATGCTTTCTAGTGATATTAATTAACACAACGCTAAAGGCTATTAAAGAAACGAGTAGGATAATTGATTAAACAGATTCATAACCTACAGGCATGATTTCTGTTATTAAGGCTGATTTTAGATCCTATAGACATGATTTCTAATTAAAACTAATTTTAGATCCTATAGGCATGCTTTCTAATTAAAATTGATTTTAGATCCTATAAGCATGATTTCTAATTATGTAAAGTAAAGCAGGCAGAATTTATTCGAACCAAAGCAGAACCCTATAGGCATATTATCTAACAAAACATATTTGAACCAAAATGAACCCTATAGGAATGTTATATAACAAAACACATTTGAATCGAAATGAACCCTATAGGCATGTTATCTATCCAACTTTATCCACAGTATACAACTACCCTCCCTTTTCACTAGTCACCCCATTATCTGTTTACAATCAACTATTATAGACCAATGATTGAATAAAAAGTTGCATAAATAGAATAGAAATTAAGCTATAGGGAGCCTGAAGTAGGCCCAAAGCAAATCTTGGTGTACCAGGCCTTCACTAGTCTCAAATGCCCAAAGTTTCGTAGCCAATTTCGTGTCTAGGTGTGTCAGAGTTCCCTAAGGACCTCAAGGATACCGGGCAATGCTCACACCCAGACCTTTCTCAAATAAGGACTGATTTATGTGCAGTGTGGAAGAGCCAGCCCTGATATGCCAGAGTTCAGAGAGATCTCAAGGATCTCTAAGCAGTACACATACTAGAGGGGCAAGACTTAATAATCTAAGAATAAGCGAGAGTAATTGACATGATTTGAAAGAGTTTGGTAAACAGTTTAAAGAAGGGTTTTAGGAATGGAAAGATTTTCTAAAAATCTGTACTAATTTAGTGGTAAAACAGTAGTTAGAAAAGCATGGGAAACAATTTGCAATCAGAACACAAATCACGGAACAAACAGCTTTAGAAAATACTTTAGGGCAAACAGATTCCACACATGGGGAGAAAGGATGACACACATAGAATACACCCTAGTGTATAAGCAAACAGATGCACAAACTTCTTAAGAAGTTGTAGAATTGACAAGTTAATCACAAAGATTACATCAAAGACATGTTGAGAACACATAGATCTTGGACATGACCAATACACACAATTAGAGTACTTTGAAGGGCTAGATGGCTTAGTAGGATCTCATTAGTAAAGTAGAGTAGGCAAGACTTAGATGAACAAACTAAGCAAGCACTTTATAAAACATTCATAGTTTAGAAATACTAATCACAAGCAGGATTTAGACATGCTGGGTGAGACAGTAAACAAACAATGTAGCTAGGACATGCTAATGAGCAAACAAGATGCATGCAATTATCACAAGGCGGGATTGGGCATGCTAAACAGTAAACAGATCCTTGTGGGTAAATAAACTAGCCATAGCTTCTAACAGAACAAACTCCAACATGCTAAGTGAGACAATAGTTAGGCGGCGTGATCTAGGCATGCTGGTTACATATTGAGCAACATGATAGTAAAATAATAAACATATATTGGAAGTCACACTAATAAACTGAAACAACAAAGAAACACATAGTTTTGCAATTTGAATTGAATCAGGACATACCAGTTAAGGAGAGAATACAGAGTATAGAGCAGAAATGGTGCAAATAGCCAGCCTTGGCTTACAGCCGGCTAAGTTAATGAGAATTGCAAGTAACAGAAGAGAATAGAGAGCTTTTGAGAGTGTGAGAGTGTTGATGAACTAAAAATGTTCGTGTCTAAGAAGTTAAAATAAAGAGTTTATATAGCAGTTCAAGAGTAGAGCAAATAAGGTAAAGTAATCAATAATCAGCAATTAAGGGATTTCAGAATCAATCACACAAAGATTCAGCATAGTCTTCTCCTTTAGTTAAAGAAAATTAGCCAGCGGTAATGACATGAACTAATTAAGGTAAGAGGTTCAATCAGACTGAGAAAGAAGTAAGAGTTAGAGGCCTTATTAAGGAAAGGAGTTCAAATCAAACCAAAATAAAGAACTTCAGAATAAAATAGTCAAGGGTTTAATTAGGGAAAGAATTATGTAAAGAATCAGTAAATATATAGCGTTCAAATAAGTCAAGAACGATAAGTTAAGGTCACAAACATGGAAATAACCAAGAATCATGCACACGAATTTTTAACGAAGCAAATCACTCAACAATTCTGGAAAGAACGTATCAATTCCCATAAACAAATAGGTTGAGTAAAGATTTTAGGAACACAGAGAGATTAGACGGAAAATAATTCAAAACCCTAATTTGAAAACACTTAAAGAAAAAAACTTGAAAGCATGTCAACACACAGAGATTCGAACAAACAGAAATCATAGAAGTCAAAACTTGAAGTATCATAGTGTTTAAAATTGATTAGTAGTAAAGAAATAAAAGAACACAAAAGAATAACCATAGAAGTTTGAAAATGCTTCAGATACCCAGAGGTTCGACCAACAAACAACAAGAAAGTAAACTCTAATATAACAAAAATGTTCAAAAATCGATTAACCAGAAAGAAATTAGGGAACTTTTTAGGAAAATTAGCGATGAACTCATGATTGCTCCAGATCTACGAAGATCTGAACCGATTCAAGTCCAAACATTAGGTTCCTTGAAGAAAGGAGAAAGGGTAAAGAGAATCTGGCATCAAGGATTTGAACCGTGAGACTTTGATAGAAATCATTCACGGACCATAAACGGACTTTTGAAGAGCTTAGAGCGAGATCTGGACCAGATCTCTTCGAAGTTCTTCCATGAAATCACACAATCAAGCGACCAAGGGAGATATGAGACAAGTAGAGATCTCGTACAGCATGGGAAGCCATAGATCGGATAGGGATCAAAGGGATTAGGGCTGACTTTGGGAGGCGGCGGCTAGGATTAGGTTTAGGTCTTAGAGAGAATGGAGAGGAGAGGGTTTCAGGGCAGCTATTTGGTGAGAATGGCCGGGTTTGGGGGGGAGGGGGGCGGGGTCGTTTGGAACTAAAAAAGGAAAGGGGTAATGGTGGTCGTTGATCTTTGTGATCAACGACCGAGATTGAAAAGATTTGGGGTCGGGATGGATATTATAGGTTTGGGCTGGGTAGATTTGGGCTGGTTTAATTGAATTGGGGTTAAAATTGGGCTAGGTAATTAGGCTAAATCGGAAATTAAGAGGGCTATTTGTTAAATACCCTATTTAATTGATAAAACAATTTTTAAAAATAACTAATAAGCTGTAAAAAAATGATTTTCATGCCTGAAATATTTTCAAGTAATTGCTTAATATTTTAAAAATTTAAAAGGCTATTTCTGGAAACATAATGTAATAATGCATGCATAGACTATAATTGCAAAGTAATTACAATTGCAATCTAAAAGTACAAATGTGGCTATATATGCAATAATTGAAACTTAGTACAAATGCAAATGATAAATTAAGCCACAAAATTATTATATAAAAATATCTGTGATGCAATCAATGATTGTTTTATAAATAAAATATTGGAATATATTAATAAAAAAAAACTAAAATGCAGAAATTGTGTATAAAATACTAATTGATGCCAAGGCATAGTTTTTTTTGAAAATATTTTGGAAAAAATTGGGTATCAACAAGCCGACCATCTATCAAGGCTGGAAAATCACGACCATATGGAGGAGGGTGGCCAAATTAAAGAAGTATTTCCTGATGAGCAACTTTTTGCTATAACCCAAGACCCTCCCCCATGGTACGCAGACTATGTGAATTATCTTGCGAGTGGGGCACTTCCTCCTGAAATTGAATCTGAAGCTAGAAAGAGGTTTCTGCATGATGTGAACTTCTACTATTGGGATGAGCCATATTTTATACAAGCAATATGCTGATCAGTTGATGAGGAGATGCATTCCAGAAAATGAGGTAGAATTGGTGTTGTATGACTGTTATGCATCACCTTATAGGGGCCATCATGGAGGAGATAGAACAGCTGCAAAAGTACTACAATCCTGTCACTTTTGGCCAACTTTATTCAAGGATGCCTATGCATTTGTTAAGAAGTGTGACCAATGTCAGAGAACAGGAACAATCACAAGGAGGCATGAGATGCCTTTGAATAACATCCTGGAGGTTGATATTTTTGATGTGTGGGGGGGGGGGGGTAGATTTTATGGGACCATTCCCATCGTCCAGAGGAAATAAACACATTTTGCTCGCAGTTGACTATGTGTCAAAATGGGTAGAGGCAGTTGCCTTGCCAACAAATGATGCCATGGTGGTAGTTGCGTTTGTGAAAAAGACATATTTTCGAGGTTTGGGACTCCACGTGCCTTAATTAGCGATGAGGGGACTTATTTCTGCAATCGGTTGTTGAATAATCTTCTAGGTAAAGATGGAGTCTGCCATAGAGTTGCTATAGCATATCATCCTCAAACAAGTGGGCAAGCTGAGGTGTCGAACAGAGAAATAAAGCAAATGTTAGAGAAGACGGTGAGTGTGAATAGAAAGGATTGGGCTGCGAAGTTAGATGATGCCTTGTGGGCATATAGAACTTCATACAAAACGCCAATTGGGGCGTCGCCTTATAAGCTTGTTTAAGAGAAGGCATGTCACTTGCCTATTGAACTTGAACACAAAGCGTATTGGTCCATTAAGAAGTTGAACATGGACCTTGACACCGCGGGTGAGAAAAGACTCTTGCAGTAAAATGAATTAGATGAGTTCAGGCTGCACTCTTATGAAAACACTAAGCTATATAAAGAGAAGACTAAAAGATGGCATGACAAACGTATCAAGCCACGTCACTTCGAGCTAGGACAACAAGTATTATTGTTCAATTCTAGGCTAAAGTTATTTCCTGGGAAGTTAAAATCGAGATGGTCAAGCCCTTTTGAGGTGGTGAGAGTCACTCCTTATGGTGCAATTGAGCTGCGAGCTTTAAATGGTGAAAGAAAATTTTTGTGAATGGACATAGAGTTAAGCACTATTGGGAGGAATAATTCATCGTGAGAAGACCCAAGTTGTACTTGTTAATGAGTAAGCGAGGCCATGCATCGTGCTGTGACGTTAAATCAGGCACTTGTTGGGAGGCAACCCATCTTTACTGTTTTCTTTTAGTTTATTTATTTATTTATTATTATTATAGTATTTTTTTTGTTTTGTAGGATTATAAGAATAGGAAGCGCAGCCATTTGAAGAGTGTAAAAGCGAGTTAGATGGTGAGAACTAAGTGTGAGGTGCCACAACAAGGACGATGCATTGGGGAAGTCTGAGTACCTCGTGAGCCGCTATTGCTTCAGCCTTTGGCCTACCATGGAGTCTCTTTTACCTCTTGTTATTTATAGTGTGCATTGAGGACATTGCACAATTATAAGTATGGGATGAGGATATTGTTTGGGTAAGTTTCTGTGCTATTTTAGCTTAGTTGTAATACTCGTTCTTAGTGTAGAGTTTTTGTTAAAATCGAAAAAAAAACAGAAAAATTGGACTTTTTCGACGATGGATCTCCTAGACAGGATCTCCTAGACAATTTTCTTGAGGGATTTAAGTCTAAAGAAAAAAGACAAAAAGATTTTCTTTGTAGGTAGTGTAGCAATTCCCCCTTGGTTTTTCTTTGTGTCGCGGTTCTTTTCCAAGGGTTTTATTTGAACTGGGTATAGTTAGTTTTATTTTTTTTCGGAGCAGTAGCCATTGTGCTATAAATTGAATTGAAGCAATATCTTTTAACTTTGTCATGCCTTAAGAATAGTGAGTACTTTGGTTGTAACGTTTAGGCTCAATTTTTGACTCTTGTATAAGTACCTTAAATTGTATTGTCACGACCCCGGTTCGCCCTCCATGAACCATTGAGACGACACCTAGTCCTCTATGACTAGGTAAGCCTAAATTGCGGAAGATAACCAAAATATGGAATAAATACAAATTAGAACAGAAATGAAAAATGATAAAATGATGTTTAAAAGTGCCGCTCGGCATACACAATATTTAACTCTCAAAAACCAATACATATCTCCAAGACCCGGAAACCCATGAATCACAAGCTAAGGATCACTACTCAGTACTCTAACTCCAAAATATCTAACAAGGAAAAGAAATACAGAAGGGCAAATGTTTAAAGCTAGAATAGAAAGGGACTCCTCGGTATGCGGATGCGGAAGATATACCTTGAAGTCGCTGGAGCAGTTGCCTTACCTAAGTGTGATAGGACTGAGTCGCAGTACCTGGATCTGCACATGAAAAACATGCGCAGAAGGGGCATGAGTACACCACAGCGGTACTCAGTAAATGCCAAGCCTAACCTCGGTCGGGTAGTGACTAGGAAGGTCAGGGACCTACTGAAGTTAAATAAAGTATAAAGTTGACAGTGTAGAACAGAATAGTATAAATAAATACAGCAGTAAAAGTAACACAGGATATAAAAAGGGCAACAACAACTATTACAAAGACAAGGCAAAACATGGAAAGAAATGCGGCTTAGCACCAAAATAACAACCGGGGATCTCCCAAGATACCGTCCTGTAGTCCCATATGTACATATCCAATGGATCTCTCGGGATCCCGTCCCGTAGTCCAACTCATAGTGCGCGGGGATCTACCGTAATCCCGTTCCGTAATCCCAAATGTAAATACCTAGTACTGGGGGAATCTACCGGGTACATTCCCATAGTTCCATATAATTGTGTAGGGGGATCTACCGGAATCCCACATCCGTAGTCCTAAAATAAATACACAGCAACAACAGGGGGGAGCTACTGGAATCCCACATCCGTAGTCCCAACGTAAATACACAGTAGCAGCAGGAAAATATTCAGAAATGGCAATTTCATATTAAGGCGAACAAGTAATTCTAGCCTAGCATGCTGCACATAATTCAGGTAAGGCAGTTTGAGCAAGTACAACAATTAAATCACTTAGACATGATTTCCTAAGCTAACAACATGCTTAATAGTGCAAGTAATAAAAATAGGAAAGGAAATATACTAGTAATTACTTAAAGAAAACCGGATTTCCAACAATTAGCACAAGTACGCACTCATCACCTCACGTACAAGGCAGTTCAATTACCAAATATACCAAATCCTAAGGGGAAGGTCCCCCACACAAGGTTAGACAAGCCATTTACCTCGAACCGGCTCAAAAGCAACCCGAAACCACGCTCTTGGCATGAGTACTCGACTCCAAATGGCCAAAATCTATTCAATTCAATTGCATAATGTAAATAACACTTCAAGTAACTAATTTTACAAAGAAATTCTAAGCTAATACGCGAAATTAGGTAAAATAACCAAAACTCCCTCGGGCCCACATCTCGAAATCGGGTAAAATTTATATTTTTAGAATCCTCACACTCCCCCGAGTTCATACATACCAAAATTATCCAAATCTAAGGTCAAATTTCCAATCAAAAGTCGAATTCTAGGTCTAAGAACTTTCTTCCAACTTTTCCCCAATTTTTCATCTCCAATCCGAAATTAAATGATGAATTCATGTTTGGATTAATGAGTTACAAGCAAAAAGGAGTTAAAAATCATTACCCAATCAATATATCAAAAAATACCTCAAAACCTCGCTTAAATCCGAGCTCCCAAATTTTTGTTTTCACAAAAAAGGCTAAGCCTCGACTTTGAAATTTTATATTCTGCCCAGACGCGTTCTTCTTCGCGAATGCGAGACTACTATCGCAAACGAGATGCACAAAAAAATCTACTGACCAACTTCCTCTTTCGCAAATGTGAGGTCCACTTGCGAATGCGTAGCTCACACTAGCAGACCCTACGCGAACGCGGGGACCATGTCGCGAATGCGAAGACCAACGGGTCCATACCTTCGCGAATGCGGGACCTTATCGCGAACACGAAGCATGATTCAGTTGCTTTACCTAGATGCTCTACGCGAACGCGAGACCCTCTCGCGAACGCGATGAATGTTTCCTCTACAACACAACAGCAGAAAATGCGCAATCTTCCCAAGTCCAAAAATGGTCCGTTGAGCATCCGAAACACACCCGAGGCACCCGGGACCTCAACCAAACTTACCAACCAATCCTAAAACATCATTCAAACTTGTTTCAACCTTCGGAACACTCAAAACAACATCAAAACACCTATTCTTCATCGGATTCAAGCCTAAGAATTCCAAAAACTCTAAAAATACACTTTCGATCAAAAAGTCTATCAAACCTCATCCGAATGACCTGAAATTTTGCATACACATCACATTAAACACTACAGAGCTACTCCAACTTCTGGATTTCCATTCCAACCCTCGGATCAAAATCTCACTATCGAACCGGAAACTTCAAAAATTCAACTTTCAGCATTTCAAGCTTAAATTAGCTACGGACCTCCAAAACACAATCCGAACACGCCCTTAAGCGCAAAATCACCCAACGAAGCTAACAGAACCATCAGATTTCCATTCCGAGGCCGTCTTCACATTGTTCCGACTATGACCAACTTTCCAAGCAATGTTCTTTGACCTCAGCTTTCTAACTTGCCTGTCCACTATTGCCACTGGCTCCTCAACATAAGATAGATCCTTCTCCAACTAGACTGAACTGAAATCCAACACGTGCGATGGATCACCGTGATACCTCCAGAGCATCGAAACATGAAATACCGGATGAACTCCTGCCAAGATGGGAGGTAAGGCAAGCTTATAAGCAACCTCCCCAACATGCCTCAATATCTCAAAAGGGCCAATAAACCTCGAACTCAACTTTCCCTGCTTCCCAAATCACATAACGCCCTTCATAGGCCAAACCTGAAGCAGAAGCCGCTCTCCAACCATATAGGAAACATCACTAACCTTCCGGTCCGCGTAACTCTTCTATCTGGACTGGGCTGTGCGGAGTCTATCCTGAATCACCTTAACCTTATCCAAAGCATCCTAAACTAAGTCAATGCCCAATAATCTGGCCTCACTCAGCTCAAACCAACCCACCAGGGATCTACACCATCTACCATATAAAGCCTCATACGGTGCCATCTAAATTTTGATCTGATAGCTGTTGTTGTAAGCAAACTCCGCCAATGGCAAGAACGGATCCCAAGACCCTCTAAACTCAATCACACACGCACGGAGCATATCCTCAAGAATCTGAATAGTCCACTCAGTGCATATCCGTCTGCGGGTGAAATAATGTACTCAACTCCACCCGAGTACCCAACTCATGCTGAACGGCTCTCTAGAACCGTAATGTGAACTGAGTACCTCTATCTAAAATGATGGAAACCAGAATACCATGTAGACGAACAATCTCCCGAATATAGATCTCGGCCAACCGCTCCGAGGAATAAGTAGCACATATAGGAATAAAGTGAGTGGACTTGGCCAGCCGATCCACAATCACCCAAATAGCATCGAACTTTCTCAAAGTCCATGGGAGCCCAACTATGAAGTCCATGGTGAGACACTCCCACTTCCACTCCGGAATCTCTATCTGCTGAAGCAACCCACCCGGTATCTGGTGTTCATACTTCACCTGCTGACAGTTGAGGCACCGAGATACAAATCCAACTATATCTTTCTTCATCTGCCTCCACTAGTAGTGCTGCCTCAAATCCAGATACATCTTCGCGGCACCCGGATGAATGGAATACCGCAAGCTATGGGCCTCCTCCAGAATCAACTCCCGAAGCCCATCAACATTGGGTACACAAATCCGACCCTGCATCCTCAATACCCCATTATCACCAATAGTCACATCTCTGGCATCATCGTGCTGAACCTTGTCCTTGAGGAAAATCAAATAAGGGCCATCATACTGTCGCTCCCTGATACGATCAAATAAGGAAGACCGAGAAACCACGCAAGCTAAAACCCGACTAGGCTCCGAAAGATCCAATCTCACAAATTGGTTGGCTAAGGCCTGAACATCCATCGCCATAGGCCTCTCCGATGCTGGTAAATAAGCCAAACTCCCCAAACTCTCTGCCCGGTGACCCAAAGCATCGGCCACCACATTGGCCTTGTCCGGGTGATACAAAATAGTGTGTCATAGTCCTTCAGCAACTCTAACCACCTCCTTTGGAACAAATTTAGATCCTTTTGCTTGAACAGGTGCTACAAGCTCCGATGGTCACTATAAATCTCACAGGGAACCCCATATAAATAATGGCGCCAAATCTTCAGGGCGTGAACAATAGCAGCTAACTCAAGGTCGTGGACAGGGTAATTCTTCTCATGTATCTTCAATTGTCTTGATGTGTAGGCAATCACCCTACCATCATATATCAACACCACTCCGAGGCCAATCCTCGAGGCATCATAATTGACCGTATAAGACCCCGAACTTGTAGGCAACATCAAAATTGTGGCTGTAGTCAAAGCTGTCATGAGCTTTTGAAAGCTCATCTCACACTCCTCCGTCCACTGGAACAGAGCACCCTTCTGGGTCAACCTGGTCATGGGGGCTGCAATCGATGAAAACCCTTTCATAAAACAATGGTAGTAACCCGCCAAGCCAAGGAAACTGTGGATCTCCGTAGCTGAGGATGGTTCGGGCCAACTCTGCATGACCTCTATTTTCTTGGGATCCGCCTGAATGCCCTCACTCGATACCACGTGGCCTAGGAATGACACTGAATCCAACCAAAACTCATATTTTGAGAACTTAGCATATAACTTCTTCTCTTTCAGAGTCTAAAGCACAGTCCTCAGGTGCTGCTCATAATCTTCCCGACTCCGGGAATACACCAGAATATCATCAATAAAGACAATGACGAACGAGTCAAGATATGGCTGGAACACACTGTGCATCAAATGCATAAAGGCTGCTGGGGTATTGGTCAGCCCAAATAACATAACAAGGAACTCGTAATGACCATACCGAGTCCTGAAGGCAGTCTTCGGGATATCTGGTTCCCGAATCTTCAACTGATGGTAACCTAAGCGCAAATCAATCTTAGAAAACACCCGCGCGCCCTGAAGCTAGTCAAACAGATCATCAATACGAGGCAAGGGATAACGGTTCTTCACTTTAACCTTGTTCAACTGGCGATAATCAATACACATACGCATAGAACCATCCTTTTTCTTCATAAACAAGATAGGAGCACCCCAAGGTGATACACTGGGCTGAATAAAACCCTTATCAAGCAATTCTTGTAACTGATCCTTCAAATCCTTCAACTCAGGAGGAGCCATACAATACGGAGGAATAGAATTGGGCTGAGTGCCCGGCAACAGATCAATACCAAAATCAATATCTCTATCAGGCAGCATGCCTGGAAGGTCAGCTAGAAACACATCAGGAAAATCCCGTACTACTGGAACTTAATCAACTAAAGGGGTATCAATACTGACATCTCTCACATAAGATAAATATGCGTCACACCCCTTCTTAACCATACGATGATCTTTAAGAAAAGAAATAACTCTGCTGGGAGTGTGATCTAAAGTACCCCTCCACTCAACATGCGGTACACCTGGCATAGCCAGCGTCACGGTTTTGGCGTGACAATCAAGAATAGCATAATGGGGCGACAATCAGTCCATGCCCAAGATAATGTCAAAATCTACCATGCTGAGCAACAATAGATTGACTCTGGTCTTAAAACCATTAAGAACAACCAAACACGACCGATAAACGCGGTCTACAATAAGAGAATCTCCCACAGGAGTAGAAACATAAATAGGGAAACTCAAAGAATCCTAAGATATACCCAAATACGGAGAAAAATAAGAAGACACATAAGAATAAGTGGAGCTTGGATCGAATAGAACTAATTCATCTCTATGAAAAACCAGTATAATACCTGTAATGACAGAATCGGAGGCAACAACCTCGGTACGGGAAGGAAGGGCATAGTATCGGGCCTGGACTCCCCCTCTAGGGTGACCTCTACCTCCCCGACCTCCACCTCTGGCTAGATGAGCAGGTGGGGTAGCAACTGGAGCTGTAACCATAGCTTGAGAACTCTGCGGGGCACGTTGTGGCTGAGAAATCTGTGGAGGTGCATCCCTCCCAAGTCTAGAGCAATCCCTCAACATATGACGTGTGTCACCACACTCAAAACAAGCTCTGGGAGGACGTGGTGTCTGTGACTGGCTCGAACTAGGTCTGCTGGACTAACCTCTAAAATCACCCCGCGTAGGAGGCGCGCTAGATACCTGTGGTGCATAATAAGGCTCTTGAGGTCTAGGAGGAGCTGGAATGCCACTAGCTGCTAGAAGAGCTGAATGAACAAGTTGACTTATATAACCCCTACCATGATGACCTGTTGTTGGGGCACAGGCACCAGAGAAATGGCCCGACTCTCGAGACCTCTTGGCCTCCCTCTCCTCTCTCTCCCTAGCATGCATACCCTCAATCCTCCTAGCAATGCTCACCACCTGCAGATAAGAAATATCCATCTCCAACTCACGAGCCATACTAGACCTGATGCTGGGAATAAGGCCCTCAATAAACCGGTGAACCCTCTTGCGAACAGTATAAACCAAGACCGGTGTATGCCTAGCCAAACTAGTGTAACAGACAACATACTCTGAGACAATCATAGCACCCTGGCACAAATTCTCAAACTCTACACGCCATGCGTCTCTGAGGCTCTAAGGAACATACTCTCTCAGGAACAGATCTGAAAACTGAGTCCAAGTCAGTGAGCAGCCTCATCCGGACTGTCTAACTCATAGGTGCGCCACCACTCATAGGCGGCTCCTCGAAGCTGGAAGGTAGTGAAGGAAACCCCGCTCGATCCTAATATACCCATGGTACGGAGAATGCGGTAACTCTCATCTAGAAATCCCAGAGCATCCTTCGATGCTAGACCGCTGAATACGTGAGGCTTGTACCTCTTGAACCTCTCAAGCCTCAACTGCTCCTCCTCGAAAGTCATTGCCCTGACCTCGGGCTAAAATGGCACTGTAGGCGGTACAATTATAATCTTAAGGACCTGCTCAACATGCACTCGCTACTCAGGAGTGTGGGCGGCGGGAGTCTGTGCTCCTCCCCCAGCCTGAGATGTAGCTGCCGCAAGGGGAAGTAACCCTGCCTGAGCCAGAGTGGTGTACTTGCTCATGAACTGTGCCAGAGTCTCCTGAAAAGCTAGAGTAGTAGTAGTAGTATGTGTGTCAGGTGCCTAGACTCCTGCCGGAACTGCTGATGGTACTTCGACGGCGGCTCGCGTAGGTGCTCTGGCTGAACCACGTGCGCATCCTCGGCCTCTACCCCAGCCCCATCCTTTGACCACTGCAGTAGGGGGTGCGGGTGCCTGATTATCTTGGATAGCACGTGTCCTCACCATCTGTGAGAGAATAGAAGAGAGAAGTTTAGAATTGTGATGTCAAAATATCGCACGACACGGAAATTAAATGAAGTGGAATTTTCCTAACAGTTACATAGCCTCTCGTAGATAAGTATAGACGTCTCAGTACCGATCAGCGAGACTCTAATAAACCGGCTTGTGATATATGACTCATATGAACCTAGAGCTTTAATACCAACTTGTCATGACCCCGGTTCGCCCTCCATGAACCATCGAGATGGCACCTAGTCCTCTACGACTAGGTAAGCCTAAATTGCGGAAGATAACCAAAATGTGGAATAAATACAAATTAGAACATAATGAAGAGTGATAAAATGATTTTTAAAAGTGCCGCTCGGCATACACAATATTTAACTCTCAGAAACCAATACATATCTCCAAGACCCGGAAACCCATGAATCACAAGCTAAGGATCACTACTCAGTACTCTAACTCCAGAATATCTAACAAGGAAAGGAAATACAGAAGGGCAAATGTTTAAAATCTAGAATAGAAAAGGACTCCTCGATCTGCGGATATGGCAGATATACCTCAAAGTCGCTGGAGCAGTCGCCTCGCCTAAGTATGATAGGACTGAGTCGCAGTACCTGGATCTGCGTATGAAAAACATGCGCAGAAGGGGAATGAGTACACCACAGCGATACTCAGTAAGTGTCAAGCCTAACCTCGGTCGGGTAGTGACGAGGAAGGTCAGGGCCCTACTGAGGTTAAATAAAGTATAAAGTTGACAGTGTAGAACAAAACAGTATAAATAAATACAACAGTAAAAGTAACACATGATATAAAAAGGGCAACAATAGCTATTACAAAGACAAGGCAAAACACGGAAAGAAATGTGACTTAGTACTAAAATAACAACCGGGGATCTCCCAGGATACCGTCCTATAGTACTATATGTACATATCCAATGGATCTCTGGGGATCCCGTCCCGTAGTCCAACTCATAGTGCGCGGGGATCTACCAGAATCCCGTTCTGTAGTCCTAAATGTAAATACCCAGTACTGGGGGAATCTACCAGGTGCATTCCCGTAGTTCCATATAATTGTGTAGGGGGATCTACCGGAATCCCACATCCGTAGTCCCAATGTAAATACACAGTAGCAACAGGAAAATATTCAGAAATGACAATTTCATATTAAGGCGAACAAGTAATTCTAGCCTAGCATGCTGCACAGAATTCAGGTAAGGCAGTTTGAGCAAGTAAAGCAATTAAGTCACTTAGACATGCTTTCCTAAGCTGGCAACAGGCTTAATAGTATAAGTAATAAAAACAGTAAAGGAAACATACTAGTAATTACTTAAAGAAAACAGGATTTCCAACAATTAGCACAAGTATACACTCGTTACCTCACGTACAAGGCATTTCAATTACCAAATATACCAAATCCTAATGGGAAGGTTCCCCACACAAGGTTAGACAAACCACTTACCTCGAACCAGCTCAAAATCAACCTGAAACCACGCTCTTGCCACGAGTACTTGACTCCAAATGGCCAAAATCTATTCAATTCAATTACATAATGTAAATAACACTTCAAGTAATTGATTCTACAAATAAATTATAAGCTAATACGTGAATTAGGTAAAATGACCAAAATGCCCCTCGGGCCCATGTCTCGGAATCGGGTAAAATTTATATTTTCAGAATCCTCACACTCCCCCGAGTTCATGTATACCAAAATTATTCAAATCTAAGGTCAAATTCCCAATCAAAAGTCAAATTCTAGGTCTAAGAACTTTCTTCCAACTTTTTCCCAATTTTTCATCTCCAATCCGAAATTAAATAATGAATTCATGTTTGGATTAATGGGTTATAAAAAAGGAGATAAGAATCGTTACCCAATCCTGAGTGAGTTATGTGCCATGTGTGTGTAAGGTTTTGTGTTATTATGTGCATTGCATTTGATGTCTAGAACTTGCCCCGTGTGTTTGCAAAGGGAAATAGTAGTTTTGTTCAGTCTTGGAAGTGATATAGGCGTTTCTTTGTTGAGCCATATATATTTTACCCGTCTAATGGTTATGTATCATATTTAACTCCTTTTAGCCTGTAATTCTGTTTATTTGGCAACCACATTACAAGCCTTACCCATTTGTTTGAATTAACCATCTATTTGAACCCTCTAACCTCTCATGAGCACTTGAATTGGTATGAACTGTGTAAAAGTTAAAGTATGGGGTGGTTGATTTGTCTTTTGAGTGGAACTAATGAAATAAGGAGAAAGATGCAATGTTTTGAAAAAAAATAAGAGCCACTTAAAAAAAGAAAGAAAAAAAATAGTTGTATTGTTGTGAAAAATATTCTGCGATGGTTGTGATTCTGGATGTAATTATGCTTCAAGAAGTGGGGAGTTAATATATATTGATGTGAAGGTGGAGTTATGATTTGACATAAGTGTGGGGTTTTAAATGTTAAAGTGTATGTATTAAATTGCTTAGGGAGGTGTAGTCACTATTATATCTAAATGTATCCTACCCGACCCGCAACCTACATTACAACCAGATAAAGTCCTACTTGATCCTAGACTGAATAAGCTCGATTAGTAGAGTAATACACTATGGGCAAGCCTATGGTGCATCTTTTGTGGGATATGAATGTTATTTCTGAGAGTGAGTGAATTCTTTCTATCTTGAGTTCCTAAGTGTTCATAAATATTATTGTGTTGAATTACTCTCTTTTGTTGTGTGAGGGCACTTGATTCATGAAGGAAAGGTAATTTCAGTGGCCTCTATGTTAGAGTAAGTGAGTGAGTTGCGAATAATGCGTGGTACTTGTGAGTCACATCTTGAGGTGAAGACGTTACACTCTTGTGCTTAGTCTATTTTAAATATTTTTGGTGTGATGAGTTAGAAGAATTGTTTAAAGAGGTCGTGTCTATATAAAGTGTAGTTTGATTGCTCGAGGATGAGCAATGGTTTAAGTGTGGGGTGTTGATGATAGGTTATAATTGCGTAGTTTAGTCGCTTATTACACTCTAATTTACTGCACTTTAATTGAGTTTGAGCTTTAATCGCTAGAGTTTTGCACTAGATATGTGTTTTATGCATTGTAGGAGTGATTCCGATCTATGTAGGCGTTATGGAATGTATTCAAGTGATTTGGAGCTTTGAAGTCTGAGTAAAAGCCCAGTACATTAAGTCGGGATCGTGTTCGGAGGTCGTGTACCAAGTCTGGATGTCAAAAGAGGATGAAATAATTTCACTCTAAGAAAATTACACTGTCGCACCGCACAGTGCAGCGCAACGTGTGCCGCGCTTTTGGAATTTTCTTGCAGTTTGTCAGAATCAGCTCTCTGAACTTCCCCACAAGCACACCGCACAATGTGGCACAACGTGCGGCACACTTGTACAAATTTTACAAAGCCAAGTCCTATTTCGCGCAGGAAAGGGTGTTTTGTCTGGGACCAACCCTACTTGGTATAAATACATGTAAAAATGCTATTTTGGGATTTTTGGACACAACTGAGATCTAGGGACGCCACTTTGTAGAGAGGATACACACAAGAAATATCGGGGAGCAAGAACATCTCAGATTTCTTCATCTTTTCTTAGTATTTTCAATGATCCAAACTTATGGAATTGTTTGCTAATATCATGAGTGGCTAAAAACTCATTGTTCTGGGGTTGTGATTTAGCCATGAATATTGTTGTTTAACATTGACTTAAACTTGATTACAATTCACTAATATATGGTTGTTTCTTCAACTCTGTGATTAATTACTTAATTGTCTGGTCAGCAGTTAAGTTCTATTTACTATCTATGCTATGTTTGGAAAAGCCATGTTTAGATTAGAGAAGAATTGAAGAGAGCATAATCTTAACTCTTAGGGGGCGAATTTGTGGTTAAGATAGGAATATACCTAGCCACTGTGCTTATATCGTAATCTTAATGCATTCTTAATAGATTGATTTCATGGGAATATATGCATTAATCTATTTTAAATAGGCGAGTAATACTTCGGGAGAAGGCTATGAGAGCAATTATCGATTAATTAGCAACCATGGGTGAATTGTATGAGAGGGAGAGTTAACTAGAACATAATAGGATTGGTGAATCGATCACAACCCTGGAATATTTGTCTCTATTGAATACTTAACAATCATTTTAATGATTGATAATTTAGTTATTACTCAGAATTATAGTTTAGTATAATCACATTCTTGAACTCGAATTTAGCTTGACTGAATAACAGTATTGGTAAATTAGTGGATAGTTGATATAAGTCTCTGTGGGTTCGACACTCGACTTATCATTTTATTACTTCTACGACCACGTATACTTGCGTGTGCATTTGGGAGCAACACATATTATTTTCTGATTCATAAATCAAAAAATCCCGACATTCATATTAATACGGTAATCGAATCAGATAATGTTGAATTCTTTAAGAATATTTATTCGTATAAAAAGGAATGTGAGTCGTCTAGTAAAATTCTAATCTACTTCGGGAAGAAGAAAAGGAAAGTACACCTAAAGAGGTAAATCCAAGACGTAGTAAATGTCAAAGGACAACTACTTCCATTGGATCAGATTTTCTGACATTCTTGTCGGAAAATGAGCTTCAAACTTTGAAATAAATTATGCCTTCCTCGAAAAGAGGCAGTCAATAGTGGTATAGAATCCATATTAAATAACCATACTTGGGAGTTAGTTGATCTTACTCTAGGGAACAAACCATTGGGTTCCAAATGGATTTTCAAGAGGAAAATAAAAGTTGATGGTACTATTGACAAATATAAGGGAAGATTGATTAAGGATTAAGACAATGAGAAGGTCTTGATTACTTTGAGACATGCTCACTGGTAACGAGAATTACATCTATTCGGATGTAATAGCGTTAGCCATCGTGTATGGCCTTGAAATCCATCAGATGGACGTAAAGACAACCTACTTAAATGGATATTTGGAGGAAGAAATTTACATGGAAAAACCTCAAGGGTTCGTGGTTCCTGGAAAAAAAAAGTGCGACGACTTGTTAAGTTACTTTATGGACTAAAACAAGCACCCAAACAATGGCATGCGAAATTTGACTAGAAAATATTGTCAAATGGTTTCGGACTAGTGTATTTATATTAAGAATACTCCAAGTTATGTAGTCATTGTTTGTTCATATACGGATTATGTGAAATGTGGGGGCATTTAGCTTAATAACAAAATCTAATGTTAGAAATGATGAAGAACTAGATGATATGATTCTTCGAGCCCCACAAATCCTTAGGGATACTGATATAGTAGTCGGTGAATTCATTACTTATTCAGTCTTAGTGATGACTAGTGATGAAACTACAAATTCAAAAGTTGTTTACGTGCCTTTACAATAAATGATTTGTTCTTCCTTGAACATTTATAATGTTTAGCTCTTTTATTAAAGGATGTCACCTGGAAGTCTGTAACATTTCATGAAAAGTGTGTTTACATGTTATGTATAAACATGACCGTTCATGAACAAATGTATTAATACGTTGGTCTATAATAAGGTGAACCAACCGATGAACATGACCAAAATTCATTCCAAGTTGGATTTGTTTCATGAATGAAATGCTATAATTTGCATATCATATATACATATGAATAAATAGCATACAAATGCTTGAAAATGGCAAAATGATTGCAAAATGTGTTATATATTAAAAGGTTGTGGCCACAACTGATGCCAATCATTCTAGCTATTGTTATAATGTACTATTATTACATTAAGTGTAGTCAATAATCTGATATGCAATCGAAAGTCGAGACATATTAGTCTACGACATAAGAAAATTTGCATTGAACTTTCATGACAATGAAATGAGTTTCAAAGTATTTGAAATATAATCCAAATTATGCTTTGCATTACAATAAGTATTCCGGGATAATAGAGGGGTATAGTGATGAAAATTAGATCACCGATTCAACCGATTCTAAACAGTCGATGGAGGAGCGATGTCTTGGAAATCGTCCAAACAAATGTGCATTGATCGCTCTACAATGGAGGCTAAGTTTATAGTCTTAGACAAGGCCGGTGAAGAAGCTGAATGGCTCCGGAATTTTTTGGAAGATATTCCATTTTGGCCCGAACCTTTGCCACCTATATATATACATTGTGATAGTTAAGCAGCAATAGGAAGGGCAGGGAGCGTTATGTATAACGAAAAATCTCGTCACATTCGACAGAGACACAATACCGTTAGACAACTACTCTCTAG
Source organism: Nicotiana tabacum (assembly GCF_000715075.1). NCBI lineage: Eukaryota > Viridiplantae > Streptophyta > Magnoliopsida > Solanales > Solanaceae > Nicotiana > Nicotiana tabacum. Next base: position 3,168,046 of record NC_134091.1, read on the forward strand.
TGGTGTTATCACGATTGACTACATAAAGTCAAGAGATAACATGTTGGATCCACTTATAAAAGGCCTATCTAGAGAGGCAGTTGAAAGATCATTGAAGGAAATAGGGCTAAGGCCTAGGACAAGTCATCATGGCGGTAACTCTACCTAGCAGATTGGAGATCCTAAGAGTTAGGTTCAAAGATATTAAACAAAGGGATGAATGGCGGTTCAACATTTCAAATAACTCAATCCATTCTCGTGATGAAGACGATGTTCAGAAATTAAGGTAAAGCATTAAGGCTTTTTAATGAGTCAATAAACCTTAAAGCTTTTTAATGATTTGCTAAGTCTGACAGGATATGACCAGATAGTGTGTCTATAGGATTACACGTTTAGAAATCACCAATGTGAGTGTGAAGTATAAGCCACTTTAAGGGGAATGAAAGTAAATGCCCATTCTCTAAGCACTCATGAAACCAGGTGGTGTTCAAGGTTGAAACGAACACAACTATGAGAACTAAATACGGTTAAGGGTTAATTGTGTGACTTATGATTGTCTAGGTATACACCAAAGTTCAACGGTTCAAAGATATCAAATCTACCGATTGACCAAGTATATCCCACATAAGTTCACTACGGAAAGTTTAACGGGAAACCTACTTATCCAGATGCGATGAGTCCTTACTTGCGAATCACATAGTATTTTCATGCATGTTTTTACAAATATGTCTATTCCCCATTCATGTGGGGGATTATTGCGTTTTTCTTTAAAGGGTGTAAATGGGAAATGGAAGAGGCACTTTTTGGATTGCACCTCTCCATCTCATCATTCCTTTGTCTATAAATTTAGAGGGTTGGCCTCATTTTTCAGACAAGGAAAATCTAAAATCTTCTCTTTTTTCTACATTAATGCATTATTTTCTAAATAAACATAAGTGTCAAGTGTGATTTGCTCCATTTGTTGAGTTTGCCTAAGTTTTGTGATTTGAAGTGCCGCTATTACAGAATAGTTATTCCATTCTATCCTGGGAGGAATTAATCCATATACCTTGGGCAACAGTGAGAGGATTAAATTCCTTAAGGTCGCACTGTGCATTCATTGGGCTCAGAATTATTTTACGATTTCTTTATTGAACTGACATTTGTTTGCTTATCTAATTTTCTGATTTTGAATACAGTAATACCAATAGTAACAAGGTTATCTGGTAAAGGGAAAATAACTCCACGAGAGATGGAGATTTGTGGGGTCCATCCCATTGATTGGCAATAGTTGACAATAGCCTTGTGCCTATTTTTGCCTATGAATTTACTTTGGGAGAGAATCTTGGCGGAAGATTTTACTTGAAGCCAAAGTATGCAAAGATGTGGAGGAGAATTAAAATTCTCCTGTACCATTCTTGGAGGCTACATATTTTCTCCTATAAAAGGAGAGCTCTTTCACTTATTTCAATACACCAACAAAAGAGAGAAAGAAAGATCAAGGCATCACAGACATGGTATAAGAAAATAGTCTATGAGAAAAATAGAGAGTGTGAGGTGAAAATTTCAAAAGATGGTTATTTTTTATTGAGTGTTGTAGTGGTCTTTGGAGTATTTTACTCGGGCCTACAAAGTGTAAAATTCTTTGCTATAGTGATATCAGTTGCTCCTCTCGAGGTCGTGGTTTCTTTTCATATTCAGAAGGTTTTTTCACGTAAAAATCTTGGTGTCGTTGTCACTCTTTTATTCTTGTTGATTACCATATCCCAGTGTTACAATATTATTCCACTTTTATTACCGTGAATATTATTACTGTTGGGGATTTATTCCCAACAACTAGTATTAGAGCACAAGTTCTGCTCGTTCACAGAAATACTATTCATTGTCGATAGTACTATACACAGTGAAAAAAATTGTTCGGAGTAAAGTATGAGGTAGCAAAATTCAACGGAGATAATGATTTCTCAACATGGCAAAGAAGGATTATGGATATGTTCATTCAACAGGGATTACACAAGGTACTAGATGCTGATGCAAAAAAGCATGATACCATGAAAGCTGAGGATTGGGCTGACTTGGATGAAAAGGCTGCTAGGAAAATCAGGTTGCACTTATCAGATGATGTGGCAAATAATATTATTGATGAAGACATTGCATTTGGAATTTGGACAAGGTTGGAAAGCCTATACATGTCCAAACGCTGACAAATAAATTGTACCTAAAGAAACAATTATACACCCTACACATGGGTGAAGGTACGAATTTTTTGTCATATTTAAATGTGTTTAACGGACTAATCATACAGCTTGCCAGCTTCAGAGTGAAAATTGAGGGAGAAGATAAAGCCATCTTGTTGTTGAACTCGTTGCCATCTTTGTATGATAATTTGGCAACAACCATCTTACACGGTAAGACTACCATTGAGCTAAAAGACGTCACATCGGCTCTACTACTCAGTGAGAAGATGAAAAAGAAGCCTAAAAATCAAAGACATGATCTCATCATAGAAGGTAGGGGTAGGAGTTACCAAAGGAGTTCAAGCAATTATGGTAGATCTGGAGCTTGTGGGAAGTCCAAAAACCTATCCAAGTCAAAAGCCGAAAATTGCTACAATTGCGATCAACCAGGTCATTTCAAAAGAGACGGCACAAATCTGAGGAAGGGCAAAGGTGAAAGCAGTGGTCAGAAGAATGACGATAACATAACCGCAACGATGCAAACCAATGATAATGTTGTTCTCTTTATAAATGACGAAGAGGAATGCATGCACTTGACAGGTCCAGAGTCGGAATGGGTGGTTGACACAGTGGCATCTTACCATGCCACACCGGTAAGAGATCTTTTTTACAGATATGTAGCATGTGATTTCGGCACTGTGTGAATGGATAACACAAGTTACTCAAAGATTGCGAGGATTGGTGACATTTGTATCAAGACAAATTTTATATGCACATTGGTTCTAAAAGACGTACGACATGTACCTGATTTGCGGATGAACTCGATCTTGAAAATTGCTTTGGACCAAGATGGGTACGAGAACTATATTGCAAATCAAAAGTGGAGACTCACCAAAGGATCATTGGTGATTGCAAAGGGAGTTGCTCGTGGCACGTTGTATAGGACAAATGTAGAAATATGCCGAGGTGAATTGAATGTGGCACAAGATGAGATTTCTGTAGATTTGTGGCACAAAAGAATGGGTCATATGAGTGAGAAGGGATTGCAGATTCTTACTAGGAAATCACTCATCTCTTTACCAAAGGTACAATGGTAAAACTTTGTGATTACTATTTATTTATTAAGCAACATAGAGTCTCACTTCAGACATCGTCTGAAAGAAAATTGAATATGCTTGATTTAGTATATTTTGATGTTTGTGGTCCAGTGGAAATTGAATCGATGGGTGATAACAAATATTTTGTTACTTTTATTGATGATGCTTCACGTAAATTATGGGTTTATATCTTGAAAACCAAAGATCAGGTGTTTCAAGTTTTCCAAAAGTTTCATGCTCTAGTGGTAAGGGAGACGGGTCGAAAGCTAAAGTGTCACCGAAATGACAATGGAGGTGAGTACACTTCAAGGGAATTTGAAGAGTACTATTCAAGTCATGGGATCAGACATTAAAAGGTAGTTCTTGGAACCCCATAGCACAATGGTGTAGCCGAGAGGATGACCCGCACCATTGTTGAGAAGGTGAGAAGCATGCTCAAAATGGCTAAACTTTCCAAGTCATTATGGGTTGAAGCAGTTCAGATAGCCTGTTACCTGATCAATAGAATTCCACCAGTTCCATTGGATTTTTACATCCCAGAGAGATTTTGGACCAACAAGGAGGTGTCCTACTTACATCTAAACGTGTTGGATTGTAGTACTTTTGCACATGTACCAAACGAGCAGAGAACAAAGCTGAATGGTAAATTTGTTCCTTGCATATTCATCGAATATGGAGATGAAGAGTTTGGGTACATACTGTGGGATCCTGTAAAGAAGAAGGTCACTAGAAGCAGAGATGTAATCTTCTGAGAAAGTGAAGTTAGAGTTGTAGATAATCAGTCAGAGAAGGCCAAGAATCGTATAATCCCTAACCTTGTTACCATTCCTTCTACTTCTAACAATCCCACAAGTACAGAAAGTAGGACCGACGAGGTTGCCGAGTAGGAGGAGCAACCTGATAAGGTGATTGAGCAGGGCGAGAAACTTGATGATGATGTCGAGCAAGTGGAGTACTCCACTCAGGAAGAAGAACAACCTCAACCTCTAAGAAAATCAGAAAGGCCAAGGGTAGAGTCATGCAGGTACCCTTCCACAAAATATGTCCTCATCAGTAATGAGAGGGAGCTATAAAGTCTTAAAGAGGTGATGTTCCATCCAGAAAAGAACCACTGGATGAAAGTCATGCAAGAAATGATGGAATTTCTGAAGAAAAATGGCACGTACAAACTGGTTGAACTTCCAAAGAGTAAAAAACCACTCAAATGCAAATGGGTCTTTAAACTCAAGAAAGATGGAAATAGCAAGTTGGTTAGATACAAAGCTCGACTGGTAGTAAAAGGCTTCGAATAGAAAAAAGGTATTGATTTTGACTAAATTTTCACACCTATTATCAAAATGACTTCTATTCGAACAATTTTGATCTTAGCAGCTAGCATGGATCTTGAAGTAGAATAGTTGGATGTGAAAACTACAATTCTTCATGGAGATTTGGAAGAGGAGATTTATATGGAGCTGCAAAAGGATTTGAAGCAGCTGGAAAGAAACACTTGGTGTGCAAATTGAATAAGAATCTTTACGGGTTGAAGCAGACACCAAGGCAGTGGTACATAAAGTTTGACTCATTCATGAAAAGTCAAACATACATAAAGACCTATTCTAATCCATGTGTATAATTCAAAAGATTTTTTGATAACACCTTTATTATATTATTTTTGTATATGGATGACATGTTAATTATAGGACAAGACAAAGAGCTGATTGCAAAGTTGAAGGGAGATTTGTCCAAGTCATTTTAAATGAAGGACTTGAGCCAGCACAACAAATTTTAGGGATGAAGATAGTTCGCGAGCGAACAAGCAAAAAAGGTGTGTCTATATCAGGAAAAGTACATTGAACGTGTACTGGAACGCTTCAACATAAAAAATGCTAAGCCAGTCAGCACACCTCTTGTTGGTCATCTAAAGTTAAGCAAGAAGATATATCCTACAACAGTGAAGGGAAAAGAGAACATGGTTAGAGTTTCTTAGTCTTCAGCAGTCATAAACTTGATGTATGCAATGGTATGCACTCGATCATATATTGCTCATGCAGTCGGTGTTGTTAGCAGGTTTGTTGAAAATCCAGGAAAAGAACATTAGAAGTAGTTAAGTGGATACTTAGGTACCATAAGAGATTGCTTGTATTTTGGAGGATCTGATCCAATCTTGAAGGGCTACATGGATGTTGATATGCAAGGTGATCTTGATAATCGTAAATCTACTACTGGATACCTGTTCACATTTTCAGGGGGAGCTATATCATGGCAGTCGAAGTTGTAGAATTGTGTTGCACTGTAACGACCCGGATGGTCGTTTTAAGAATTTATGCCCCGATCCCCTATTAACTGCTTTCCCCGTATTTATTTCTACTATTTTGATTTGCTGAGATGTTCGGTTTTGAGTTTTGGAGAGTTTTGGGACACTTAGTCCCTAAATGAGAGCTTAAGTTTTGGAAATTTGACCGTAGTCGGAACAATGTGAAGACGGCCTCGGAATGGAATTCTGATAGTTTAGTTAGCTTCTTTGGGTGATTTCGGGCTTAAGGGTGTGTTCGAATTGTGTTTTGGAGATCTGTAGATAATTTAGGCTTGAAATGCCGAAAGTTGAATTTTTGAAGTTTCCGGTTCGATAGTGAGATTTTGATCCGAGGGTCAGAATGGAACGTGTTGCAAAATTTCAGGTCATTCGGACGAGGTTTTGTAGACTTTTTGATCGAAAGCATATTTTGAGAGTTTTTGAAGTTCTTAGGCTTGAATCTGATGCTAAATTGGTGTTTTGATGTTGTTTTGAGTGTTCCAAAGATTGGAACAAGTTTGAATGATATTTTAGGATTGGTTGGCATGTTTGGTTGAGGTCTCAGGGGCCTCGAGTGCGTTTCGGATGCTCAACGGATCCATTTGGAACTTGCTGGAATTGCAGAAAAATTGGAGCAGCCCAGTTCTGGTTTCCTTCTTCGCATTCACGAGTGGGGTCTCGCGTTCGCAAAGAGGAGCTGGGATGGGGGAGTTTTAATGCTTCGTGTTCATGAAGGTTCTCCTGCGTTCGCGAAGCTGGAGGAAATGTTGCATCGCATTCGCGGCCTGGGAATCGCGTTCGCGATGAAGGAAGCTGGACCCAAGCAAAGTTGTACTTCGCGAACGGGAGTGTCCTTCCGCGTTCGCGAAGAAGGAATATCTGGACAGTATTTAAATAGTCCATCTGCGACCCTTCTTCATTTTTCCACCATTTTCTATTGGGATTGAAGCTTTTGAGGGAGATTTTTTAGGAAACCAAAGGGGAACCACTTGGAGGTAATATTTTTGACTTCATAACTCGTTTATATATGACTAAAGGTCTAATTAGTGGTGAAAGGTTTGGGAAAAATTAGTGCAAAATGGGTAATTAGGGCTTGATATTAGGAGACCTTAAAATGGTATTTGAGGGGTCCATTGGACTCCGATTTCAGTGTTCTTGTTATGTATTGACTTGTGAGAGTATGAGGATTCTGAAAATATAAATTTCACCTGATTCCGAGACGTGGGACTGAGGGGAATTTTGGTAATATTACCTAATTTCACGTATTAGCTTAGAATTTATTTGTAGAATCAGTTACTTGAAGTGTTATTTACATTATACAATGTATTGAATAGATTTGGGCCATTTGGAGTCGAGTACTCGTGGCAAGAACGTGGTTTCGGGTTGATTTTGAGCTGGTTCGAGGTAAGTGGCTTGCCTAACCTTGTGTGGGGGACTTTCCTCTTAGGATTTGGTATTATTGATAATTGAAATGCCTTATACATGAGGTGACAAATGCGTAGTTGTGCTAATTGTTGAAAATCTGGCTTTCATTAAGTATTTACTAGTATGTTTCTTTTCCTTTTTATACTACTTGCAATTTAAGCTTGTTGTTAGCTTAGGAAAGCATGTCTAATTGACTTAATTGCCTTACTTGCTCAAACTGCCTTATTTGGATTACGTGTTGCATGCTAGGTTAGAAATACCTGCTTTACTTGGTATGGAACTTGAATTGAACTGTGTACTTTTCTTGTTGTTGCTGTGTGTTTACTTTGGGAGTATGGGATGGTATCCTGGGAGATCCCCCTGTATGTTTACTTTGGGACTACGGAACGGTATTCCGGGAGATCCTCCTGCACATTTACATTGGAACTACGGGACTGCATCCGGTAGATTCCCCCTGTACTGAGTATTTTTATTTGGGACTATGGATCGGTATTCCGGGAGATCCCTTCACATTATGATTTGGACTATGGGACGATATCCCGGGAGATCCACTGGATATTTATATTTGGGACTACAGGACGGTATCCTGGGAGATCCCCAGTTGTAATCTTTATGCTGAGCTGTATTTCTTTCTGTGTTTACATGGCCTGTGTGGTAGTTGTTGTTGTCCTTTGCATCATGTGTTACTTTTATCGTTGCACTTACTTGTATTGTTTTGTTCTACACTATTGAACCGTATTTTTTTATTTAACCTCAGTAGGGCCCTGACCTTCCTCGTCACTACCCGACCGAGGTTAAGCTTGGCACTTACTGAGTACCGATGTGGTGTACTCATGCCCCTTTCTGCGCATGTTTTTCATGTGCAGATCCAGGTACTTCGACTCAGTTCTATCTTCCTTGAGGCGAGTCGACTTTTCCAGAGACTTCGAGGTATATCTGTCACGTCCGTAGACCAAGGAGTCCCTTTCTATTCTCTCTTTAAGTTTTAGCCCTTATGTACTTATATTTCTTAGACATTCTAGAGTTAGATACTTGTAGACATTCAAAGGCTTTTGATCATGAGATTTCGGGTTTTGGAAAAAATGTATTTAGATTCTGAGAGTTTCTATTATGTATGCCGAGCGGCACTTTTGAACATTGTTTATTTTACTATTTCGTTTTTTATTATTTCTTCCGCAAACTGGTTTATTTTCCGCATTATTAGGCTTACCTAGTCGTAGAGACTAGGTGCCGTCACGATGGTTCACGGAGGGCGAACCGGGGTCGTGATAAGTTGGTATCAGAGCTCTAGGTTCATAGGAGTCATGAATCACAAACTGGTTTATTAGAGTCTCGCTGATCGGTATGGAGACGTCTGTACTTATCTACGAGAGGCTATGTAACTGTTACAAAAATTCCACTTCATTTGATTTCCTTGTCGTGCGAGATTTTGATATCACAATTCTAAACTTCTGTCTTCTATTCTCTCACATATGGTGAGAACACGTGCTACCTGAGATGATCAGGCACCTGCGCTCCCTACCGCAGTAGTCAAAGGCCGGGGCTAGGGTAGAGGCCGAGGACGCGCACGTGGTGCAGCCAGAGCTCCCATGCAAGATGTCGCCAAGGTACCACCAGTAGTTCCACGCGAAGTCCAGGCACCTGATACGCCTACTGCCAATACAACTCCAGCTCTCCAGGAGACTCTTGCGCAGTTCATGAGCATGTACACCACTTTGGCTCAGGCAGGGTTGCTTCTCCTTGCTGCAGCCACATCTCAGGCCAGAGGAGGAGCACAGACTCCCGCCGCCCGCACTCCTAAGCAGCGAATGCATGTTGATCAGGTCCAGAGATTATTCCTGTACCGCCTGTAGTCCTAGGCCAGCCCGAGGATAGGGCAGCAGCTTTAGAGGATGAGCAGCAGAGACTTGAGAGGTTCAAGAAGTATGATCCTCCTGTATTCAGTGGGTTAGCCTCAGATGATGCCCGAGGATTTCGGGAGGAGTGTCATTGTATCCTCCGCACTATGGGTATATCAGGATCGAGTGGGGTTTCTTTCACTGCCTTCTAGCTTCAAGGGGCCGCCTATGAGTGGTGGTGCACCTATGAGTTAAACAGTCCAGACGAGGCTGCTTCACTGACTTGGACCCAGTTTTCAGATATGTTCCTGAGAGAGTTTGTTCCTCAGAGCCTCAGGGACGCATGGCATGTAGAGTTTAAGCATTTACGCCAGGGTACTATGACTATCTCGGAGTATGCTGTCTATTACACTAGCTTAGCTAGACATGCCCCAGCCTTGGTTTCTACTGTTCGCGAGAGGGTTCGCCGATTTATTGAGGGCCTTATTCCCAGCATCAGGTCTAGCATGGCTCATGAGTTGGGGATGGATATTTCTTATCAGCAGGTGGTGAGCATTGTTAGGAAGATTGAGGGTATGCATGCTAGGGAGAGAGAGGATAGGGAGGCCAAGAGGTCTTGAGAGTCGAGCCATTATTCTGGTGCCCGTGCCCTAGCAGCAGGTCATCATGGTAGGGGTTATATGAGTCGCCCCATTCATTCAGCTCTTCCAACAGGCAGTGGTGTTCCAGCTCCTCCTAGGCCCCAGGAACCTTATTATGCACCTCTAGTATCTAGTGCGCCTCCTATGCAGGGTGCTTTTAGAGGTCAGTCCAGCAGACCTGGCCCGAGCCAATCACAGCCGCCACGTCCTCCTAGAGCTTGTTTTGAGTGTGGTGATACACGCCATATGGTGAGGGATTGCCCCAGACTTAAAAGGGGTGCACCTCCACAGACTTCCCAGCCACAGCGTGCCCTGCAAAGTTCTCAGGCTATGGTTACAACTCCAGTTGCTACCCAACCTACTCAGCCAGCTAGAGGTGGAGTTCGGAGAGGTAGAGGTCGCCTAGATGGGGAGGCCAGGCCAGATACTATGCCCTTCCTGCCTGTACCGAGGTTGTTGCCTCTGATTCTGTCATCATAGGTATTATATTGGTTTGTCGCAAAGATGCATCAGTTCTATTTGATCCAGGCTCCACTTACTCTTATGTGTATTCTTAGTTTGCTTTGCATTTGGGTGTACCTCGGGATTCTTTGAGTTCCTTTGTTTATGTTTCTACTCCTGTGGGAAATTCTCTTGTTGTAGACCGCGTTTATCAATCGTGTTTGGTTGCTCTTAGTGGTTTTGAGACCAGAGCCAATTTATTGTTGCTTAGCATGGTAGATTTTGATATTATCTTGGGCATGGACTAGTTGTTGCCCCATTATGCTATTGTTGATTGTCACACCAAAACCGTGACACTGGCTATGACAGGTGTATCGCGTGTTGAGTGGAGGGGTGCTTTAGATCACACTCCCAGTAGAGTTATTTCTTTCCTTAAGGCTCAGCGTATGGTTGAGAAGGGGTGTGACGTGTATCTAGCTTATGTGAGAGATATTAGTATTGATACCCCTTCAGTTGATTCAGTCCCAATAGTACGGGATTTTCCTGATGTGTTTCCAGCTGATCTTCCGGGCATACCGCCTAATAGAGATATTGATTTTGGCATTGATCTGTTGCCGGGCCCACAGCCTATTTCTTTTCCTCCGTATTGTATGGCTCCTCCTGAGTTGAAGGAATTGAAGGATCAGTTACAGGAATTCCTTGATAAGGGTTTCATTCGGCCTAGTGTATCACCTTGGGGTGCTCCTGTCTTGTTTGTGAAGAAGAAGGATGGTTCTATGCGTATGTGCATTGATTATCGCCAGTTGAACAAAGTTACAGTGAAGAACCTCTATCCTTTGCCTCATATTGATGATCTGTTTGACCAGTTACAGGGTGCACGAGTATTTTCTAAGATTGACTTGTGTTCACGTTACCATCAGTTGAAGATTCGGGAGCCAGATATCTCGAAGACTGCTTTCATGACTCGGTATGGTCATTACGAGTTCCTTGTTATGTCATTTGGGTTAACTAATGCCCCAGCAGCCTTTATGCATTTGGTGCACAGTGTGTTCCAGCAGTATCTTGACTCGTTCGTCATTGTCTTTATTGATGATATTCTGGTGTATTCCCGGAGTCGGGAAGATCATGAGCAGCACCTGAGGATAGTGCTCCAGACTCTAAGGGAAAAGAAGTTATATGCTAAGTTCTCGAAGCGTGAGTTTTGGTTGGATTCTGTGGAATTCTTAGGCCATGTGGTATCGAGTGAGGGTATTCAGGTGGATCCGAAGAAAGTAGAGGTTGTGCAGAGTTGGCCCAGACCATCCTCAGCTACAGAGATCCGCAGTTTTCTTGGCTTGATGGGTTACTACCGTTGTTTTGTGAAGGGGTTTTCATCGATTGCAGCCCTTATCACCAGGCTGAGCCAGAAGGGTGCTCCTTTCTAGTGGATGGAAGAGTGTGAGGCGAGCTTTCAGAAGCTCAAGACAGCTTTGACTACAAACCTAGTGTTGATATTGCCTATAGGTTTGGGGTCTTATACGGTCTATTATGATGCCTCGAGGATTGGCCTTGGAGCAGTGTTGATGCAGGGCGGTAGGGTGATTGCCTACGCGTCTAGATAGTTGAAGGTACATGAGAAGAATTACCCTATTCATGATCTATAGCTAGCTGCCATTGTTCACGCCCTGAAGATCTGGCACTATTATTTGTACGGTGTTTCTTGAGAGATTTATACTGATCATCGGAGCTTGCAGCACCTGTTCAAGCAAAAGGATCTTAATTTGCGCCAGAGGAGGTGGTTAGAGTTGCTGAAGGACTATGATATCACTATTTTGTATCACCCGGGAAAGGCGAATGTGGTGGTTGATGCCTTGAGTCGCCGGACAGAGAGTTTTGGGAAGCCAACATCGGAGAGACCTATGGCGATAGATGTTCAGGCCTTAGCCAGCCAGTTTGTGAGATTGGATCTTTCGGAGCCTAGTCGGGTTCTAGCTTGCATGGTTTCTCGGTCTTCCTTATTTGATCGTATCAGGGAGCATCAGTATGATGACCCTCATTTGCTTATCCTCAAGGACAAGGTTTAGCATAGTGATGCCAGAGATGTGACTATTGGTGATGATGGGGTATTGAGGATGCAGGGTCAAATTTGTGTACCCAATGTTGATGGGCTTCGGGAGTTGATTCTAGTGGAGGCCCATATTTTGCGGTATTCAATTCATCTGGGTGCCGCGAAGATGTATCAGGATTTGAGACAACACTATTTGTAGAGGCGGATGAAGAAAGACATAGTTGGGTTTGTAGCTCGGTGCCTCAATTGTCAGTAGGTGAAGTATGAGCACCAGAGACCGGGTGGGTTGCTTTAGCAGATAGAGATTTCAGAGTGGAAGTGGGAGAGGATCACCATGGACTTTGTAGTTGGGCTCCCACGGACTTTGAGAAAGTTCGATGCAATTTGGGTGATTGCGGATCGGCTGACCAAGTCTGCGCACTTCATTCCTGTGTACTACCTATTCTTCGGAGCGATTGGCAGAGATTTATATCCAGGAGATTGTTCGTCTGCATGGTATCCCATTTTCCATCATTTTAGATAGGGGTACTCAGTTCACATCACAGTTCTAGAGGGCCGTTCAGCATGAATTAGGTACTCAGGTGGAGTTGAGTACAACATTTCACCTTTAGACAGACGGACAGTCCAAGCGCACTATTCAGATTCTTGAGGATAAGCTCTGTGCATGTGTGATTGAGTTTGGAGGGTCTTAGGATCAGTTCTTTCCATTGGTGGAGTTTGCCTACAACAATAGCTACCCGTCCAACATTCAGATGGCACCGTATGAGGCTTTATATGGTAGGCGGTGTAGATCCCCGGTGGGTTGGTTTGAGCCGGGTGAGGCTAGATTACTGGGCACAGACTTAGTTCAGGATGCTTTGGAGAAGTTTAAGGTGATTTAGGATAGATTTCGTACAGCCCAGACTAGACAGAAGAGTTACGCGGACTGGAAGGTTCATGATGTTTCTTATATGGTTGGAGAGCGGTTCTACTTCGGGTTTCGCCTATGAAGGGCGTTATGAGATTTGGGAAGAAGGGGAAGTTGAGTCCGAGATTTATTGGCCCTTTTGAGATATTGAGGAGTGTTTGGGAGGTTGCTTATGAGCTTGCCTTACATCCCATCTTGGCAGGAGTTCATCCTGTATTTCATGTTTCGATGCTCCAGAGGTATCAAGGTAATCCGTTGCATGTGTTGGATTTTAGTTCAGTTCAGTTGGATAAGGATCTATCTTATGTTGAGGAGCCAGTGGCGATATTGGATAGGCAGGTCCGAAAGCTGAGATCAAAGAACATTGTATTAGTGAAGGTTCAGTGGCGGGGTCATCCGGTCGAGGAGGCGACCTGGGAGATCGAGCAGGATATGCGGATCCGTTAGCCTCATCTTTTCACTACTTCAGGTATGTCTCTATGCTCGTTCGAGGACGAATGAATGTTTAAGTGTGGGAGGATGTAACGACCCGACCAATCGTTTTAAGAATTTACGCTCCGATCCCCTATTAACTGATTTCCTCATGTTTATTTCTGCTATTCTGATTTGCCGGGATGTTCGATTTTGAGTTTCGAAGAGTTTTGGGACACTTAGTCCCTAAATGAGAGCTTAAGTTTTTGAAATTTGACCGCAGTTTGAACAGTGTGAAGACGGCCTCAGAATGTAATTCTGATGGAACTGTTAGCTCCGTTGGGTGATTTCGGGCTTAAGGGTGTGTTCGGATTGTGTTTTTGAGGTCCGTAGCTAATTTAGGCTTGAAATGTCGAAAGTTGAATTTTTGAAGTTTCCGGTTCGATAGTGAGATTTTGATCCGAGGGTCGAAATGGAATTCTGAAAGTTATAGTAGCTCCGTAGTGTTGAATGTGATGTGTGTGCAAAATTTCAGGTCATTCGGGCGAGGTTTGATAGATTTTTTGATTGAAAGCGTATTTTGAGAGTTTTTGAAGTTCTTAGGCTTGAATCTGATGCTAAATTGGTGTTTTTATGTTGTTTTGAGCGTTCCGAAGATTGGAGCAAGTTTGAATGATGTTTTAGGATTGGTTGGCATGTTTGGTTGAGGTCCTGGGGGCCTCGGGTGTGTTTCAGATGCTCAACAGATCATTTTGGAACTTTTTGGAATTGCAGAAAAATTGCAGCATCCCAATTTTGGTTTCCTTCTTCGCGTTCGCGAGTGGGGTCTCGCGTTCGCGAAGAGGAGCTGGGCTGGGGGAGTTTTAATGTTTCGTGTTCGCGAAGGTTCTCCCGCATTTGCAAAGCTGGAGGAAATGTTGCATCGCGTTCGCGGCCTGGGAATCGCGTTCACGGCCTGGGAATCGCGTTCGCGATGAAGGAAGCTAGACCCAAGCGAAGTTGTACTTCGCGAAAGCTAGGGTCCTTCCGCGTTCGCGAAGAAGGAATATCTGGGGCAGTATTTAAATAGTCCATCCGCGACCCTTCTTCATTTTTCCACCATTTTCGAACGGGATTGAAGCTTTTGAGGGAGATTTTTGAGGAAACGAAAGGGGAATCACTTGGAGGTAACATTTTTGACTTTATAACTCGTTTATATGTTATTAAAGGTCTAATTAGTGGTGAAAATATTTGGGAAAAATCTATGCAAAATGGGTAATTAGAGTTTGAGATTAAGAGACCTTAAAATGGGTATTTGAGGGGCCAATTAAACTTCGATTTTAGTGTTCTTGTTATGTATAGACTCGTGAGATTATGAGAATTCTAAAAATATAAATTTTACTCGATTTCGAGATGTGGGCCCGAGGGGCATTTTGGTCATTTTACCTAATTTCACGTATTAGCTTAGAATTTATTTGTAGAATCAGTTACTTGAAGTGTTATTTACATTATGCTGAATTGAATAGATTTGGGCCATTTGAAGTCGAGTACTCGTGGCAAGACCGTGGTTTCGAGTTGATTTTGAGCCGGTTCGAGGTAAGTGGCTTGCCTAACCTTGTGGGGGGGGGACCTTCCCCTTAGGATTTGGTATAATTGATAATTGAAATGCCTTGTACGTGAGGTTCCAAGTGCGTACTTATGCTAATTGTTAAAAATTCGACTTTCATTAATATTTACTAGTATGTTTCTTTTCCTATTTATACTACTTGCAATTTAAGCTTGTTGTTAGCTTAGAAAAGCATGTCTAATTGACTTAATTGCCTTACTTGCTCAAACTGCCTTATTTAGATTACGTGCAGCATGCTAGGTTAGAAATACCTGTTTCACTTGGTATGGAACTTGAATTGAACTGTGTACTCTTCTTGTTGTTGTTGTGTGTTTACTTTGGGACTACGGGATGGTATCCCAGGAAATTCCCTGTATGTTTACTTTGGGACTATGGAACGGTATTCTGGGAGATCCCCCTGCACATTAACATTGGAACTACGGGACTGCACCCGGTAGATTCCCCTGTACTGAGTATTTATATATGGGACTACGGATCGGTATTCCGGGAGATCCCTTCGTATTATGAGTTGGACTACGGGACGGTATCCCAGGAGATCCACTGGATATTTATATTTGGGACTACAGGATGGTATCCTTGGAGATCCCCGGTTGTTATCTTTGTAGTGAGCTGTATTTCTTTCTGTGTTTACTTGGCCTCTGTGGTAGTTGTTGTTGTCCTTTACATCCTGTGTTACTTTTACCATTGCACTTACTTATACTATTTTGTTCTACACTGTTGAACCGTATTTTTTTTATTTAACCTCAGTAGGGCACTGACCTTCCTCATCACTACCCGATCGAGGTTAGGCTTGACACTTACTGAGTACCGTTGTGGTGTACTCATGCCCCTTTCTGCGCATGTTTTTCATGTGTAGATCCAGGTACTTCGACTTAGTCCTATCTCCCTTGAGGCGAGGCGACTTTTCCAGAGACTTCGAGGTATATCTGCCGCATCCACAGACCGAGGAGTTCCTTTATATTCTCTCATTAAGTTTTAGCCCATTCTGTACTTATTTTTGTTAGATATTCTAGAGTTAGATACTTGTAGACATTCAAAGGTTTGTGATCATGAGATTCCAGGTTTGGGAAAAATGTATTTAGATTCTGAGAGTTGCTATTGTGCATGCCTAGCGGCACTTTTAAACATTGTTTAGTTCACTATTTTGTTTTTTATTATTTCTTCCGCAAATTGGTTTATTTTCTGCATTATTAGGCTTATCTAGTCGTAGAGACTAGGTATCGTCACGATGGTTCACAGAGGGCGAACCGGGGTCGTGACACACACTCTCTACAACTGAAGCAGAGTATATTGTCGTTACTGAAACTGGCAAGGAGATGGTATGGCTAAAACGGTTCCTTCGAGAGCTTGGATTACATCAAAAGGAGTATGTCGTCTATTGTGACAGTCAAAGTACAATAGACCTGAGCAAAAACACCATGTATCATGCAAGGACAAAGCATATCGACGTGAGATATCACTAGATTCGAGAAAGAATAGAGGGTAGATCTATGCAGGTCAAGAAGATCCATACAAGTGAGAATCCTTCGGATATGCTGACTAAAGTAGTACCAAGAGACAAGTTCGAGCTATGCAAAGAACTTGTCGACATGCATTCAAACTAGAAATTCCGGTGTTACCTCCTTCAGATGAATGAGACTGGAGGGGGAGATTGTGGGGTCCATCCCATTGGTTGGCAATACATGCCAATACCCTTCTCCCTATTTTTGCCTATGAATTTACTTTGGCAGAGAAGCTTGGTGGAAGATTTTACTTGGAGCGAAAGTATGCAAAGATGTGGAGGAGAATTAAAATTCTCAAGTAGCATTCTTGGAGGCTACATATTTTCTCTTATAAAAGGAGTGCTCTTTCACATCTTTCAATACACCAACAAAAGAGAGAAAGAAAGAGCGAGGCATCACAAACAGGGTATAACAAAATAGTTTGTGAGGAAATAGAGAGTATGAGCTGCTGATACCCAATTTTTTCTCATATATTTTTAATACATATATATACTTTCAAAATAGCAAATATGCAGTTATAAGCATACATAAGCATTTTTATAATTTTCTATAATTTTTAAAAGCTCCAAATTGATTTATTTCTTCTCCTTTTATTTATAAAATTTCCAATAATTATCTTTCAAATTATTTTTGTGGTGATTTAGTCATCTAAATTATTTATTTATGCCAAAATAGTATTTAAACATTTTTAGTGCATTTTCGTAATTATATTTACATTTTTAGGCTAAATTGCACATATTTGCAATAACAGCCCTACTAATGCATAATTTCATTATTGATGCATTTTATATTTTTAAAATATTAAAAAACTATTTTAAATCATTTTAGTACATGAAAATATTTTTGGAAATCATTTATTATTTTTATGAATTATATAACTATTAAAAGTGGCTATTTAAAATCCAGCCTATTTTATTTTCAATTCAGCCCCAATTCAGCCCAATTACCATCCAAATCCCCAATTAAATTACCCAGTCCGACTCTGAAAATCTGATCCGACCCCCAATACCCTTTAATCTCAGTCGTTGATCATAAAGATCAACGGCCACAAACGATCCTTCATAAAATAAACCCAAAAGACCCCTGCCCTTCTACACTACCCGCCACCCTGAAACCCCTCTCTGCTCTCAAACCTAACCCTAATCAAACCTTACTGACCCTCATCCATGGTTATCTATGATGATCTCTCACCACCCCTGGCCTTCAATAGCCTCTCTCACGTTAATCTTGCCATCTCCAGGGCCCTCAAGGGACCAGGGCTAGTTGACTTGCATCTATGGTTCCTCTCTCGCCTGTTTCAGGCCATTCCAGTGTGATTCCGAGTAAGATCGTCCTATATTGACTACGATCTATGGTTTTCTAAGCATGTTTCGTCACCTTTGTGTTGTTCTCTTCAAAACCCTAATTTCTTTTTCTGAACCTCTTAGATCTGTACAAACCTGAAAGGATTTAGACTTGTTTCATGTGAGTTTTACAACAACCTTGAGGTTCTTTGATTTCAAGTGATTTTCATCTTTTTCTAAACTAGGGTTTCTGGAATTTCTTTTACAAAATGTTTGATGACTTTTTGTGTTTAATCTTCTGCTTCTCATATTTTTTGACTGATTTTGTAAAGGCTGCTGCAACCCTAGCTTGCTTTGGGTTCTTGTGATTTCTCATGATTTTCTTGTCCTAATATGCTTCTACTGAATTTCTTATTTCAACCCTTTCACTGATTCTATATGCTTGTGTTCATCCTGACTATTCATGTTAGGACCTGTATCTTTCTCCTTGAATCAGTATCGTTTAACCTTTTGTTTTGTTAAAGTTATGTGTCGATTTCTGACTATTCATGTCTTTCCTTAGTTTATATGCTAATATTGTTGAATATTTCATGACTTTCTCTTTGATTGAACCCTTGATTATTCTGAATTCCTTATTTCCTGGTTTAATTTGAACACTTTCCCTTAAACTTTCGATTCTTACCTCTTTACTCGATTTGATTGAATTGCATGGCTTAATTATTTTTCTCTTGCCTTGTTTGTATTTTGCTGATTCTTACTGATTTGTTTCCTTAATTGAAACTTCTATTCATTTACCCCTAATTACCTACTCTATACCAAAACCTTACTTGATTCTTTTCCTTAAATACCTAGCATGTTTTTACCGTTGATTTGATTGTCCCTTGATTAAGGGAAGGACTTGCTTATTTATATGTGACTTTCCTGATTTGCTACTTAATTGATCTCTTACCTTATTTGTTAAGCTTTTGATTACTATATAAACCCCTTCTTATTTTAACTTTTGGACAACGATAGTTCAAAAAATCACTACTCCTTACACTCTAAAGTTCTCTTTCTCTTCTGCTACTTGTGATACTCACTGATCTAGCCGGCTGAAAGCCAAAGGCTAGATATTGAAACTTTATTTGCTTTATATTCTGCACCTTTTTCCTTAACTGGTATGGCTCCAGTTAAGTTTTGAAATCCAAAACCTATGTGTTTTATTCTTGCACTAGTTCATCAGTTATGAATTCAACTTGTATTCATGTTTACTTCTTTCCTCAGCATGTCTATACTCTGTCCTGTTCAATGCATGCTTTATATTCTGCACTCTTTCTTGCTTACTTTTTTGCCAAGCATGTCTAAAATTCTGTCCTGTTCAATGCATGCTTTATATTATGCACTCTTTCCTGCTTACTTCTTCACCTGGCATGTCCAAACTGTATGTTTAATCATGTTCAAAACATGCCAACTATTATCTATGTCCTAACTACTTACTGTCCATGATTATCCTGCTGAGTCTCTAAGGTCCTAAGTGTTGTATGCAGTTTGTTGACTATATGTTTCCTTTATACCCTATCTATGTACCCCCCAATGTGACTCTTATGTGCCCCAATCCCTTTATCCTCATGTGAGATCTGTTTGTTAAGTGTTCTTTTCTGAATCTGGATGCCTCTTATGATCAATTGATTGTCTAATGTTTTGGTACTCTTCTCAAACTGTCTTTTACCACCCAGGTTACTTCCTATTTCTGAAAAACTTTTTCTACTTCTAAAGTCATCTCTGTACTATTTTCAAAACAAAATTATGTCAAGCACTCTCACTTTACTCTTAGAATTCTAGGTTCTGCCCCTCTGACATGTGTACTACCTTGAGATCTCTCTGAACTCTGGCATGTCAGAGCTGGCCACTCCACACTTCATCTAAATTAGTTATTATCTGAGAAAAGGTCTAGCTGTGAGCACTGCCCGGGATCCTTGAGGTCTTTAGGGAACTCTAACACACCTAGACATGATATTGGCTATGGAACTTTGGCATTTGAGGCTATTGGAGGCTTGTGAAGTCATTTGGGCCTACTGCAGGCTCCCTATAGATTAACTCCTGTTTATTTATGTATTTTTGTTTAATTCATTGGTCTGTAATAATTATTGTACACAATATTGGGGTGATTAATGAAAAAGGGGTGGGTAGTTATATATGTTGGGTAAATCGGGTAGATACCATGCCTATAGGGTTGTGTTAATTCAAATGTATTTGTTATGTTTGCTTTACTTCCACAATATTAGAAATCATGCCTATAGGATGTAAATGGATTTAATAGAGATCATGCCTATAGGGTTAAATCAGCTTTATAATTAGATATCATGCCTATAGAGTGTAAAGTAATTGAGGTTCAGTTACAGCATGTATTCACATTCATCTTCTTAGAAATCATGCCTATAAGTTCAAGAGTCAGCTTTTAATAATTAGATACCATGCCTATAGGGTTAAAATCAGCCCTAATAGAAATCATGCCTATAGAACTTAAAACCAGTTTAGTTAAATAAATCAGTTTAATTCATATTTGTTCACTCTGAATTGGTTTGATTCAATTAATCTGTCCGCTTCTCTAAATAAGTTTCCAAATACTGCCTTAAATAATACTGCTAGAAAGCATGCCTATAGGATCTCAAGTTGTCCGTTTAAAATTGATCACTATTTTACTGCATTCCTAACAGATATCATGCTTTTAGGACGTCACTGTTATGCGTTTAGACAAGCCTCTAGGGTGATTAAAATTTTGCAACTATAAAACTGCACTTTGTTATTTCAGATTGCTCACATTCCCAGGTCTAACATAAGTAGGCACGTTAATAGGTCTTTGATACTTAATGTTGTATAATCCCTACTCACTTAGATATCATATTCTAGGATTTTCTCTTAAATACTTGATTGTTGTTTGAAGACGTGCACTTACTTGTTATATTTGTGGAGGTGACTGTGAGCCTGTAACTTTATCTCTTTAACTGCAGTCCTAATTGTTTTTGATTGACGCCTAGACTGTTATCCTTTAAAACCTTAGAAAGTTCTAGAACTACTTGTTTTAAAAGTAAATTCTGCATTCCGAGGCTTCAAAAACCTCTTTCGGCATCACCTCGATTTGTGTGCGCAGTCCGGGCGCGTAGCCGAAAAGCTATTATGCAAAAATCTGTGAAAAATGATGAATTTTGACTTTCAAATGGATTTAAGTTGACTTCGGTCAATATTTTGGATAAACGGACCCGGACCCGTGATTTGACGGTCCCAGAGGGTCCGTAGGAAAATATGGGACTTGGGCGTATGCCTGGAATCGAATTCCGAAGTCCCAAGCCTGAGAAATGAATTTTTAAAGAAAATTATTTTCTGGAATTATTTACGTATGTGTGATTTAAGATAAGTCTGTGAAATTTGGTAAGAAACAAATTTAAAATGACGTGAATCGGATCGTATTTGAGAAAATTGGGAAAATTGGAAGTTGTTAAGAAATTTCATGATTTTGATGTTATTTCATAGTTGTTGACGTTATTTTAGTGATTTGAATGCACGAGCGAGTCCGTATGATATTTTTAGGTTGAGGTGCATATTTGGTTTGGAGCCCCGAGGGCCCGGGTGAGTTTTGGATAGGCCACGGAATGAAAATTTCACTTAGAAATTTGCAGGTATGTTGCAGGCCTGCAGGCTTCGCATTTGCTAAGCCTGGCTCGCAAATGCGAGAAGTGTCCTGGGCTTCCTTATTCGCAAATGCGAAGAAATGGTCGCAAACGCGACATCGCAAATGCGAAGGCACAGTCGCAAATGCGAAGAGGCCTGGTTTTCCTCAGGGTTCGCAAATGCGAACCCATGTTCGCAAATGCGAAGTTAGCAGAAGTCTGGGTTCGCAATTGCGAACCCTGGTTGCAATTGCGACATCTGCAACCTGCAATTTTATAACTTAAACCAAAAATCTTTTATTTTTCACTCTTTCAAAACCAAAACACTCTTGGGCAATTTTTCAAAGACAACTCTTCTTCCAAATCAATTGTAAGTCAATTTTAACTCGTTTCCTTTAATCATTAATATCTTTTCACATGATTGCAACTCAAAATCAATGGTTTTCATGTTTGGGTGTTTTGTATAGAACCTAGGTTTTTCAAAAATTGGGGATTTGGACCTCGATTTGAGGTCCGGTTTCAAAACAAATTATATATTTGGGTTCATGGGGGAATGGGTAATCGGGTTTTGGTTCGAACCTCGATTTTGACCATGTGGGCCTGGGGGCGATTTTTGACTTTTTGGCAAAACTTTATAAAAACTTATTTTTTTCATGCATTAGAATTGATTCCTTTAGCATTTATTGATGTAATTAAGTAACTTGTGACTAGATACGAGCAAATTGGTGGTGAAATCAAGAAGTAAAGCGATAGTAGAGACTTGAATTGTGTTCGTGGCATCAAGGTAAGTGTTTTGTCTAACCTTAGCTTGAGGGATTAGGAGTTGTGTCCTATTTGCTATATGTTATTTGTTGAGTACGACGTATAGGCATAGTGACGAGTATCTATACGTTGGTGTCAAGCATGACCATGAGTCTTAAATTAAAAATTTTGTGTTCTTAATAAATACTACGAATGTTGTTAATTCTCTGTGTTGAGAAAGGATTATGATTATTCTCGTGGAAATTAATTACGATTGAGTATTGGAGCTAGTTGAGGTAGTTAGATGTTGGAACAAGTTTGGTTATAGCTGATTTTCCATTGCCAGGACGTACTTACTTATACTGTCGATTCCCTTGCCGGGATAGTGTTGTTTCTTTATTGATTCCTTGCCTGGACTTTCATTGTAATTGGTGTTAAACTGTATATGTGGATCAGGTTGCACACTGCAACAATATTATATTTGGATCGGATTGCATGCCACAACAATATTATAATTAGATCGGGTTGCACGCCGTAACAAATATATAAATGGATCGGGTTGCACGCCGCAACAGTGATAAATGATGTAGACATGTGATTTTTGAAACTCCCCAAGATGTTTCATATTTAGCACGTAAATATTTAATTTAGGCATAATATTGCTATTTCAACTAATTTTAACTCTTTTACTTTATTTTATTACAAAAAAATAAAAATTACAAAAAATAGTTTCATTAATATTTTGTAGTTATTTGTAATCTTGAAAAATACCAAAAATAGTTTTGTTATAATGGTCAGTCTTATTTTAATAGTTAGTTTACTTATGTAGGATTAATTAATAAATGAGATCGCATTTTAGTCTCGTTCACGAGGAAAAATAAAACTTGGGCTCGAGCAACCTATTTTGAGGCCTAATTTTTTGACCTAGCCCATAATTCCTAGGCCTATACTCCCTAAAAAACCCTCTAAAAACAATACAAGACCTAAGGACCTATTAGCCAAAAAACACAAAAAAATATAGACCCTAGACCTACGCCTAAAACCTATACTATAAGAGGACCCGCCGCAGAGACTGAGAAGCCCCCCCCCCCCCCCACATCGACTGTCTTCTTCTTCAAAGAAGAAGCAGCCCTTTTTTCGATGGTTTCCTCTAAAGCAAAAAATGACGACCGCCCAAGAGACCTAAACTGCTGAACCAAAAACAACATCTGAAGCCATAAGCAGCGCCGCAAGAACAAAAAACGACCCACCCCCCTGAATCCCGTCTTTTTCATTCCTCATCTCACAACAAGCAGCAAACCTAGTTGTAATCTAGCCAGTTCTAGGATTTTCCCGGCGAGGTTTCTAAACAAAAAGGGAGTTCGATCAGCGAGGCTTTCGTTCGAGGTCGTCGGCGAATGTTTCGCTTGAAAAATTATCCAGTTGTTGTAGTCTGAACTCAGATCCATCAACACAAATGTCATTCTTCTTCCTAATTTATTACTAGCTGATATTGTGCTTGGATTGGCTTTCTAAAAATTGTAAAATGCTTCTTTACGTTTGAATTTTCAAAGATGTATTTTAGATGATTGCTTTGTATATTTTGAGAAGAACAGATATTGAATTCCACCTTATTCATCGTCAATGTCTAAGTTTGGTTATGTTTGTGTATGTGAAAGTTGTAGTAACTTTCTCTTTTTGATGAACATGAAAAGCCAGTTGTAATTCCATTTTCGTGGGTTATTAGCCATTGTAATGAATTAGTAGTGTTAAAAGATGAGTTTGGTTGTAGTTATAATTCCAGAACTATGGAAGATCGATAGATGCTTAGTTTCTTTTTTTTTTAAACTTTTGGCAAGTTATGATAGTGCAAAGGAGGTGTGAAAATTCCCTTATACCCTCTCGATTGTCACTTAAATTGGAAAAAACTCCCTTATACCCCTTCCGAGGGTAGTGCAAAGGAGGTGTGACAAATGATATGGATCGGGTTGCATGCCGCAACAATGTTATTATTTTTGGATCGGGTTGTGCGCCGCAACAATAGATAATACGAAGTGCTTATAGATTGGTGACGAGTTCCTTATTGTTTTGCTATTAATTCTAAATTGTCCTTATGTCTTTCTCTTAAATTACTGTTGGTATTGATATTTCCTCTAGCATGTACTCCCTCCCATCTTTACCTGTCTATTCCTGTTTTATTTTCCGCTGCATATTACTCCCTCTGTTTCATATTAAATGAGGTACTTTCCCTTTTAGTCTATTCCAAAACAAATGGCACATTTCTAAATTTGGAGATAATTCAACTTTAAACTCTTTCATTTTACTCATTTACCCTTAATGAGAAGCTTTTATAGCCACACAAATGTCATGACCCCACAAACTTTTTGCCCCTTAAGCTTTTAAGACCATAAGTTTCAAAAATCTTCTTCTTTTTTCTTAAACTTCGTGCCGAGTCAAACTACCTCATATAATATGAAACAGAAGGGGTATATAACTGCACAGGTTTATTTGGTAGTCTGGTCCTAGCCTCATCACTACTTCGTCGGGGTTAGGCCAGGCACTTACTAGCACATGGGGTCGGTTGTGCTGATACTACACTCTGCACTATGTGCAGATCCCAGAGCGGCAACTTTTGGACCGTAGCATTGGGTGGCGGCCTTCAGTCTAGTTAGAATCTTGAGGTAGTCTTGCAGGCATCCGCAGGCCCGGCGTTCTCTTCTATCTTTATATGTATTCTTTTTGTATTCACTTCGAAGACAGATTGTACCCTTCTTTCCAGACATTTGTATGTAGTATTCGTAGATGGTCCATGATATTGTGACACCGGATTCTGGGTAGAGATATATGTTGCTATTGTCGTACTGGTTTTGTCTAAGTTATCAGATTAAGTCTTCCACATGTATTTATTTATCATTAATATTTCATTGTTAATCGCATGTTAATTTAAATTGTTAAAAAGGGTAAATAAAAGAGTTGGTGATTCTAAATTATGTGGCTTGTCTAGCTTTCACGAGTAGGCGCCATCACGACTCCCGAGAGAGGGAAATTCGGGTCGTGACAAGTTGGTATCAGAGCTCTAGGTTACATAGGTCTCACAATTCACAGACAAGCTTAGTAGAGTCTGAGGGATCAGTACGGAGACGTCTGTATTTATCCTCTAGAGGCTACAGAGTTAGGGAAAAGTTCACATTTATTCTTTCCCGTCATGTGGTTTGGTTTCTTAGTGCTAAATGGATTTCTACTTTGTTCTTTCGCAGATGATGAGAACACGCGCTTCCTCATCTACTGACCAGCATCCCGATCCCCCAGTAGTAGCTCCCACGAGGGGCAGGGACGAGGTCAAGGACGTGCTAGAGGCCGAGGTAGGGGCAAAGCTCATCCCAAAGCAGCAACACCAGCAGCGGAGCCTCAGGTTGACTTTGATGATGAGGTTCTGGCCCCGATAGTTCCGGTGGGCCCAACACAGGTCCTAGAGGGGTTTATTGCTACCCTCGTACTCCAGGATGCTCTGATCCATCTAGTGGGCCTTATGGAGAGTGTCACACGGGCAGGCTTGCTTCCTGTAGCATCAGCCGTCTCTCAGGCTGGAGGAGGAGCCCAGACTCTTGCTACTCACACTCTGGAGCAGATGGATCCCTAGTTTCAGACTCCAGAAGCTCAGCCAGTTGGAGCAGTTCAGCCGGGTGTGGTAGCTCAAACCAGTGATGGAGCAGCTATGTCTGCCGATGCTTTGTGGAGATTGGACAGGTTCACCAAGCTCTTCCCTACTACTTTCAGCGATGCATCTTCTGAGGATCCCCATGATTTTCTAGACAACTGTCATGAGGGTCTCAAGAACATGGGGATAGTAGAGACCAATGGGGTCGATTTTGCTACTTTTCGCTTATCTGGATCCGCCAAGACTTGGTAGAGAGATTATTCTTTGGCTAGACCAGCTGGATTGCTAGCTTTGACTTGGGAGCAGTTTACTCAGCTATTTCTGGAGAAGTTTCTCCCTATTACTCAGAGAGAGATCTATCGGAGGCAGTTCGAGCATCTCCAGCAGGGTTCTATGACTGTTACTCAGTATGAGACCAGATTCATTAACTTGGCCCGTCATGCTCTTATCATACTTCCCACCGAGAGAGAGAGAGGGTGAGGAGGTTCATTGAGGGGCTTATCTAGCCAATTCGACTTCAGATGGACAAGGAGACTGGGAGTGAGATTTCTTTCTAAGAGGCGGCCAATGTGGCCAGGAGAGTTGAGATGGTTCTATCATAGGGAGGTGGTTAGGGGTCTGACAAGAGGCCTCGTCATTCAGGCCGATTTAGTGGTACCTCGTTTGGAGGCAGAGATTCGTATGGTAGAGGCCATCCTCTTAGGCCTTTTCAGTCAGCCCTTCAGGTTTCTCACGGTGCTTCAGGTGGTCGTGGCTCTCATATGCAGTATTCTGATCAGTAGCCCAATAGTGCACCACCAGCTCCTATCAGTGCGCTACCGCTCTAGAGTTTTTGGGGTGGTTATCTAGGTCGCCAGTGTCAGTCTCAGTTTCCTCAGCCGCAACACTCAGGTGAATGCTTTGAGTGTGGTGAGTATGGTCATATCTGGAGGGCTTGCCCAAGATTAGTGGGTACTCAGTCGCAGCAACAGGGTTCCCGTGATATGGTTTAGGCACCATGTGTTCTACCGCCCGCTCCACTAGATAGGGGTGGGGGTAGAGGTGTTAGAGGTCGAGCTCAGACCGCTAGAGGTGGAGGCCAGCCAGCTGCAGGCCGTCCTAAAGATGTAGTCCAGGGTGGTGGGGCCCAGCCTCGATGTTATGCTCTTCCAGCCATGCCTGAGGATGAGGCTTCCGATGCGGTTATCACAGGTACTGTTTTGGTTTGTGGCAGAGATGCTTCAGTTTTATTGATCCAGGGTCTACATACTCCTATATGTCATCTTATTTTACACCGTATCTGGTCATGCCTAGCGATTCCTTGAATGTCCCTATATATGTATGTACACCGGTGGGTGATTCTATTGTGGTAGATCGACTCCATCGTTCTTGTATAGTTGTGATTGAGGGGTCTTGAGACCCATGTAGATTTGTTACTTCTGGACATGGTTGATTTTGATGTCATACTGGGGATGGATTGATTATCACATTACCATGCTATCTTCGATTGTCATGCCAAGACTGTGACCTTAGCCTTGCCGGGTTTACCTCGTTTGGAGTGGAAAGGGACTCATGGTCATTCTACCCGTAGTGCCATCTCTTATGTAAAGGCACGGCGTATGGTCGAGAAGGGGTGTTTGGCCTATTTGGCACATGTTCGTGATTCTAGTGCCAAAGTTCCTCCTATTGATTCTGTGCTAGTTGTTCGTGAGTTCCCTGAGGTATTTCCTTCAGACCTGCCGGGTATGCCACCCGACAGGGATATTGACTTTTGCATTGATTTGGCTCCGGGCACTCAGCCCATTTCTATCCCACTGTATCGCATGGCCCCGCCTGAGTTGAAAGAGTTGAAGGAGCAGTTGCAAAACTTGCTTGAAAAAGGTTTCATTAGACTTAGTGTTTCGCCTTGGGGTGCATCGGTGTTGTTTGTTAAGAAGAAGGACGGATCGATGAGAATGTGTATTGATTATCGGCAGTTGAACAAGGTTACAATCAAGAATAAGTATCCATTGTCGAGGAGTGATGATTTGTTTGATCAACTTCAGGGTGCCAAGGTATTTTCAAAGATTGACTTGAGATCTGACTACCATCAGTTGAGGATTAGGGCATCCAATGTCCCTAAGACAGCTTTTCACATTCGATACGGGCATTATGAGTTCTTGGTGATGTCATTCGGGTTGACAAATGCCCCAGTAGCTTTTATGGATTTGATGAACCGAGTGTTCAGGCCTTACTTGGATTCGTTCATGATAGTCTTCATTGATGATATTTTGATCTATTCCCGTAGCCAGGAGGAGCATGAGCAACATCTTAGAGTGATTCTGCAGACTTTGAGGGATAGTCAGTTGTATGCCAAGTTTTCGAAGTGCGAGTTTTGGTTGGGTACAGTTGCATTCCTGGGTCATGTTGTATCAGTAGAGGGTATTCAAGTTGATCTGAATAAGATTGAGGCAGTCAAGAACTAGCCTAGACCAGTATCAGCTATAGAGATCCGAAGTTTCTTGGGATTGGCAGGCTACTATCGTCGGTTTGTGGAGGGATTTTCGTCTATTGCTTGCCTTGGATGTTCAGGCTTTGGCCAATCAGTTCGTGAGGTTGGATGTTTTTGTGCACAGCCGTGTGTTAGCTTGCGCAGTCGCTCGTTCTTCCTTATTGGAGCGCATTCGTGATTGGCAATATGATGATCCCCATTTGTGTGTCCTTAGAGACATGGTGCAGCACGGAGGTGCCAAGCAGGTTACCTTAGGAGATGATGGAGTTTTGAGATTGTAGGGTCGAGTTTGTGTGCCTAATGTGGATGGGTTTCGAGAGTTGATTTTAGAAGAGGCTCATAGTTCCTAGTACTCTATTCATCCGGGCGCCACGAAGATGTATCAGGATTTGCGGTAGCATTATTGGTGGAGAAGAATGAAGAAGGACGTCGTTGCATATGTAGCTCGGTGTTTGAATTGTCAGCAGGTTAAGTACGAGCATCAGAGACCTGGTGGTTTGTTCCAGAAGATTGAGATTCCCGAGTGGAAATGGGAGCATATCACTATGGACTTCGTTGTTGGACTCCCACGGACTCAGAAGAAGTTCGATGCAGTGTGGGTTATTGTCGATGCAGTGTGGGTTATTGTTCGATGCAGAAGAAATGGGAGCATTTCATTCATGTGACAGTCTCCTACTCTTCCGAGAGGTTAGCTGAGATCTATATTCGGAAGATTATTCGTCTTCATGGTGTGCCCGAGTCTATCATGTCGGATCGAGGTACGCAGTTTATCTCCCACTTTTGGAGAGCAGTTCAGTGAGAGTTGGGCACACGGGTTGAGTTGAGCACAACGTTTCATCCTCAGACGGACGGGCAGTCCGAATGGACCATTTAGATTTTGGAGTATATGCTCTGAGCTTGTGTCATTGACTTTGGAGGCTCGTGGGATCAGTTTTTTCCTTTAGCAGAGTTTGCCTACAACAACAGCTACTAGTCGAGTATCCAGATGGCTCCATATGATGCTTTGTATGGTAGGCAGTGTCGGTCGCCGGTTGGATGGTTTGAGCCGGAGTAGGCTCGGTTGTTGGGTACGGATCTGGTTCAGGATACCTTGGACAAGGTCAGGATTATTCAAGATAAGCTTCGTATAGCTCAGTCTAGGCAAAAGAGTTATGCTGACCGTAAGGTTCGTGATTTGGTATTCATGGCCGGTAAGCGGGTATTGCTTCGAGTGTCGCCTATGAAGGGCGTGATGAGATTTGGGAAGAAGGGCAAGCTTAGCCCTAGGTTCATTGGCCCGTTTGAGATTCTTGATCGAGTGGGAGAGGTGTCTTACAGGCTTGCGTTGCCGCCGAGATTATCAGCCGTGCATCCAGTGTTTCATATGTCTATGCTTCGGAAATATCATGGCGATCCATCCCATGTGTTAGATTTCAGCACTGTCCAGCTGAACAAGGACTTGCCTTATGAGGAGGAGCTGGTAGCTATTCTAGACCGGTAGGTTCGTTAGTTGAGATCGAAGAGTTTTCCTCCTGTTCGTGTTCAGTGGAGAGGTCAGCCCGCTGAGGCATCGACCTAGCAGTCCGAGTCCGATATGCGGAGCCGTTATCCCCATCTTTTCCCCAACTCAGGTACTTCCTTCTTCTGTTCATTCGAGGACGAATGGTTGTTTTAGAGGTGGAGGATGTGATTATCTTTTTTTAAAAGTAAATTCTGTGTTCCAAAGCCTCAAAAACCTCTTTCGACATCACCTCGATTTGCATGCGCAGTCCGGGTGCGTAGCCGGAAAGCTATTATGTGAAAATCTGTGAAAAATGATGAATTTTGACTTTAAAATGGATTTAAGTTGACTTCGATCAACATTTTGGATAAATGAACCCGAACCCGTGATTTGATGATCCCACAGGATCCGTAGGAAATGGGACTTGGGCGTATGCCCGAAATCGAATTCCGAGGTCCCAAGCCCGAGAAATGAATTTTTAAAGAAAATTATTTTTTGGAATTATTTATGAGTTTTGGAAATGAAATGTGTTTAAAACTTGATGGTATTGGGCCTGTATGTTGGTTTCGGCGCCCGGTACAGGTCGTATATGTGATTTAAGATAAATCTGTGAAATTTGATAAGAAACGAATTTGAAATGACGTGAATCGGATCATATTTGAGAAAATTGGGAAAATTGGAAGTTCTTAAAAAATTTCATGATTTTGATGCTAAATTCATAATTCTTGATGTTATTTTAGTGATTTGAATGCATGAGCGAGTCTGTATGATGTTTTTAGGTTGGGGTGCATGTTTGGTTTGGAGCCCCGAGGGCTCGGGTGAGTTTTGGATAGGCCGCGGAGTGAAAATTTCACTTAGGAATTTGCTGGTATGTTGCAGGCCTGCAGGCTTCGCATGCGAGCTCGCAAATGCGAGAAATGGCCTGGGCTGCCTTATTCACAAATGCGAAGAAATGGTCGCAAATGCGACATCGCAAATGCGAAGGCACAGTCGCAAATGCGAAGAAGACTGGTTTTCCTCAGGGTTCGCAAATGCGAACCCATGTTCGCAAATGCGAAGTTAGCAGAAGTCTTGGTCACAATTGCAACATTTGCAACCTGCAATTTTATAACTTAACCGAAATTTTTTCATTTTTCACACTCTTTCAAAACTAAAACACTCTTGGGCGATTTTTCAAAGACAACTCTTATTCCAAATCGATTGTAAGTCAATTTTAACTCGTTTCCTTTAATCATTAACATCTTTTCACATGATTTCAACTCAAAATCAATGGTTTTCATGGGAAAATTGGGTGTTTTGGGTAGAACCTAAGTTTTCCAAAAGTCGGGAATTTGGACCTCGATTTGAGGTCCGATTTCAAAACAAATTATATATTTAGGTTCGTGGGAGAATGGGTGATCGGGTTTTGGTTCGAACCTCGGATTTTGACCATGTGGGCCCGGGGCAATTTTTGACTTTTTGGGTAAAACTTTAGAAAAACTCATTTTCATGCATTAGAATTGATTCATTTAGCATTTATTGATGTAATTATGTAACTTGTGACTAGATACGAGCGAATTGATGGTGGAATAAAGTGGTAAAGCGATAGTAGAGACTTGATTTGTGTTTGTGGTATCGAGGTAAGTATTTGGTCTAACCTTAGCTTGAAGGATTAGGAGTTGTGTCCTATTTTCTATATCTCACTTATTGAGTACGACGTATAGGCATGGTGACGAGTATCTATATGTTGGTGTCAAGCATGACCGTGAGTCTTAAATTGAAATTTGTGTGTTCTTAATAGTACTACGAATGCCTAAGTTGTTGATTCTCTGTGTTGAGCAAGATTATGATTATTCTCATGGAAATTAATTACGATTGAGTATTGGTGCTAGTTGAGGTAGTTAGATGTTGGAACAAGTTTGGTCATAGCTGATTTTCCCTTGCCGGGACGTACTTACTTATACTGTCGATTCCCTTGCCGGGATAGTGTTGTTTCTTTATTGTTCCCTTGTCGAGACTTTCATTGTAATTGGTATTAAACTGTATATATGGATCGGGTTGCACGCCGCAACAATATTATATTTGGATCGGGTTGCATGCCGCAACAGTTATATAAATGGATCGGGTTGCACACCACAACAGTGATAAATGATATGGATCGGGTTGCACGCCGCAACAGTGTTATTATATTTTTGGATCGGGTTGCGCGCCGCAACAATAGATAATACGAAGTGCTTATAGATTGGTGACGAGTTCCTTATTTTTTTGCTATGAATTCTTAATTGTCCTTATGCCTTTCTCTTAAATTACTATTGGTATTGATATTTCCCCTAACATGTACCGCCTCCCATCTTTATCTGTTTATTCCTGTTTTATTTTCCGTTGCATATTATATAACTGCACAGGTTTATTTGGTAGTCTGGTCCTAGCCTCGTCACTACTTCGCCGGGGTTAGGCCAGGCACTTACCAGCACATAGGGTCGGTTGTGCTGATACTACACTCTGCACTATATGCAGATCCCGGAGCGGCAGCTTTTGGACCGTAGTATTGGGTGGCTGCCTTCAGTCCAGTTAGAGATCCCGAGGTAGTTCTACAGGCGTCCACAGGTCCGGCGTTCTCTTTTATCTTTATATGTATTCTGTTTTTATTCACTTCGGAGACAGATTATACCTTTTTTTCCAAACATTTGTATGTAGTATTCGTAGGTGGTCCGTAATATTGTGACACTGTATTCTGGGTAGAGATGTATGTTGGTATTGTCGTACTGGTTTTGGCTAAGTTATCAGATTAAGTTTTCCGCATGTATTTATTTATCGTTAATATTTCATTGTTAATCGCATGTTAATTTAAATTGTTAAAAAGGGTAAATAAAAGAGTTAGTAATTCTAAATTACGCGGCTTGCCTAGCTTTCATGAGTATGTATCATCACGACTCCCGATGGTGGGAAATTCGGGTCGTGACATAGAGGTCATAAATACCTCCAGGGCCACAAGGAAGGGACGGGTAGTGCACGCATAGGACATTTTCAAGGTTGCTAGAATGCTTTAGGCTATGACCAAGGGGGGAAATTGGGTAGTAAGGATATGATGAATACGCGCTAATGTCACGTGTAACCCCTCATTGAGGAGTAATTACTGGGCATTGTGTGGGGTGATCCTGTAGGCTAACCAACCTAGGATCCCTTTTTTCCAATTCTTGATGTTTAAACTTTACTTTTCTCTATATATGCAACTTGTTCAAATCTTTTCCTTTTGTCTCATTACTTGAGTCATACAATGTCCAAAACATGCTTTTATTTGCAAGTATGTGTTTAAACTATTTATTTGTTAAAAGGACTAATTCACAAGTATAAGTTCGGCCAGGACCCACTGTTGTGGACCGTGAGGGATGCCTAACACCTTCTCCTCAAGGTTATTTCGAGCTCTTACTCTAAATCTCTGGTAATGCAAACTAGTCTAAGAGTTAATTACTGTAGGTGCCATAACGCACCACAATCCATTAAGTGGCGACTCTTCAAATACCCAATTCTCAAAAGGAAATGAGTTATTACCTCCCATAAACATCGGAACTCGGACTTTTTTCCTCGGAGGAAAAAAAGGGGGGCGCGACATGAGCGATATTGTAGTGAGGTGGGAATATCAAAAGAGGGTTATTTCTTTTGAGTGTTGTAGTGGTCTTTGGAGTATTTTACTCGGGCCTACAAAGTATAAAATTCCTTGCTATAATGATATCAATTGCTCCTCTCAGGGTCGTGATTTTTTTCCTTATTTAGAAGGGTTTTTTACCTAAAAATTTTGGTGTCATTGTCACTTTTTTATTCTTGTTGATTACCGTATCTCAGTACTACCATATTATTCCGCTTTTATTATCGTGAATATTATTATTGTGAGGAATTTATTCCCAACAAGATCAAACCCAAATTAACAATTCGCATATGAAATTAATGGGTCCGGTTAATTTTGATTCCTATGATGTTAAACCGAATAGAAGGGAAAAACGCTCCCCTGAACACTTATTCATTGGGTCATGGAGTCTGCTTGCTAATGCTTATCAACGTTTTTTTTTTTTTTTTTGGTTCATCTTAAATAGTTGTTGTGTTATTTTTTAATTTGAATTCATTAGCTAGAGAACATAAAATTGATTCTCTAGCTAATGAATTCAAATTATGTAATGACACAACAGTTACTTATCGAAAGACCTTAATAAGCATTAACAAGTAAACTCCACTCCGAATGAATAAGGTGTTATAGGGGACGTTTTCCCCTTTTAATCGTTTTACCATCTTACAAATCAAAATTAACCGGACCTATTAATTTCATTTACAAAATGTAATTTTATAGATTCCCATTTCCCATTTTCAAAATACCAACAAGAATCTTACGTCGGTCAAATAAAGTTCCCCATTCTCTGTAAATAACGTTTGAGTTCTTCTGGATATGTTGCAAATGTTAAAGGTATGCCTTTGAATATTGTGGGCTTGTGGCAGCCAGACCAGAAAATTCTGATTTCTGACTTTTCTTTTCAACCGTAGCAATTTGACTGAATATAGTCGAGTCCATTCTTAGAAAAAGTCAAAGTAAAGACTAACTAAGACAATATTTCTGTCACAACCCAGATTTTTCATCCTCGAGAGTCATGATAGCGCCTATTAATGTGAGCTAGGCAAGCCAATTATTGAATCATCTACCTTTTCACCAATCTTATTCTCTTTAACAATTACGAAGAAATAACATTTAAACTACGGAATATAACATAAGCGGAAGAAAACTATAAGCCATATGAACATGAATATCTATTACAACTGTTTGATTCTCGACTACCCAGAACAGATATCACAGTTTCACAGACGGTCTAAGAATTTTACAAATAAAGGTCGGAAAGAATTAAATACAACACTGTATCTGAAAATACATGTAGAAATAGGAAAGTAGATAGAAGGAGACGCTAAGGCCTACAAACGTCTGTAGGGTACCTCGGGTCGCCTGATGAACAAGATTCAGTAATCTCACTGCGGTCTGAAGTCTACAACACTGGGGTCTGCACAAAAGAGTGCAGAGTATAGTATAAGCACAACCGACCCTATGTGCTAGTAAGTTCTCAGCCTAACCTCGGCGAAGTAGTGACGAGGCTAAGACAAGACTACCAAATAAACCTGTGCATTTCAAATATATATAGCAGAAAAGAAATACTAAAATAAACAAGTAAAGATATGAGGGGGAAACATGCTTCGGGATATAACAGGTAAAAACAGAATATCAAGAGAACTATAAAGGAATCAAAATCCAACCACTAACAAGAATAGGAAAAACAAAGGCAGATTTCACTTTCTTTTCACATCTTGTTGCAGGCGTGCAACCCGGTCCCATTTCCTGTATCTCATGGCAGGCGTGTCACCCGCTCCCATTTCATTATATCTCATGGCAGGTGTGCCACCCGCTCCCATTTTATTATATCTCGTGGCACGCGTGCCACCCGCTCCCATTTCATTTATCTCGGGGTAGGCGTACCACCCGCTCTCATTTCATTATATCTTGTGGTAGGTGTATCACCCGCTCCCATTTTATTATATCTTGTGGTAGGCGTACCACCCGCTCCCATGTACAATCCAACAATAATTACAAGGAATCCCGGCAAGGGAACAATAATATCAACAAACAATATCCCGGCAAGGGAGAAACAACTATAACCAAACTTGTTACAACATCTAACTACCTCAGCTATAACCAAACTTGTTACAACACCTAACTACCTCAGTTATAACCAAACTCGTTACAACATCTAACTACCTCATCTATAACCAAACTTATTACAACACCTAACTACCTCAGCTATAACCAAACTTGTTACAACACCTAACTACCTCAGCTATAACCAAACTTGTTACAACACCTAACTACCTCAGCTATAACCAAACTTGTTACAACACCTAATTACCTCAGCTACAACTAATCTTGTTACAATACCTAACACAAAGAATCATCAACCTAAACATTCGTAATATCAATTAAGAATGCAATGCAAGGGAACCACAACTCAAGAATAGCCCGAAAAGGGGGCAACATAATGATCTCTTATCTTTATCACTTTTACTTCACAATTCACTTCACAACTAAAGTTAACACTCCTCAATATTCATAGGTCACAATTCTTTCCACAACAAATAGAAATCTTCACCAAGGCATGAATAATACAACGAAGTCATGAAAATCACAATATAAGACCCACGGTCATGCTTGACACCCACGTATAGATACTCGTCATCATGCCTATACGTCGTACTCAATAAGAAGCACATAGCAAATAGGACACAACTCATAATCCCTCAAGCTAAGGTTAGACCAAACACTTACCTCGAACTTCCACGGCCAACTCAATCCTCAAACACCGCATTTCCTTCGAATTCGGCTCCAAATCAATTATATCTAGACATAATCGACTTAATAACATCAATAAATGCTAAACAATCCAATTCCAGTACTTAATTATAACTTTCTAATCATTCTTCCCAAAAATTCAAAAATTGACCCCAGGCCAGCTTGGTCAAAACACGAGGTTCGGACCAAAACCCGATCACACATTCACCCACGAGCCCAAATGTATAATTTTTTTTTGAAATCCGACTCCAAAACGAAGTCAAATTCTTAAATAATCAAAAAGCCCTAACTCTACCCAAATCCCTAATTTTCTACCCTTAATCACATGTTTTATGCCTAGAAATTTAGCAAGTGTTGATAAAAATGGAAGAAAACGAGCTTAGGATTACATACCTATGAAGCTATGGTGAAATTCTTCTTCAAAAATCACCCAGGAGGTGTGGAGAAGATGAAGTTTGTGAAAAATAATGAAAATCCCGTATGGCATTCTGTTTTTGAAACTTAAAATAACTGGGCAAAATTGGTCATCGCGTTCACGATAAGCTCATCATGTTCGCGATGAGTTAGTGCTGACAGACATTCGCGTTCGCGGAATATGGCTCGCGTTTGCGGAGCTTTGACTCCTCAAGCCTACGCATTCGCGGGCCAGTGGTCGCGTTCGCGATGCATAAAATGGTGACCCTCTCCAGTCCTTAACCTTACGCGTTCGCGAAGGGTATTCCCCCCCAGCCTCTCGTTCGCGACTCAAGCTTCGCATTCGCGAAGAAGAAATCTGGCACCTGGAAAATTTGCCTTACGCGTTCGCGGGAGGGACCATGCGAACGCGAAGAGTAAAATCCCTGGGCACTGAACAGCAGAAACCTGTAACTTTTTGAGTTCCAAAAACCTTCCGAAACACACCCGAGCCGTCGGGGCTCAAAACCAAACATACGTACTAACTCAATATCATACGAACGTATCTGTGCGATCAATCGCCAAAATAACCTCAATAACAACGAATTAAACCTCAAAATCAATGAAATATTTCAAAACTTCTTAAAGCATCAAATTTTGCATTTACGGTCCGAATCACGTCAAACGAATTCCGTTTCTTACCAAACTCCGCAAAATCATCTTAAATCATATATAAGACCTGTACCGGGTGCTGGAACCAAAATACGGGTCCGATACCAACATGTTCTAATCGAAATTCATTTCAAATTCCTTTAAACAATTTCATAAAATAATTTTCTTTAAAATTCATTTCTCGAGCTTGGGACCTCGGAATTTGATTCTGGGCATACGCCCAAGTCCCATATTTTCCTACGGACCTTCCGGGATCATCAAATCACGGGTCCGGATCCGTTTACCCAAAATATTAACCGGAGTCAAATTTATTCATTTTATAGTCAAAATTTATCATTTTTCACAGATTTTCACATATAAGTTTTCTGGCTGCGCGCCCAAACTTCGCACGCAAATCGAATTGATGCTAAATGAGGTTTTCAAGGCCTCAAAAACACATAATTCAATTTAAAAGCAAGTGATGACCTTTTGGGTTATCACAATTTCCGTACTTCCCTCTCTAATTTTGCATTAAATTACTGCCAACAAAATTATCATCTACGTATAAAACAGGAAAATTCTAAAATAGCCAGATTTACAAGTGGTCATTCAAAAATAGCCACGATTTCAAAAGTAATCGAAATTTAGCCACTTTTCATATAAAGATAAAGCTGAACGAAACACTATTCAAAATCCGGAAAATACTCTAGTATAATATACTGGAATTCCAGTATAATATACTGGGGTTCAGTATAATATACTGAGGTTCCAGCATAACTCCAGTATATTATACTGGAACGTTCCGCGTGTTGGAGTTCCAGCATAATATGCTGGAAGTTCATATACAGGTGCACCGATCTCCAATATATTATGCTGGAACTTTTTGTGTTGCAGTAAAATAATAGCTATTTTTTAATGACTTTGCAAATGCTGGCTATTTTGAATGACCAGTCCGAAAACTAGCTAGCTTGTGTTATTTTTACGTATAAAACAGTAGTGAAAGCGAGAGACGGATCCAGGATTTGAGGCTTATGGGTTCCTACCGTAACTTTAAATTAATATGCAATAATAACTGTGTATTTACCAATATTTAGTGAGTTTCTTAATATAAATACAGGATTTACGCAAGAGTTATTGGGTTCCCGGGAACCCGTAGTCTATGCACTAGGTTCGCCCCTAGTGAAAGCCCATTTTTACCTTCGTTATTAAGTCATCTGAAATAAGTTTAATTAATATTCATTCTTTTCAATGAATATTTATTGAAATTGGTGGATATTTTTATGTATTTGAAAAGATGAACCAATGTTTTCTTGTAAAAAAAAAAAATATCATCATTCGTAAAAGCTTTTAGCTAAAACGAGGAAATTTAGGAATACATAAACATGTTTTTGATAAATACAATGTAGGGTGTGTATAAAGTTATCAAACGTCAAACTGTTACCTACCCCTTTAACAACGTTTATTTCTTTTCAAGGTTAGAGAAATTCTCCTTTCTAAACACAAGTCGCCACATAATATTCTCACCTACCGCGTTATCCCGCGAAAACAAGGACACGATTTTACAGCACATCAGAAAAAATCAACTTGTTTCCTGTACGCTAAAGATTTAAAATCAATTTAGGAAAATAATAGCCGATATATATATAAATTTTATGCTTCTATATTATTTTGGCTATTGAATACAAATAGTTTCTAACGCAGGCTAAAAATGATAATACCCCTAAAATTAATGGATATTATATTTTGAACTTATGAGTTTTAAATGAAGTTTAATTATTCTAAAGTTTATTTTATAAATATATATATATATATGAATTTTTCGATAAATATACACCGTTTATACCAAAATTACTAAGTCGTGCCAAACCCATACTTCTTATGCTTGCTCCCAGAGTTTAATGACCCCAATTATGAACAAGTTGTGTGACTATGATGGGAAGCTGCAGACAAGGAAACAACACATATTCAAAGGTTCACGTGTAGGTCTTAACTAATGTACTTATAAAGAATGGTTGGAGCCTTGGAGGAATTAGGATAAATCATCTCAACACAAATTTTAGTGTATAAATGATTATAAGATATTTGGTTAGAGTGATCAG
The DNA here is from genome assembly GCF_000715075.1 of Nicotiana tabacum. Classification (NCBI taxonomy): domain Eukaryota; kingdom Viridiplantae; phylum Streptophyta; class Magnoliopsida; order Solanales; family Solanaceae; genus Nicotiana; species Nicotiana tabacum. Next base: position 3,207,127 of record NC_134091.1, read on the forward strand.
GAAAAAATAATCATTATATAAACAATGCGCGCTGTTTGATTGGCGTATTAAATAATATTTACATAATTTATGTGGAAATCCAGATAATATAAAAATATATTTAAATAATTAATTTTTTCCATAATATTTTCTGTATTTTTATTCAATCTCGTAACTATTTTTACATTATTATTTTTTCATATAAAATTTCTTTATGAGTTAATCAACACATAGAAATCTCCTTGAATGAAGGAAAAAAAGACACCAAAGTAGACCAGTTATAACCTGCTACTCTCTGAAATCACGTTTATGTGGACCCACCACAAATACTACTAGAAGAACATAGTCTAACAGCCAACTTTCAATTTATATATTCCAAATTAATTTCTCATACACACTTAACTAAGGTCCGTTTGGCCATAAATTTTATCAAATGTTGGTCATAGATTTTGACAAAATAAACTTGGGTTTTATTTGGCAAACACATGTTTGGCCATAAATTTTGCCTATATTTTAGCAAAATCCCAAATCTCAAAACCAGCTCAATAGCTGATTTTGGGCCAAAATCTTTACAAACACTAATAATATACATGATTTTCCAAAATAAATTTGGGAAATATGTTTTGAAAACGTATGGTCAAACACATTTTCATCTTCAAACCAAACTTCATCCAAATCATATTTTTAAAACAAATTTGGAAATTTATGGTCAAACGCTAGTTAAATTGTTGCATGTGAAATTAGTAAGGTCTGTCTAATCATCTAATGACAATTGGAACCCAATCAAATGGCACTTTAGCTCAATCCCACGAGTCCACTACTAATTATATGATGTATTAATTAAAGAAACGTATATAATTTCTGTTAAAAGCCACGCAGCCACAGACGAAAAAAGAAAAGAAAATTGTTACCATATAATTATAGGGCTTTTGTGAGGTAATGAAATGCTAGAGCATGTTTGACTGTTATTGCATAATTTTGTATACACTTTATTTTACACAAGCAATTGATCTTATAATGACATGTGTTTAAGACATGTGTATGTTTTCTTTTCTTTTCTTTTTTATTTGGGCGGAGGGCGGATGGCGGAGGGCGGAGGGCTATGAGACTTAAAATTATCAGACCAGACAAATTAGCTTATGCGGCAATAATTATGATAGCATGCATATTACATAGGATCAAATCTAGGATTCTATATGGTCGGATCCAGATTATAATTTACGGATTTATGGAATTCAATAACTTTTGTTCAAATCTTATTTAATAATAAATTTATCAAATACTTTAACATTTAAGGCGTTGATATTTAACTATAAACTTAATTATTATTGTATATTAATTTAAGGTTACTTGAGAAACTCATAAACTTCGAATCGTAAATCCACCAATTTCGATGATTCAGACATGTTAAATGGATAAGCATAGAAGTCCCAGTTAGGACTTGTGAGAGGTTAGCCTTGATGGGTATGGGGAGGGGTAGAGGTAGGTCCTAAGAAGTCCTGGGAGAGGTGATTAGACGGGACATGACACAACTAGAGCTTATTGAGGACATGACCCTTGATAGGAGACCGTGAAGTTCGAGAATTAGGGTAGAAGGCTAGTAGGTAGTCGAGCGTTTCTCTTTGTCTTTCTTTGTTTGATAACATTAGTGTTAGTTTGATATACCTTTATTCTTAGATTGCTATTATTACCTACCGTTTAATTGTTATCTTGGCTTCGGTCTTCTTTTTATTTTGTTGTTGTAACTACTTATTGTTATTACTTTTTTTTTATTTTTTCTTTAGCTGAGGGTTTATCGGAAACATCTTCTCTGTCCTTCCAAGATAGAGGTAAAGCTACATATATTTTATCCTTCCCAGATCCCGCTTATGAAAATTTAGTGGATATGTTGTTGTTTGTTCGTAACGAACCCACTCATGCCAAAATTCAAAGCCAAAGGGGTTGTTGGTGCCTTTGGTAGGGGTTGGTGAGACTTTTATAAAGGGAACTTGGACTGTTGGAGCCCTTGAAAGGGGTATATGCTTTGTTCTGGGATGCTAAATTAGTTCATTAACGATAACAATTTGTGTTGACACCACCAAATAGGACAAGCCACAATTGGCTGTCCTTTCCCTAAGATCCACATTTTTCATGTGCTCTTTTCTTTCTTTATCCCGAGATTTGAAAATAAAATAAATTAAATTAGAGAAAGAGGCTGGCTAAGCTAAACCAATCATGCACATGCATCTCCATTTTACTATTATTAAAGGTATGAATAGATTAGAATAGTGAAAGATACCACCAATCGGTGTGATTGAATGTAAAAAATTTCACCTTTAATCAGAGATTTTCACTTCAAATTTTAAAAATTGGGTCATCTTTAAGGAGCTCAAAATCCTTCGTAATTGACCTTTTACTATATAAATCTGAATATTTAAATTTCGAACAATGAACCGAAAAAAAAAAGAATAGTGAAAGAGGAGAAGATGTAATGAAAGAGGACTTTTAATATGATTAGAATTATGTAACAAGTGAAATTACAAGTACAAGATTACAACTTTAATTATGTAATTTACAAATATAATACATATCCTATTTAAACTAAACTAAGCAATTTAATTTTAAAAGTCACAAGTTAAAATAAAAACACACATTAATTAATATGATTAATGATAGACATTTATTTTTAAAAATACTCCGGTGCAAACACAATATACGAGTAATTATATGTGGATTGACTTCCACTGATTTTTTCTTGATCCTCTAATATGTCGTAGAAAAAATCATGCACCGTTGGATAATATAGATTTAATTATCATTTACCCAACAAAAAGTACATCACTTCATCAGATTTACATAAATGACTTATTGTAATTAAATTCAATACCATTGACCACCTACCCCTTCAACAGCTATTTCTCTAAAAAAAAAAAAAAAAGAAGAAAATACTACGTAGATTACACAATATTATCAGTAGTAGTATCACTTTTCGTCCCTCTATATAATGATAAACATTTTTTGAGGTTTCCCCGTCTCAAAGGGAACAAGAGAAACATTCATATTATTGAATCCCTAGTTTCTTTTCTTTCCCTTTGATTCCTTCCTCTCATTTACCTCTCTCTTTTCTTCCTTTGTTTGGATGGCCGGCCAAACAATCATCGTTTCCGGGTTGAACCCGGCGGCCATTCTTCAGTCCACAATTGGCGGCGGAGCTTCTCCTACAGCGGCGGCGGCGGCGGAAAACGGCACCAGAAAAGTCATCCCTCTCTCAAGAGATGCCTTACAAGATTTCATGTTATCAATCATAACCCAAAAATTACAAGATGAGAAACAACCTTTTTACGTGCTAGACTTGGGTGAGGTTGTTTCTCTTATGGACCAATGGAAATCTGCTCTCCCAAATATCCGTCCATTTTACGCTGTTAAATGTAACCCTGAACCGTCGTTCCTTTCAATTTTATCTGCTATGGGCTCAAATTTTGATTGTGCTAGCCGAGCTGAAATTGAGTATGTTTTATCTCTTGGCATTTCACCTGACCGTATTGTTTTCGCAAATCCATGCAAACCGGAATCCGATATTATTTTTGCAGCAAAAGTTGGGGTGAATCTTACAACCTATGATTCTGAAGACGAGGTTTACAAGATCCGAAAGCATCACCCGAAATCCGAACTCTTGCTCCGCATCAAGCCCATGCTCGACGGCAACGCGAGATGCCCAATGGGCCCGAAATACGGCGCGCTTCCAGAAGAAGTCGACCCGCTGCTCCGGGCAGCTCAAGCCGCCCGTCTCACCGTATCCGGCGTCTCATTCCACATCGGTAGCGGAGATGCCGATTCAAACGCTTATCTCGGCGCCATAGCCGCGGCTAAGGAAGTGTTTGAAACAGCTGCTAAACTCGGGATGTCGAAAATGACTGTTCTAGACGTCGGCGGCGGGTTTACATCCGGCCACCAGTTCACAACCGCCGCCGTCGCCGTTAAATCAGCTTTAAAACAACACTTCGATGACGAACCGGAGTTGACAATCATAGCTGAACCGGGTCGGTTTTTTGCAGAGACGGCGTTTACTTTGGCAACGACGATTATAGGGAAAAGAGTGAGGGGTGAATTGAGGGAGTATTGGATTAACGACGGGCTGTACGGTTCGATGAACTGTGTACTTTACGACCATGCGACGGTGAATGCAACGCCGTTAGCTGTTCTGTCGAATCGTAGTAACGTTACCTGCGGCGGGTCGAAAACGTTTCCGACGACTGTGTTTGGGCCCACTTGTGATGCTCTTGATACTGTTTTAAGGGATTACCAGTTACCGGAGCTGCAGGTTAATGATTGGCTGGTTTTTCCTAATATGGGTGCTTATACTAAAGCTGCTGGGTCCAATTTTAATGGATTTAATACTTCCGCCATTGTTACTCACCTCGCTTATTCTTATCCAAGCTGATGAACCACCTGTATTAGGAATTACTACCGTGGTTTTGATGGTTTTTTCCTTTTTTGGGTATCTTTTTTTTAATTTTGTTGTTTTTGGTAGTAATTTATATTCCAAATCAGCTTGTAATTCTCTTGTATGCCATAAGAATGCAAGGATTTGCTAATTGTGATTTTCTCTAATATGGAAGTTTTTAAAATTAGTTTAAGAAACATAATGGGTAAAAGGTTTGTGGGGTCATGATATTTGTGTGACTATAAAAGCATCTCATTAAGGGTAAATGGATAAAATAAAAAGTTTAAAGTTGAATTATTTTCAAAGAAATGTGTCATTTGTTTTGGGGCAGAATAGAAAGAAAAGTACCTCATTTAATATGAAACGGATGGAGTATTAGATAAATCTGTTTGGGTGCACGTTTTTTATTTATACATTTGTAGATTTACAAAAAAATTGTCCATGCTTCAATATATTGCTCTTCTCGGATTTTTCTTAATGAGCTCTTTAACAACAATAATAATAGACCCAGAAGGCCGAAGCGAAAGCAACACAAATGATCACATCAATTAAGGAACACAAAAGTACATAAATAACGATTAGTATGTACTAAAGTTATTGATACAGACAAGAATAATGATAGACGACCTATTCTCATCCTTTACCTTTATTCTAATCAGCTCTTTAAGGGACTTGTAATTAATTTATAATAAGCCAAGAAATGGTTGCTAAGAGACGGTAATTGCAGTTTTCAAAATATAAATTCTTTTACCTAAATTTGGCTGGTCTTTTCCACATGGTGCCATGGAACAAGAATAGAAAATCTTAGTGTACTTTGTTATACAATACTATATGTGATAAGTATGCTAGCAGACAAAACATATGTTGGTACATATATTTTAAAACAACAATAACAATAACAAATCTTGTAATCTAAGATCTGAAAAAAAATAATGTATACGTAGCTTTACCCTATTTTGCGAAGATAAAAAAATTTGTTTCTAATAGACCCTCATCTCAGACTAGTACATCAATTTTGATGTTGACAAAATGTAACATTTTGAAAAACATCAATGAACACATACAAAGGCGGTTTCAAGATATAAGATCTATGTATTTAACTGTTAAGGTTTTTGTCATAAGCATATTATATTTTCAAAGTTATGAGTTTATACATATAATTTTTTTGCAATTTTAATAAATTTCTATACGTAACTTTATGTTTTGTGTCAAAAAATACATGGTTCAATTGAACCCCCTGTCAAATTATCGATACATTGCATCCGCCTTTGAACACAGGAGGTGGAGCCAGTGTGCATTAATTGGTGAGCTGTCTCCTAGATTATTGGAAAAATTGCTCAATGACTAAGAATTCAATGCCCTTGATTCAAGGGCATTGAACCCCACTTGCTTCTAAAGCTTTGAATTCATATTTCCATAATATTTGTCTTTTCTCCCCAAGTAAATATTTAGTAAATTTTAATAATAATATTATTTCCTCAGTTCAAAATAGGGAAAACTTCAATTTATAATACTTTTAACTTATTCTATAAATATCTAAGCTTCATAAGTTAATCTAACCTGATTTAGCTCTAAATTTAGTTAAATTAATTATTGATTAGTGAGAAGTGGTAAATAAATTTTTAGTGATGAAGTGTGTATCATTTTTAACTCCTTCATAAATAATTTAAAGGAAAAACATAGGTGTTATATGTGTCACCTTCTTATGTGATTTACGTAAGTGGAGAACCGACTTCTTGGTTTTCTTTCATCTATCACTAGTATGAAGCGTTTTCCTCTTTAATAAATTTAATATAATGTAAATCTGAATCCGTCAAAGTTTCAAAGCAGATATCAAATATCAGATAAAGAAAAAGGTGAATAGACTTGGTGATATCATGTATCTTCTTTGCACTAATATTTCATCAAACTATTTTACGTGCTTTTTTATATGAGAACACACGCTACAAATATATATGTGCATAATCAAATGTTTGCTCATAATACTTCATTGTGGTCTTTAAATATCGAGATAAACTTACAAGCAGAAGAATACACGTAGAGAAAATTAATATAAAATTTGGGAGGGTTTGAATTAAAATAAGATGGGGTAAGTAATAGGTCAAATTCATATCTTTTGTAGTTACGACTGAGGCTGTCCATAATGCCGATTGCCGAATACTCCCTCTGTTCCAGTTTATGTGAACCTATTTTTTTTTTGGTTCGTTCCAAAAATAATGAACCCTTTCTAAATTTGGTAACAATTTAGCTTAAAGTTACAACTTTACCCTTGATGAGAAGCTTTTATAATCACACAAATACTTTGGACCCCATTTGGACTTGTTTAGAACCATAAATGCTAAAAGTCTTCATTTTTTTCTTAAACTCCGTGCTCAGTCAAACAGGTTCACATAAATTGGAACTGAGGGAGTATTAGTTTTGAGTAAAAGATGAAAGACAACAATAACAGTAAATGTAAAATATTACATTACTTGAAATAAGTAACTTGATCTTTCAAAACCAAACCGAATCTTAAGTTGCGATTTGATTCATGAATCATGATAGGGAGTAGGAACTTAAATATAATCAAGACCTTACCCTCGAACCTATATATTTTTACAATATAATAATGTAAATGAATCACCCAATCAATTATGTTTAAGTATAACATTATTTGGACCAGTTATATGAATCATATGAAATAGTTCTTCTTATTTAATATTTATGAATATTATACTATGTATGACGGCTATGATTTAACATGAATATTTATAGCATGTTTGACCAAGCTAGAAAAATCAGCTTATTTTAAGAATTGCCTTTTTCTAAACTTATTTTTAGTAAAAAAGCAGTTTGTGTTTGACTAATTAATTTGAAAAGTGTTAAGAAATTAAGCTCAAAGTGACAATATAAAACATAAAGTAGACAATATATGTAGAGAGGAAGAGAGAACTTTCTTCTTATTCCAAGTATGTTTCTTGTGTATCTTCCACAGGAGAACTAACATCCTATTTATATGTTACATGTATTAAATGATCTCATTCATTTGGTATTGAATTTGACAAAGACAGCTATGAAGAGAACATCAACATACGTTGAAAGTGACATCCATATACATTGGATTTATAACACTCTCTCTTGGATGTCCATATATAATGTGTCTCGTTAAAACCTTCCTAAAATAAACCCTCGATGGAAAAAAAGCCTAGTAAAGAAAAAAGAGTACACACATCTTGTAATACGCATTGAGTGTTGCCTCATTAAAAACCTTACCAAGAAAACTCAATTGGAACAAAATTTTGGTTAAGAGAAAGAGTGTAGTGTGTTATACTCCCCCTGATGAAAACTTTATTTGATATCTCGAAGACGGTGCATTTCAATCTGTCTCTTATGATGAAAACTTTATTTGATATCTCGGAGATGATGCATTTCAATCTGTCTCTTATTTCAGCTACTTATTTTCTGCCCCTAATGTTGGGTATACCAATATATATTCGAATCTTCTTTGAAGACTCATCTTTGTGCATTGTGGTGGAGTTATTAGAATATATATCGCACATTCAAATATTCTAAGATGAGAAATATTTGGCTCATGATCATAAGCTAATTGTAATGAGCAGACTTTATGATAACTTATAACCTGATCCATACAAGAGCTGTTGCATGCAAATAGCATGACCTCAAGTTGAGATAAAAAAAATTGTAATCATAAGCATTGGTCTAGCAATTAATTGGAGGCGTTATTTGATCAATGATGCTGCTAGACCATTTTGAGTAAGAACATGAGCAACCAGATGCTCAATAAATGCTAAATGAATCAATTCCAATGCATGAAAATAAGTTTTCCAATGATTTCACCAAAAAGTCAAAAATTGACCTCGGGCCCACATGGTCAAAACCCGAGGTTCGAACCAAAACCCAATTACCCATTCACCCACAAACCCAAATATATAATTTATTTTGAAATCGGACCTAAACTCAGGTCCAAATCTCCAAAATTTGAAAACCTAAGTTCTACCCAAAACACCCAATTTTCTCCATAAAAACCCTTGATTTTGAGTTGAAATCATGTGAAAAGATGTTAAAGATTAATGAAAATGAGTTAGAAATCACTAACAATCGATTTAGAAGAGTAGTTGTCTTTGAAAAATCGCCCAAAGGTGTTTAAGTTTTGAAAAGGTTTGAAAAATGAAATATTTTCGGCTAAGTTATGATTTTGCAGATCGCAGATGTCGCAATTGCGACCAGGGTTCGCAATGCTAAAATCGCAAATGCGAAGGATTCGTCGCATTTGCGACCATGGGCAATTCCGATCACCTTCGCAATTCCGGTCACCTTCGAGGAAAGGTCGCATTTGCGCCCAAGGCCTGTCAGACCAGTCTTCGCAAATGCGAATGTTCATTCGCAAATGCGAGCTCGCAATTGCGAGCCAGGCTTCGCAATTGCGAAACCTGCAGACCTGCAATACACAACAGTTTTTTCTAAGTTCAAAACACTCAGTCGTCTATCCAAAACACACCCGAGCCCTCGGGGCTCTAAACCAAACATGCATGTAAGTCCAAAAATATACGGATTTGCTCGTGCGATCAAATCATCAAAATAACATCATTAACCATGAATTTAGCACCAAAATAAAAGAAAAATATCATGAACTCTTAAGTTCCATTTTTAACAACCGATGGTCCGATTCACGTCATATAAAGTCCGTTTCTTACCAAATTTTACAGGCTCTACTTAACTATCATATAAGACCTATACCGGGCACCAGAACCAAAATACAGGCCCGATACCATCAAATTCCAATACATTCAAGTTTCCATTCCAAAAACTCTTACAATTTCAGTTAAATAATTTTCTTCAAAAATTCATTTCTCGGGTTTGGGACCTCAGAATTCGATTCCGGGCATATGCTCAAGTCCCATATTTTCCTAAGGACCCTCCAGGACCGTTAAATCACGAGTTTGGGTTCGTTTACCCAAAATGTTGAACGAAGTCATCTTAAATTCATTTTAAAAGCATAATTTATTATTTTTCACAGAATTTCACATAATGGCTTTTCGGATACACGCCCGGACTGCGCACGCAAATTGAGGTGAGACAAAAAAGAGGTTTTAAGGCCTCGAAACACAGAATTTATTTCTACAACAAGTGATGACCTTTTGGGTCATCACATTCTCCACCTCTAAACAACTATTGTTCCTCAAACGGACATAAGAAGGAAGTACCTGAGTCGGAGAAAAGATGGGGATAACGGCTCCGCATATCGGACTCGAAATCCTAGGTCGATACCTCAACAGGCTGACCTCTCCACTTAACACGAACAAAAGGGAAACTCTTCGATCTCAACTGACGAACCTGCCAGTCTAGAATGGCTAAACCGGCTCCTCCTCATAGGACAAGTCCTTGTCCAACTAGACAGTGATGAAGTCTATCACGTGGGATGGATCGCCGTGATGCTTCCGAAGCATGGACACATGAAACACTAGATTCACGGCTGATAAACTCGGCGGCAACGCAAGTCGGTAAGCCACCTCTCCCACTCGATCAAGAATCTCAAACAGGCCAATGAACCTAGGGCTAAGCTTGCCCCTCTTCCCAAATCTCATCTCGCCCTTCATAGGCAACGCCCAAAGCAACACCCGCTCACCGACCATGAATGCCACATCACGAACCTTACGGTCGGCATAACTCTTTGGCCTGTACTGAGTTGTACGAAGCTTATCCTGAATGATCCTTACCTTGTCCAAGGCATCCTGTACTAGATCCGTACCCAACAACCGAGCCTCTCCCGGCTCAAACCATACAACCGGCAACTGACACCGCCTACCATATAAAGCCTCAAAAGGAGCCATCTGGATGCTCGATTGGTAGTTATTGTTATAGGCAAACTCCGTTAAAGGCAAGTACTGATTCCACGAGCCTTTAAAGTCAATGACACAAGCTCGAAGCATATCCTCCAAAATCTTAATAGTACGCTCGGACTGCCCGTCCGTCTGAGGATGAAATGTTGTGCTCAACTCGACTCGTGTGCCCAACTCACGCTGAACTGCTCTCCAAAAATGTGAGATAAACTGTGTGCCTCGGTCCGAAATGATAGACACGGGCACACCACATGAACAATCTCTCGGATATAGATCTCAGCTAACCTCTCAGAAGAATAGGAGACTGACACAGGAATGAAATGTGCTAACTTGGTCAGCCTATCAATAATAACCCACACTGCGTCAAACTTCATCTGAGTCCGTGGGAGTCTAACAACAAAGTCCATAGTGATACACTCCCACTTCCACTTAGGAATCTCAATCTTCTAAAACAAACCTCCCAGTCTCTGATGCTCGTACTTTACCTGCTGAAAATTCAAACACCGACCGGAATATATGCAAGACTGCCCATACTGGCTGACTTCCTACTTAAAGCATCGGCCTCCACATTGGCCTTTCCCGGATGTTATAAGATGGTGATATCATAGTCCTTTAACAACTCCAACCACTTTCTCTGCCTCAAATTTAGATCCTTCTGCTTGAACAAATACTGCAAACTCTTGTGATCCGTGAACACCTTACATGATACCCCATACAGATAGTGCCTCCAAATCTTCAATGCGTGAACAATGGATGCTAACTCCAAATCATGAACCGGATAGTTCTTCTCATAAATCTTTAACTGCTGCAAAGTATAAGCCATTAACCTTGCCATCCTGCATCAACACCGCACCAAGTCCAATTCGAGATACATCACAATAAACTGTATATGGCCCTGAACTTGTGGGCAACACCAACACCGGCGCCGTAGTCCAAGCTGTCTTGAGATTCTGAAAGCTTGCCTCACACTCGTCCGACCACCTGAATTGGGCACCCTTATAGGTCAACCTAGTCATCGGGGCTGCAATAGAAGAAAACCCTTCCACAAACCGATGGTAATAGCCTGCCAAACCCAAGAAACTCCGGATCTCTGTAGCTGATGCGGGTCTATGCCAGTTCTTGACTACCTCTATCTTCTTCGGATCTACCTGAATACCCTCTGTTGATACAACATGACCCAAGAATGCAACTGAACTCAAGCAGAACTCACACTTCGAAAACTTAGCATACAACTGACTATCTCTCAAAGTCTGAAGAACCACTATCAGATGTTGCTCATGCTCCTCCCAGCTGCGGGAATAGATCAAAATATCATCAATGAAGACTATCACGAACGAATCCAAGTAAGGCTTGAACACTCGGTTCATCAAATCCATAAAAGCTGCTGGAGCATTGGTCAATGACATCACCAAGAACTCATAATGCCTGTACCAAGTGCGGAAAGATGTCTTAGGGACATCAGATGCCCTAATCCTCAACTGATGGTAGCCAGATCTCAAGTCAATCTTTGAAAATACCTTGGCACCCTGAAGCTAATCAAACAAATCATCAATCCTTGGCAATGGATACTTATTCTTGTTTGTAACCTTGTTCAACTGCCGGTAATCTATGCACATCCTTATCGATCCATCCTTCTTCTTAACAAACAACATCGGCGCACCCCAAGGAGAGATACTAGGTCTAATGAAGCCTTTATCAAGCAAGCCTTGCAACTGCTTCTTCAATTCTTTCAACTCAGGCAGGGCCATACGATACGGCAGAATAGAAATGGTCTGAGTGCCCGGATCCAAATCAATGCAGAAGTCAATATACCTGATGGGTAGCATACCCGACAGGTCTGAAGGAAATACTTCAGAAAAATCATGAACTACAGGCACATAATCCATAGAAGGAACCTCAGCACTAGAATCACGAACATATGCCAAATAGTCCAAATACCCATTCTAGACCATACGTCGAGCCTTCATATATGAGATAACACTACGGGTAGAATGACTAGGAGTCCCTCTCCACTCCAAATGAGGAAACCCCGGCAAGGCTAAGGTCACATTCTTGGCATGACAGTCTAAGATAGCGTGATAAGGTGATAACCAGTCCATCCCAATATGACATCAAAATCAACCATGTCCAAAAGTAACAAATCTACTCGAGTCTCAAGAACCCCAATCATAACTATACATGAACGATGGACAATCTACCACAATAGAATCACCCACCAGTGTAAACACATACACAGAAGCACTCAAAGAATCACTAGGCATGACCAGATTCGGCGCAAAATAAGATGACATATAGGAGTATGTAGATCCCGGATCAAATAAAATTGAAGCATCTTTACTACAAACCAGAACATGACCTGTGATAACTGCATTGGAAGCCTCAACCTCAGGCTTGGCTGGAAGAGCATAACATCGGGGCTGGGCCCCACCACTTTGAACTACATCTCTGGGACGACCTCCTGTTGGCTGGCCTCCACCTCTAGCGGCCTGACCTCTACCTCTAATACCTCTACCTCCACCTCTAGCACCTCTACCTCCACCTCTAGCTGGCTGAGCAGGCTGTGGAACACTCGGTGCCTGAATTATGGCACAAGAACCTTGGTGCTGAGAATTTCTCGGTGCTCGAGGGTGAAATCTAGCAATATGCCTTGTGTCGCCACAAGTAAAACAAACCCTCGGCTGCTGGGGCTGACGACCCTGAAAACTCTGAAGCGGAGGTGCACTGATAGGAGCTGGTGATGCACTATAGGACTACTAATCAGAATACTGCATGTGAGAACCACGGCCACCTATGGCACAATGAGAAGCCTGAAGTGTTGAATGAAACGGCCTGGGAGGATAGCCCCTTCCAAAAGAATCCCTGCCTCCAGACGAGGCACCACTGAACCTACAAGAATGACGAGCTCTCTTGTCTAACCCCTAACCACCCCCTGTGATAAAACCATCTCAACTCTCCTGGCCACATTGGCTGCCTCCTGAAAAGAAATCTCACTCCCCGTCTCCTTAGCCATTTGCAATTGAATAGGCTGAATGACTCCCTCAATGAACCTCCCCTCTCTCTCTCTCTCTCAGTGGGAAGTATACGAAGAGCATGACGGGCCAAGTTAATAAATATGGTCTCGTACTTAGTAACAGTCATAGAACCCTGCTGGAGACGCTCAAACTACCTCCGATAGTTGTCCCTCTGAGTGATAGGAAGAAACTTCTCCAGAAATAGCTGAAAAAATTGATCCCAAGTCAAAGCTGATGACCCAACTGGTCTAGCCAAATAATAATCTATCCACCAAGTCTTGGAGGATCCAGATAAGCAAAAAACAACAAAGTCTACCCCATTGGTCTCCACTATTCCCATGTTCCTGAGAACCTCATGACAGCTGTCTAAATAATCCTGGGGATCCTCAAAAGATGCATCGCTGAAAGTGGTAGTGAAGAGCTTGGTAAACCTGTCCAATCTCCACAAGGCATCAGCAGACATAGCTGCTCCATCACCGGTCTGAGCTACCACACCCAGCTGAACTGCTCCAACTGGCTAAGCTGCTGGAGTCTAAAACTGGGGAGCCATTTGCTCTGGAGTGCGGGTAGCAGGATTCCGCGCTTCTCCTCCAACCTGAGAAACGGCTGGTGCTACAAGAAGTAAGCCTGCCCGGGTGACACTCTCCATAAGGTTAACTTGACGGATCAGAGCATCTTGGAGTACTGGGGTAGAAATGAACCCCTCTAGGACCTGAGTTGGGCCTACCGGAACTGCCTGGGCCGGAACCTCATCATCAAACTCAACTTGAGACTCCGACGTTGGTGCTGCTGCTCTGGGCTGAGCTCTGCCCCTGCCTCGACCTCAACCTTTGCCCCTCGTGGGAGCTGCTGTTAGGGGCTCGGGATGTTGAACAGTGGATGAGGAAGCGCGTGTTCTCGCCATCTGCGAAAGAACAGAGTAGAAATTCAATTAGCATTGAGAAACCAAACCGTACGACAGGAAAGAATAGATGTGAAGTTTTTCCTAACTCTGTAGCCTCTAGACGATAAATACAGACGTCTCTGTATCGATCCCTCAGACCCCACTAAGCTTGTCCGTAAATTGTGAAACCTAAATAACCTAGAGCTCTGATAACAATTTGTCATGGCCCGGATTTTCCACCCTCGGGAGTCGTGATGGCACCTACTCGTGAAAGCTAGGCAAGCCGAGTGTTATAGAATCATTACCCTTTTTACTTAGCCTTTTTAACAGGTCATTGTAAGCACGTGATTTTTGCCCTATGAGAGAATTACTCCCAAAAAAAATTCAAAATAAAATAATTTTCCTTTGTGTGCAATTTTGAGAATTTTCGTGGCATTTTTGATAATTATTTGTATTTGTCCATGCATGTTTATTTGTTAAATTAATAAAAAAATAATACAAAAATATGTCACATTTGCATTTAGGATTTAATTCTACAATTAGGAGAAATTAAGTTTGTTTTTACAAGAACAAAAAAATTATAAAAATAATGTACGTTGCATTTTCAGCATTTAATGTCCAAATTGTGTGATTTTATCGTAATTGCTATTTAATTATGTGTTAATTGTTATTGAGAGTTAATTTGCACTTTTATAAATTAATTTAATTCTATAGGATAATTTCGGATTTTTAGAATTTAGTTTTAGTTTAAGAAAAAATAAAAGAAAAAAAAAGCAATAAAAGAAGAAGAAAATCGGATTGGACCACCTTCTAATTTAAATCAACCAGGCCCAAACCAAATAACTCCCCACCGAGTCGACCCGACCCAGTCCGCCCTATAACCCAAACTAATCCCAACCCCCCATTTTCATTTTTTCATTTTTCCCAACCCCAAAACCCTAAAAGAAAAAAACCACCCGCCCCCCATGCTGCATCGTCTTCTTCGCCAAGCTCCACCTACCATGGCTGCCTGCCCCCTCTCCCTTCGTCTTCAACACCCAGCAAACCACCTCCTCGTCATCGACTGGCCTAGCTCATGACCAAACAACCATCGTCCAGACACTCCAACCCTCAACCAAACGAACCAGTCCATCGCCACCAACGACCCCCCCCCCCCCCCCCCCCCCCCGTCTGCCATTGACGAGCAGCAGCATTGCTGCATCGACCAGTCACGCTGCCTCGTCGTCCACCAGCAGCAGCTTCATCCATGAATGTTGCCTCCATCGTCCACCAGTAGCTGCCTCGTCGACCAACCACGAACAGCCATCGACGACCAACTCCCCATGGCTGCTGCTCCTTCTTCTTCTTCGTCCTCAGCTCAACCATGAACGACCACCATCAGCTCCATGTCCAGCAGCCACTGCTGCTGCTTCACCTCAACACACACACACACACACAGCCTCATGTCCAAACAACCATAACACCAAACGCAGCTGCTTCCTTCTTCAGCCCATCGCACAGCCTCGCAAACACCATTTCCGTCCAGTTTCATCGTCAAATGTCCACCCCTGGAAACTCAGCTGCAGCTCGTCATTGACCATCGTCGAGGTCGTCTACCAGCAGCAGTTTCATCTCACGTCGAGGTCGTTGGCAGTCTTGGTTCGAGTTTTCCGTTTGCGTTCGAGTTTGTCGTTGTTCATTTTCGGTTAGTTGGTTTAAGTTTCATTTCTGTCCGTATTTTGTTTGATATTCTCGGATCTAAAATCAGTATATGTTTGATTCATTTCTTGATTATTTCTTCAGATTGTTTTTATTCATTTGTTCTTATTTAGTTTAATATAGAAGTGTGTTGGTTATAATGTTGTTATATTTAATTTGAAGTTCAATTGATTTTTGAGTTTAGTGATTTGAATCTACTTGTTTGTTATGTTCAATTTGTTACTGTTATTGAATCTGAAAGTATGTTTGTTGTTAAAATGTTGTTCAGTCAAAATGATTTTAGGTTTTCTTATTGTTCATCATATGGTTTGGTTTCCTGAATCCTTAGTCTTTGTTTTGATGATATTTGACATAATCTGATTTTCTAGCTTAAATTTGTTGATGAAATTTGATTAGGAATTGGTTATAGCTGTTGTATTTTGGTTAATTGATTAGGTGAATTGGTTATAGCTGATGGGGGTAGAATGGTAATTTCAGTAATTTTAGAGGGGTATTTTTGGAATTGAAAATTTGAACAATTATTTAATTTGAGTGTTCTGTCCACTAAGCGCTAATATATTAAAATAATGCATAAAATAATACGTAGTGGGGGACAAGACATAATGGTGGGGAAATAATACATTGTTTAATATAGTGGGGGACAAAGCATGCGGTAGGGGGCAATAAGAGAATTAAATAAGGAAAAGATATGTGTTAGTGGGAATTAATACATTGTTTAATATAGTGGGAGACAAAACATTAGGTAGTGGGGTTCAAAAGGAGGATGGATAGAAGATAGTGGGATTTAGTTTAAATGTTTCAAGTTTGTAAATAAATAAAGGGGGTTGGACACAAGTTAAGGAGGGAGAAGAAATTCAGAATTTAAGTTAAAAAAATTGACTGACTTTTAAATCTTGGAGAGTCAGAATTTGAGAGAAAAAGACTAGATTTTAACGTTAAGAATTCAGTTTCTTTTTTAGAGTCAGTAGTTTGAGCGTGTTCTATTTTGAGTTTTAAAGGAACAAAAATCAGAACGGTTCCATTGCATCTTTTGCTTCTGGTTCACTCTGCATTCTGCCTATGATTGTTTGGTATTGCTGGGTTTTCAAGTTGGTTTTTCCTGGATTGCTATTTGGTTATTTGCCACTGTTTCATTGGGTGTTGCTGGATTTCTGCTCGGTTTTTAAATCTATTGTTGGGTGTTGCTGTTGTTATATGCTACTGCATTTCTGCTGATCTTCCTTTTCTTTTACTTCCAATACCAGGTACATGGCTGTAACCTTGTCGATATTGTAAGCTGAAATATGAAAGCGTGAATACATATGAAGAATGAAATTTTGAAGTTTTAATTTAGTTTTTTCTTTGTTTCTTTTACTGATTTTATTTAGGCTATTTCATGTATTATTATTTTGTAAATTTCTGTCACTTTGCATAACTAGGCATCTTGTAGTGATGTATTAAATAATACTCTGCTTTAGTTTGATTATTAGGTAGTATATATTTAAGCATGCTCATTACTGTCAAACTGTTTAATAATTGGAATAAGAGGAAAATAACATAAGTTGGTCTTTAGTGAATCGGCTTGGCAAAACTGATTAGTTCACTAACTATGAAGGTTTTAATATTGTCAACAGTAGGTTAATCGTGAACATGTAGCTAAATTTAGTTAAATCATGAACTTAAATTAATTTCGTAAATTAGGCATTATGGCATGATTTGAGTTCAAACAAGACGAGTTAACGTTTAAGTTTAATAAACTTTCGAATATGCGTTAGCAATTAAGATTGATTCTAGTTTCATATAGTTGTAAATAGTTAATTCCAACGGTTCAAGTCATCTAACAATGCGAGTTTAATCTAGCTATAGGATAATTAGATTCTTTCGAATATATTATTTGTCGATTCCGTATTTTATTTATAATTTCAATTTTAGTAATATTCCATTCCATTAACATTTGTCTTAATCTAGCATTTAATATGTCACGCTTTTTTTTCGAGCATGTAATTAATTAGGATTTTTTTCTCTTATATTTTAGAGACGAATTTAATAGAAATGTAGTCACTTTAGGATATCCTTAAAATAAATGGAGATGAGCCTCGCTGGATAAACACATAAATGGCGGGGCCCTCGTTAAATGTATGTATTAAATACTTAGATTCCAGGATAGGCCGTTTAGCAAATTTCACGGCCCTACCCAAAATAATAACAACACGTTAGTCTTTAGGCGCGTATTTAATAATGTTATTTTCCTAAACTCGGGTGCACATTTATGTGACCCAAATCCAAATCTCAATGGAGTCGAAGTGTGTCGACGACCACAGGTACATTGACTGTGACGTGGTTCGAGATATATTTTCACAATGTTGTAATTCTCGATAAAAAATAATAATAATAATGATAAAAGCGGTTAAAAGTTAAAATTCGCACATATGTTCAACATGTATTATATCAGATAATCAAGCCGAATATGACAGTTGAGCGACCGTGCTAGAACCACGGAACTCGGGAATGCCTAACACCTTCTCCCGGGTTAACAGAATTCCTTATCCGTATTTCTGGTACGCAGACTGTTAAACAGAGTCAATATTTTCCTCGATTCGGGATTAAACTGGTGACTTGGGACACCATAAATCTCCCAAGTGGTGACTCTGAAATAAATAAATAAATCACGTTTGGATTGTCCTTTAATTGGAAAAACTCCCTTCCGTGCCCCTTTGCGGCGGCGTGGGCGAAAAAGGAGGTGTGACAGCTCTGGCGACTTTGTTGGGGATGAGACTCAGAACCACTAGTTCAGGGTTCAGAATTCGAGCTTAGATGAGTTGTTATATTTGGCTTTATTTATTATTTGATCTTATTACATGTTTTGGCCTAAATGTGCAAAATGATTATTTTTTACCGCTTTGATATTATTTGAATTGTACATATAAACTGTGCCGAAACTTTCTCTTCTCACCTCCGGGGATGTGCTTACTGGTTGAGACTCCCTATTCTGTTAGTGTCATACCCTGAAATAAAAGAGGCTCGGAAAGTTTCTAAGCCGGCTGGCCTTTTGGTTCCAGAAAAGGAGCCCCTTCCTCAACTCGAGTTGTCCGCTCGGGTACAATGTCTAGAACATATACCCAGGTTGAACCTAGAATAACTTGACTTCATGCTGGATCCCTAGTAGGAACGTTTATTTGCATCATGTTGCATTTGACTTAGGGGACTCAACACAGGGGTTGGGTCCGTCTAGGACAAGCAACCTGAAATGAAAAACGATCATCCTGTTGCATCCTGTTTGTTTTGCACATTTATTTGCTTCAGATCTACATGCTGACCGGCTTTTGAAATCGGGAATTTTTGAAAAATTGTGAAAAAGAGAAGAAAAAATAGTAGTGTAGGGAGATAACTACTTATTTTAGAAAAATAAAACCAATGTCCAAGTAGTGTCAAAATCCTGGCGAAATTTTGAAAAATGAAAAGAAATTGTCTTTTTTAGTTTGATTTATTTGAAAAACAAAAGAAAGGAGTCTTGTTTACAAGTTTAGTTTATGTTGCCCCAAACTACGCGGGTCTGATTCTCACCGGATGTGAGATACGTAGGCAAACCTCTTCGGTTCTGGCCCACCATATTCAAAAAAATTCAAAAATATTTTCCATTACTCGCTTCTTTAGAAAGTTTTAGACCTCAATTTTTTTTAAAAAAAAATTAATACAAAAATATTTCCTTTTAATCTCTCTCAAAATACAATATATTTGTTTAAAAAATTCAATAAATATTTTTCTTTTCTTTTGTAGTATTTCTTTCATAAATTCAGAGTAATAGCCCAAAAATATTTTCTTTCTTCTTTAGAAGTTTTTTTTTTCTCGAAATTTCCAAAAAAAACAAAGAAAAAGAAGTTAAAATTCAAAAAATATTTCTTTAGACGTCTTCCTTTTCAAAAAAAAAAACAAATCGATCCAAAAATATTTTCTTTCTTCTTTGTAAGTATTTTATTCGGAAAAAAGTTAGTTTATTTCTTTTATTCCTGATCAGCCCGAACTACGCCGGTTTGATTCTCACAGGATGTGAGATACGTAGGTAGCCCTCATCGGGTCCAACCTCCCATTTTGCAAAAATAGCCAAAAAAAAATGCCAAAAATTTTAATTTTTTGTCATAGAGTTGGGTGATGCTGTTTTTGTCAGAAATAGTCGAATGTTCCCAAAAAGGACGCCGGAAGGCTAACTTTGCATAAACGGCCATCTTTGGTCATGTTTTTAGGATTTTGGTCGGTTAGCTAACGCAGCCTTAAAATCTTCGTCCCCGAGGTGCTGAAAGGCCGCGTTGGCAAAACCTGGTCTTTATTTTAATTTGAAAAATAATAAGAAAAAGAGTCAGTGGTCAAGAATACCGTTTAGATTTTTGGTCAAAATAAGTCGAGCCAGCTTCGGCGGTGTCTTAAACCGTTCTTGCCGAGATAGCCTTAGAGTATCCTTCAGTTGTCAAAAGTCTATTTTCGTAAAAGAACGGACAAGTTTGTGAAGTGTCATAAAATAATCTTCCCGGCCTCAAAATTCATGTGAAATTGGGAAGGGACCACATTTGCAAAAACAACCATTTGGTTAAAATCGACATATAGGGGAAGGAATCTGTCATTTTATTTTTCTTGAGTTTGTATTTCTTTTGATTAGAGTATGTGGGCCGTTTGACTTTTGAGTCTGTTGTTCGTCTTTAAGTGATTCCAAAAAATGTTTTATTGTTGTTTACCTTTTATATGTCAGAACTACGCACGATCTGATTCATGCGGGGACATGATACGTAGCCAATCCACATAAGATTCGACCACCATTTAAAAAAAGAGAGAAAAAAGGGAGCGCAATTACAAGAAGCCGGATATTTGCACATTAACTGAAGCAAATGCATTGATAGAAAGGGTTAGCTGCCTAGTTGCATTACATCCTCAATATGTGTTTCCTATCTGTTAAAAACCCAACGATAACAGGTTGCTTCCATTTTGTCCTCTTTCAATAATCCAGAAAGGTGGTTGGTTGTGATCCTAAAGTAACGCTTCCCTGCAACAAAGGCAAAAGACAATGGCAGATAACAACAGAACTGAGTGGGTTGGTACCGATGCCCGAAAGCGGTTGGTTGAACAGGACTACGGGTTGGTAGAAGAGGTAAAATGTTGAGACAACATGTAGTAGACATGTATCAGGCATGGATGACTGGTAAAGCACCACCCCCGTCACCGCCTAGCTTCTTGAACTCTGTCCTTACCCAAGCACCTAACACAATAACGGATGGTCCCCCATACTCTCCATCTCAACCCACTTATAACAACTTTCCCATCCACCCGAGTAGCTCCATCACTCGTCGTCCAACTATATTCTCCCAACACTACTCCCCTATCCAACGCTACTTCTCTCCACGGGACTCCCAAAAACATGCTTCACTTTCCCAGTACCCAGTTCCACAAAATGCCTGTCCACCCTCACAAGCCTACCGAAAGCCCTCTGGATCAAGTTTCCGGCCCAATCAAGCATTTAAGAAGGAGAGGTTGCTGAAAAAAGAAAAGGCTTTCACCCCTGTTGGAGGATCATATGCCGGTTTGTTCCAAAAGTTGAAGCAATTGGACATGTTGAAGATGATTCAGATAAAAATACCAAACCCTCTGTAAAAAAAGCTTGATTTTTCTCGAAGGTGCGCATATTGATCAGATGCCTCGGGGCATGACATAGAGAAGTGTTGGAAGCTGAAGAAAGCAATTCAGAAGCTTATTGATGCAGGTGACATTGTCATGCAAAATCCAGATGTAACAGACACTAGCCAAAGTCCGTCGCCTATTCGTAATGAGATGCATATGTCAAATATGACTTGTTTTGAAAAGGAATATGAGAAGTCTTCTGAGATCCTCGGAGGTCCGCACGTTGTAGAGTTTTCAGTGCTATCAGAGGTTGCTTTTAAGAAAGAGCCCGCAAAGGGAACCCAAAAGCAATTTGGTAAGAACAATGAGATAGAAGTTGGTGGAGGTCCCAGTAATGTTGATGTCGAATTCAGTGGCTAAGATGCCGAGCTTGGCAATTGGAAAGACACTCCTTTCTTGGTTGGTCAGGGAGGAGTTTTGGTGGTTCATTTTGTTATCATTTCTGTTGTCCGGGTTATTTGCAGGGTTGTAATCCGGATATTGTCTTGTGTCAAACCCTCTTATCCTTCCATTTTTGTCATAATGGTTTGTTTAGTATTGTCTAGGTTTGTTTTAGGTTTGTTCCTAGGTTGTACCCCAGTTGTTTTGCTTGTTTTGTTATACGAATCGTTTCACCGCCTGTCTAATGCAAATTCCGATCTTATGTTACTTTCAGTCATCTTCTTTGTTTAATTCTTTTATCCTTTTTGTCTTTGTTCAACGCCGATTATAGTGAAATGACATGCGTGCACAGTTTAGGCCTAATCTTAAAAGTTAATCATAAAGCCATTGGGAGATCCTTTGAAGCCCGAGCCACGTGAAACTGGGGCAAATAAAACATAAAGAAAAACCATAAAAGCAAGTGAGAGTGTTGCCCAAAGGTGCTTTAAAAATGATAAATGAAAATGCGAATGTGTGGATATAGTTATCAAGTCCAGCACAATCAGCAGATGTGGCGAATATTTAATTGGTTTGTTTGTGCTTGGCATGTTTTGAAGATTGGAATGACGAAGGCATTTTATTCTGCTATCTAAACACTTTATCCTTCGTTAACCCTTTTGAGCCTTATTGGTTTTCTTTCGTACCCCTCGTTCGAAATCAATAGCAAAGATTAGAAAACACAAGCATGAAAGATAAAGAAAAAAGAAAAAGAAAAAAAATGGGGAAAAGAAAACAACAGAAACAATAGAAAGGACAAAAGAGAAAGGAAAAAGGAGAAATGAGAAAAAGAAAAGAAAAGAAAAGAAAAGAATAGGTAAATGAAAAAAATAAAGAGGAATTGGGAACTACGTTTGACCTGATTCCTCAAAGAAGGATACGT
Source organism: Nicotiana tabacum (assembly GCF_000715075.1). NCBI lineage: Eukaryota > Viridiplantae > Streptophyta > Magnoliopsida > Solanales > Solanaceae > Nicotiana > Nicotiana tabacum. The sequence goes on from NC_134091.1 coordinate 3,229,904, forward strand.
AGGCGCCTCACGGCTCGGTCGTAGTGTGCATAGTGTAATATAGTGTAACAAAAAATCAAAAATCCCCATGCAGAAACTGGGGCAGAAGTTGTGTCTGAGGTAAAGAAATCAGGTTCCGAAGGTTGTAATTTTGAACCCGAAATTGATGCATTTTTTGAGCCTTTAATACCCTTTCTTTCTAGACTAGCCAAAATCCCACATTGCGGTTCAAAGAAAGACCTTCTGATCAACCTTCAAAAGATGCCAAGTCAGACAAATGAAAGAGTCTTACCGGGGAACATAACACTTTGATCCCCAGTAGAAAAGACTCTAAAAAGACACTGATCCCCGACGGAATGAGGATCATGAGTTGGAGGAATGGATAGCCAAAGGAGTCCCCAATAGAGAGAGACTTATCGGTAACACTCCAATCCCTAGCTGAGAAAGGAAAATAAAATGAGAGAGTTTTATCGGTGAAAACCTTCACAGGCACCATAAGGCGAGGAAAACTGAGAGAAAAACCAAAATGAGAGAGGCTTGATAGTAAAAAAACCTTCGGGCACTACAAGTCGAATAAAGATTGAGAATCAGATGAAAATCACCAGACAGAAATGGTGAAAGGCGATTTGACGACGGAGGAAAGGCCATATGTGCATGTCATGACCATTAGAGTCGGTATCCACGTTTGATAGGTTTTATCTTATAGTTTCTCTTATTAGAGAGTCATCTCTTTCCTTTATCTTTTATTCTGTTCCCTTTTATCTTTCTCCTTTTATAGAAAATTCCCCAGTAGAGTCTGTTTGGTCATGTCACACCTCCTTTTTCACCTACACCCCGGAAAAGAAAGGGACGTAAAGGGAGTTTTTCCAATTAAAGGACAATCGAAATGGGATTTTATTTAAAGATTCAGAGTCGCCACTTGGGAGATTTGTGGTGTCCCAAGTCACTGGTTGAATCCCGAATCGAGGAAAAGAATGACTCTGTTTAACAGTCTGCGCACCAGAAATCTGGATAAGAAATTCTATTAACCCGGGAGAAGGTGTTAGGCATTCCCGAGTTCCGTGGTTCTAGCACGGTCGCTCAACTGTCATATTCGGCTTATTTATCTGATTTTTTAAACATGTTGAATCTATGTGCAAATTTTAACTGTGTACTGCTTTTATTATTATTATTTTTACCGAGAATTGCAATATCATGAAAATACATCTCGAACCACGTCACATCAATGCACCCGTGGTTATTGACAAATTTCAACTCTGTTGAGATTTGAATTTGGGTTACATAAATGTGCACCCGAGTTTAAGAAGATAATATTATTAAATACGCGTCTAAAGCGACTAGCGTATCATTATTTTGGGTAGGACCGTGAAATTTGCTAAACAATCCATCCCGAAGTCTAAGTAATTTTACCAACACGTATAGAGGGCCCCACAACTTGTGTATTTTTGTTTGTCGAGGCTCGTCTCATTCATTATTTTTTAAAAGGAATTTGCAACGTCGTGGAAATGCATCTTGAACCACGTCACAATCAATGTACCCGTGATTAGTGACACATTTCGACTTCGTTGAGATTTGGATTTTGGTCACATAAATGTGCACCCGAGTTTAAGAGAGTAAATTATTTAAAGCGCGCCGGAAGTGATTTGCGCGTTGTTATCTTTTGGGGAAGGCCGTGAAATTGGCTAAACGGCCTGTCCCTAAGTCTAAGTATTTTAAAACAATTATTTATTGAGGGCCCCGCAATTTTGTATTTTTTATTCGGCGAGGCTCATCTCATTTTTTATTCAAGGATATCCTAAAGCGACTATGATTTCCTATTTATTGGTCTCTAAGAATAAAGAAAAATCCTAATCAATTAGCATTAATAGTTCGGGCTTCAAATTCAAATCCGGGTCCAAACAAAAAGGAAACACCTTCTAGTTTGAACCCGCTACCTAACTTAAGATCCGCCGCCTCCCGTTGTAAATATTAACAAACCAGCTACCATTTCGATCCAGTTCAACTTTAGCTTTATTATATGAATTGGATTATTGGAGTTAATCTATGTGGAATACAAAGCCATTTTTTTTTCTTTTACGGTTTTGTTGAAAAATGCATCAATGCTTAAAACTGACATCAAGCTAACATTAATCGCTAACATTCGAGAACCAACATTAGTTACTAACATTATTTACATTGCTATTTAAAATGATGTTATTTACTCAAGTGAACTCGTGATTTCAGAATTAGACCTATTTAACCAACATGCTGATTTCCATAAACTATTTGAACCTGTTTTGTGACATAAACTTTTTGAAACTGTTTCACGACTGCTGAGCAAAAGAATTAAATACAGTATATTTCATAACTAGTAATTGTAAGCACGTGATTTTTGCTCCACGAGCAATCACTCCAAAAGAAATCAAAAATAATAAATGGCATCGCGGTACAATTTTCACGGGACATGTGCTGGTAGTCATTTGTGTTTCCGTCCATTCTCTTCTTCTTTCTTTCATTGAATCTTAACAAACAAAATACAAAATATGTATGTCATGGTGATTAAACCATAATTCGGTCAGTAAAAGAAAATTCAAAAAATATATATGCATCTTTTATTCTAGGTTGTGATTTAACCTACTTAAATATTTTCATATGTGTGTGATAATAGGGTTAAGTGATTAAATTGATGATGGTTTTTAATTTCATTTTTTTTATTTTTTATTTTTTATTTTTTCTTTAAAATTAGAAAAACAAAAAGAAAGGAGTAATGAAATTGGTTTGGGCCAAAAAATGAATTAAAATCAGGCCCAAAACCAGGACACAGGTCCAGTCCAAACATAAGCTGCCCGGGTACGTCCCAAACGACGCCGTATCAGCGTCCCTGTGTTGAGCTGTCGATCTGACTCAAACAAACGGTCCTGATCAGGCCACTCATTCAACCCCAAACGACGTCGTCTTAGGCAATTGATCTGAGCCGTCCAACCCCTTGATCCAACGGACCCAGGCTTTCCCCCTAAACCCGTCCAGTTTTGACCCGATCCAGCCTTACCCGGTCTCACCCACTACCAAAACCCAAACGACACCGTCTTCCCTAAGTGAATAGATCCTGGCCATAGATCTCATTTGATCCAACGGCCAGGATCTGAACCCCCAGATCGTATATAAGCCTTCTATCGTACCCCACGCCCCCTATTCGAACCCCCCTCCACTCATCGTCTTCACCAAACACTGAAGCCCCCCCAAACCCTAGCAGCCGCCCTAGTTTCCCTTTCACCAGAACCCGGCGGCATGAACGCCGGTGACTACCCCCTTTACACCACCGATACATCCAACCACCCTGAGCACGAATCCACTAGCCATGTACCTCGAATCACCTTCCATCGTCTCGAATCTGGATTTGAAGATTCGAGACGAAGCTCAATCTATACCAAACCACCCCATCTTCATACCAGACACTCCCCTGACCCTCCTCGTGACCAAACCAAGCTTGGTTTGGTCCGAATCTACCCACAACTTCTAAAAAAATAGATCTGAAAATCCAGACCTCAGAACACATGCACCTGGGAAATCCGGCCGGTCTTGACAGGGGTTTGAGGTCTAATGGACCTTAACCAAGGTGTTCTCGTGTGAGAACACCCTGATTAAAGTTTGTTCGGCCTCAAATGGTCGAAGCTAAGTTGAATTTGGTTCAGTTTGGTTTAAACTTTTTCAGTAAGTTTTCCCTTTTCTTTGTTTTAGTTTTGATTGAGTTGTTAGCATGCTTTGTTGTGACTGTGTGTTATTGTCTGGTATTTTTCTTAATTTCTTCCATCTCTGTCAAAGACCTTTTATTTGGTCGGTTGATTTTCTATGTGTGTTCTGAATGTACTCTGTGATATACATGCTCGTCAATTAGATTAATCGTCAAATAAGTTAACTCATATAGGTTCTCAGTAATTGAACAAAAGATGTTTGAAGTCATTCGGGACCCTGTACGTATTGTTTATATGAGCGACCGATTATTACCAGTTATATTTAGTATAGTCGACTCGATAAGCGTCGTCGATTAGTTTTCTATAACTAATGGATCAAATGAGCTAATAATTTCACATGACTAATTGAACCTTGTCACTGACTGAATGCCCGGCATCGTCTGAAATGAGTTTGTTTGCATTGCAAAAATGACTGAAAAGGTTCAGTCCAGGGCAGTCCTGAATTTGAACTTTCATGAGTTCAAAATGCCCTGATGTTGCAATGGGCAGGGCAGTAATAATCAAGGTTTAACAAGGGTAGTCTGGGGTTCGCAAAGAACAGAAAGGCTTAGTTTTAAATGAGCTGACAAGTAGGGTACTAATTTGGGATTAAACTAATACCAATGGGGAACAAGACACAAGAGTATGGGGTTTAAAATGAATACTTAAATGAACCCATAATTCTTGATTAAAGAAAAAGCCAGGCGTGGGGAACAAAATGGCTGGCATCAAAACGATGCCTAGGCATGGGATTTAAGAGGTATGAGCAGTCTGCAAATTGGCAGAATCCAGGCAGCTTGACTGCACTGGTTGTTTGGCTTATAAATAGGCCATTTCAGAACTTAAAAAGGGGCTGGAAATTTTTAGTCTTGAGAGAGGTCTTGTGAGTGTAAAGAAAAACTGAAAACATAAGGAAATTTCTAGTAAACACTGTAACCAAACACTGTCTCAAAGCTACATAAGAGTTCGTATTGGTCAAGCTGTCTTGGCCAAGTTCTGTTGTTAGCCCTGATTGAGCTACTTGTGATTGTTGAATTGCTGGTGTTGCTGCATCGAATACTCTGTTATTTCTATTTTGTTTCACTACTCTTTTCTGGGATCACTTGTTTGGTGCTCGACCATCTGTTGGTTTTCTATGTTCTGGAAATTGTTGCTGGTTGTCTGTGGACTGTGGAAAACACTTGTGGTTGTTGGTTTGTTGCTGTGTTGTTGCTGTGTATCTGCTGTTGCTGTGTTTATTGCATACTACCCAGCTGATCATTCCTTTCTTCTTTGTCCTCTATACCAGGTACACAACCAATGCACTGTTAAATGTAATTGGAAAATTGAGCATGAATACAAATGAAAAGACCTGAAGAATGTCTTTTATACATAGATTGTTACATTAATTATTCATGTAATGTAGAATAATTTTATTTTTGTTTGGATGCTGGAAGTAGCTTGCCTGTCTAATAGACGTCAATGTAGGACAATTGAATGTAAGTCTATATATGCATGCGGTTAGGTAAAACATTCCCAATACGATAGGTTGCATCCCAGATTTGGTTTAATCGTGCAACATGTCGTTTAATACATGTTAAGCATAAAATTATCCATTCCTAGCTAAGCTCGTCTCCCTTGGATGAATTGTTTCGCTATAATTAGTAATCAGCCACACCTACAGGACAAAGACACAAGTTTACGGTCTCAACCTCACGGAGGTTGAGCCTAGGTAGAAACGGACCAGGCAGGTCCGCATCAGATGAACAGTGGCCCATGTCTGGCCCATCACGTATGAGCTGGATTTGGGCCCATAATGTTCGATTAGCTGCCCACGTGCATGGCCATGTTTTCTTATTCTGCAAAGGCATTCAGAATTCCGTTATAAATAACCTGCAAGCATGTAATTGAGTAGGATCATTTTTACTTTCAATTAGTAGATACAAATGTGACAAGAAAATATATCCGCTATAGGATATCCTTTTAAAATAAAGATGAGATGAGCCTCGACAAATAAAAACGCATAAGCTGCGGGGCCCTTATTAAATGTATATATCAAAGCATTCAGTTTCCAGGACAGGTCGTTTAGCAAATCTTACGGCCCTCCCAGAATAATAACGCGATAGTCTCTTTAAGCACGTACTTAATAATGTTATCTCCTTAAACTCGGGTGCACATTTATGTGACCCAAATCCAAATCTCAACGGAATCGAAATGTATCTCTAACTACGGGTACATTGATTGTGGCGTGGTCTGAGATGCATTTCCATGACGTTGCAAATTCTTTTCATAAGGAATGAGACTAGCCTCGACAAACAAAAATGTACAAAGTGTGGGGCCCTCTAAATGTATATATATAAAAATATTTAGAATTCGGGACAGGCCGTTTAGCGAATTTCATGGCTTTCCCCAAAATAACAATACGCTAGTTGCTTTAAGCGCGCCTTTAATAATTTATTTTCCTTAACTCGGGTGCACATTTATGTGACCCAAATCCAAATCTCAACCGAGTCGAGATATGTCAACAATCACGTGTACATTGATGTAACATGATTCGAGGTATGTTTTCACGACGTTGCAATTCCTTGTAAAAAATAATAATAATTATGAAAGCGGTGAAAGTTAAAATTTGCACATAAGTTCATATTTGTATAAAATCAGATAATCAAGCCGAATATAACAGTTGAGCGACCGTGCTAGAACCACGAAACTCGGGAATGCCTAACACCTTCTCCCGGGTTAACAGAATTCCTTATCCGGATTTCTGGTACGCAGACTGTAATATGGAGTCATTCTTTTCCTCGATTCGGGATCAAAATTGGTGACTTGGGACACCCTAAACCTCCCAAGTGGCGACTCTGAAATAAATAAACCAATCCCGTTTCGATTGTCCTTTAATTGGAAAAAACTCCCCTGCCCCCTCGGGTGCGAAAAAAGGAGGTGTGACAGCTCTGGCGACTCTGCTGGGGATCTCTACCCAGAACCACTGGTTCAGGGTTAAGAATTCGAGCTTAGAATAATTGTTATTATTTGGCTTTATTTATTATCTGATTATTACATGTTTTGAGCCTAATGTGCTAAATGCTGCTTTTACCGTTTTGATATTATTTGAACTGTAAATATAAAACTGTGCCGAAACCCCTCTCTTCTCTCTATTGAGGAGTGCACGCTGGTCGTGGCTTCTTTCTGTTAGTGTCATATACCAAAATAGAACGAGGATTCGGTGGAGTTGCAAAATCGGATGGCCTTTTGGTTACCGGTACACAGCTCCCATCCTTGGCTCGAGTTGTCCGCTCGGGTAAGCCAGGTCTAGAACAAACACCTAAGGTTTTACAGCTTAGTATAACATGGCTTCATGCCGGATCCCTAGTAGAAACGCTTATTTGCATCATGTGCATTTGACTTAGGGGACTCAGCACAGGGGCTGGGTCCGTCTAGGACAAGCAACCTGAGAATAAAGACCATCCTGCTACATCCTGTTTGCTTTATGCATTTACTTGTTTCAAGGCTTGCATGCTGACCGGCTTCTGAATATCGGGAATGTTTGAAAAAAAAAGAGAGAGAAAAAAAGAATAACGGTTAGGGAGATAATTATTTATTCTTGAAAAATCAATACCCAGAAAACGGTTAAAGCTCTGCCAGAATTTTGAAAAAAAGAAAAAGAAAAATGTGTGTCTTATTAATTTGTTTTAGGAAGTAAGAGTCTTTGATTTATTTCTAAGAGAAAAATAGTATGTCTCCAAAATTCGGCTTATGCCTGAACTACGTCAGTTTGATTCTCGCAGGGTGCGAGATACGTAGGCAACCCCCATCGGGCTCAACTTGTTTTTCAAAATATAGGTACAATCCAAAGAACGAAAGTTTTTAAGGTGACATCATACTTTTCAGAAACAACCAAATTTCGTTTTTCTAGGAAAAAAAGGGGTGTGTCAATTTGGTATTTGAGTCCAATGAGTCTGGATCTTTGCTTAATCACCCCAATAAACATGCAGAATGAGCATAAGTCCAAGTTTGCCGGTAACAGTTAGAAGCAAAATCCCTCTGGAAGTGCGATTATGGTGGGAGGATTTGGAAAAGTCAGAGCAAGACAAGATCAAACTGCACCTGAGAGGTCTGGTTAATTTGTTGAACGTCAGGCCTCGGTGCGACATCATAAAGGCTTTGGTTACATTATGGGATCCGGCCCACAACGTGTTCCACTTCTCGGATTTTGAACTCACCCCAACCTTAGAAGAAGTGGCAGGTTACATGGACGTCACTGAAGGTTTGAGGCACAAATACCTGATCGCCCCAAGAGCTGTGAATTCACACAAATTCATGGATCTGTTAAAGATAAGCAAGGGAGTCCCATACGCTGAACTGGATAGAGGTTTTTCTACCCTGCAATTCATATACCAGAGGTACGGGAACATAGGAGGATTCAATGATCCAGAAAGTGGTGTCTGCAGTAGGGGAAATCTGGTAAAGTGGAATGAGCATAGGCGGTTCGCTTTCATGGTGGCATTCTTGGGCCTTGCGGTGTTTCCCCGAAAAGATAGAAATATCGATCTGAAGGTGGCTGGGGTCGTTAAAGTCCAGATTACCAATGATAAAAGCATCCTTGCTCCTATGGTAGTATCGGAAATATACCGAGCCCTCACGACTTGTAAGGCCGGGGCAGATTTCTTCGAAGGATGCAACTTGTTATTGCAGATGTGGATGATCGAACACTTGTGCCGCCATCCTCAGTGTATGCGCTACATGTCTACAAACGAGGACTGCATCGAAGGTTATAACCGGAGGGTTTCAGGTTTCCGATTACCAGAAGGGTTCGAAGAATGGACATCCTATCTCCGGGCCATAACTGCAGATCAAATAAACTAGACTTTGGGTTGGCTTTCTGTGGAAGAAATCGTATACATGCCCACCACTGGTCCTCACTTCCTCTTGATGGGACTCAGAGGTCTTCAACCTTATGCCCCTTACAGGGTGATGAGGCAGTTAGGAAGGTGTCAAGTAGTACACCCGGACGAAGATCTCAGCACTTATGCAGTCGAGGTCAGCAGTGACGACCAATTTCCTGAAAAGACAGTTCGTTGCATATGGGGAGAATGCCAGTACCTGACTGTAAATACTCGGGTAGGTGATGTATCCAGAGGTGAAGTCTCACCAGCTTATCTTGCTTGGCATAATAAGAAGAACATTGCGGAGCGGCCCACCAAACGGCCTCACCTCCAAGATTTTGTTGAGTCATCACAAGAACAATGGGGCTGGCTCGCAAAATAGGAAGGTTACCGAGCTGAAATCGGGAAGCTAAAGTGTCAAGTTGAAAGACTTGTATTTGAAAATAATGTGCAAGTCGCCTCGGAGCAGGCTGAAAGAAACAAGCTAGCCCAAGAAAACTGAACCTTGAAGGCCCGCCTTCGCCAAGCCAGTAAGAGTAACGTTGACCGACAGAAGCGTCGCTCTGACGAAAGATTGATAGCAAGTTTGAGAAATCAGGTCATCCAGAGCCAAGAAGAATTAGAACAATCAGAAGCTTGCATAGCAAGGATGAAGGTCAGATGGGCAAAAGGTACAACCGCCCGAAGGCAGCGTCTGCAGCAGGTCATCAGGGACTATGAAATGAGCATCGAGATATTAAGAGAGACGAACTCCACTCTACATGATCGGATCATCAAACAAGCACGAGATACCCAGGCCGACAGAAGGCATTGTTACGATGCAATGGCCTGCATGGAAAGACAAATGGAGTTGTTCCAGGATCGACTTGCCGACAATGCCCAAGCACTGGGATTGAAGAACCAACAAATCAGGCAGTTGTTCATTGAAAGGGATAACATTCGAGCAAGGATTGACGAAATCGGGCATTACATCTACCTGAAATGCCTGGCATGCGAGCAAACACCTCGGGAAACCCTCATTGTCTCCATCATGGGCTGCGTCCACCGGATTATGAACGAGTTGAAGAGCTTGCAAAGAGACCTTACACCTAGGGCCGCGAAAGGGTCGAAAGATGCTTCGTGGGTCCCTAAGTTGAAAAATTAGTCTTTGGTCGAATCCTGTTCGTTTTGTTTGTTGTTTCCCCATATGTTGTTTTCTTTTCTTCAAACCAAGCTTAAAACCGTGGAGTCTGTACTGTTGCTAATTTGTTTGAAGCAATGTGTAATAGCAAATTTTGATAATGAAATTAAGTGACTCCGGAAGAATTTCTGTGTGTCTTTACTTTGAGGCAGAACTACGCCTGGTCTGATTCGCGCGGGGACGTGATACGTAGGCAATCCCCATAAGATTCGACCGCTTTTAATAAAGAAAGAAAAGAAAATACAAAATAAAATAAAACACAGGGTTTCCCAAAATACTTTAAAAAGGGACGAATGAGCAAACCGGGATGACGCATGTTGTTTGAAGCAAAGCATGTAGAAATGGTTAACTGCCTAGGTGCATTGCATCCTCTATGTGTTATGATCAAATCTGTTAAACTCTAACGCTAACAAAGTCTGTTGATTTCTGATCCAGACAAGTTAGTTGTTAAAGAACTCTGCAACACACTCATACCAAACCAGATCCAAAGGACCGGTAGCAACAAGCATGACTACTTCAGAGAATAGTAATGAGGAAGAAAGGCCAATGAGCCAGTTGTTAAAAGAAGCAATGGAAAAGATCGAAAGGATGGGACTAGAGATGAATGCAATGCAGCTAGCCCTAGCCAAAGCCCAAAAGAGCCCTGAACCACTGGGGCACATGCCGGAGTACCCTCACTCCGGCCCTTCCACAAGCCGCCCAAATCCCCTTTATCATCAAGAAAGAAGCCCTCATGATTCCCAAGCTCCACCACCCCATCAACCTCTCCCAACACCCAATATTCCCATTTTTGTGGGACCAACATCAACCCCTTTGCAAAGAACGACCAGTGAGCCATTGTTTCAGGCTCACGATACACAATACTATCCCCCCGATCCTACGTTTCATGCCCCCGAACCACAGGCTTACAATCCACATTTTGAAGCGCCGGCATAGATTGAGAAGCCGGCTAAGGCCCCTGAACAGGATGAAGTATTGAGAAAGTTCAAAAGCCTGGAGCAGTCCTTCAGGAACTTGCACGGGCTGGGCAATCAAGTCAGCGTAGCATACAAAGATCTGTGCCCTTTTCCGGACGTCCAACTCCCGGCTGGGTTCAATATGCCTAAGTTTGATTTATATGAAGGGCACAGTGATCCCATGGCACATTTGCGGGGATTCTGTAGCAAAATGAGAGGGGCAGGCGGCAAGGATGAGCTGTTGATAGCTTATTTCGGCCAAAGTCTGAGCGGATCTGCACTAGAATGGTATACCAGGCAGGATTCCAGCAGGTGGTACACGTGGGATGATCTGGCGCAGGCTTTTGTAGGTCATTTCCAGTACAATCTCGAGATAGTCCCTGACCGTCTCACATTATTAAGAACTGGGAAGAAACCCGGGGAAAGCTTTCGCGAGTTCGGATTCCGCTGGAGAGAACAAGCAGCTAGAGTCGATCCTCCCATGAGAGAGGGAGAGATGCTGGACTATTTCTTGCAGACATTGGATCCAACCTACTTTGGTCACTTGGTGACAACGGTTGGAAAATCTTTCAACGAGGTGGTCAAGATAGGGGTCATGATAGAAGAGGGTCTGAGGTCTGACAAGATCTTGAACTATTCGGCACTCAAGGCCACAACCCAGGCTATTCAAAGCGGCACGGGAGGTGCGCTGAGAAGAAAGAAAGAAGAGGTTGCCACGATCGAGGCAGGCAGTTGGTCTAGGGCTGGCAGGCCGCACTACAACCAACCCAGACCTCACAGGTCAAACTACCCATACAACCCACCACAAAATTTCTATCCACCTCGAGAACCACATTGTTCTGTACACCAGGCTCAAGCATACACCCAGCCTCCGGTTCGCCCGCAATGGCGCGCACCGGCTCCCCAGAACATATATGCACCACCACAAAACACCTATCCTCCACCAAGGGCATATAGAAACCCTCCAGGGGCAGGTTTCCGGGGAAATCCAGATGCTAGGAATGACAGGTTGCGGAAACATAGAACTTTCACGGAGTTGGGAGAAACCTACACTGCTTTGTCCCACAAGCTGAGGCAATTGGGTTTGGTTAGTCCTGTCCAGACTCGAGAACCAAATCCCCCACCTCAGAATTTGGATCGATCAATAAGTTGTGAATACTGCTCGGGGATGCTCGGGCATGACACCGAGAAGTGTTGGAAGTTAAGGCATGCCATACAGGATCTTATCGACACCAATAAGATCGAGGTCCAGACACCAGAAGCTCCTAACATCAACCAAAACCCACTGCCAGCGCACCACGAAACTCACATGATTGAGTTGGTGTGTGAGGGAGGAGAGTTGAGAAAACCCTCACAAACAGTGATGATGATCCAAGCCGCCCCGAAAGAAGTCTCAACCAGTGGAGGGACGAGTGTAAAGTCGCAGGGAGAAGGCGTCAAGCCGGTAGTGATATTGGGAAAGAGCCCGTCCGCCATAACAAGCAAACCCGAGCCAAGCAAGTTGGTAATATCAGGGATCCCGCCCACACCGGCAGTCGTGTTAAAAGGGGTATGTAGAGAACTGGTGACCATAAAGCCTGTGGTCCAGCTGCCGATGATTGACAGCAGGGCTGTGCCTTGGAAATATGAAAAGGCGGTGGTGATGTACAAAGGAAAACAGGTGGAAGAAGTCAGTTGTGAAGTGCAAGGGTTGACTCGATCAGGTCGATGTTTTGCTCCGGTGGAGCTAAGAAGAACCAACCCAGTTGCAACCAAGAAACCTGTGTCCGAAGAAGAGGCTGAAGAGTTCCTGAGGAAGATGAAAGTACAAGACTATTCTGTGGTCGAACAACTGAGAAAAACACCGGCCCAGATCTTACTGTTGTCATTACTGATCCATTCTGAGGAGCATCGTCGGGCCCTGCTGAAGATATTGAACGAAGCTCATGTACCCAGTGAGATTTCTGTAAACCACCTGAAAACCATTGCCAGCAAGATTTTTGAGGTGAACAGGGTAACATTCTCAGATGATGACCTACCGGTGGAAGGTACGGAGCATAATAAAGCTCTATACCTAGCTGTCAAATGTGAAGACTCGGTGGTAACTCGAGTATTGGTGGATAACGGCTCAAGCGCCAATATTTGCCCACTATCCACCTTGAACCAGTTAAAGATCGACCACGGAAAGATCCACAAGAACAGTATCTGTGTCCGAGGGTTTGACGGAAACGGAACAGCCACTGTGGGGGATGTTGTACTTAAACTGACCATCGGTCCAGTCTTGTTTACCATGGAATTCCAGGTATTAGACGCCACAGTATCTTACAACCTGCTGTTAGGACGACTATGGATTCATGCAGCCAAGGCGGTGCCCTCCACCCTACATCAAATGGTGAAGTTCGAGTGGGAAAGACAAGAGGTCGTGTTACACGACGAGGATACAACGTGCACCATGGGTGGAGCCATTGTACCTTTCATAGAGACCGCTAATGACAAAGGTCCTTGGGTCTACCAGATTTTCGACACAGGGTCGGCCAACAAAATTTCTGAAGGAGAAATCATCCCGCACCCTAGGATAGCTGCCGCAACAGTCATGATGGTCTCAGAAATGCTGGGTAATGGATTTGTGCCAGGAAAAGGCCTGGGAGTCGAGCTTCAAGGGATTGTCCAACCTGTATCCCTTCCTAAAAATCTTGAAACTTTCGGATTGGGGTTCAAACCAACCGCAGCAGATAGGAAGCAAGCGCGAAAAATGAAGAAGAGGGTCTGGTTTCTGCCTAAACCAGTGCCACGTCTCTCAAGGTCTTTCGTCAAAGCAAGTGCCAAGGGGTCACCGGTCCCAAAGATTCTAAGACCTTTGATCGGTATAAATGAAGACCTGAATCAGAGTTTTGAGAAGCTATTCGCGGATGTCAGTATGGTGGAAGCTGGAGAGGGTTCCAGCAGAGCAGAGATGCAGTTTGTGGGGCCTGAGGCCAAGACCAACAATTGGACAGTTACTCCTCTTCCTGTCCGAGGGGAGTCTTGGTAGTAGGCTTTGATTTATGTTTTGTGTGTTTTGTTTTGTCCGGGTTATTCAAGGGTGTAATCCAAATTTTACTTTCGTTTTTGTAAAAGTGTGAACCCTTTTATCCCGCAAGTTTAATAAAGTTCTTTTCTTTTGTACCATTTTAATTTTGTTTTGTTCTTTTTCTTTCTGAACAGTTCTCTTTTTACTGGTTCTAATGACATGGCATGCACAGCGGATCTTCGACCTAGTCTAATAAATCAATCTGAATCCGACTCAATGATGCAAGAGGTCGTTTGTGATGATGAATCTGAATGTGACGAAGGTGAAGCCTTCGAAGAGATAAACCGAGAACTGTGCCAATTTGAAGAGAAACCCAAGCCAAACCTAAATGACACTGAGGCTGTGAATCTAGGAGACGCTGATAACGTCCAAGAGACCAAAATTAGCATCCACATTGAGCTGAATGTCAAAGAAGAATTGATCAAAACCCTCATGGAATTCAAAGATGTTTTTGCATGGTCATATGACGATATGCCTGGATTAAGCACCAATTTAGTGGTTCACAAATTGCCCACTGACCCGGCATACCCTCCCGTCAAGCAAAAACTAAGGAAATTTAAAACAGAGATGAGTGTAAAGATCAAAGAAGAAGTGATTAAGCAGTTGCAAGCGAAGGTCATTCGGGTCACTCGATATCCCGAGTGGTTGGCCAATGTGGTACCAGTCCCAAAGAAGGATGGAAAAATCAGGGTGTGCGTCGACTACCGCAACCTCAACAAAGCAAGTCCCAAGGACAATTTTCCATTGCCCAACATCCATATCTTGATTGATAATTGCGCGGGGCGCGAGATCGGATCCTTTGTAGATTGCTATGCGGGTTATCATCAGATCCTAATGGACAAGGAAGATGCGGAAAAGACAGCGTTTATTACGCCATGGGGAACTTACTGCTATCGGGTAATGCCGTTCGGATTGAAGAACGCCGGGGCAACATACATGCGAGCAATGACTGTTGTGTTTCATGACATGATACACAAAGAAATCGAGGTGTACGTCGATGATGTGATCATCAAATCTTGGCGTCAGGAAGACCATGTAGCAGACCTAAGGAGATTTTTTCAAAGACTCCGAAGGTATGATATCAAGCTCAACCCGGCCAAATGCGCATTCGGGGTTCCATCAGGAAAGCTGCTAGGATTCATCATCAGTCGACGGGGGATTGAGTTAGACCCATCCAAAATTGAATCCATCCGAGATTTTCCACCGCCAAGGAACAAAACAGAGGTAATGAGTTTGCTGGGTAGACTCAATTACATCAGCAGGTTCATCGCCCAACTCACAGCAACTTGTGAGCCCATATTTCGGTTGCTGAGAAAGGATGTTGCGGTAGGTTGGACGGCAGAGTGTCAGGAGGCCTTCGACCAAATCAAAGGGTATCTGTCTAATCCACCCGTATTGGTCCCGCCGAAGCCTGGGAAGCCCTTAATTCTTTACCTAACGGTCTTGGAAAATTCATTTGGTTGTGTATTGGGGCAACATGATGACACAGGAAGGAAGGAGCATGCCATCTACTATATTAGCAAGAAATTCACAGTACATGAGGTCAAGTACACTCAACTCGAGAAAACATGTTGTGCCCTAACTTGGGTAGCTCAGAAGTTGAAGCACTACCTGTCTTCGTATACTACTTATCTCATATCCCGTTTGGACCCATTAAAGTATATCTTTCAGAAACCTATGCCCTCGGGAAGGTTGGCAAAGTGGCAAATTTTGCTCACAGAGTTTGATATCGTCTATGTGACGAGGACGGCCATGAAAGCCCAGGCGCTGGCAGACCATTTGTCGGAGAATCCCGTTGATGAAAAATACGAGCCCTTAAGAACGTATTTTCCTGACGAAGAGGTAATGCATACAAATGAGTTGGAATTACCTGAGGAACCGGGTTGGAAGCTTTTCTTCGATGGAGCTACAAACGCAAAAGGGGTTGGAATAGGAGCAGTACTCATTTCTGAAACAGGACGCCATTATCCTGTTACGGCTCAACTACGCTTCTATTGCACCAACAATATGGCCGAGTATGAGGCTTGCATTCTGGGTTTGCGCTTGGCTGCTGACATGGATGTCCAAGACGTCTTGGTCTTGGGAGACTCGGACCTCTTGGTACACCAGATTCAGGGTGAATGGGAAACATGAGATCTAAAACTCATACCATACCGACAATGCTTGCATGATCTGAGCAAGCAATTTCGATCGGTGAAGTTCAAACACATCCCGAGAGTTCACAATGAGGTTGCGGATGCCTTGGCCACCTTAGCATCAATGCTGCACCACCCTGACAAAATGTATGTTGATCCTCTGCACATCCAGGTCCGTGATCAACACGCCTACTGCAATGCCATAGAAGAAGAAGTAGATGGCGAACCCTGGTTTCATGATATCAAGGAATACCTCAGAATGGGGATATATCCAGAACATGCCTCTGGAGACCAAAAAAAGAGCCCTTCGGCGTTTGTCGAATGGTTTCTTCCTCAGCGGAGGAGTATTGTACAAAAGAACCCCAGATTTGGGATTGTTGAGATGCATAGATGCCCGTCAAGCAACGACGGTTATGGCAGAGGTACATGCTGGAGTTTGTGGGCCACACATGAGCGGATATGTATTGGCAAGAAAGATCCTTCGAACAGGGTGTTATTGGCTCACCATGGAACACGACTGTATCACTTTCGTGAGGAAATGCCATCAGTGCCAGATACATGGAGATTTGATTCATTCTCCGCCAACAGAGTTACATACGATGTCAGCACCCTGGCCGTTTGTGGCATGGGGCATGGATGTCATTGGGCCCATCGAGCCGGCAGCATCCAACGGTCATAGGTTCATTCTAGTGACCATTGATTACTTCACCAAATGGGTTGAGGCTAAAACCTTCAAATCGGTAACCAAAAAGGCAGTGGTGGACTTTGTTCATTCCCATATCATCTGTAGATTTGGGATCCCAAAAGTGATCATCACGGATAACGGTGCGAATCTTAATAGCAGCCTGATGAGAGAGGTATGCCAACAATTCAAGATTACACACCGCAATTCCACCCCATATCGTCCCAAGGCGAATGGAGCAGTCGAAGCAGCCAATAAGAATATCAATAAGATACTGCGAAAGATGGTGGAAGGGTCCAGATAATGGCACGAGAGATTACCCTTTGCTTTGTTGGGTTACCGCACTACCGTCCGAACTTCCATAGGCACAACTCCTTATTTGTTGGTGTACGGAACTGAGGCCGTAATACCAGCGGAAGTCGAAATTCCATCCCTCCGAATTATCGCTGAAGCCGGGATTAATGATGATGAATGGGTCAAAGCTCGATTGGAACAGTTGAGCCTGATAGATGAGAAAAGATTGGCAGCAGTGTGCCATGGTCAGCTGTACCAGAAGAGAATGGCAAGAACATATAATAAGAAGGTGCGCCCCAGGAAGTTTGAAGTAGGGCAGCAGGTGTTGAAGAAGATCCTCCCACATCAGGTCGAGGCAAAAGGCAAATTCGCCCCAAATTGGCAAGGGCCTTATATCGTGACCAGAGTATTGTCCAACGGTGCCTTGTGTTTGACAGATGTCGAGGGGA
This sequence comes from Nicotiana tabacum, assembly GCF_000715075.1. NCBI lineage: Eukaryota > Viridiplantae > Streptophyta > Magnoliopsida > Solanales > Solanaceae > Nicotiana > Nicotiana tabacum. The sequence continues at coordinate 3,247,200 of NC_134091.1, forward strand.
GATGTGTCGACATGGCTATTAATTCTGATGCAGTCAAGAGATATTATGCGTAATTTCTTTAATTATGGCAATTATTGGTTCGTTTGTTTGTATTTGGCATTTATTGGATAATGGGATGACGGAGGCAATTCTTTCTTCTATCCAAACACTTTTAACCCTTGCTTCCCCCTTTGAGCCTTAAGTTATTCTTTCATACCCCTCTTTTGGAATCACTAATGGAAAAGACATGAAAAAAAAAGAAAAAAAAATGAAAAGAAGGAAAAAGAAAAAGAAGATAAAAATCATAAGAAATGCAAAACCTTGGGAACTACGTTTGACCTGATTCCTCAAAGAGGATACGTAGGCACCTCACGGCTCGGTCATAGTATGCATCATAGTGAATATAAGATGCATAATGTACATGGTGTGCATAATAGGCACAGTGTGCGTAACGCACATAGCGCAACATAAGTGTAAAAAATAAATTCCCCAAGCAAGAAAACTGGGGCAGAGGTTATGTTTTAAGTTCCAACAAAGGTTTGATTCCAAAAGTTGTAGCACATCACCCATCAAATTATTTTCATTTTTATAGCCTTTATTTAACCCCACACCAAAACCAACATCGACGTCCAAAAGACCTCCCGATCAATATCCAAGAGATGCCAAGTCAGGCAAATAAAGCCGAGAATAATACACCGATCCCCAGCAAAGAAGAGATCATAAGACTGGGATTGAATTGATGGTCAAAGGGATCTCCAGAAGGGAGGGTCGTATCGATAACACCCCGATTCTTCAATGAAGAAATAAAATGAGAGAGTCTTATCGGTGAAAACCTTCACAGGCACCGAAAGGCGACGTAAGATGAGAGATATGAAATGAGAGAGTCTTATTGGTGAAAACCTTCACAGGCACCATAAGGCGCCGGGAGATGAGAGAGTCTCATTAGTAAAAACCCCTCGAAGGGCACTATGAGGCGACAAGACAGATCAATAAAAAGCGACCCCATTCGCAACGAAATGGACAGTCATTTATCATCCCCAGCAAGTCAGATTATCGGGCAAATCGATTGATACAAATAGGCTGGGTCGGGAATCTATGGTGCACGTCATAATCACGGGGACCAGTCATGTCCTCCAGATAAGTTCTTTTGAGTTTCTTCTCCCACCAAATATTGGTTCAGAAAGATTTTCTCCTTTTTCTATCTTTTATTTCTCTTCCTAAAAGTTGTCTTGAAAAGGATTTTTCAAAGCTTACTACTAGAGACCGAAGGGGAATTCATCCAATGCAAGATAACACAAACAGTCTTAAAAGCCGGTCCCAGGCAATGCAAGGATCGTGCCTGGCAGTTTTGGAGGAAGTAAGCTCCTAAAGAGAGTGGTTTCGGGAGTAAAAAACAGACCCCCACAGCATGTGCTTAAAGAGAAAGCAGAAAAGGGGATAAATTGAAAACCAATCCCCAGCAGGCTAGAGACCCCCAGCAGGCAATTTTGCCCACCAACCAATTATGGGGACATAGAGCAAGAAAAGGGGAAGAGAGGAAAAATCATCCGCCGGAAAGGCACCCTCTACCACCACGATTAAAACTAACTAAATCCTTTTGTTTACTGCAGGAAAACAAAGGATTGATAAGGGTAGCAAAACGCAACGCCAGGGAAACCACCAAAAATCGGGGCAGAAAATTTTCTGCCGATTGTCGAAAATTTTCTCGGAAAAACGGGGAAAAAATTTCAATACATTTAAGTTCTAGGTCGCCCACCAGTATAACGCGGGAATACATTTAAGTTCTAGGTCGCCCACCAGTAAAATGCGGGAATACATTTAAGTTCTAGGTCGCCCACCAGTAAAATGCGGGAATACATTTAAGTTCTAGGTCGCCCACCAGTACAACGCGGGAATACATTTAAGTTCTAGGTCGCCCACCAGTATAATGCGGGAATACATTTAAGTTCTAGGTCGCCCACCAGTATAACGCGGGAATACATTTAAGTTCTAGGTCGCCCACCAGTATAATGCGGGAATACATTTAAGTTCTAGGTCGCCCACCAGTATAATGCGGGAATACATTTAAGTTCTAGGTCGCCCACCAGTAAAATGCGGGAATACATTTAAGTTCTAGGTCGCCCACCAGTAAAATGCGGGAATACTTTTAAGTTCTAGGTCGCCCACCAGTAAAATGCGGGAATACATTTAAGTTCTAGGTCGCCCACCAGTATAATGCGGGAATACATTTAAGTTCTAGGTCGCCTACCAGTATAATGCGGGAATACATTTAAGTTCTAGGTCGCCCACCAGTATAATGCGGGAATACATTTAAGTTCTAGGTCGCCCACCAGTATAATGCGGGAATACATTTAAGTTCTAGGTCGCCCACCAGTATAATGCGGGAATACATTTAAGTTCTAGGTCGCCCACCAGTATAATGCGGGAATACATTTAAGTTCTAGGTCACCCACCAGTATAATGCGGGAATACATTTAAGTTCTAGGTCGCCCACCAGTATAACGCGGGAATACATTTAAGTTCTAGGTCGCCCACCAGTATAATGCGGGAATACATTTAAGTTCTAGGTCGCCCACCAGTAAAATGCGGGAATACATTTAAGTTCTAGGTCGCCCACCAGTAAAATGCGGGAATACATTTAAGTTCTAGGTCGCCCACCAGTAAAATGCGGGAATACATTTAAGTTCTAGGTCGCCCACCAGTAAAATGCGGGAATACATTTAAGTTCTAGGTCACCCACCAGTAAAATGCGGGAATACATTTAAGTTCTAGGTCGCCCACCAGTATAATGCGGGAATACATTTAAGTTCTAGGTCGCCCACCAGTAAAATGCGGGAATACATTTAAGTTCTAGGTTGCCCACCAGTAAAATGCGGGAATACTTTTAAGTTCTAGGTCGCCCACCAGTAAAATGCGGGAATACATTTAAGTTCTAGGTCGCCCACCAGTAAAATGCGGGAATACATTTAAGTTCTAGGTCGCCCACCAGTATAATGCGGGAATACATATAAGTTCTAGGTCGCCCACCAGTATAACGCAGGAATACATTTAAGTTCTAGGTCGCCCACCAGTATAACGCGGGAATACATTTAAGTTCTAGGTCGCCCACCAGTATAACGCGGGAATACATTTAAGTTCTAGGTCGCCCACCAGTATAACGCGGGAATACATTTAAGTTCTAGGTCGCCCACCAGTATAACGCGGGAATACATTTAAGTTCTAGGTCGCCCACCAGTATAACGCGGGAATACATTTAAGTTCTAGGTTGCCCACCAGTATAATGCGGGAATACATTTAAGTTCTAGGTCGCCCACCAGTAAAATGCGGGAATACATTTAAGTTCTAGGTCGCCCACCAGTAAAATGCGGGAATACATTTAAGTTCTAGGTCGCCCACCAGTAAAATGCGGGAATACATTTAAGTTCTAGGTCGCCCACCAGTAAAATGCGGGAATACATTTAAGTTCTAGGTCGCCCACCAGTAAAATGCGGGAATACTTTTAAGTTCTAGGTCGCCCACCAGTAAAATGCGGGAATACTTTTAAGTTCTAGTTCGCCCACCAGTAAAATGCGGGAATACATTTAAGTTCTAGGTCGCCCACCAGTAAAATGCGGGAATACATTTAAGTTCTAGGTCGCCCACCAGTATAACGCGGGAATACATTTAAGTTCTAGGTCGCCCACCAGTATAATGCGGGAATACATTTAAGTTCTAGGTCGCCCACCAGTATAACGCAGGAATACATTTAAGTTCTAGGTCGCCTACCAGTATAATGCGGGAATACATTTAAGTTCTAGGTCGCCCACCAGTAAAATGCGGGAATACATTTAAGTTCTAGGTCGCCCACCAGTAAAATGCGGGAATACATTTAAGTTCTAGGTCGCCCACCAGTAAAATGCGGGAATACATTTAAGTTCTAGGTCGCCCACCAGTATAATGCGGGAATACATTTAAGTTCTAGGTCGCCCACCAGTAAAATGCGGGAATACATTTAAGTTCTAGGTCGCCCACCAGTATAATGCGGGAATACATTTAAGTTCTAGGTCGCCCACCAGTAAAATGCGGGAATACATTTAAGTTCTAGGTCGCCCACCAGTAAAATGCGGGAATACTTTTAAGTTCTAGGTCGCCCACCAGTATAATGCGGGAATACATTTAAGTTCTAGGTCGCCCACCAGTATAATGCGGGAATACATTTAAGTTCTAGGTCGCCCACTAGTATAATGCGGGAATACATTTAAGTTCTAGGTCGCCCACCAGTATAATGCGGGAATACATTTAAGTTCTAGGTCGCCCACCAGTATAATGCGGGAATACTCTTAAGTTCTAGGTCGCCCACCAGTAAAATGCGGGAATACTTTTTAGCTCTAGATTTTGGAATCAGTAACCCCACCTGAAGACGGAAGGTTACAACAGAGATCCCCCAAGCAGGAAACAATAAAATCCCCAGCGCCAAGAAGCAGAAGTCTGCAAAAGCAAGCGCGCGATTCAAAAGGAAGAAGGGACGTGTCTCAAAAGAAGCAGTTTGGGAACGTTGTGGCATGCCCAACATAACAATTTTGATAAAGGAAGCCAGACCACTGGAGAAACCATTGAAAGGCCTAAAGAAGAGGGCCATGTTCCCAGCAGATCAAGCGAAGTGATGAAAACTGGCATTCAGAAAAGGCGAAGGACCGATATCATCCCCCAAGTTCACAAAGTAAAGGCATCAGAGGATAGCGTTAACCGACAAGAAAGCAAGGCAACAAGAACAAGTTGAAGATAGATGAGATCTCATGATCCCTAGTCTAGCGTAGCTTTTTGTTTTTCCTTTCAGAACAATGTAACAAGGAGATCGGTGAGCGGTAGCATCCTACAGCAGCATGCAACTACGCACAACAGCAGCAAGCACTATAATCGCACGGTAGTCCCAGCTACCAAAATTTCCCGAACTACATTGACCTGATTCCTGTTCAGCCCAGGATATGTAGGAAACCTCTGAAGCAAAGGTTCGGTCAAATCTTTTTCAAAAAATACTTCACACGGAGTACTCAGATGAGCAAAAATCGCCCGCTTTGTCTTTGCGCGAAAACCCTTCGTGTCTTCGGGCAAAGAGGGGCAGCTGTAAGCACGTGATTTTTGCTCCACGAGCAATCACTCCAAAAGAAATCAAAAATAATAAATGGCATCGCGGTACAATTTTCACGGGACATGTGCTGGTAGTCATTTGTGTTTCCGTCCATTCTCTTCTTCTTTCTTTCATTGAATCTTAACAAACAAAATACAAAATATGTATGTCATGGTGATTAAACCATAATTCGGTCAGTAAAAGAAAATTCAAAAAATATATATGCATCTTTTATTCTAGGTTGTGATTTAACCTACTTAAATATTTTCATATGTGTGTGATAATGATGGTTTTTAATTTCATTTTTTTATTTTTTATTTTTTATTTTTTCTTTAAAATTAGAAAAACAAAAAGAAAGGAGTAATGAAATTGGTTTGGGCCAAAAAATGAATTAAAATCAGGCCCAAAACCAGGACACAGGTCCAGTCCAAACATAAGCTGCCCGGGTACGTCCCAAACGACGCCGTATCAGCGTCCCTATGCTGAGCCGTCGATCTGACTCAAACAAACGGTACTGATCAGGCCACTCATTCAACCCCAAACGATGTCGTCTTAGGCAATTGATCTGAGCCGTCCAACCCCTTGATCCAACGGATCCAGGCTTTCCCCCTAAACCCGTCCAGTTTTGACCCGATCCAGCCTTACCCGGTCTCACCCACTACCAAAACCCAAACGACACCGTCTTCCCTAAGTGAATAGATCCTGGCCATAGATCTCATTTGATCCAACGGCCAGGATCTAAATCCCCAGATCGTATATAAGCCTTCTATCATACCCCACGCCCCCTATTCGAACCCCCATCCACTCATCGTCTTCACCAAACACTGAAGCCCCCCCCCCCAAACCCTAGCAGCTGCCCTAGTTTCCCTTTCACCAGAACCCGGCGGCATGAACGCCGGTGACCACCCCCTTCACACCACCGATACATCCAACCATCCTGAGCACGAATCCACTAGCCATGTACCTCGAATCACCTTCTATCGTCTCGAATCTGGATTTGAAGATTCGAGACGAAGCTCAATCTATACCAAACCACCCCATCTTCATACCAGACACTCCCCTGACCCTCCTCGTGACCAAACCAAGCTTGGTTTGGTCCGAATCTACCCACAACTTCTAAAAAAACAGATCTGAAAATCCAGACCTCAGAACACATGCACCTGGGGAATCCGGCCGGTCTTGACAGGGGTTTGAGGTCTAATGGACCTTAACCAAGGTGTTCTCGTGTGAGAACACCCTGATTAAAGTTTGTTCGGCCTCAAATGGTCGAAGCTAAGTTGAATTTGGTTCAGTTTGGTTTAAACTTTTTCAGTAAGTTTTCCCTTTTCTTTGTTTTAGTTTTGATTGAGTTGTTAGCATGCTTTGTTGTGACTGTGTGTTATTGTCTGGTATTTTTCTTAATTTCTTCCATCTCTGTCAAAGACCTTTTATTTGGTCGGTTGATTTTCTATGTGTGTTCTGAATGTACTCTGTGATATACATGCTCGTCAATTAGATTAATCGTCAAATAAGTTAACTCATATAGGTTCCCAGTAATTGAACAAAAGATGTTTGAAGTCATTCGGGACCCTGTACGTATTGTTTATATGAGCGACCGATTATTACCTGTTATATTTAGTATAGTCAACTCGATAAGCGTCGTCGATTAGTTTTCTATAACTAATGGATCAAATGAGCTAATAATTTCACATGACTAATTGAACCTTGTCACTGACTGAATGCCCGGCATCGTCTGAAATGAGTTTGTTTGCATTGCAAAAATGACTGAAAAGGTTCAGTCCAGGGCAGTCCTGAATTTGAACTTTCATGAGTTCAAAATGCCCTGATGCTGCAATGGGCAGGGCAGTAATAATCAAGGTTTAACAAGGTTAGTCTGGGGTTCGCAAAGAACAGAAAGGCTTAGTTTTAAATGAGCTGACAAGTAGGGTACTAATTTGGGATTAAACTAATACCAATGGGGAACAAGACACAAGAGTATGGGGTTTAAAATGAATACTTAAATGAACCCGTAATTCTTGATTAAAGAAAAAGCCAGGCGTGGGGAACAAAATGGCTGGCATCAAAACGATGCCTAGGCATGGGATTTAAGAGGTATGGGCAGTCTGCAAATTGGCAGAATCCAGGCAGCTTGACTGCACTGGTTGTTTGGCTTATAAATAGGCCATTTCAGAACTTAAAAAGGGGCTGGAAATTTTTAGTCTTGAGAGAGGTCTTGTGAGTTTAAAGAAAAACTGAAAACATAAGGAAATTTCTAGTAAACACTGTAACCAAACACTGTCTGAAAGCTACATAAGAGTTCGTATTGGTCAAGCTGTCTTGGCCAAGTTCTGTTGTTAGCCCTTATTGAGCTACTTGTGATTGTTGAATTGCTGGTGTTGCTGCATCGAATACTCTGTTATTTCTGTTTTGTTTCACTACTCTTTTCTGGGATCACTTGTTTGGTGCTCGACCATCTGTTGGTTTTCTTTGTTCTGGAAATTGTTGCTGGTTGTCTGTGGACTGTGGAAAACACTTGTGGTTGTTGGTTTGTTGCTGTGTTGTTGCTGTGTATCTGCTGTTGCTGTGTTTATTGCATACTGCCCAGCTGATCATTCCTTTCTTCTTTGTCCTCTATACCAGGTACACAACCAATGCACTGTCAAATGTAATTGAAAAATTGAGCATGAATACAAATGAAAAGACCTGAAGAATGTCTTTTATACATAGATTGTTACATTAAATATTCATGTAATGTAGAATAATTTTATTTTTGTTTGGATGCTGGAAGTAGCTTGCCTGTCTAATAGACGTCAATGTAGGACAATTGAATGTAAGTCTATATATGCATGCAGTTAGGTAAAACATTCCCAATACGATAGGTTGCATCCCAGATTCGGTTTAATCGTGCAACATGTCGTTTAATACATGCTAAGCATAAAATTATCCATTCCTATCTAAGCTCGTCTCCCTTGGATGAATTGTTTCGCTATAATTAGTAATCAGCCACACCTACAGGACAAAGACACAAGTTTACGGTCTCAACCTCACGGAGGTTGAGCCTAGGTAGAAACGGACCAGGCAGGTCCGCATCAGATGAACAATGGCCCAGGTCTGGCCCATCACGTATGAGCTGGATTTGGGCCCATAATGTTCGATTAGCTGCCCACGTGCATGGCCATGTTTTTTTATTCTGCAAAGGCATTCGGAATTCCGTTATAAATAACCTGCAAGCATGTAATTGAGTAGGATCATTTTTACTTTCAATTAGTAGATACAAATGTGACAAGAAAATATAGCCGCTATAGGATATCCTTTTAAAATAAAGACGAGATGAGCCTCGACAAATAAAAATGCATAAGCTGCGGGGCCCTTGTTAAATGTATATATCAAAGCATTCAGTTTCCAGGACAGGTCGTTTAGCAAATCTCACGGCCCTCCTAGAATAATAACGCGATAGTCTCTTTAAGCGCGTACTTAATAATGTTATCTCCTTAAACTCGGGTGCACATTTATGTGACCCAAATCCAAATCTCAACGGAATCGAAATGTATCTCTAACTACGGATACATTGATTGTGGCGTGGTCTGAGATGCATTTCCATGACGTTGCAAATTCTTTTCATAAGGAATGAGACTATCCTCGACAAACAAAAATGTACAAAGTGCGGGGCCCTCTAAATGTATATATATATAAATATTTAGAATTCGGGACAGGCCGTTTAGCGAATTTCATGGCTTTCCCCAAAATAACAATACGCTAGTTGCTTTAAGCGCGCCTTTAATAATTTATTTTCCTTAACTCGGGTGCACATTTATGTGACCCAAATCCAAATCTCAACCGAGTCGAGATATGTCAACAATCACGTGTACATTGATGTAACGTGATTCGAGGTATGTTTTCACGACGTTGCAATTCCTTGTAAAAAATAATAATAATTATGAAAGCGGTGAAAGTTAAAATTTACACATAAGTTCATATTTGTATAAAATCAGATAATCAAGCCGAATATAACAGTTGAGCGACCGTGCTAGAACCACGGAACTCGGGAATGCCTAACACCTTCTCCCGGGTTAACAGAATTCCTTATCCGGATTTCTGGTACGCAGACTGTAATATGGAGTCATTCTTTTCCTCGATTCGGGATCAAAATTGGTGACTTGGGACACCCTAAACCTCCCAAGTGGCGACTCTGAAATAAATAAACCAATCCCATTTCGATTGTCCTTTAATTGGAAAAAACTCCCCTGCCCTCTCGGGTGCGGAAAAAGGAGGTGTGACAGTAATCACCAACTAAGATTAATTACAATTGATGTTCCATGTTTGTAGAAATAGATTCAATCAATCCAGTTTATGCATTTCAAAATCATTCCAATACATACTATGAAATATCAAGTGAACTACTGCTTATACATCAAATTAAACACAAAGAAATAGTTATTTTCAGAAATCCATTCCATTCCTTTAAATTTGAGAGCTGTAGAACATGTACCTGGATAATGGAAATACAAGAAGATGAAGGAGCAGTCAGCAACAGTAGTAACACAGCAAAATACAGCAGCAGAAAGCCCAACACAGTAGCTTCAACACCTCAATCCAGAAATCCCAGCAACACGGAGAAAACTAGTAAAAATGGAGAAGAAAAATAGTCCGAAAATCTCTCTTTGTTTTCTATTTCTAGCTTTGAGCTCTCTCTGGTGTTCTTCCGCTCTCAATATTTCAGAAAATTTGGTTCTATCTTTTTTACTCTCTCCAAAATGAATTTTGTCCCTGTATATCCAGAGTGTATATCGAGTGTATACCGCTCTCTCCGCCCCCTCTTTTTTTCTTCTCTCTATCTATTTTTTCCTCTTTTTTGAACCCCCTTCTTCCTAAATTTTCTCTTCTATTTATAGCAAAATTTTCGAAATTTTCAGATTTGTTTTTTTATTATTTTTTTATTTTTTAATTAAAAGAAATCCCACTTACAAATTGCTTTTATTTTTTTAGAAAAAGAAATCTCACATTTATTTACTTTTATTTTTAAAATTCCAACTTTAATTACTTTTATCTTATTTATAATCCCACTTTTTATTTTTTTAAAAGAGAATCTCACTTTATTTAACGTTTCTTTAAAAAAACAAACCACTTTCTTTTTCTTTTTCTTTTAAAAATGCTACTTTCAATTACTTTAAAAATTTTAAATTTTCAGATACCTTTATATTTATTTTTTAATTCCAACCTTCTTTTACTTTTTAATTTTTTAAAATTTCCACAAAACTTTTTATTTTTTTTAATTTTCTACATTCTTTTACTTTTTTAAAAAGAGAATTCCACCTATTTTTTACTTTTATATATTTTTTTTATTCAATACTTCCCTTTTTCTTATTTTTTAAATCATTCCCGATTTTTTAAAAAAAAAATAAATATTTTCGGATATTTTTTTATATAAAAAAAAAATATTAATAGTGACAATTCACCTTTTAATTTTTTTGTTTGGTATTTTTATCCTATAATAAAAAGTGTAATAAAGCTAAAATAATAGTAGGTTAAAACCCCCTAAAATATTTACATAAAAGAAGTGATAAAAAATTAAATGTTGTAAAAACTTAGGTGTTCACAGGTCAAAACAAGTGAGAAATGACTTCAAAATTTGCCATCAGCTTTCCAATTATGCAAGATGAGATTGACAAAGGATGGGTCAGTGTCAAGAAGGATATCCTCCGTAGAAATCAAAGAAGGTCGGAAGTTATCGGCCAAGTTTCAAGATGGCCGGACGACACAAAGCAGTGCAAGTTCTAAGATCAGCAAGAATACCATCCCCAGCAAGTTTTGATAGTATAATGGAACGCAGAGCAGGGAAAGAGAAAGGGAAAAACCATCCCCAGCAGAAATGACACAACCGCTCACCATGTTTTAAACTAACAAATTCTCTTCGATTTGAAGCAGGTAAAGGAAATGGCATTGATGGCGGAAAGGCATGCCACAAGGAAGATTATCAAACTGGGGCATAAAATTTTCCTTTCATTTTGAAAATTTTCTGGAAGGCAGGTACCCATTTGGGGAAGAAGAAAGATAACACCAGTCTCAAGGGAAGTGGTCTTTGAACCAGCGTTATCCCCAACATACCAAGTTTTAATGAAGGAAGTTGTATCCCCGGCGGACAGAACAAAAGGATGAAACTGGTTTTCAGAAAAGCAAAAGGCCAATGTCATTCCCAGCAGGCTTCAGAAGAGTGAAGCACCAGTTTTGAAGGAATGAAAATCCCCCAGCAATGTTATCCTCAACAGAGTTATCCCCAGTTGATAACATGTTTATCCCCAGCAATGTTGAGAGAAAATAAAAAATTTGAGGAAAGGAGATTCCCCCAGCAGTATCATCCCCAACAGGTAAGTAAATAACTCCCAGTAGTGTTATCCCTAGAGGTTTTGAGGGAAGACATCACGAGAAGCAGTTCTGTAAGAAGGTAATTCAGGAAGAAGGAAATGGTTCGCCATAGGAGATGCACTTCCTCCTAAGTTTATTTTTACCCATAGGAGATGCACTTCCTCCTAAGTTTATTTTTACCCATAGGAGATGAACTTCCTCCTAAGTTTATTTTTACCCATAGGAGATGCACTTCCTCCTAAGTTTATTTTTACCCATAGGAGATACATTTCCTCCTAAGTTTATTTTTACCCATAGGAGACGCACTTCCTCATAAGTTTATTTTTACCCATAGGAGATGCACTTCCTCCTAAGTTTATTTTTACCCATAGGAGATGCACTTCCTCCTAAATTTATTTTTACTCATAGGAGACGCACTTCCTCCTAAGTTTATTTTTACCCATAGGAGACGCACTTCCTCCTAAGTTTATTTTTACCCATAGGAGACGCACTTTCCTAAGTTTATTTTTACCCATAGGAGACGCACTTCCTCCTAAGTTTATTTTATCCATAGGAAACGCACTTCCTGAGTTTATTTTCACCATAGGAGACGCACTTCCTAAATCAATAGTTCAGTCATAGGAGATGCACTTCCTGGTCTTGGTCATTTAAATTCACCCTTAGGAAACACACTTCCTAGTCTTGACCATTTAAATTCATCTTTAGGAGACGCACTTCCTAAGTTTGGTTCATTCAGGTTTTAGGATAGCAGACGCATCTGCTAGTAAGAGTTTTTGGTTTTACTCGTAGGAAACGAACATCCTAGTCTAGTCTTTAGTTTACTCTCATCATTGCATCCATAGTAGAAGTGGTTTACAATTTGGCTAACAACTCACAAATATTTCTAGCACAAAAAAAAATATCGTTTGTTTTGTTTACTTTGGTTGCAGGACCCCACATGGAAAACAAGGGAACACAGAAAGTTTCGGCAGTCAGGAGCCCGCCTGAAGAAAGGAATGGAGGTTTATTTTAAGTTGTTGTTGAGGTCAGGAGCCCCCCCTGAAGAACAGAATGGCGATTTTATTTTCGAAGAAGTTGTTGAGGTCAGGAGCACCCCTGAAGAACAGAATGGCGATTTATTTTTTCGAGGTTGTTGTCGAGGTCAGGAGCCCCCCCTGAAGAACAGAATGGCGATTTATTTTTCAAAATTGTTGTTGAGGTCAGGAGCCCCCCTGAAGAACAGAATGACGATTTATTTTTCAAAGTTGTTGTTGAGGTCAGGAGCCCCCCCTGAAGAACAGAATGGCGATTTATTTTCGAAGTTTGTTGTTGAGGTCAGGAGCCCCCTCTAAAGAACAGAATGACGATTTATTTTTCGAAGTTGTTGAAATCTCGCCCGCCTGAAGAAAGGAATAGCGATTTATTTTTCGAAGTTGTTGTTGAGGTCAGGAGTCCCCCCTGAAGAACAGAATGGCGATTTTATTTTCGAAGTTGTTGTTGAGGTCAGGAGCCCCCCTGAAGAACAGAATGGCGATTTTATTAGTTGTTGTTGAGGTCAGGAGCCCCCCCCCCCTTGAAGAACGGAATGACGATCTATTTTTCAAAGTTGTTGGTTGAGGTTGGGAGCCCGCCCATATAACAGAGGAATACATTTTAGAATTTAGTTTTAGTTTAAGAAAAAATAAAAGAAGAAAAAAGAAGCAATAAAAGAAGAAGAAAATCGGATTGGGCCACCTTCTAATTTAAATCAACCAGGCCCAAACCAAATAACCCCCCACCGGGTCGACCCGACCCAGTCCGCCCCATAACCCAAACTAATCCCAACCCCCCATTTTCATTTTTTCATTTTTCCCAACCCCAAAACTCTAAAAGAAAAAAACCACCCGCCCCCCATGCTGCATCGTCTTCTTCCCCAAGCTCCATCTCCCATGGCTGCCCGCCCCCTCTCCCTTCGTCTTCAACACCCAGCAAACCACCCCCCTCGTCGTCGACCGGCCTAGCTCACGACCAAACAACCATCGTCCAGCCACTCCAACCCTCAACCAAACGAACCAGTCCATCGCCACCAATGACCCCCCCTCCCCGTCCGCCATTGACGAGCAGCGTTGCGTCGACCAGTCACGCTGCCTCATCGTCCACCAGCAGCAGCTTCATCCATGAACGTCGCCTCCATCGTCCACCAGTAGCTGTCTCGTCGACCAACCACGAACAGCCATCGACGACCAACTCCCCATGGCTGCTGCTCCTTCTTCTTCTCCGTCCCCAGCTCAACCATGAACGACCACCATCAGCTCCATGTCCAGCAGCCACTGCTGCTACTTCACCTCAACACACACACACACACAGCCTCACGTCCAAACAACCATAACACCAAATGCAGCTGCTTCCTTCTTCAGCCCATCGCACAGCCTCGCAAACACCATTTCTGTCCAGTTTCATCGTCAAACGACCACCCCTGGAAACTCAGTTGCAGCTCGTCGTTAACCATCTTTGAGGTCGTCTACCAGCAGCAGATTCATCTCACGTCGAGGTCGTTGGCAGTCTTGGTTTGAGTTTTCCGTTTCCGTTTGAGTTCGTCGTTGTTCATTTCTGGTTAGTTGGTTTAAGTTTCATTTCTGTTTGTATTTTGTTTGATATTCTCGTATCTAAAATCAGTATATATTTGATTCATTTCTTGATTATTTCTTCAGTTTGTTTTTATTCATTTGTTCTTGTTTAGTTTAATATAGAAGTGTGTTGGTTATAATGTTGTTAGATTTAATTTGAAGTTCAATTGATTTTTGAGTTTAGTGATTTGAATCTACTTGTTTGTTATGTTCAATTTGTTACTATTGTTGAATCTGAAAGTACGTTTATTGTTAAAATGTTGTTCAGTTTTATTGTTCATCATATAGTTTGGTTCCCTGAATCCTTAGTCTTTGTTTTGATGATATTTGACATAATCTGATTTTCTAGCTTAAATTTGTTGATGAAATTTGATTAGGAATTGGTTATAGCTGCTGTATTTTGCTTAATTGATTAGGTTAATTGGTTATAGATGATGGGGGTAGAATGGTAATTTTAGTAATTTTAGAGGGGTATTTTTGGAATTGAAAATTTGAACAATTATTTAATTTGAGTATTCTGTCCACTAAGCGCTAATATATTAAAATAATGCATAAAATAATACGTAGTGGGGGACAAGACAAAATGGTGGGGAAATAATACATTGTTTAATATAGTGGGGGACAAAGCATGCGGTAGTGGGGCAATAAGGGAATTAAATAAGGAAAAGATATTTGTTAGTGGGAATTAATACATTGTTTAATATAGTGAGGGACAAAACATTAGGTAGTGGGGTTCAAAAGGGGGATGGGTAGAAGATGGTGGGATTTAGTTTAAATGCTTCAAGTTTGTAAATAAATAAAGGGGGTTGGACACAAGTTAAGGAGGGAGAAGAAATTCAGAATTTAAGTTAAAAAAATTGACTGACTTTTAAATCTTGGAGAGTCAGAATTTGAGAGAAAAAGACTAGATTTTAACGTTAAGAATTCAGTTTCTTTTTGAGAGTCAGTAGTTTGAGCGTATTCTATTTTGAGTGTTAAAAGAACAAAAATCAGAACGGTTCCATTGCATCTTTTGCTTCTGGTTCACTCTGCATTCTGCCTGTGATTGTTTGGTATTGCTGGATTTTCAAGTTGGTTTTTCATGGATTGCTATTTGGTTATTTGCCACTGTTTCATTGGGTGTTGCTGGATTTCTGCTCGATTTTTATATCTGTTGTTGCGTGTTGTTGTTGTTGTATGCTACTGCATTTCTGCTGATCTTCCTTTTCTTTAACTTCCAATACTAGGAACATGGCTGTAACCTTGTCGATATTGTAAGCTGAAATATGAAAGCATGAATACATGTGAAGAATGGAACTTTGAAGTTTTAATTTAGCTTTTTCTTTGTTTCGTTTACTGATTTTATTTAGGCTATTTCATGTATTATTATTCTGTAAATTTCTGTCACTTTGCATAACTAGGCATCTTGTAGTGATGTATTAAATAATACTCTGCTTTAGTTTGATTATTAGGTAGTATATATTTAAGCATGCTCATTACTGTCAAACTGTTTAATAATTGGAATAAGAGGAAAATAACATAAGTTGGTCTTTAGTGAATCGGCTTGGCAGAACTGATTAGTTCACTAGCTATGAAGGTTTTAATATTGTCAACAGTAGGTTGATCGTGAACATGTAGCTAAATTTAGTTAAAGCATGAATTTAAATTAATTTCGTAAATTAGGCATTATGACATGATTTGAGTTCAAACAAGACGAGTTAACGTTTAAGTTTAATAAACTTTCGAATATGCGTTAGCAATTAAAATTGATTCTAGTTTCAAATAGTTGTAAATAGTTAATTCCAACGGTTCAAGTCATCTAACAATGCGAGTTTAATCTAGTTATAGGATAATTAGTTTCTTTCGAATATATTATTTGTCGATTCCGTATTTTATTTATAATTTCAATTTTAGTAATATTCCATTCCGTTAACATTTGTCTTAATCTAGCATTTAATATGTCACGCTTTTTTTTCGAGCATGTAATTAATTAGGATTTTTTCTCTCTCTTTTATTTTAGAGACGAATTTAATAGAAATGTAGTCACTTTAGGATATCCTTAAAATAAATGGAGATGAGCCTCGCTGGATAAACACATAAATGGCAGGGCCCTCGTTAAATGTATGTATTAAATACTTAGATTCCGGGACGGGCCGTTTAGCAAATTTCACGGCCCTACCCAAAATAATAACAACGCGTTAGTCTTTAGGCGCGTATTTAATAATGTTATTTTCCTAAACTCGGGTGCACATTTATGTGACCCAAATCCAAATCTCAACGGAGTCGAAGTGTGTCGACGACCACGGGTACATTGACTATGACGTGGTTCAAGATATATTTTCACGATGTTGTAATTCTCGATAAAAAATAATAATAATGATAAAAGCGGTTAAAAGTTAAAATTCGCACATATGTTTAGCATGTATTATATTAGATAATCAAGCCGAATATGACAGTTGAGCGACCGTGCTAGAACCACGGAACTCGGGAATGCCTAACACCTTCTCCCGGGTTAACAAAATTCCTTATCCGGATTTCTGGTGCGCAGACTGTTAAACAGAGTCAATATTTTCCTCGATTCGGGATTAAACTGGTGATTTGGGACACCATAAATCTCCCAAGTGGCGACTCTGAAATAAATAAATAAATCCCATTTCGATTATCCTTTAATTGGAAAAACTCCCTTCCGCGCCCCTTTACGGCGGCGCGGGCAAAAAAAGAGGTGTGACAGTCAATATAATAGGTGATCAACAGCGGAATCATTAAAAATAACCAAAAATGCGGAAGACAAAAACTTAATAGTTTAATCAAACATTGATACATAAATCCGAGATACAACTCTACCCAGAATTTGGTGTCACAATATCACAGACTGTCTAGGAATACTACAAATAAGGTTCGAAAGATAACTACAAGTTGTTTCAGAGATACATAGAAGAAACAGTATGGAAAGATAGAAGGAGACGCCAGGGCCTGCGGACGCCTGCAGGGCTACCTCGGGTCGCCTGAATGGACTGAAGACAACACCCTCATTGCGGTCCAAAAGCTATAGCACCGGGATCTGCACACAGTGCAGAGTGTAGTATCAGCACAACCAACCCTATGTGCCGGTAAGTGCCTAGCCTAACCTCGGCGAAGTAGTGACGAGGCTAGGACCAGTCTACCAAATAAACACGTGCAGTTAAATCATATACAACAGAAAATAAAAGCAGATATTCACAGTTAAAGATGGGGAGGGGAAAACATGCTATGGGGAGTATCAGATAACAACAAAATACCAAAGAGGAATGTAAAGAAACCGGACTTTAATTGCCAATAATAATGAGGAAAACAAACACAGTATTCACTTTCATTTCTTTCTTGTTGCAGGCGTGAAACCCGATCTCATTTCATATATATCATTGCAGGCGTGCAACCCGCTCCCATTTTATATATCTCGTTGTAGACATGCAACCCGCTCCCATTTCATATATCTTGTTGCAGGCGTGCAACCCGCTCCCATTTCATATATTTTGTTGCAGGCGTGCAACCCGCTCCCATTTCACATATCTTGTTGTAGGCGTGCAACCCGATCCCATTTCAAATATTGACGTGGCGGTTGCCACCCGCTACCATTTCATATATTTTGTCACAGGTGTACAACCCTATCCCATTTACAAATCAACATCAATCACAAAAGAATCCCGACAAGGGAACAAGAGTATAACAACAACATCCCGGCAAGGGAAACAATATCGTAAACAATAACATCCCGGCAAGGGAGACAATATCATAAACAATAACATCCCAGCAAGGGAGACAATATCATAAACAATAACATCCCGGCAAGGGATCCAACAATGATAATCAACATATTAAGCATGAATAATCTCAACGGAGTCACAACAATTACAACACTAGACCCACAGGCATACTTGACACCGACGTATAGATACTCGTCACCACGCCTATACATCGTACTCCACAATTAACACATAGAAAATAAGACACAACTCCTAATCCCTCAAGATAAGGTTAGACCAAACACTTACCTCGATTCCACGAACACAATTTAAGCCTCAACTACCGCTTTACGTCTCGTTTCCACCACCAATTTCCTTGTATCTAGCCACAAGTTACTTAACTATATCAATAAATGTTAAATGAATCAATTTCAATGCATGAAAATAAGTATTTCAATTATTTTCCCAAAAAGTCAAAAATCGACCCCGGCCCCACATGGTCAAAACCCGAGATTCGAACCAAAACTCGATTACCCATTCACCCACGAATCCAAATATATAATTTGTTTTGAAATTGGACCTCAAATCGAGGTCCAAATCCCCAAAATTTGAAAAACCTAAGTTCTACCCAAAACACCCAATTTTCCCCATGAAAACTCTTGATTTTGAGTTGAAATCATGTGAAAAGTTGTTAAAGATTAATGAAAATGAGTTAGAAATGACTTACAATCGATTTTGAAGAGTAGTTGTCTTTGAAAAATCACCCAAATGTGTTTAGGTTTTGAAAAAGTTTGAAAAATGAAAGGTTTTCCGCTAAGTTATGATTTTGCAGGTCGCAGATGTCGCAATTGCGATCAGGGTTCGCAATTGCAAACCCCTTCAAAACCTGCTAACTTCGCAAATGCGAAGGATTCGTTGCATTTGAGACCATGGACAATTCTGGTCACCTTTGCAATTGCGAGGGACCTATCGCATTTGTGACATCGCAATTGCGAGGAAAGGTTGCATTTGTGACCAAGGTCTGCCAACCCAGTCTTCGCAAATGCGAATGTTTATTTGCAATTGCGAAGCCTGCAGACCTACAACATACAGTAGTTTTTTCTAAGTTCAAAACACTTTGTGGCCTATCCAAAACTCACCCGAGCCCTCGGGGCTCCAAACCAAACATGCACGCAAGTCCAAACACATCATACAGACTTGCTCGTGCGATCAAATCATCAAAATAACATCAATAACCATGAATTTAGCACCAAAATAAAAGAAAAATCTCATGAACTCTTAACTTCCTCTTTTTAACAACCGATGGTCCGATTCACGTCATATCAAGTCCGTTTCTTATCAAATTTTACAGGCTCAACTTAAATACCATATAAGACCTGTACTGGGCTCCGAAACCAAAATACGGGCCCGATACCATCAAATTCCAATACATTCAAGTTTCCAAAAACTCTCAAAATTTCAGTTAAACAATTTTCTTCAAAAATTTATTTCTCGGGCTTGGGACTTCAGAATTCGATTCCGGGATACGCCAAGTCTTATATTTTCGTACGGACCCTTTGGGATCGTCAAATTACGGGTCCGGGTCCGTTTACCCAAAATGTTGACCGAATTCAACTTAAATTCATTTTAAAATCACAATTTATTATTTTTCACAGATTTTCACATAATGGCTTTCTAGATACACGTCCGGACTGCGCACACAAATCGAGGTAAGATAAAAGGAGGTTTTAAGGTCTCAGAACACAGAATTTATTTCTGCAACAGGTGATGACCGAAAGGTCATCACAATAATACTATGAACGTATTATCACTTAATTTAGCAGTTATAAGCATAATTGCTTAGTCATAATAAATTTTTAAGAATATTAATTATCACTCTAAGTGTCATATATGAATTATAATAATGTAACCAATATTTGCTAATGAAATGAACACATATAACATAGACCAATGCCTTTGGAACTTATTGGAGATATATATATAATATTAACATCAAAATAAATATGATGATCATACTCCCTTAAAAAAATAAAAGCCATCAAGATGCAATTAATTGCTAGCATTTGCATATATTAATGAACATTGTGGTCACGTATTAAGTCTTTTATTATAGACCAACGTATTTGTCAAAACATCTATGTGAACAACGATTTTCAAAATTCTTAAATGCTCTTAATTAAAGATGTATATTCTGGTGACATTTATTTATGTAGTTATCCTGTCTCTAGAGTTAGAGAATAGCCAACTTATTGAAGGACTCTACTTTGTGCAGTGCTATAAAAATCGGAGTAACTTATGTATAAAACCTATGAGATAAATTAACACATTTCAGTCAATTTTTTTCATGAAAGAAAAATGCAAGCACTACCTTAGAAATTCATAACTATTATTGAATCGTGACCGCGTATAATAATTCTATTCCATCAGTATCCCATCTTCTTTACTTTATAATCATAATTTTAGAGCTAAATAATGATTACAGATTAATTTGTATGTTTACCTAATTCATATAATGATAGCATTATATCCTGCCAGCAAAATCAAAGTAAATATAACTTGAGATCAACATGTACCTCATTGTCTACTTATAATTCTATTATAAATTGAATTTCTTATGCCGTACCGCCAGACTGAGTCGGAAAGAAAATCAGCTCAACACATGTAGTTAGAGACTCGTGCTGATAACGTGTTAAGAAATTAAGCTCAAAGTGACAATATGAAACATAAAGTAGACAATATACGTAGAGAGGGAGAGAGAACTTTCTTCTTATTCCAAGTATGTTTCTTGTGTATCTTCCATAGGAGAAAAATATCCTATTTATATGTTACATGTATTAATGAACTCATTCATTTGGTGTTGAATTTGACAAAGACAGTTACGAAGAGAACATTACATTCATTGAAAGTGACATCCACATACATTGGATTTATAACAAAAAGCACTTCTAGGCATTAATTATTATTTGACCAAACTGTTAAAAAGTGCTTCTAAGTGTATTATCTCAAAAGTGCTTATGGAAATAAGCTATTTTTTTCTACTTCTCCAAAATGGTTTCTGCTTCTACTTAAAAACACTTTTTTTCTTTTTTCTAAAAGTTTGGCCAAACACTCCAGCTTCGAAAAAAGTACTTATTTAAAAAAAGTATTTTTCAACTTGGAGAAGTTTGACCAAATAGGCTATTAGTCTATTTGTGCTATAGTTACACGTTTAAACGAGATTTTTTGTCACGAAAAGTTGATCAACAAAATTTCTCACTAATCTAGAAAAAAATATTGAGTAATTTTTTACCAACCATTTTAATTTACGACAAGCCAAGCAATGAGAAGAATTGCTCATATACTCTTGAGTGAAGCTTATTTGAGACGTTTTATAAACGCTCTGGTTAAACATTTTGATGGTAAAGATGGTGTAATTCATTTCCCTCACAAATGTTTGACAATAAAATTATAGTAGTATGATAATTCACTTGCTATCCGTTTTGACAGAACAACCTCAGAATAAAATAAAATAAAATAGAAGGAAAACTATAAATATAGTCGCTCCCAAGAAGAATAGTCGAATATAATTTTTTTACCAATCAGACAAATGTGTAACTTGCTCTAAAATATATCGGTTAATAGTTAAGATTCTCTCTTCTTAGGTTACTTGGTGAATCATTTCAAAATTTAATTTTTTATTTTTCACTTAAATAACTCCCTCTTCTTAGGTCACTTGGCGAACCAATTCAAAGTTTTTCTTCTTCTTCTTTTTTCACTCTTAAGTGGAGTAATAAATATATAAAAAAAAAAGAGTTTTTAGTTAAAATTGTCCCTTATCTATAGGATTAGGTTTATTTTTGTCCTTTAGATATATATATCTGAGTGTCTATAGTCCCTTAAGTTTGCTAAAGTGATGCACCTTTAGTCCAACTAACAGAATGGGTTACCTCTTGTTAAAAAACTAATTGTTCAATAAGAAAACCTAATGGTAATTTTTCATGGGTGCTGAAGAAGGTGATTCAGATTGAGTATTGAAACGAATATAAATTTTCTTACTATTTTTTTCTTTTAGCTACAATCAACATAGGACCACACCATGATAAATAGGTTGTTGCAATTTATTATCCAAAGTTTAATCTTCATTTAATGAAAATACTAAATGGTAGAATGAGAATGATCTGGATTCGAATAAGTCTCAGGTTATTCTTCATTGTTGTCTATGTTTATACATTAGATTTGCAAAAGATAATCATGATTTTTCTGAAGTATGATTTTGGTCTTTCGATAACTATTTTGAACAATAAATACTCAAATATCAACCAAATCGAACCCATTGTAGGATCCTTTTGATTCTCTGTTGGACGTATTCAACATCTAACTTTAGTTTTCTTTTTTGCTTTTCCACTAAATCGAAGTTTCTTCATAGAATATGATTTGTGATTGTGGAATTGGGGAAAATCAAGAATAAGGAAAAGGATTTATCATATAGTGTTGGTCTATATTTTTACTAGTCAATTGAGCTGCTTCATGGAAAATTATTGTTAGTTTTGTTAACAAGAGTTAACCTATTCTGTTAGTTGGACCAAAGGTGATACACTTTAGCAAATTTAAGGGACTAAAGACGCTCAAAGGTATATCTAAAGGACAAAAATAGACCTACTCTCATAGATAAGGGATAATTTTGGCTAAAAATTCCGAAAAAATGACTTGTAACTTGTAAAAGATTACGAGAGAAACTTAAAATTTAATAAAGGGTCTCTCTTTCTCTGGGCGCATGTTAGCTTAATGTGTGCCATCTATGTGGAAGAGAATTAGAAATCCTTCGATGAAGGCAGTAATGACACATGAATCGAATGCATATCGTCTTACGCAACAAAAGAAGAAGGGATACCAAGCACTTAGTTGTGGAACAAAGTCGTAAATTGGGGGAAACAACACTAACTAAAATTGATGAAACAACAGAAATGGACATTGATGAAATAGTAGAAACTCCACCACAATTGAACTGGAAGGAAATGATACAAGCATCAAGTAGTAAAGATAGGATGTCGTGGGCTGATAAAGTGGAAGTAGAAGCTGAAAAGGAAACGATTGCATCAATTTGGGAAAATTTCGAACATCTCGAAATTATCTAATGCTGGTTTCAAATTGGAATTTGATTCACCTAGTGTAATTGGTGAATCACCTATTTGTGAAATTGCCATAGAGGATATTACTTCTGAAATAGAGTATTGGAAGAATGCAATTGTTTTTTATGTGTTAGGGGCTCATCCTCCCTTCTTATGAATGGGTAATAAGGTGTCAATGATGAAGAATGGAATTGTTTTAGTGCGATTTGATTCTGTAAATGGGAATAATGAAGCAATACAAGGGGGATTTATCATTTTGTCAATAAGCCTTTCATTGTGAAGGCTTGGAATACGAATATGGAATTCACAAGGGAGGAACTCTAAACTACTCCAATATGGGTAAAGCTACCAGGGTTGAACTTCAAGTGTTGGAGTCCAAAAGGACTTAGTAAGATTTGTAGTTTAATTGAAAAACCATTAAAGGTGGACCAAAATACTGAGAAGAAGGTAGGTCTGAATTTTGCAAAGTTATTGATTGAAGTAAAGGTGGATACCAAATTTCTTGACAAGGTATTTTTTTAGGAATGAAAAGGGAATGTTGATTGAGCAGAAAATTAGTTATGATTGGAAGCTAGTACTATGCAAATGTTGCCACAAATATGGACACATTAAGGAAAATTATAGAAAGAAGAAAGGGACACAAGCTCATGTACAACAAAAAGAGCAGGAAACAAGCAAAATGGTAGAGACACAAGTAGAGACAGAATTGGGGGGGGGGGAGAAGGCTTAGGTTCAAGGATTGAAGGGACCTAATGGGCAATAGGAACATAGTAAGAACAAGGAAGGATGGGTAACACCTCAGAATACAAGCAAACAAAACTATGCAGCAAAACTCATTTCAAGCTCTGGATAAGCTAGAACAAAGCATAAGCCCAGTTAAAAATGAGGGAGGTAAGACTGTACCTCTCTCTGGAAATGGATAATATGATGAGTTGAAATATTAGGGGATTGAATTCCTCTAACAAGCAAAAGGAGGTAAGGCTCCTATGCAGTAGAGAAAATGTAGGATTAGTAGGTTTATTTGAAACAAAAATAAAGATGAAAAATATTAAAAGAGTGGCAAATAATATGTCTGGAGGATGAAAATACATAACTAATCTTGACTACCATTATAATGGTAGAGTATGGATAACTTGGAGACCAGACTACTTCCAAGTAAATAGAGTAAGTGGTACAACTGAAGTACTTACTTGCCAAGTTCATAGTATCACTCTCCAGAAGAAATTCTTACTAACCATGGTATATACTAACAGCACCTGGGAGGAAAGGAGAACTTTGTGGAGTTATGTGGAGAATTTAGGTCGGGGAAACCAAAGACCTTGGGTGATAATGGGAGACTTCAATGCAGTATTGAATATTGATGATAGAGTAGGAGGAAATCCAGTTAGCTTAGCAGAGGTGGTGGATTTTCAAGAATGTGTGAAAGTATGTGGATATATAGAATTGCCTCATCAGGGAAGTAGATATACATGGAATGATAAGCAAGGGGATAATAGGGCGTTCTCCAAAATTGATTAGGTATTTGTCAACAATAAACGGTTGAATCAGATGCCAGCTTTCAATGACATTTTCCTAACAAAAGGAATTAGAGATCATATTCTAGTGAAGCTAGCACAACTCAGCACACCTAGGAGAGCAAGAAGGCCATTCAAATATTGTAATGTGTGGTTGTGAAATGTTTAAAGTAGTAAAGAAACTCAAGGGGTTGAAAAGGAAGCTGAGACAACTTAATGGCCAACACTTTAGGAACATTATATCTGAAGCTGAAGAGGATAGAGCAACACTACCTCTCATACAATCGGAGATGCATAACAATCCAAACAATGTAGAGTTGCAGCAGAAGGAAAGAGAATTGCACCAAAAATTTAGGAGATCTTCCT
Organism: Nicotiana tabacum; assembly: GCF_000715075.1. Taxonomy (NCBI): domain Eukaryota; kingdom Viridiplantae; phylum Streptophyta; class Magnoliopsida; order Solanales; family Solanaceae; genus Nicotiana; species Nicotiana tabacum. The sequence continues at coordinate 3,271,902 of NC_134091.1, forward strand.
ATCTAGCTGAAATCTTTTTACAACAAAGGAGTAAAGTATCATGGATTAAGCTAGGAGATGATAATACCAGGTATTTCTTCTCTGTAATTAAACATAGGAGGCTACAACAGGCTATTACACAATTGAAATATAATCAGTACAAATTACAGACAGAGCAAGATGAGATTACAAAGGTATTTGTAGAATAGTATGAAGAACTTTTGGGGAAAGAGGAAAGGCATACAGGCAAGGCTTGTTATGAGATATGGATGCAATGTTATCCATTGGAAATCAAATGGAGTTGGTAAGGAGCTATTCAGGAAAGGAAGTGAAACAAGCTATGTTCAACATTGACAGCACTAAAAGCCCTGGACCAGATGTCTATGGAAGTGGGTTTTTCAAAGCTGCATGAAATGTAATTAGCCAGGATGTAACCAGAGCAATCTTAGAATATTTTAAAAATTGCAAGTTGTTACAACAACTTAAAACTGCTATTATATCCCTGATTCCTAAAGTCCCTTCACCACAATATGCTAGCCAATTTAGGCATATTTTCTACGGCAATGTGCTGTATAAATGCATATCCAAAATAATATGTGCTAGACTCAAGAAGGAATTATACAAGTAGTGGCTAAAAATCAGGCAACATTGGTAGAAGGCAGACCCTAATACACAATGTATTGATCTGTCATGACCTACTCAGGCACTATAATAGGAAAACTTTACCGAGGTGCCTAATGAAGATTGACTTAAGGAAAGCCTATGACATGGTAAGCTGAGAATTTTTAGAATAAGTTCCAAGGGGCTATGGTTTTCCAGATTCTTTTGTCCATATGGTAATGACCTGTGTTTCATAAACTAAGTTCTCTATCAAGATCAATGGTTGAGGGGTATGGGTATTTTAAAGGAAGAAGAGGATTTAGGCAAGGTGATCCCATGTCAACTTTGTTGTTTGTCCTAGTTATAGAATACCTATCAAGAACTCTAAGTAAAATGAGTGATTTGCCAGACTTCAAATTTCATCCAATGTACAAGAGCACTAAGCTAACTAACTTAATTTTTGCTGAAATTTGATGATATTTTTCAAAGGAGATATGAAATCAATTTCTAGAGTTATGGAAGCATTGCAACATTTCGGTAAAGTATTAGGCCTAACTGCTAATCTGGATAAGTCCAGTATCTTTATAACTGGTATTGATGAGGAGGTCAAGTAGAGTATGCTGAACAAAACATGGTTCTCTTTAGGCAGTCTGCCTATGAGGTACCTGGGATTGCCATTATCTTCAAAGAAATGGAGCAAGCTGGAATGTTACCAGTTTGTAGATAAATTCACTGACATGATAAAAAATGCATACTCCAGATAGTTGTCATATGCCGGCAGATTACAAATAATCATGCAATGTTGTTTTCAATATATAATGTTTGGGGTGATATGTTTATATAACCCCCAAAGTGTGCTTAAAGAGGTAGATAGGAAATGTCAGGACTACCTGTGGAGGAGCTCTGAGGAGAAGAGGAAGTTATTTCTGCTATTCTGGGAGAAGGTCTGTAATCCAAAAAAGTATGGTGGCCTTAACATAAAGAGTTGCAGGGAGCGGAACATGACATCAATAGAAAATTTGTTATGGCAGTAAGTTGATAAGCAGGACCTGTTATGGGTAAAATGGGTATATGGAGTTTATATGAAAGAAAGAGGCAATATATGGGAGTACGGACCACTTATAAACTGTAGCTGGAATTGGAAGAAGTTGAATACTTGAAAAACACAAATGCTAAACTGTTATCATAGAGGAGTGTATCGATTGATTGATAATGGAGTGTACTCAGTGTCCAGAAGTTATAATGCTTTAAAGGGGAGCCTAGTAAGAGTTAAAGAAGCTGACCTTATTTGGAGCTCACTAATGCTACCAAGACAGAGATTTATTGTCTGGATTGTGATGGTAGACTAGAATCTCGTATTTTAGTCATAGTTTGCACTCTAATCATTGTATTTTATTTGTGGTTGAGCTTAAATAATGGTGATTTGCATTTATTACGTATTTTATGTCTTACAGAAAATAATTCTGAGCTATTAAGATAATTTAGAGCTAATTTGAACAAGTTGAAGCTTTAAAATCTAAGTAAAAGCCCAAGAAAATAAGTCAGGATCACATTCGGGGGTCGAGGATTAAGTCTGGATGACAAAAAGTGAGAAAATAAAATTACTCTGAGAAAATTGCACTACATCCCCACGCCATGCGTAGCGGAGTGCGGGGCGCTAATGCAAAACTCCTACATAGTGAAAAAATAGGTCTCTAAACTTCTCCACTAATACCCCGTATAGCGCGGCGTGCCTGTGTGATTTTCTTAGAGTATTTATCCTATTTTTGCTTGGAAAGGGTAGATTCGTCTGGATCCATTCCTACATGGTATAAATACACCAAAAAGATATTTTTGAAGGGACTTTTTTTACCCTGGAAGCTTGGGGAGAGCATTGGAGGCTACAAGACACGGGATTTCATCATCTTTCCATCAATTAAATATGGGAGTTTGGATTATAACGTAAGATTGATGTTTTCTCATTCTTTAATTATATTTGTGATGATCCTCCATGATTATGGAGTAGTTTCCCTTAGAGTTTGACGGGTATGGTATTTTGATAAATATTTGTGGATTTTAATTCTAGTTCATGCTTGAATTCGTTTATGGAGTTTTGAATTGTTGCAACTTTATTCATCAGTTTATTTAATCGAAAGAAGAATATCTTGGTGATTATTTTTGCATTATTTTATTTGATTTAATTTATTGATTCTCGTAAGTAATCGAAACAGTTTGTTGAATTGTTGATTGAATCAAGTTAGGAGAATATTCGAGAGACGTTTTTCTAAGGACCAATCCATTAATGCATGCTTGCATACTTCACAGTGCTTATATTAGTGTCACAACCCTAAAACGGACCCGGTCGTGATGACGCCTATCGTGAAACTAGGCCAGCCGACACAAACCCCCAAAACCAACCAAACAATTATAATAAGTCATTTAGAGACATAATAAGCTAAAATCCCAAAATGTAAGGTAGAATAGAACAATGCAAAAACAAAACACAGCCCGACATCGGGGTGTCACCAGTCATGAGCAACTATAACTCGTCTAGACATATGAAAAGACAACATAGTCTGAATCAAACAAATACAAAATGGAATAAAGATAAGAAGGAGAAGTACTGGGCTGTGAACGTCAAACAGCTACCTAGTCAACTCCGAAAGCATATTGGATGACAATCAGCACTCGCTAGTGTGACCCGAGACTCCTGGATCTGCATACATGGTGCAGGGAGTAATGTGAGTATACCAACTCAGTAAGTAATAAAAGTAAAGGCAGCTGAGCAGTAAGAAAATACGTAAACCACAGCATAATGCTCCAAAAAAATAGTATAAATCCAGAACAATGCAGTGAAGCAGTAAAACTCGTAAAAATCATCTCAATCCAGTAAAAACCTTTTTAAAACATCTTTCAGTAGCAAACAAGTGATGAAAATAGTGAGAAAAAGGATAGAAACATAAATCAGCCCATCGGGCAAAACAAGTACCATAATCGTCCCTCAAGCAAAATACCAACAGAACTAGCCCCTCAGGCTACCTCAGAATCACTCGTATCAGCCCTTCGGGCAATAACATGAAACAACAACAGCCCCTCGGTCAATATCACATCTTACACTGAGTACCCGTGCTCACTGGGGGTGCGCAGACTCCGGCGGGGCTCCTACAGCCCAAGCGCTATAACAAGCCATCTCGTGGCATAATCAAACTGGCCCTCGGCCTCATAATCATGAATCAGTACAACATTGTTGTAGCGTGCAGCCCAATCTCATAATATCCTCATAACACAGGCCCTCGGTCCCACTCAGTCAGGAATCTCTCAAGCCACTCAGGCAACAGTAAAACATGATGCTCAGCCCAGAATATCATTTAAATATCAAAAATAGAGTACATATGGTTGAGTTTATGAAAATAGTAGAATACAGCATGACTGAGTACAAATATGAAGTCAAAACAGTGAGGAATAGTAATAAAAATCCCCTAAGGGTCTAAAATAGTTGGCACGAGGCCCAAATATGGCATTCAGCCCAAAACATGGTAATACTATCCAAAACACAATGATATAAAACAGTTTTCAATTAAATACGTGACTTAACAGTCACACGGGATGGACTAAGTCACAATACCCAATGGTGCATGACCCCCACGCTCGTCATCTAGCGTGTGTGTCACCTCAAACTAGCACAACGACGTGAAATCCAGGGTTTCATACCCTCAAGACAGCATTTACAATCATTACTTACCTCTATCTGGTCCAAACTCTAGCCCGCGATGCCTTTGCCTCTGGACTCGGCCTCTGGATGCTCCAAATCTAACCAAAAATAGATTTATACCATCAAAATATGCTACGCGAACAAATCCCACTCGAAAATAACCAATTTACATCAAAAATTCCAAAATTGGCCAAACCCGACCCTCGTGACCATGCCTTAGATTCCAATAAAAATTACAAAACTAGAATCCTTACACTTTCACGAGTTCATACATATCAAATACATCAAAATCTGACCACAAACAACCCCTCAAATCCTCAAATCAAAGTCTCAAATTCCAAGCCCTAACTTTCCAATTTTAGGCTTTAGATTCCACAAATTTCATGTTTAATTAGGTAAAAATTACAATAGGACCGAGTATTAAGTCCATAAATCTTACCTCCAAGTGTTTTCTTTTGATTCCCTCTTCAATCCTTCTCAAAAAGCTCCAAAATCGCTCCAAAATGGTGAAAGTTATACCCAAAATCGCAGACAATGGCTACTTAAACATTCTACCCAGGTGACCCTTTCCTTCTTCGCAAAAGCGGTCAAAGCCTCACGTTCGCTAAGCACAAAAATTGTTGACCACATAAACCCTTCTTCGCGAACATGACCTGCTGAATGCGAATGCGAAGCTTCAGCTTCTCAAACCATCGCGAATGCGACCACCTTAACGTGAACGCGAAGCACAATTGACCAGGACCTGCAGCTGCTCCCATCTACTCTACGCGAACGCGGGAACATCATCGCGTTCGCGATGAGCACTGAACCTAACCCTTCGCGAATGTGGGATCAACATCGTGAATGCGAAGGACAAACTTCCTTCCTCATACCACATCCATTCGCGAACGCGAGAGCCCTCTCGCGAGCGCGAAGGCTAAAAGTCTGCAACACCAACAACAGATTTTCTGCAACTCCCACAACAAGATTTGATCCGTTCAACCACCTGAAACTCACCCGAGGCCCTCGGGACCTCAACCAAACATGCCAGCATATCCCATAACATCATTCAAACTTGTTCAAACCCTCGGAATGCTCAAAACCACATCAAAACACTAAATCATCATCGGATTCAAGCCTAAGAATTCCAAAAACTTTAAAATTCCGCTTTCGATCAAAAAGTCTATCAAACCTCGTTCGAATGACCTAAACATTTTCACACACGTCACAAATGACACAACGGACCTACTTCAACTTTCGAAATTCCATTTCGACCCCTATATCAAAATCTCCCCTATCAACCGAAAACGCCAAAATTTCAATTTCACCAATTCAAGCCTAAATCTACTCCAGACCTCCAAAACACATTCCGATCACGCTCCTAAGTCCCAAATCACCTCCCCGAATCTATCCGAACCATTGGAATTCACATCTGAATCATTTTTCACATAAGTCAACATCCGGTTGATGTTTCCAACCTAAACTTACTCAAAAGAGACTAAGTATCTCATTCCTTTCCAAAACCTCTCCGAATCCGAACCAACCAACCCAATATCACATAATACAGCTGAACAAGACAATAAGAAGCAGAAATGGGGGAAACAGAGCGGTAACTCATGAAACGACCGGTCGGGTTGTTACATCCTCCCCCTCTTAAAGAAACGTTCGTCCTCAAACTGGTCAAGAAACATACCTAAAGTCTCAACTAGGTAAGGATATCTGCTCCGCATCTCCCGCTCGATCTCCCAGGTAGCCTCTTCCATGGGCCAACTCTCAACTGCACTTTCACTAAAGCAATATCCTTTGACCTCAACTTTCGAACCTGACACTCCAAAATAGCTACTGGCTCCACATCATAAGTCAAATCATCATTTAACTGAACTGTGCTGAAATCCAAAACATGAGACGGATCGCCAATATACTTCTGGAGCATAGAAACATGAAATACCGGGTGCACACTCTATAAGCTGGGTGGCAAAGCAAGCTCATAAGTCACCTTCCAATCCTCTAAAGCACCTCAAAAGGCCCAATGAATCGAGGAGTCAATTTACCCTTCTTCCCAAATCTTATAACACCATTAATGGGTGAAACCTTCAATAGAACCTTCTCACCAACCATATAGGACACATCCCAAACCTTCCTGTCAGCATAACTCTTTTGTCTCGACTACATTATACGAAGCCGCTCCTGGATCACTTTCACTTTGTCCAAAGCATCCTGTACCATTTTTGTACCCAATAGCCTAGCCTCACCCGGCTCAAACCAACCAACTAGAGATCTACACCATCTTCCACACAAAGCCTCATATGGAGCCATTTGAATACTCGACTGATAACTGTTGTTATAAGAAAACTCTACGAGTGGTAGAAACGGATCCCATGACCATCCAAAATCAATGACACAAGCGAGAAACATGTCCTCCAATATCTGAATAGTGCTCTCGGACTGCCCGTCCGTCTATGGGTGAAAAGTTATGCTCAACTCAACCTGAGTACCCAACTCTCTCTGCACAGCTCTCCAAAACTGCAAAGTAAACTGAGTACCTCTATTTGAAATGATGAAAACTGGGACACCATGCAAACGAACAATCTCCTGGATATATATCTCTATCAACCGCTCTGGAAAATAGGTAGTACATATAAGAATGAAGTGTGCAGACTTGGTCAGCCGATCCATAATCACCCAAATAGTATCGAACTTCTTCAAAGTCCATGGGAGCCCAACTACAAAGTCCATGGTGATCCGCTCCCACTTCCACTCTAGAATATCCATCTGCTGAAGCAAGCCACTCGGTCTCTCATGCTTATATTTCACCTGCTGATAATTGAGACACCGAGCTACAAATCCTACAATGTTCTTCTTCATTCTCCTCCACCAATAATGTTGTCTCAGATTCTGATACATCTTCGCTACACCTAGATGAATAGAATACAGCGAGCTATGAGCCTCCTCTAGAATCAACTCCCTAAGCCCACCACATTGGGCACACATATCTACCCATGCATCCTCAACACCCCATCATCACCAATAGTCACATCTCTGGCATCGTCGTGCTGAACTTTGTCCTTAAGGACAAGAAAATGAGGATCATCATACTGGTGCTCTCTGATGCGATCAAATAAGGAAGACCGGGAAATCACACAAGCCAATACCCGACTGGGTTCTGAAATATCCAACCTCATGAACCGATTGGCCAAGGCCTAAACATCAATTGCAAGAGGTCTCTCCCCAATAGGAATATATGCCAAATTCCCCATACTCACCACCTTCCTACTCAAGGCATCGGCCACCACATTGGCCTTTCCCGGATGGTACAAAATAGTGATATCATAGTCCTTTAGCAGCTCCAACCATCTCCGTTGCCTCAAATTGAGATCCTTCTGCTTGAACAAATGTTGGAGGCTACGATGATCAGTAAACACCTCACAAGACATACCATACAAATAATGCCTCCTAATCTTCAAAGCGTGAACAATGGCAGCCAACTCCAAATAATGAATAGGGTAGTTCTTCCCATCTGGCTTCAACTGACGAGAAGCACAAGCAATAATTCTACCCTCCTTTATCAACACACACCCAATACCAACTCTCGAAGCATCACAATACACTGCATATGGACCTGAAGCTGATGGTAAAACTAACACTGAAGCTGTGGTCAAGGCAGTCTTAAGCTTCTGAAAGACCTTTTCACACTCATCCGACCACCTGAATGGACCACCCTTTTGAGTAAATTTGGTCAAGGGTGATGCTATAGATGAAAATCCCTGGACGAATTGATGGTAATAATCGGTCAAACCAAGAAAGATGCGAATCTCTATGACTGAGGACGGTTTGGGCCAACTCTGAACCACCTCTATCTTCTTCAAATCAACCTGAATACCCTCACTGGACACCACGTTCCCCAAGAAATCCACTGAACTGAGCCAAAACTCACACTTGAAGAACTTTGCATAAAGCTTTTCCTCCCTCAATCTCTGCAACATAACTCTCAAATGCTCCACGTGCTCCTTCTGACTACGCGAGTATACCAGAATATTATCAATGAAAACAATCATGAATGAGTCGATATAAGGCCGAAACATGTTGTTCATCAAATGCATGAACGTTGCTGGGCCATTGGTCAACCCAAAAGACATCACCAAGAACTCATAATGACCATATCGGGTCCTAAAGGCTGTCTTAAGAATATCTAAGTCCCTGATCTTCAGTTGATGATACCGTGAACGAAACAATCTTAGAGAACACTCTCGCTCCCTGAAGCTGGTCAAATAAATCATTTATACGAGGCAAAGGATACTTGTTCTTGATTGTTACTTTGTTCAACTGCCTGTAATCAATGCACATCATCATCGTGCCATCCTTCTTCTTCACAAATAGAATAGGCGAACCCCAAGGTGATACACTAAGCCGAATAAACCCCTTATCAAGGAGTTCCTAAAGTTGTTCCTTCAACTCCGCTGGTGCCATACGATACGGTGGAATAGAAATGGGCTGAGTGCCCGGCACTAGATCAATACCATAATCAATATCCCTGTTCGGTGGCATTCCTAACAGGTCTGCAGGAAACACATCGGGAAAATCCCTCACAACAGGAATAAAATCAATACTAGGAGTCTCTGCATCGACATCCCTCACAAAGTCTAAGTATGTAAGACAACCCTTCCCAACCATCCGATGGGCCTTCAAGAACAAAATAACCCTACTGGGGACAAAATTAGTCGAACCTCGCCACTCAATCAGTGGCACACCCGGCATAGCCAACGTCACTATCTTAGCATGACAGTCCAAAATAGCATGATACGGAGATAGCCAATCCATTCCTAATATCACATCAAATTCCACCATACAAAGCAATAACAGGTCCACTCGGGCCTCTAGACCCCCAATATTCACCATATACAACTAGTACACACGGTCCATAATAATAGTATTGCCTACTAGAGTAGATACATGAACAGATGAAACAAGAGACTCACGGGGCATATCCAAATAATGAGCAAAATATGATGACACATATGAAAAAGTGGAACCGGGATCAAATAACACAGAGGCATCTCTATGGCAGACTGAGACAATACCTGTAATTACAGCATCTGAAGCAATAGCATCAGGTCTAGCTGGGAGTGCATAGAAATGGGCCTGACCACTACCTGATCGACCTCCACCTCTGGGGCGACCCCGAGCAGACTGACCTTCACCCCTAGCTGGTTGGGTGGGTGGTGGTGAAGTAACTGGCACTGAAGCTAATGGCTGACTCCACTGCTGAGATGAACCTCTAAGATGACGAGGACACTGCCTCCACATGTAACCCAACTCTCCACACTCATAATAACTCCCTGGTGTTGGAGATGGGGATTGAAGGGAACCCCTAGCACCGGAATGATTAGCAGATACACCTGGCATAGAGAAGCCCTGAACTGATGGAGCATAGGACAAACTCTGGGATGGAAGGGCACTGAGTGATGAATGTCCCTGATGAGAACTGTGAGAACCATGACCCAATGATGCCCCACGATAACCCGGGCAAGCTGACTGAGCATGTCTGAATGGACGACCTATGTTGTGCTGAAACTGACCCCTCGAAGGAGCACCACCAAAACTACCAGATCCCCGAGGCCTCTTGGCCTCCCTCTCATCTTGCTCCTGGTAATGAACTGACTCAATCTTGTGAGCAATGTTAACAACCTCTTCAAAAGTAGCATCAGACATCCTCTCCCTGGTCATGAGAATCCGAAGCTGATACGTGAGGCCATCAACGAACCTCCTGATCCTCTCTCTATCCATAGGAACCAACCAAACAACATGACGAGCTAACTCCGAGGACCTCATCTCATATTGCATTGCAGTCATATCTACCTGATGCAATTGATCGAACTGCCTGCACAGCTCCTCTCTGCGAGACTGTGGCACATAATTCTCCAAAAAGATAACGGAGAACTGCTGTCAGGTAAGAGGCGCTGCACCAACAATTCTACGCCTCTCATAAGCCTCCCACCAAGTGAAGGAATCTCCAGAAAACTAAAAATAGTAAATGCTACCCCGTTGGTCTCCAGAATACCCGTTGTACGAAGAATCTTCTAACACTTGTCCAAGAAACCATGGGCATCCTCTCCCTCTGTACCACTGAAAGTCGGAGGCTAAAGTCTAACAAACTTCTCCAACCTGCGTTGCTCGTGCTCTGGCATAACAGGAGCTACATAGTCCTGAGAAGTTGCAACCGGCTGGGTTGGAGGCCCCCGGTGTCTAAAGTCCCTGCACGACCTGCTTAGGTGTGCGAGTGGCGGGAGTCTGAGTGCATCCCCTGGCCTGAGAAGTAGTTGCGGCTGTAGTAACTTAGACCGCCTGAGCTAGGCCAATGCACACTGATAGAATCTGGGCCAGGGCCTTCTGAAGGCCTAGAATCACAATAGGCATAGCCGGTGCCTAAGCTGGTGCTGCTGGAGCGTCCACAACTGGGACTTGATCATGAACTGGGGTGGCTAGTGGATCTGTAAGTGCTACCCTAGTTGCTGTGCGGGCTACACCCTTGCCCCTACCATGGTCTCGACCGCGTCTTCGACCTCTAGTGGCCCCAACTGGTGGTACTGGTGGTCGTCCATCCTGATCGGTAGACATGTCCTCATCATCTGTAAGAGAATAGAATAACAGAAGTTTAGTACTCAGATCAACAGATTCGCACGACAAGAATTCAAGAATATGAAGTTTTTCTAAAGGTTCTGCAGCCTCTCGAGGATAAATACAGACGTTTTTGTACCGATCTGCAAGGCTCTACTAAACCTGCTCATGACTCGTGAGATCTATGTAACCTAGGCTCTGATACCAACTTGTCAAGATCCTAAAATGGACCCGGTCGTGATGGCACCTATCGTGAAATTAGGCCAGCCGACACAAACCCCCACAACCAACCAAACAATTATAATAAGTCATTTAGAGACATTAATAAGCTAAAATCCCAAAATGTAAGGTGGAATAGAACAATGCGAAAATAAAACACAGCCCGACATCGGGGTCTTACCGGTCATGAGCAACTACAACTCGTCTAGACATATGAAAAGACAACATAGTCTGAATCAAACTAATACAAAACGGAATAAAGATAGGAAGGAGAAGCATTGGGCTGTGAATGCCAAGCAGCTACCTAGTCAACTCCGAAAGCCTGCTGGATGACAATCAGCACTCGCTAGCGTGACTCGAGACTCCTGGATCTGCACACAAGGTGCAGGGAGTAATGTGAGTACGCCAACTCAGTAAGTAATAAAAGTAAAGGCAGCTGAGCAGTAAGAAAACACGTAAACCACAGCATAATGCTACAACAAAATAGTATAAATCCAGAATAATGTGGTAAAGTAGTAAAACTCATAAAAATCATCTCAGTTCATTAAAAATCTTTTCAAAACATCTTTCAGTAGTTCAAACGAGTGATGAAAATAGTGAGAAAAAGGATAGAAACATAAATCAGCCCATCGGGCAAAACAAGTACTATAACCGCCCCTCGGACAAAATACTAATAGAACCAGCCCCTCGAGCTACCTCACAATCACTCATATCACCCTTCGGGCAATAACATGAAATAACAGCAGCCCCTCAGGCAATATCACATCTCACACTGGGTACCCGTGCTCACTGGAGGTGTGCAGACTCCGGAGGGGCTTCTATAGACCAAACGCTATAATAAGCCATCTCGTGGCATAATCAAACTGGCCCTCGGCCTCATAATCATGAATCAGTACAACATTGCTACGGCGCACAGCCCGATCCCATAATATCCTCACCACACAGGCCCTCGGCCCCATTCAGTCAGGAATCTCTCAAGCCACTCGAGCAACAGTAAAACATGATCCTCAGCCTAGAATATCATTTAAAATATCAAAAACAAAGTACATATGGTTGAGTTTATGAAAACAGTAGAATACAGCATGACAGAGTACAAATATAAAATCAAAAACAGTGAGGAATAGTAATAAAAATCCCCTAAGGGTCCAAAACAGTTAGCATGAGGCCCAAATATGGCATTCAACCCAAAACATGGTAATACTTTCCAAAACACAATGATATCAAAAAGTTTTCAATCAAATACGCGACTTAACGATCATACGGGACGGACTAGGTCACAATCCCCAATTGTGCACGACACCCACGCTCGTCATCTAGCATGTGTGTCACTTTAAAGTAGAACCACGATGTAAAATCCAGGGTTTCATACCCTCAAGACAGCATTTACAATCATTACTTACCTCCATCCGGTCCAAACTCTAGCCCGCGATGCCTTTGCCTCTTGACTCGGCCTCCGGATGCTCCAAATCTAACCAAAAACAGATTTATACCATCAAAATATGCTAAGGGAACAAAGCCCACTCAAAAATAACCAATTTACATCAAAAATCCCAAAATTGGCCGAACCTGACCCCCGGGCCCACGCTTCAGATTCCAATAAAAATCACAAAACTAGAATCCTTACACTTCCACGAGTTCATACATATCAAATACATCAAAATCAGACCACAAACAACCCCTCAAATCCTCAAATCAAAGTCTCAAATTCCAAGCCCTAACTCTCCAATTTTAGACTTTAGATTCCACAAATTTTATGTTTAATTAGGTTGAAATCACAATAGGATCGAGTATTAAGTCCATAAATCTTACTTCCAAGTGTTTCCCTTTGATCCCCTTTTCAATCTTTCTCAAAAATCTCCAAAATCGCTCAAAAATGGTAAAAGTTAGACCCAAAATCGCGGATAATGGCTATTTAAACATTCTACCCAGGTGACCCTTTCCTTCTTCACGAACACGATCAAAGCCTCTAAATCCTTCTTCGCGAACGCGACCTCCTAAACATGAACATGAAGCTTCAACATCTCAAACCATCGTGAACGCGACCCCTTAATGCAAACGCGAAGCACAATTGACCAGGACCCCTAGTTGCTCCCATCTACTCTATGCGAACGCGAGAACCTCATCGCATTCGCGATGAGCACTGAACCTAACCCTTCGCGAACGCGGGACTAGAGGTGGACCTACGTAGTGGGTTGAGGGGTCACGGGACCCCGTTAGCCTCGGAAAAAATCTTGTATATACATACTATATATATCTGTACATATATATGGGACCCCTTAAATATTTAAGTGTGCCCCATAAACAAAGAGGTGGAAGGGACAAGTGGTCTTTGAGTGCTTAAATTCCCTCGTTTGATGGGGGTGATGCAGGTTTGAATCCCATCTTTAGCTTTTTTCTACTCCTTTCAGGTTTTCTCTTCATTTCTATTTTTATTCTTTGGTACAATGTAATTTATATTTAATACTAAATTGTTTTATTTTTTCCTTTTATCTTCTCTTTTTAATTCAATTATAATTTATATTAGTACTAATACATAAAATCAGCTTAATTAATATTTCATTCTTTTTCAAATTCCTCCATTAAAATTGAAAGCCTCAAATTGCAACTTATCAGTCCACAAATAGGAAAATACAAATCCTTTTGCGACAATCTTCTTCAATAATATGACTCGACAATGGCAATTAAGAGTTTGACACTCTTCTTCAATTCTTTTAGTATTATCATACTCTTAATCTTGATTTCTTTAGTAAGTCTTTAATAATTTTAAGTTTGAACGCTCTTTTGATCACTGACCCTTTTTTTAATTAAAAACTAGAATTTTAAAGTATGAAACATGCTTAATTAAACACTTTCCCTTCCCATAGCACCCATTTGCGAAGAAATCTCTCTCTCTCTATGTATTCAGTTTTTTCTTTTCTTTAGTACTTTTTTTGTTAATACTTGGATGATAAGTCATCATAATCATTAAGTTTTCAAAGAGTTGCACACCGAATTTTATCGCTAGTGATTAGTATACAGTGGTGCCCCCGTCGCGCTCAAATCCTGGGTCTGCCTCTGTGCGGGACCAACATCGTGAACACGAAGGCCAAACTTCCTTCCTCACACCACATTCCTTCGCGAACGCGAGAGCCCTCTCGCGAACGCGAAGGCCAAAAGTCTACAACATCAACAACAGATTTTCTGCAACTTCCCACAACAAGATTTGATCTGTTGAACCACCCGAAACTCACCCGAGGCCCTTGGGACCTCAACCAAACATGAAAATATATCTCATAACATCATTCAAACTTGTTCCCTCGAAATGCTCAAAACAACAACTAAACACTAAATCATCATCGGATTCAAGCCTAAGAATTCCAAAAACTTCCAAATTCCGCTTTCGATCAAAAATTCTATCAAACCTCGTCCGAATGACCTGAAATTTTATAGATACGTCACAAATGACACAACTAACCTACTCCAACCTTTGAAATTCCATTCCAACCCCTATATCAAAATCTCCTCTATCAACCAGAAAATGCCAAAATTCCAATTTCGCCAATTCAAGCTTAAATCTACTCATGGCCTCCAAAGCACATTCTGATCACGTTCCTAAGTCCCAAATCACCTCCTGAAGCTAACTGAACCATCGAAATTCACATCTGAGCCCTTTTTCATATAAGTCAACATCCGGTTGACTTTTCCAACCTAAGCTTACTCAAAAAAGACTAAGTGTCTCATTCCTTTCCAAAACCTCTCCGACTCCGAACCAACCAACCCAATATCACATAATACAGTTGAACAAGACAATAAGAAGTAGAAATGGGGAAAACAGAGCGGTAACTCATGAAACGATCAGCCGGGTTGTTACAATTAGTTCATCTCGTAAAGTTAAGATTTAATTGAGAGAGGAGTCTAGACTACACGTTTGAACTAATCATCAAGTGAATTCGTAAGAATCATTAGAAAATAGAGTGAATTAAACTAGAGTTAAGTCCCAAATAGCTATCTTGCACCTATCCTATCATGGACCTTACTCCTCACATTGATAAGAAACCAACTCTACTAATCTCTAATTCATTGTTGTCAGTTGTCAATTGCTTTACTTTAGTAGTTAACGTAGTTCATAATCATTTAACTCAAGTGTTGATCCTCTTGAATAGCAATTAAACCAGAAATTACTCGAGCATTGTTTAAATCCAATCCTTGTGGAGACGATATTTTACTATACTATCTTTGATTAGTGGTGTCAATTTCATGTTGTGTTTTGCGCTCGTCAAATTTTAATGTCGTTGTCGGGGATTGGCAATCAATAGTGATCAAATTAGTTTTTAGTGCTAATTCAGGAATTTTTTTTTTTTAATTCTTCACGGGTTTCCTCTTCCATGTGCAGGCAACAGATTGGCGTCTCTGGTGTATGACTCGATCTTCTTCAAATGAATTGATTCCATACAATCTAGAGGTAGAAAAGAGTCTATAATAGTTGAGGAAAGACAAAGAACTCACCGGAAAGTTCTTGGGGAAACCTTCAACCCAAGAACACATGGCTAATAATAGTGAAGATGAGATAAATTTAGCTGCAAGAGAAGCAACACAACTTAGAGAAAAAGCTGTAAGGATAGCAGCTGAGGCAGCTCGTAGAGCTACTGAGGATATTGTTGAAGATGATAGGGGGTAGAGATTTAATCTAAATCGACCCTTGATTGAAAACCAATTCAAGAATGCGGTACCCAGGCCTAGTAGAGCATTGGGTATTACGCCATACCAGTCTACAATTAGGGACTGTCTAGAGTCAGACCTCCGCCAATAGCAACAAATATTTTCGAGTTGAAGCAAGGATTGCTTCAAAATATTCAGAATATATGTGTCTTCAAAGGGAAGGTGAATGAGGATCCTAACACTCACTTTATGGATTTTGAGGAAATCATGAACACCTTCCAATACAAAAGAGTGTCGACAGATGCAGTCTACCTAAGGGCATTCCCATTTTCACTAAAGGATGATGTGAAGCACTGGCTTTGTAGCTTACAAATGGGGTAAAGGACATTGAAAGACATGACTAAAAAGCTTCTTGACAAATACTTCTCAGCTACAAAAATAGTAAAATTCAGAAGGAAAATTCACAACTTCTGCTAGACGGACGCTGAAACAGCTTTCGAGGCTTGGGAAAGATTCAAGGAGATAGTGAGGAAGTGTCAGCATAATAGAATTAAATTGTGGATGCAACTCGAGGACTTTTGGGATGGACTGACACCTCCCTCACAACGAATTCTGAACACTGAAGTTGGAGGTCCTTTAATGAAGAAAACTCATGAGGAGATTGTGGTAAATCTTGATGAGTTCTCTGAAGATGTTAACCAGTTGTTGATACCCAATTTTTCCCTCATATATTTTAAAACGTGCATACACACTTTCAAAAATATTGTACATGCATTTACAAACATACATAAGTATTTTTACAATTTTTCTATAAAATTTAAAGGCCCTAAATCAATTAATTTCTGCATTTTTAATTATATAAATATTCAATAATTACCCCTCATATTACATTGCAATGATTTAATCATCTAAATTCATCATTTATGCTCATATACGTGTTCATATATTCTTAAAATTATATTTTTACAATTACATTTGCATTTTTAAGACTATAATTGCATGTTTTGCAAATATAGCCCCTACATATGCATAACTACATTATCTATATAGAAAATGACTTTTATATTTTTATAATGTTAAGTAATTATTTTAAATCATCTTCATGCATAAAAAATCATTTTTATCATTTAAGTAGCTATTTTTTATAAATTATTTTTATTAATTAATTGGATATTTAACAAATAGCCCCTTAATTATATTCAAATTCGGACCCCCCAACCCATCTTAAATTAACCCAAGCCCAATTCAAATCAAACCTAACCCAATTAAATCCTACCCGACCCAAATTTCCTCTAATCGTGGTCGTTGATCTTTGAGATCAACGGTCCACAATCATCCTTTCCATTTTTAACTCAAACGACCCCCTAACCCTATTTATTTGTTACAACCAGCCGCCTTAGATACCATTCTTCTCTGGTTCTCTATGATACTAACCCTAACCCTAGTGTCGTCATCTAAATTCTACCCTAAACCCTTTGATTATTACTCGTTCCATGGGATTCCCTGGTGATTTGAGGCCCCTACCGGCCTCTTACCTCTTTTGGTTGCTCGATTTTGTGGTTTCATGAAGGGATATCGAAGATATCCAACCTAGATTTTGCTCGAACCCGTTTAAGAATCCACCTATGGCCATCTCCGTTTGTGAGTACTATTATCTTGTGTTTATGGCTCGAATCTCTAGTTCCAAACCAGATTTTATTTTATCTCCGTCACTTTCTCAAAACCCTCATCTCTTACACATTGAACCTATTCAGATCCTTGTAGATCTGAAACGTTTTGAAGTTTATGCGGAAGTTTTCTTTAAAATTTTCCTGTTCTTCTTATCATCGGCTGATTTTAATGTTCCTCCAAATTAGGGTTTTGATTCTTTATTATTTGTTGTAGATTTGAAGTGGTTTCAAGTTTCTATAGCATTTTTCTTCAAAGGTTTTCTGCTTTCCTTACTGTTAATCGATCTTAATGTTTCTTTAAAACTAGGGTTCCACTTCTTCTTGTTTCTGCAAAACCTTTCTAATGTTTCTAAGTGTTTGAATCTGATTATCTTTACTAGTTCTACCAACTCTTTCATGCCTATGTTCTAGTCCTTTGTTCGTTCATTTGTCTCACTGTCCACTTCAATTTTTCTGTTATTGCTTATCTCTATCAATCAAAATAGATTGACTAATTTTACTTAGGGTTCAAATTATATGTTTCCTGTTAAAGTTAGTACTTCCCCGTGATTTTACCTATTTTTCCCATTTATGACGTTTAATTGGTACTACTTGTCTTATTTAGATTAATTAGTCTAATCTATGGTCTTTAGACTTATTGCTTACCTTATTTAACTTCAATCATGCCTGCTGATTGATTTTGTATGAGATTCTCCCTAATTTAAGTGATATTTCCCGGATTCTATCCTATTAATTGATTAGGTTTAGCCCTAACTGACTGGTTAATTGATTTGCATACTTTATTTATGTGCCATTAATTTTCCTTGCCTTATTTGTTTACTCTGCTCAATTCTATATAAGTTTCACCCCTTTTCTTTAACACACACACGAACGTAGTTCAAAAACACACAGACACACACAAAACTTTGCTCTCAAAAACCTCTATGCTACTTGTGTTCATTGCATTTCCTAGACGGCTGAAAGCCAAGGCTAGACCACTGAGTTATATACATCTCTCATCTTCTGTTTACCATCTATAACTGGTATGCCTCCACTACTGATGTCCGATTAAACTATGTGTTTCATATTATCAGCATGTCTACTTGTATCTCATTAGATCCATGTGCTTTATGTTATTATTCCTAATCAGCATGTTCCCCGCTATTAATTAAACCTATGTATTTACTTGTAGTCAGCATGTCTACTTCTGTTTAACCTAGTGTTTACTGCAATAGCATGTCTACTTTTGTTTGATTAAATTTATGTGTGTCTTGCTTTCAGCCTGTTTACTTCTGTTCTAACTATACCTATGTGTTTCTGCTTTCAGCAAGTCTGCATGCTTGCTCATATCTAAATTGGACCTATGTCTGTTTACTCCTCCACTAGCATGTTCTTTCTATCATGTTTTAAGTGCTCACCTCTCACAGACTTCTGACCAACATTGCTCCCAATCCCTGCTACCCCCTTTGTATGTGAATGTCTGATTGATCCCAGCATGCCATGTCTTTATTCAGTGTTTGTCCATATGCTCACCTAGTAACAACTAGTAAACTAAGTTGAAACTTTAAGTAATCATGTTTCTGTATACTGTTTGATTGTTAAGACCCTTGTTTGAGTTCCAAGAGTTGAATGCCCCTGTTTGCTCCTTACTTCCTGAGAACCCAAAACTATTTTCTTAAAACTATCTCCTGTTTTCAACTCCTACTCTTAAAATCACTAGGGTCCTGCCCCTCCAGTGTGAGCATTGCCTAGGATTCCATGAGACTCCTCTAAACTTTGACACACTGGGGTTGGCTCTCCAAAACTAGATCACAAAAGGGTTGCTTTGAAAAGTTTTCTGGTGTGAGCATTTCCCTGAGTCCATGAGGCCCTTGGGAACTTTGATACACCAGGATACCATTGGGTGCACTATGAGAGTATTGGCATGTTCATACTTGGCTGAAGTCCTGGCTGTTCAGGTTTACTATTTGGGCTTGTTCAGGCTCCCTATAGTTTTAGCAGTTTCACTTCTGTAATTCATTATTTATGTCTGGTTTGTAATAATAATTTCTTTGTAAACAGATATTAGGTATATTAGTAAAATTGGGAGGGGTGCTTATATATATATTTTGTTGGGAAAGGGTAGATACCATGCTTATATGGTTTAGTCAGTCATGCATTCTAGATACCATGCCTATACGTTGTTGCGATGTTTGTTTGCTTATGTACATTCAGACTATGCTATTGGGTTTAAAATCAGTCCTGCGTTCTAGATACCATGCCTATAGGTTACTGCGATGTTTGTTTATTTAGACACCATGCCTATAAGTTTAAAATCAATCCCTGTATGCCAATAAGGTCTAAATCAGTTTTTGCATGTCTATAAGGTTTTAAAACCAATTTCTGCATTTAGAACCATCTCTATAAGGTTTTAAAACAAATTTTTGCATTTAGATACCATGTTTATAAGGTTTTAAAATAAATTTCTGCATTTTAGATACCATGTCTATAAGTTTAAATCAGTTTCTACACCTAGACAACATGCCTATAGGACCTAATGAACTAAACTGCCTGTTTAAAATTGTTTACTGGTTTATTACGGTTCTGATTAACGATTAGATATCATTTTCATAGGACATCTCTGATCCACGCCTAGGCAAACCTGTAGGGCAATAAAAATTTGGAAATTATAAAACTATGTTGGTGAATTGCTCGTATTCATCTAGTCCTAAAATCAGTAGGCAACTGATTAAGTACCGTCTGCCTTGCTTTAATAAAACATTGGATATGTTCTGCTTGTTCTCACCTAGATATCTTTCTATAAGACTTCTAAAGTGTCTGAAATACTGTTGTTTGAGACGTGCAATCATCTGCTTATCTGTGGAGGTAAAATGTGAGCCTTTAATGGTTCCTTTATCTAACAGTCCTACTTGTTTTGCTTGTTGCTTAGATTTTCTCCTTTTAAACATTATAGGAGAAGTAAGGTACGGGTAATGCACGCATAGAGTACATTTAGGTAGAATCGCTTAGATAACTACTAAGGGAAGGGTAATTGGGTAGTAAAGGATATGATGACCTGTGTGCTAATCCTATGTGTAGCACCCCAACTGGGGGACGATTACCAAGCATTGCACAAAAGTGATCCTATAGGATAAAAACATAGGACCCCCTTTACTCTTTGTTTAAAATGTAATATCCGTTTGTCTAAATTGCTTTGTTTGTTTATAAGACATTCACATAATTTGAGTTCGGCCGGGACCCACCGTTGTGGACCTCGAGGGGTACCTAACACCTTCCCCTCAAGGTTATTTCGAGCCCTTACCCAATCTCTGGTAATGCAACCCAGTTTTATGAGTTATTTGATTTAGGTACCCTAACGTACCTTAAATCCGTTAGGTAATGACTCTTCAAATTCCACACCCAATTCCCAAAAGAAAATGAGTTGTCCCCAATGAATGTCGAAACCCGGACTCCGCAAGAAAAAAGGGGGATCGACACCAGTGGCCTGCTGAGAGTAATGATAGAAGAAAGTCAGTTGGGTTTTATCAAGTAGATTCTAACACAACAGTGCAAGCCCAACTAGAAGCCATGACCAAATAGATAAGAAAGTTGACCTTAGCCAAGGTCCAGAGCCAACCATCACCAGTTTGTGATTTCTGTGGAATGGATCATCCAACACATGAGTGTCATGCCTTAGCTGTAGATGAAGTGGTAAATGCAGTGCGAAGCTTTGATAGAAGCAACCACCAGAGTGGTAATATTTTCAATTTTATGGGACAGCGGCATCCAAGCTTTTCTTGGAATTCACCAAGTGGTAGCCTGAACTCATGGCAGCAGAATAACTCCAGACCCTAAGGACAAGGATCTCCAGATTTTCAAAGTCAGCAGAGGCAGCAATATCAGCCTCCACAGTTTAATTAGTCGAGCATGGAAGATCTAAAGAAGGCCTTTATTAGTAAGACAGATGATAGGCTTGAAACCCATAGCTTAGCTACATGAGAACACGATGTAGCTATCAAAGAACTGGGCATGACTTTTTGAAACCTAGATATCTTAGAGGGTTCCAGGAACGCTCCCTGCTGATATTGAAAGAAATCCAAAAGAGACAATAAATGCAGTGTCTTTGAGAACCGGGCACGAGTTGGAGGATCAAAATAGCAAACCAAAAGGATGAGCCGACTAAAGGACAGGTAGAGATTGTGGAGGAGCAGAGAAAGGATAACATTCAAAAAGGTGCAATGGTGGTTTAAGATGGTCTAAAGAAGAAGGGGAAGACTAGAGCTCAGAACAAGAAAAAAGATGGAATTTCACTGAATGAGGAGACTGAGGAGAGCAAATACATGCCTGCTCTACCTTAACCACAAAAGCAGAGAAGAGAGAAGCTGGAACAACAATTCAGGTGCTTTTTAGAAGAGCTCAAGCAGGTGTGTGAATGTACCTTTCACACAGGTGCTTTCGCAAATGCCAGCTTATGCCTAAGCAAAAGTGGAAGAGACATCGGTTATCAAGCTGACAGAGCATTGTAGTGCCATCTTGCAAAATAAGCTCCCTAAAAATATGGAGATCCAGGGAGTTTTACTATACCTTGATCTTTAGGAAGTATAAAATTTAAAAATCCTTGTGTGATTCAGGTGCTTTTATTAATCTTAGCCTTTGTCTATTTTCAAGAAATTGGAGTGTGACGAGCACAAAACACCACTTAAATTATGCTCGCTAATCAAATATAGTATAGCATAATATATTATCGAGGGAGATGGGGATATAGACGGGGATGTTACGCACCATATTGGGGTGGGTGGATGAAATGGAGGTTAGCGCCAGGAGTCTTGTGTGACAAGAATATGCCACCGAAACTTAAAGGTAAGTTCTATAGAACGGTGGTTAGACCAGCCATGTTGTATGGGGCTGAGTGTTGGCCAGTCAAGAAGTCACATATCCAGAAGATGAAAGTTGCAGAAATGAGGATGTTGAGGTGGACGTGTGGGCACACTAGGTTGGATAAGATTAGGAATGAAGATATTTGGGAGAGGGTGGGCGTGGCTCCGGTGGA
This sequence comes from Nicotiana tabacum, assembly GCF_000715075.1. NCBI lineage: Eukaryota > Viridiplantae > Streptophyta > Magnoliopsida > Solanales > Solanaceae > Nicotiana > Nicotiana tabacum. The sequence goes on from NC_134091.1 coordinate 3,294,301, forward strand.
CGACAAGATGGGGAAAGCAGGAGAAGCCTATATGCACCGGTTAGGAGGTGTGAGCAGTTGGCTTTGGCAGGTACAAGAAGAGGTAGAGGGCAACCTAAGAAGTATTGGGTCAAAGTGATCAGACAGGACATGGCGCGGCTCCAGATTTCCGAGGACATGGCTCTAGATAGGAAGGTGTGGAGGTCGAGCATTAGGGTTGTAGGTTAAGGGGTAGTCGAGCATTAGGGTTGAAGGTTAATGGGTAGTCGTGCAGTTGTTTTATGTTGTGTTTCACACTTTTGTATAATATTTGTGGTACTGATTTTCCATTTATTTGTTGTCTCTCACATTGTTGATATTATTTTTACAGTTTTGTTGTCTCATATCTATTGTCTCTAAGCCGAGGGTCTCCCGAAAATAGCCTCTCTACCCCCTCCGGGGTAGGGGTAAGGTCCGCGTACACTTTACTCTCCCCAGACCCCACTGAGTGGGATTTTACTGGGTTGTTGTTGTTATTATTGTTGTTGTATAATATCATATCCACGGGGATTGGAGTTAAACAGTATTCTCATAGTTTCTAGCTTAATCGCTATCCAAGAGAATCAACAATTGACATTTATGTGCTTATTAACTAAAAATTTAAAGCTATTAACTAATGACAGTCAACACAAGGAGTAAGCAAAGAAAGATATCAATGGGAGAAAATAGATTTTTGATAGGATGTGTGCAAGATAATTTTATGGGATTTAACTCTAGTTAATTCACGTCTAATATTCAAGTGAATCACTAGAATTCACTCAATTAGTATTTCAAACGTTTAGTAGAAACTCCTCTCTCGATTAAGTCTCAACCTCACAATATGAACCAATTTAAGCTCGGTAAAGATATGCAAGAACGCATAATGGATTGGTCTTTAGGAGAACCTCTCTCGATTATCCTCCTAACTAGGTTTAATCAATGATTCAACTAGCCTCTTTCGATTACTAAGAAAAATTAATGAACTCAACCAACAATATAATGCAAAGATATCATAAGTTATGCCTCTCTTGATTACATGAACAAGTGAATATAGATGCAACAATTATATCATCCAAAAATGCTTCAATACATAAAGCTAGAGTTATAATCCACAAATAAATACCAATACACCAATTCCATCAAACCCTAATGGAAACTACTCAATAGACATGGAGTAATTCATCACAAATATAATAAAAATATAGGAAAACATAAATTCAATCCAAACTCGGGTCTTGAGTGAGGAATGAATGATTAAATCCTCGTGTTTTTGCTCCTCCAACTCCTCCTTAGCCTCCTCAGGTCGAATATGTGTCAAAAGTCCAGAAAATAATATTTTTCCATGTATTCATACCAAGTAGGTTGGCACAGACGAAACCACTTCTCCTAGCCGAAATAGGATATTGGCTTTGTAAAAATTGCACGGATGCGCTGCATGGGGCGACGTGCCATGCGGAGCATTAGTGGAAATATTCATAGAGCTAACATTTAGCATGAAGTAGAATTTTGCACAGCCGCGGTGCCCCACGTGTTGCTCCACGCACCGCGGCTATAGGATTTTCTCAGAGTGATACTTTTACTCGCTTTTTGATATCTGGATGTGGTTCTCGACCCCCGAATGCGATCCCAGATTAATCCTTTGGGCTTTTACTCAGACTTCAAAGATCCAATTTGCTCGAATTAGTTCTGTAACATCTACATCACTGGGGATCACTCCTACAAGGCATAAAACACACAATAAGTGTAAAACACTAGCGATTAAAGCCCAAACACAATTAAAGTGCAGTAAATTAGAGTGTAATAAGTGACTAAAATACGAGATTATATCCCACCATCGACACCCCACACTTAAACCATTGTTTGTCCTAGAGCAATCAAACTACACTTTATAAAGACACGACCTTTTTAAACAACTCTCCTAACTCATCATACCAAGAATATTTAAAAATAGATTAAATACAACAGACGTAACATCTTCACCTCAAGATTTGACTCACAATCACCACACATTTTTCACAACCCGCTCACTTACTCTAACACAGAGGTCAATGACATTACCTTTCCTTCATGAATCGAGTGCCCTCACACAACAATAGAAAGTAGTTTCGTGCACAATAAAATTTAAGAACAATCAGGAACTCAAGATAGAAAGAAATCGCTCACTCTCAGAAACAACATTTTATGCGACAAAAGACGTACCATAAGCTTGCCCGTAGTGTAATACTTTACTAATTTGAGATTATTCTGTCAATGATCAAGTAGAACTTTAATTAGTTGTAATGTAGGTTGCGGGACGGATAAAATACATATAGATATAGGAGTGACTACACCTCCTTAAGCAATTTTAATACATACAATTTAACATTCAAAACCCCACGCTTATGTCAAACCATCATTTCACATTCACATCAATATATATTAACTCCCGACTTCTTTAAGCACAATTGCATCAAGATTTACCACTATCAAGGAATATTTGCACAACAATACAACATTTTTTCTTTCTTTTTCAATTCAAGTGTCTCTTACGTTTTCAAAACATTGCACCTTTCTCTTTATTTCAATAGTTTCACTCAAAAGCCAAACTAACACCCCACACTTTGATTTTTACAAAGTTCATAACAAATTCAAGTGCTCATGAGAGGTGAAAAAGTTCAAATAGATGGTCAATTCAATCAAATGGGTAAGGCTTGTAATGTGATTGTCAAAGAAACAGGATTACAGGCTCAAATGGGTTAACTAAGATACATAACAATTAGTTGGGTGATAACATATAATTGGCTCAACAAAGAAACGCATATATCACTTCCAAGATTGAATACAACTACTATTTCGCTTTGCAAACACATGTTTCAAGTCATATACATCAATTGTAATGCACAACATAACACAAAACCGCACAAACACATGACACATAACTCACTCAGGATCGAACTCATCAAGATACTCTAGTCAAAGCAGTTAAGCAAAGTTAAGATCATACAAATAAAGATACTTATACAGAAGTCAAAAACTAAGCCTAAGCGTCACAACTAAAGCACTCACTATTCTCAAGGCATAATAAAGTCAAGAGATATTGCTTCCAATTCGAGACATAGCATAAGGTTTCCTACTACTAACAAAAATAAAAACTAACTACACCCGGTTCAAAAAAAATCTTTGGAAAAGAACCGCGACCCAGAGAAAAACTAAGGGGGAATTATTACATTATCTAACAAAAGAAAAATTTTTTTTCTTTTTTTCTTCGACTTTAATCCCTCAAGAAACCTATCGATAGTATCCATCGTCGAGAAAAATCAAAAAAATTAATTTTTTTTTTGTTTTTTTTTTAATTTTTTTCTATCTACTAATACAAACAAAATACATACATACATACATACATACATACATACATACATACATACATACATACATACATACATACATACATACATACATACACCCCATACTTTAAGTTGTGGCATGTCCCTATAACACACAACTAAAAAGCATAAGGTAAAGTAAATTTCCCTCAACATCTAGTCGGGGTCTGAGTCAAAGTCGGGATCCATTTCTCGCACCCGAACCAATGCAGAAAACTTCTTCTCAGCCTTCTTGGGGTACACCTCACACTTATCTTTCTCATTTACTGCAACCTTTTTCTTTCGAGCGCTTCACTTTCCATTCAACATTAGCAGCTCATTTTTCCTTTTATGCCCCCTTTTCTACATCCATCTTGAAAGTCACTGTTTCCTCACCCACTCTAAGCATGCGTTTTCTTTCTTATATATCTAATATTGCTCTTTCCATTGCTAAGAATGGTCTTCCTAGGATGAGGAGGATCTCCTTGTTCTCCTCCATATTCAGCACTATAAAATCTATAGGAAATACGAATTTATCCACCCGAACTAAGATATCTTCCACTATCCCCTTAGGTATTAGAGTCGTTTGGTCTGCCAGCTGCAAAGATATTAGTGCAGAACTTATCTCTCTGATCTCCTTTTCTAGTTTCCTGTAAATAGATAGAGGCATTAGATTAATTGAGGCACCAGAATCGCATATAGACTTATCAAAATTAATAGAGCATATAGAGTAAGGTATAGTAAAACTCTCTGGATCTTCACACTTTTGTGGGAGTTTAATTTTGCAATATCGCGATGCAATAATCTGTGAACTTGACCACTGAGGTCTTTTGTATCTTCCTCGTCTTTGTTAGGATCTCCTTCAAGAATTTTGCATAAGCTAACATTTGTGAGAGCACTTCTGTGAATGGTAAATTTACATGAACCTATTTCAGCATATCTAGAAATCTCTCAAATTGCTTGTCCAACTTTTCTCTATATCGCTTTTGAGGAAAAGGTAAAGCAGGCATGTGCTCGCTCACATCATGTTCCTCCTTTCTTGAAGTTTCTCCCTTCTTCTTTTTCTCAGCTTTCATCTGGCCCTTCTTCTTCTTATCACCATCACTTTTCAGCTGCTCCTCACTTTTTTAAGGTATCACATCTTTTTGGATCGGAGTGGGATCTTTTAACACTTTCCCACTTCTCAAGGTCACAACATTCACTGTTTCTTTGGGATTTCTCTCGGTATTAGCGGGGAGAGTTCCTGGAACCCTCTCAGATAGTACTATTGTAAGTTGCCCAACCTGCCTCTCCAGGTTTCGAAAAGATGTGACCAATTCTTTGATAGTTGTTGCATAGGTGTCCAGCCTCTCATCTGTCTTGATAATGAATGCCTTTATCAAATCTTCTAGACTAGGCTCATTGGGTTGTTGAGGCTAAAACTGCGGTTTCGGCTGATTCATAAAACCCGGCGCTCCTTGTCCCTAAAATCTGGGGTTGTTTTGTTGCCATGCATTTGCGGTACCCCCAGGTGAACTCTATGAAAAACTAGTGTGCTTCTTCCCCATTACATTAAAGTTGTAATTTCCTAGAGCATTTACTTCCTCAGTTGAGGCTTGACACTCATGAGTAGGGTTTCCTCTTCCACATATATCACATATTGCATAAGGCTCACTTTGTATTGTAGCCAAGGTTAACTTCCTTATTTCTTTAGCCATAGCATCAAGTTGTTCCTGCACAGATGTATTAGCATCAACTTGGTGAACACCAGTTGATTTTCTTCATTCAGAACTCTCAAAAGGCCACAAATTTGCATCTTTATACAACTCATCAAGAATTGTAACTATCTCCTCTGGAGTCTTCTTCATCAACGGACCTCCAGTTTCATTACTCAATGTTCTATATGATGTCGGTGTTAATCTATCCCAAAAGTCCTGGAGTTGCTTCCAGAGTTTAATTCCACTATGTTGACACTTTCGCACTATCTCATTAAACCTCTCCCATGCTTTAAAAACACTTTCAGTCTCTTTTTGGCAGAGTTATGGATTTCTCTTCTAAACTTGCATGTCTTAGCTGATGAGAAATATTTATCAAGAAATTTTCTGGTCATCTCATCCCATGTTCGAATTGATCTCGTGGGAAAGCTTCGAAGCCACTGCTTTGCATTATCTTTGAGTGTGAAGGGGAATGCCCGTAAGTACACCGCATCTTATGACACTCCATTGTATTGAAAGGTATTCATAATTTCCTCGAAGTCCATTAGATGTGTATTTTGATCTTCGTTCATCTTCCCTCTGAAGACACAATAGTTTTGAAGGGTTTGAAACAACCCTTGCTTCAACTCGAAATATGTTAGCTGCAATTGGAAGTGGTCTCACACTTGATAAGTCTTGGTTGTAGACCGGTCTAACATAATCTCCCAGGCCGTGGAGGTATATTTTCGAACTTGTCTGCAGCCAAGGGTTGATTTTGAGCAAGTCTCCGAGCCCTCTCTTCTTCATATATAATCTGTGCATCTCTAATAGATGCTTCCTCAGCATCCCTTGCAGTTTTTTCTCGTTTTTAGGCTGCCTCTCTTGCAACCAAATCTACAATCTCATCACCATCTCTAGCCATAGTTCCTTTGGTTGAGGATTTCCCAAACTTTTATGATGTCTCTGTGAGATCTTTTTCCTTCCTCACCTGGCATATTTTTTTTTCAATTTCTGGCTCGTATGGTAGCACTTCTTCCCAGAAGCTCGAGTCATGCACCACTCTTAACTTGTAGCCTGTGCACAGTCAAAGAACACCAAATATAAAAAGAGAAAAATATAAAAAGAAAAATTTTTGAATTAGCACTACAAACTATTTCAAACACTATTGATTGCTAATCTCCGGCAACGGCGCCAAAATTTGACGAGTGCAAAACACCACTTAAATTATGCTCGCTAATCAAATATAGTATAGTATAATATTGTTTCCACAAGGATTGGAATTAAATATTATTCTTGTAGTTTCTAGCTTGATTGCTATCCAAGAGAATCAATAGTTGACATTTATGTGCTTATTAACTAAAATTAACTAAAAATCTATAGCTATTGACTAATGGCAATCAACACAAAGAGTAAGCAAATAAAGATATCAATGGGAGAAAATAGAGTTTTGATAGGATAGGTGCAAGATAATTGTCTAGGATTTAACTCTAGTTAATTCACGTCTAATATTTAAGTGAGTCTCTCAAATTTACTCAATTATTAGTTCAAACGTTTAGCGGAAACTCCTCTCTCGGTTAAGTCTCAACCTCACAATATGAACCAATTTAAGCTCGGTGAAGATATGCAAGAATGCGTAGTGGATTAGTCTTTAGGAGAACCTATCTCGATTATCCTCCTAAGTAGGTTTAATCAATGATTAAACGAGCCTCTTTCAATTACTAAGAAGAATTAATGAATTCAACCAACAATATAATGCAAAAATATCACAAGTTATGTCTCTCTCGGTTACATGAACAAGTGAATATAGATGCATCAATTAAATCATCTAAAAACGCTTCAATACATAAAACTATAGTTATAATCCACAAACAATTATCAATACACCAAATCCATAACACTAACTAAAACTACTCCATAGACATGGAGTAATTCATCACAAATATAATAAGAATATAGGAAAATGTAAATTCAATCTAAACTCAGGTCTTTGATGAGGAAGGAATGATGAAATCCTCGTGCTTTTGCTCCTCCAACTCGTCCTTAGATTCCTTAGGTAGAATATGTGTCAAAAGTCTAGAAAATAATATTTTTCCATGTATTTATACCAAGTAGGGTCGGACCCAGACGAAACCACCTTCTCCTAGTCGAAATAGGACATTGGCTCTGTAATAATTACACAGGCGCACCACATGAGGTGACGCTCCATGCGAGGCATTAGTTGAGATATTCAGAGAGCTAACATTTAGGAGGCAGTAGGATTTTGCACAGCCGTGACGCCCCACGCGCTGCTCCACGTGTCACGGCTGTAGTATTTTCTCATAGTGATCCATTTGCTCACTTTTTGATATCCAGATGTGGTTCTCGACCCACGAATGTAATCTTGGCTTAATCCTTTGGGATTTTACTCAGAATTCTAAGCTCCAATTAGACCGAAGTAGCTCCATAACATCTACATCATCTGAAATCACTCCTACAAGGCATAAAACATACAATAAGTGCAAAATACTAGCGATTAAAGCCCAAACACAATTAAAATGCAGTAAATTAGAGTGTAATAAGAGACTAAAATACGATATTATAGCCTACCATCAGAGTGGAGAAATCAGGTCGATACTTGTGTCCTTGTAGCTCGCGGATCAGACCACCATCATACCTAAAAGAACCGTTGAAGATGTGCTAGTTCGGGTAGACAAATTTGTGTTCCCTGTGGACTTCATTGTGGTGAATATAGAGGAAAATAGGGAGGTCCCTCTGATTTTAGAAAGACCATTCTTGGCTACGGATTAATCTTCAAAATGGAAAGAGAAAGAGGGGCCTTGAAGGAGCAAACTGGAGAGAGTCAAGCGGATAAGTGCGGGAAGGACGAAAAGAAGCTCTTAGCATGGATTTGTGCACCGGGTCGGGCATGCAAAGGAGATCCCGACTTCGATTCAGATCCCCACTAGATGAATCAGGGAAGTTTTCTTTACCTCTTGCCTTTTATTTGTGTGTCATGGGGACATGCCACAATTTAAAGCGTGGGGTGAGGAATATCTAGAACTTGCCATGTGTGTTTGCAAAGTGAAATAGTAGTCTTGTTCAGTCTAGGAAGTGATATAGGAATTTCTTTATTGAGCCAGATATATGTTTTTACCCACCTAATTGTGATGTATCTTAGCTATCCACATTGAGCCTGTAATCTTATTTCTGTGGAAACCACACTACAAGCTTGACCTCTTTATTTGAATTGTCTATTTGTTTTAATCTTTTACCTCTTGTGAGCACTTGATTTTGTTATGAGCTTGTAAAAGCTAAGTGAGGTACGGTCGAATTTATGAGTGGAACTATAGAAAAAGGAGAAAGGTTCACTGTTTGAAAAATTGTGAGAGCCACTTGTAGAGAATTTAAAAAAAGATAGTTTGATTGAAAAAGAAAAAAAAATGTAATCAAAACTTAGAAAAAATTAATTTCCTGCTAGTGGCAATTCTTGTTTTGTCTGTGCTTAAAGATATTGGGAGTTTTATGCTATTATGTATGAAAGTTGGGGTTTGGTTTAACATAAGTGTGGGGCTTGAATTAATAATGTATATGTATTAAAGTGCTCAGGGAGGTGTAGTCACTATATCCAAATCTATAATGCTCGTCCTACAACCTACATTACAACCAAATTAAGTCCTACTTGATCCTTGACTGAATAAGCTCAATTAGTAAAGTATTACACTACGGGCAAGCCTATGGTACGTTTTCTGCGGTGCATGAATTTTACTTCTGAGAGTGAGTGAATTCTTTCTATCTTGAGTTCCTAATTGTTCTTGAAATTTATCATATAGGGAACTACTCTCTATTGCTTTGTGAGGTCACATGATTTGCAAAAGTAAGGTGAATTCTTTGACCTCGGTGTTAGAGTAAGTGAGCATGTTGTGAAAAATGTTTGGTGCTCTTGAGTCGACTCTTGAGGTTAGGATGTTATGATATGGTACTTAGTTTGATTTAAATAGTCTTGGCATGATGCGTTAGGGAAATTGTCTGATAAGAAGGTCGTCTCTATGTGAAGTGCAGTTTGATTGCTCGAGGACAAGCAATGGTTTAAGTGTGGGGTGTTGATGGTAGGCTAGAATTCCGTATTTTAATCATAGTTTGTACTCTAACCGCTGCATTTTATTTGTGGTTGAGCTTAAATAATGGTAATTTGCACTTATTACGTGCTTTATAACTTGCAGGAAATGATTTAGAGCAATTAAGATAACTTGGAGTTAATTTAAACAAGTTGGAGCTTTGAAGTCTGAGTAAAAGCCCAAGAAACTGAGTCGAGATCACGTTCGGGGGTCGAGGATCAAGTCTAGATGTCAAAAAGTGAGAAAACAAAATTACTCTGAGAAAATTGCACTACTGCCCCGCGCCATGCGTAGCGAGGCGCATGGCACTAGTGCAAAATTCCCGCAGAGTGAAAACATAGGTCTTTGAACTGCTCCACTAATGCCTCGCATGGGGCGGTGCATGGAACGGTGCGCATGTGTGATTTTCTCACAGTATTTGTTCTATTTCGGCTTGAAAATGGTAGATTCATCCGGACTCATTCTTGCATGGTATAAATACACCAAAAAGACATTTTTGAAGGGACTTTTTTGACCTTGGAAGATTTGGGAGAGCATTGGAGGATACAAGACACGAGATTTCATCATCTTTCCATCAATTCAATATTGGAGTTTGGATTGTAACGTGAGATTGATGTTTTCTCATTCTTTAATTATATTTGTGATGACTTTCTCCATGATTATGGAGTAGTTTCCCTAAGGGTTTAACGGATATGGTGTTTTGATAAATATTTGTGGATTTTAACTTTAGTTCGTACCTGAATTCGTTTATAGAGTTTTGAATTGTTGTAACTTTATTCAGTAGTTTATTTAATCGAAAGAGGAATATCTTGGTGATTATCTTTGCATTATTTTTTTTGATTAATTTATTGATTCTCTTAAGTAATTGAAAGAACTTGTTGAATTGTCGATTGAATCAAGTTAGGAGAATATTCGAGAGACGTTTTCCTAAGGATCAATCCATTAATGCATGCTTGTATAATTCATAATGCTTATATTAGTTCATCTCGTAGAGTTAATATTTAATCGAGAGAGGAGTCCTGACTACAAGTTTGAACTAATCATCGAGTGAATTCGTGAGAATCATTAGAATATTAGAGTGAATTAACTAGAGTTAAAGTCCCAAATAGCTATCTTGCACCTATCCTGTTACGACCCTTACTCCTCACATTGATAAGAAACCAACTCTGTGAATCTCTACTTCCTTATTGTCAATTGTCAATTGTTTTACTTTAGTAGTTAACGTAGTTCATAATCACTTAACTCAAGTGTTGATCCTCTTGAATAGCATTTAAACCATAAATTACTCAAATATTGTTTAAATCCAATCCCTGTATAGACAATATTTTACTACACTATATTTGATTAGCGAGCATCAATTTCGTATTATGTTTTGCGCTCGTCAGATTGCAAGCCATGAGAAGCTACTTACAAAGGAAAGATTACATAGGCTCAATATACAAGTGGAAAGTGACAAATGCTGCTTATGTGAGGAAGGAACCAGGGAAACTCAATGTCATCTGTTTGTTGAATGTAGATAGATCACTAAAGCATAGAATGCATTGACAACCTGGACAGGAATACCAATACAGAAGAAAGGAGTGATGCAATGTATACAGTGGATAAAAAGAAGACATTGGAGGCAATTCAAGAAAGAGGTTCTGGCAACAACATGGGGTGGGATGATTTATCATACATGGCAAGTGCGAAACTGGAAGATTTTGAGAAATACAAATATAAATACAAGTTTTGCTATACAGATTCAGAAGGAGATAAGAGAAAGGATAGGATTAGTGTAACACTCAAAAAAAACTAGTAAATGTTATAGTTTGATTCAAAAGTTATGTAATTAGTTTGGGGTTTTCTTGATAGTTTTAGGTCTGGATGCTCATAGAACCCTTCCTAAGAGGTGGCTATGACACTAGATGCTCCTGAGTTGTATAAAGTTTGTTGTTAATGGTAATTTCATAGGTTATTACAACAACAGAAAATGGAAACTTACAACTTTTAATGAACTATTACAGATCAAATATATTATATTATTGATTTAGAGAATTATAGTTGTGAAAAGACTAATGAACGTAAAATATAAAAATTTGTCACTTTACTTTCAGATACTACAACCCCACGATCCAAAACAATTTTAGCGCCTAATCACCGGTATAAGCTGTTCAACTTGGTTTGGAAATTGGAATACTCAAATACTTGGGCTTACCGGTCAGTGCTCAAGTCCAGTCAGGCCCATTACTGGCCCAATTTTTTTATGGAAGCCCAATTAAATGTGGGCTTGGGCGCAAAGTTCGGAAGTTTTCCTAAAAACTTAAATAGATAGCGTCAAATATTATTTGGATTTTTGTTAAGAATATATATAGGGAAATTTTCATAAAGCACTATCTTTTAGTAGTAATTAGCTATTTATAGATACCATTTGCTATATTACGGATTATAGATACCTTTTATATGGTTATAAGATGTATTTGATGTATTTAAGCTATTGTATTCATGAATACAGTAGCAAAAATAGGCGTGAATCAGGGAAGTCCAGCTAATCAGTTGTTGTACTCGATGTTATTCGACTGTATTCATGGAGTGAAACATGGTATTACAGCTGGACAGATTATTGTATTCGACTGTATTCACGGCGTGAAATAGGGGATTACACTGTTTTTAAAAGGGAAAGTGAATCAATTAACATAATAGACTCCTAATATAACTCAACAAACTCAATTATACACATCAATTTTGTATTTTCAGTTATAAAAAAGATTCTCAATCGAAAAATACCCCAAAAATATAGCAATCTTCAGAGAAAATATATAATACATCTGAATACATAAATTATATTAATTAAAAAAACTTATGAATACATTTATGGCATATAGCGAGACAGTGAATACAAATGAAATACATAGAATATAACGGGATACATTGAAATACAATGAGAAAAAATGACAATGACTACAATGAAATACATGGAATACAACTAGATACATTGAATTACAATGGGAAAAAAAGACAATGAATACAATGAAATACAATGAAATACATGAAAATACAGCGTGATACATTGAAATATATTAACATAAAATCAAGTTGCTCAGCCCCAAACTCTGTTGTCTTTGTTCAAGAACAAACCCTAATTTTCGGCGAATCTGCCGTCGAGCAAAAACCCTGAATCTCACTGTTCCCATACATCAAAATTACAAATGGGGTCACGAACGCTGTCGGCCATTCCATGGGCGATATGAAAACTCAAATCTCTAACTCTGGTGTGAGTCATTTTCATCAGTATAAGAAGATGCAGGAGAAGTGGGAAAAAGTCCAAAGTTTGAATTCCATCAGTCAATTTCGTCCTTCTAATCTCGCAAGTGCAACTATACTCTAACAATTCTCCTACTACAAGAGGAGAAATCGCAAGCGAACTAGACAGAGAAGAGGAAGAGAATCGAAAATTTTAATGGGAAGGGAGAAGAGAATGGGATGTATCAAAGTAGAGAAAGAAAGAAAATATTATAACTGATTAGCGTATTTAGTGGATTAGGGCTAGGAGGTAACCAAAATTAAATATTTTGCTATAAACCTTAAAAGGTATCTATAGAATATAATTTTTTTTTGGTATTTATTTAAAATAAATAAGGTGTTAACCTTTGATAGGAGGTAAAAATTCCATATATATATGCCCAAGTTTGTACATCATGTCATTTACAATTTTGAATTAAAGAAAATAATATTTAAATATCTTATGTGTAAATGGCATCTTATGTGTAAAAATAAATCTCATATATGTAAAACAAGAGATAAAGATTATAAAACTAAAAATAAATTTGTAAAGAGCCAAAATTTCTCAATGCATTGATATGTATTATTCTCAATCCAACCACATATTTAGTAATACGCATTGCTACGTGCCTTATTAAAAACCTTATAAGGAAAACCATATGGGAAAAACCTTAGTAAGGAAAAAAGAGTGCATCGCGTATTTTACTCGCGTTGATGAAAACCTTGTTTCAAATATCTGAGTCTCCGCATTCCAATCTTGTATACCATCTTCTCAAAAGTTGAGTTCATAGCGAATATTATCCACCACTATTTCAGATCGATTTAAATTAATCTCATCAAACCAAGAAGTTGTTACAAGTCATTTCATTGAGTTCCTTGCAACTTGCCTGCATCAGCTGCTTGTAGAAAACTTCAATGGAGTACTAAATGGATAATCTTCTTCAGGAAGATTATCTACAACGGAGTGATAAATGGACATCCACAATAATATTTTCATTACACTCCCCTTTGGATGTTCATTATTATGTGCCTCGTTAAAACCTTACTCAATGGGTGCACTTTGTCCATGTAAAAGATTTTTAAGACCCTTGTTGTATAGGCAGATTGATGGATAAAGATCATGTCTACTAAATGTTCAATTTGCAGACCAAGACAAAGTTTTGTCTTCCCAAGATCTTTCATCTCAAATTCTTTCTTAAGATATTCAATTGTCTTTTGGAGCTCTTCTGGAATTCCAACAAGATTTATGTCATCAACATAAACAGCAAGTATAACAAATTCTGAAGCCATTTTCTTTATAAAAATACATGGACAAATAACATCATTTATGTAGCCCTCTTTCAGCAAATATTCACTGAGGCGATTATACCACATGCGCCCAGATTGCTTTAAACCGTACAAAGATCTTTGTAATCTGATTGAGTACATTTCCTGAGATTTTGAATATGCTTCAGGCATTTTAAATCATTCAGGAATCTTTATAGAGATTTGATCAAATGAGTCATATAGGTTATGACTCGCATTTAAATGGCATGACATCTTCAGGTGTCTGGACTACTGGTTCGATCCTCACAATATTTTACAGTATTGTACATTATATTGTATCAAATATATCGTCAACGATCATTTTGCATCGGTTCGCAAGCGACATAACTTATTGAGATCTTATCACTTCTTTTATTTCCAGGTACCTAAACTTCTTCTGGAGTTTCATAAAATGTTATGTCCTGGGCTCTTCTAGAACTCATTTCCTCCTCATTATGATCATTTTGATCATTAGCTCCTTATCATTTTTCAAGGATTGTTACCTTTAGAATCGATTGGTCTACCACACTTCATGCGTACAGTAAACTTTATCCTTCAGGAACTTTAAATTTTAATAGGAGCATTTGCAGCAGAAATATGATATTTTATTTTAGATCAGCAAATGCTTATGGCATTTTACTTGAATTATCTTCTAAGTGAGGATCATATTAATGATAATTCGATTCATATAGCATATTTTTCAGCTGTTTATTCCATCCCCCAAATGTTAGAAAAACTAACATATATCCTCAATCTTTTTTGGGAAACATATCTTTGTGCATTGTGGTAGAGAAATTAATCATATATCACACATCAAAAGATAGTAAAAATATTTAGATTCTGATCCTAAACCAATTGTGAGGGGAGGACATATCATATATTATTGGTCTGATGCATACAAGTGCTGCTATATGCAATTTAGAAAATCTTAGACCAACACATGAAGCTTTGTTCTCATAAGCAATGGTTTAACCATTAATAGGAGGTATTCAATGCTAAACCAGCTTGGATATAAACCAGCATTATCAAGATGAACTGTCTTGATTTCATAATCTGAAAGTTTTGCTCTTAGTTGAGAAAAGCAATTTCAAATGCCAAACTGCAGGTTGACAATGAACACACACGTAACCATCTTATATATGCATCTATAAGTGGTTCACATGATAGGTGAATGGGCCCATATTCACCTTTATATATTTCAGAATCAGGGATCTTAGTCCCAACTTTAGCTGGTATAATCAATTTATTATGAGAACAAGCAACACAGGAGAATTCTTGAAGAATCTTCTAGTTCTTCAGTATATGCTTATCTGAATTCTCAAATAGCTCATTTAAAAATGGAAAATGAAAACTTCAAGTTTATCATGGCATGCGCTATCTTTTAGTAAACTTCTGGTTTACAATGGCACAAACTTTTGCATTAGTAAACTTCTGATTTACTGCGGCTACTTTTGTATAAGTAAATTTCTGATTTACTGTAGCTGCTTTTGCATTAGTAAACTTCTGGTTTACTATGATACATGATGTAGTACAAATTGAATAATAAGGCGAGTAACTTCTCACATACATATTTACCCTCTATGATTGTGGAAAACACGAAGATTTTCAATCATTTGTAGTTTGAGTATGATTGTCATTTGTATTAGTAAACTTCAAGTTTACTACAACATGTGTTTTGACCATAATCATATAATATGAATGACATATTTATATATAAGCTCTTCAAGAGCCTTCATTCATTATCCACAATCTAATATTTATCGGATACTACTGGTGACATATGTCTTCTAGACAAACATATAAAGCTTTTGATAAATTTTGTACTACCAAATATTGCTCAAACACTTCTGGTGTCATGAGAGAAAATCATAATCAAATAGGCAATACAAAGCCAATTCTAAATTTATAAATGACGAAAATCAAGAATGTTAATATTCTACTATTAACTTCGTGACAAATATCTCTTTCAAGGAGAAATACCATTAACATCTAAATATTTTGTATCAATGCGGCAATCACATAGTCATTGCGTCCTTTAAGATAAGATACATGAGTTGTTATTTCCTTCGGGGAACTCAATAACTAACCATAATGTACTAATGTGGTTGTAGTAGAAAGCATTCTACAAGAATACTTTTGCCTTGGAATGATATTTAATAAAAAAAATCAAGATATTTTACGTACAACGGGTACGTGCGACAATGATCCTTATGCCACAAAAACAAGATTTATATCCTTTTTTATTCTACCTCTTTAGGAGGTGAGTTGTGGAATTTCTTATTCACTCCACGGAATGAAAATGTGCTTCAAAAATAACTTTGGATAGCTTATTATTTTATTTAAGCACAAAAAGACACACTTTCATAATATTTTCCTGCTTCAGAAGAAAAATTTAATTGTTTTACTACTTAAGGAGCAAATTTAAAATATGAAATATTGAGTATATATTCTCTCAATCATATTACCTCTTCTGGAGGTGAATTGTAATATATTTACATCAAAAGCGCGTTCATATTTACGAGCTTTATTAATATTGTCACATTCACTTCAGGGAATGGATTAATATTTATCAAAAGTTCTCATCCTTTAGGGAACGGAAACATAATTATTTGAACGTACATAAATTACACCAAATCGTGTGATGGCTTAGAACCTCTTTTAAAATGTTGCTACTTTAGGAGCAAATCGAGGCATGCAAGTAATATGGAGAATTTTTTTTTCTAACTTATCTTCAATTGTACCCATAGAAAGCCTAAATTATCACTTCTGGTGATTATATGCATATACCACTTCTGGTGGTTAACAAAATTTAGTTACAATGAGATATACAAAACATAACCACTTCTGATGGTTATATATTTCTTGCAAACTCTGCTGGAGTTTAAGTGGATCTAACAATGTTATCCACTTTATAATCCTTTATTATAATAATTAGGATGAAGGAAATAAATACCAAAATAGGTACTGTATATGTAGCATATAACCAAGCAAGCGATGATAAAGATATTAAACCAAATATAAACAAAAGGCTCAAATTACTTCACACAAATTTGGTCACTTCAGACGTAAGTGATATCCACATGTTTACCGCCAAGAAGAAAAGCTCACCACCTCAAGGATATAATCTGCTTTATGATGCTCGGAATGAACAAGATCTACCACGGATGTAAGAGCATCGCCATACATCGGAGATGAACACTGAAATAGAAATTAAATTTGAAGTAACAGCTCAAAATAGCAGAGTCTCGTGCTGATAACGTGTTATAAAATAAAGACTTTAAAGTAAAGAAATCAAAGATAAGTATAGAGAGATATTTATTATTCAACTTCAAATTCATGCACATAATGAATTGAAATCTCCTCTATTTACGGAAGAAAGGAAGCTATTGTGTAAGTTGCTACTGCAAGCTGCTACTGTAAGCTGCTTGTAAGTTGTTACTGCAACCTATTGTGTAAGCTGCTTGTAAACTTCTCTAATATATACCAGGTATCATCCATAATATATATTTATAACAACTTCTCTATTTTCTTGTAAACTTGTCTTTCTTTTTCAGCTCGCGATATTTTCCACTTTCATTTTTGATGAACTAGTACTATTAAAGTCGGCAACCCAACAGTATATTAAAAAATTTTCTTGCTTCATTTTCGTTACAAGCTCAGACGCAAACATAAAGTCAATAAAAATCCGAAAAACTTCAGTAATAGCCATGGAAACTCTCACGTCTTACTCCCCTTCTCTCTCCATCTTTTCTCCTAAATCCAAAGACCTTCCTTCTTCTGTTTCCCGTAAATTTGTCAAGTTTTCCGTTTCACGTAAAAGTATATTCACTAAACTTTCTCATATTTTTTCATTTATTATCATTGTTTATTACTTCTAACACAAAATTTTTTTGTTTATATTTTTTTTCAGATAATGGAAATGAACCTGATTTTCAATCGGATGCCATTGACTGCACCAGCATCGTTCCAATCCTCAATAATCCTACTCTATCCAAGGTATTTTCGATCGATCTTTCTTAAAGTTGTAACCTTTTTCGATTTTGTCGGGTTTGCCCGAAATTGTGGTAGTTTTGGGGATCTTGATTGGTGGGTCTGCTCTATCCAACGGTATTTTTGATTTATTATAATTAAAGTTGCTATCTTTATTTGATTTAGTTGTTGGGTTTCTATGAAACTATGGTAATTTTTGGGTTCTGATTGTGGGTCTGCTCTATTAGAGGTGTTTTTGATTCATCAACCTCAGAGTTCCCCAGTTTTTCCTTCTCTCTCTCTCTCTCTCTCTCTCTCTCTCTCTCTTTTAATTTGTTGAGTTTTCACGAAATTGTTGGTGATTTTGAGGTTTTGTAGGTCTAATTATTTAAGGTAATTTTGATTCATCTCTCTCGAATTTCCTTTTTTTTATTTGATTTAATTGTTGGGTTTCCGCAAAGTTGTGGGGATTTTTTCCAATTGGTGGATCGTGCTAGAATGTTTTTGAATAATCATCCTCAAAGTTCCGTTCTTTGTCTAAATTCTTGTTTTTACGAACTTGTGGTGAATTTGGGGTTACTAAAAAAGAATAACGATAACAACTACACCTCAGCCCCTCACAAAGTTGGGGAACGATCATACAAAGGTTCCATTAGGGAGTGAAATAGAACATGAAACCGTAACCTCCCAGGCGATGGGAGGAGTTCATTTCTCATCCCTGTGTCCATGAAGTTTAAATTGTTGGGTCTTTAGGAATTCGGGGTTCTGATCAGTTGGTTGTTCTGGGATTTTTTACCAGGATGCTGCGATGGGTTTGGTCCTTAGTGCGGCTAATGTAAGAGGCTGGACTACTGGCTCAGGCATGGAGGGGCCACCCGTGCCTGCTGGTTCAGATTCTGAATCCAATACAGACCAAATTTCCACCTTCCCTTGGTCACTCTTTACTAAATCTCCACGAAGGCGTATGCGTGTGGCCTTTACTTGCAATGTCTGTGGCCAACGTACCACTCGTGCCATCAATCCCCATGCTTATACTGATGGCACTGTTTTTGTCCAGGTACTTGACTTACAATCACCTTATTACCTCTATTGAGCCTGTAATATATGGTACTTAATTTGTTTGGTTTCTTGTTTTGGCAGTGTTGTGGATGCAATGTGTTTCACAAGCTTGTGGACAACTTAAACCTGTTTCATGAGATGAAATGCTACGTCGGCCCCAACTTCAATCCGAATCCGGACAATGATATTGGCTTCAAGTATTTTGATTTGGATGATGACAACAACGATGGCATCTTTCCCCTTTTGTAAGGTCTGGTAGAAGGATGTGTAGAGATTAGTGTTATACATTACATTGCTTCTATTAGGCAATTTCTCTCCTCATGTGACTGTAAATAACAAGTATACCCTGTTAATATGTCTATGTTAATAATTGAATCTGTACAAATTGAAATATGAATGTCCAAATGTCTAATCTTTGTTGATCTTAAATCTTTCGAGTTCTATTGTGGGATTTGTTTGGATGAGGGGCTCTGTGCTCCTTAATGTTTTTAGATTTCACATGAGTTTGTGCTGCTGTTATTCTTATATGTGACGACTTTGTTCCGTATTTTCTAATCAAAGCGTCTCTTACGATTATTCTATCTATGCTGTTTGTTTTGTGCTTGGACATCAAAATTCCAGCCAGTTTTGGCTTTTGTTTTCATGTGCTTGCTAACTCTATAGTTTCTTTGTGTTTTTTGGTTTGAAATTATTCACTATGGTTGGTTGTGGTGAACATGGTGGGGATTGTAGGGGGGAAGTAACAAAAAGATGGGTACTGATTATCTCCGTCGAGTATAAGAGTCAGATAATGAGGTAAAAGTAGAGCATATGACATCTTCATTGTCCCTTCAGAACTAGACTGTTTTCCTCCCCCTTCCTTCCCGTTAGCTTTTACTGCGCAAAGCATAGCAATTTTTTATCTCTGGACTGTCATACCAGAGTTTATGTTTTTGCTGGTCCATCTTGGCTGTATATGCCTGATGTGATCTTGAGAAATCGAGAAGTATATGGTACAGAAAGGGTGAAAACAACAACATTGCTTTTCTTGATTGAGAAAATGTTCTCTTAAGTCTTGTAACTGGGTTGGAATGAAAAGCAGCTCTAGATGCAGCGCTTTTTGAACTGGAACTTGTAGCTTTTCTCTTACAACCTTAACTTAATAAAAGACGGAGCACAACTGATGCTTGATGCAGCAGTTGCTTATATTAGGGAATCTTTTGGATAAGGAACTTCCTATCTAGAATAGAAGATTGCTTGATTTTGGTTTTGATTGAAGGAACTGTGTTACTGGGCACTTCATTTTAAGGCCAACAGTGGCTTTTCCTACTTACCCTTTGGTGACATGGTCTGAGGTTTAGTATCCTTCGCGCTAACTCTTCCTTACTTTTACCATAGGAAGAAGGGATTTTGTAGTGTTTCATCATATTTGAGGGAAGCAGGCGAGGAAGATGCGCTATCTTGTATGTATCTCATTGTTGCCATAGGATTGTGTAACAGTGGAATTCCATTAGTTGCCTTGCCTCTGATCCAAGCCATTGCCTCTAATTCCTCCTCCTACTCTGTTCTTCAGAAGTTACATGATTGGGGGTTGTGGGGGGGGGGGGGGGGTAGAGTCTCCTCATTTGTCATCACTACTATTCTCTGAAGGCTTTTCAAAGGTACAAGAATATATGAAAACACTCTTATCATGCTGTAGATTATCCTTTTGTGCTATGTCCCTTGGGATGAGCATGTAGAAATCTGATTAGATCATGTTGTGCTTGGCCATGCTACAAGGGTGCATGCGCACACACATATATGTTTGATAACAGTTGTTTGGACCAGCTTGCAACACACCTTAGCTATTTCGCTATTTCACTGGGTACTCAATGTCTCCCATCAGTACAAACACCCGGGTGTTTATACCAAACTGTATCAATTAATCATGGTTAAGTGATTTTATTAGGTGAAAACATGTATTAGTTAACCATGACTAAGTGAGATGAGTCTATTTATAAACACATGTTTGTGCGCGTAAGTTTTTACTTATAGGGAAACCCTTACCGATCAATTGAATGTTACTGACCGAGATTCGAGAACAGTGAACTCAAAAACCTAGCTCCGCCTCCGGTTTGTCATACATGTCACGATGTTAATTGGAAGAGCACTTAGATGGCAGAGGCCTTAAAGGATTATACCAAAAAACTACTTAGTGCAATTGCAGTACAACAGGAGTAAGGGCAGTACGTTAAAGTACCCAACAAGAAGCATAAATATGAGTATAAACTTTAGAGGAAAGTGTTTGGTAATGTCTAGCTTATTCTGTCATCAGTCAATTTACTAATGGGCATGGACTCTGGAGCATCAATTCTTGAACTACAGGTTAGTCTTCTCCCCTTATAAAGAACCCTACATTGAGCAATATACTTTAACTTCTATATATTTAGAGTGTAAATGATTTTTTTACACGACCACGTTACCTAAAAATAACTATATCGTGCTGCAACAGGTAAATTTGCGCAATAATCTTTTTTGCGTGTACATGTTAAATTTTTCTCTTAATCTTCCGTAGGAAAGTATATTTTTTTTGAAATGTCTCCCTTTTTGGAGGGAGACAGAATAGACCCTTGTGGTCCGGCCTTTTTCCGGATCCCACTTATAGTGAGAGTTTAGTGCACCGAATTGTTTTTTTTTTTCTTTTCCTTTTTCCTTTGTGGAGGCTTTGGTTACTTAATCGTGTCTCATTCAACATCACACAATTACCGATAATGACATCTTTTTGAAGATAAGAAATGGAAGTTGGACAGTATCATCTTACGACCTGCAAAAAGTGAGCACTAATTTCTATTAACATACTGCCACAAAGTTGAAACACAAAATTGGAAACTTTTGTTCTTTTACTAGTTTTTGTTAAACATTGGACAAGAAATTCTATATCGTTAATTACCCATCCAACTGTGTGGTAGTGGCTTGAATTTAACATAAATTTACATATTTTTAAATCCTTTTAGCTATATATATACATATTTCAAATGAATTGGATGGCAATATGAATTGCCACTTCTTTCATTTAGCTCAATTCATATATTAATTACTAGTTTACTACCACAATAATAATAACGTATTATTCAAATCGAAGACAGTAAACTCCATGTTACATCTATTACTGCCAAAGATAATAGTATTTTCAAAAGATTATGTGGTCCGTGATTGTGGACTTTCAAAAAGTTAAATAATGCAAAATCAAAATCTACTGTACTGCTTGAAATTTATATTTTCTTCCTTCTACTAGTGGAGCAATTTTGTTGTTCAACATTACTCGAGGCCTCCAATTTACACCTTACATAAACATATCCACGTCAGAATGAATATAATCCATATCAACCAATAGCATCCACTCACATTAGATAACAGTCCATCATCTCATCACCTAAAGTCCTAAACATCCACAAGTATACACCACTCATTTATGAAAAGAATCAACCGCTTCCTTCAGTACTTCAATCCACAACTTCTCATATTAAAACCCCCTCAACCCCTTCTCATCTTTTCTTGATTCCAAATTCTCAAATAGCTAGTGCAATGGCCACAGTTACCTCTGCTGCTGTTGCTATCCCATCTTTCACCGGCCTTAAGGCTGGTGCTTCCTCAACTTCCAGAGTTAGCACCACCGCCAAGGTGGCTGCTGCCACCCCCGTCACCAAGTTGGCCGTAAAGGCATCTTTGAAAGATGTCGGTGCTGTTGTTGTCGCCACCGCTGCTAGTGCAATGCTTGCTAGCAATGCCATGGCTATTGAAGTGTTGCTTGGTAGCGATGATGGCGGTCTTGCTTTTGTTCCTGGAAACTTCAGTGTTAGCGCCGGTGAGAAAATTACGTTTAAGAACAATGCCGGGTTCCCTCACAACGTTGTATTTGACGAAGATGAAATCCCAGCTGGTGTGGATGTAAGTAAGATTTCCATGCCTGAAGAGGAATATCTGAATGGACCAGGGGAGACTTACTCTGTCACTTTGAGTGAGAAAGGAACTTACACCTTCTACTGTGCGCCTCACCAGGGAGCTGGAATGGTTGGCAAAGTTACTGTAAACTAATTTCTCACCTCTGTATCACGTAAAACTTGATTTGAATTCGCATCATTTCACCATTTTCATTTCAATATTGTCCTTCTTTTTGAGGTAAGGAGAACTCAGAAGAGTTGCATATTTATTGATGTTGCTGGGGATTTGAATTGTATCATGGTTGAGGTAAAACTTAAATAATGTCATTTTATGATTAATACAAACTTTTCTGGACTGTAATGTTGTTATTAAATTAATAAGTTCAACCTTTTCCCTGACTTGTATGGAATTTTTCATTCAAGTACATAGTCGCAGTTTGTGATATAAACAGGAAATGTATTCTCATAAATGAAAAAACTTAAGAATAAAATTGTCATTCTTTCAGACACAGATCAGATTATACAGCAAATGGCCGAAAATTTTCACTGTACATGTGTTGAAATTACATCATCTTTTTAGTTACTGTACTTTTGGAGGGATTCTTGAAGTCATCACGAACAAGATGCTTTATTACATTATAAACACAAAGAATGGTACAACAACATTAGTGAACACGACGCAGAACTCAGACAGAACCGTTTCTCTAGAAAAATGGTTTAATTTATGGGGGGCATTAGAAAGCTGGAAGAGTCATGTGGTCAAAGCATCAGGAAGATTGGTTCGAGCTCCTAGTACTTTACCACCAACATCAGGAAAATATTCATGACCAGGTAAGGAACTTACTTTCCCATCAGAATCTACTTTGACTGGGTACTTGAGAAGATGACCTTGTAAAGGTTTGAACTCCTCAGCAGTGAATCTGTTCCAATTATCTTCAGCAACCTTATTCACATGCTTCACACAGTCCAAACTTTCTGGCTTTGTGAAGCAATCGTCTAACTTGCCCATATGCTCTGCCCACAGAGACATTCTATAACCATATACCTGCAGCCGCACTTGTTAACTTTAATCAAATATGTCAAGGAGATCCTTTTGTAGACTGGCTAGAATGGATAACAAATAGTGTACTGCTATTATTTTTGCTAGTTTTGATCATCACAAAAATGTTCTAGTTTCCTTATTTGGGAAGGAGAATGAGGGAAATAAAAACTCACTGACCTGGCCATGTGGATGTTTTTTCTTGTTAGCCCAAGTGTGATGAGGCTGATATGCTCCCATAGCTATCTCTGTGTCTCTTGAACCAGCCATAGATCTTTGGTTAATATTAGCGGATCCTAAAATAACATACTCATCGTCCACTATCATCCCCTTGGCGTGTACATAAATCATAAACCGTCCAAATTTCTGGGAAGCTGAGATCTGATGACAGTGGTGGCATGGCAGAATTACTCTCATAATTATGTGCACTTAAAAGACTATCTATAATGATGTAACGTCTTAGATTTCTAAAGATTCATACAACCAAATCCGAATCTTTTGAGTTTTTCTTTTGTAAATCAACATCAAGTTGGTAAATTTTTTAAATTATATTTGTCACATAAAAGAAAAAAAGATTCAGATGCTACCATGCTAATCAAAAAGCAATTTGGAAAATATTTTGACTCAGCTCCTATTACTTGTCAAAAATTGTTGTTAAAAATATTCTTTTGGTTTATTATGGGGAACAGAAGACTTGATGGGTACTCTATTTGCAGGAAAAAAATGTGAAGAGGTTAAGCTGACAATTTAGTGAGATAAGCAAGAAAAAAAAATTAAAGGAAGAAAATTACAGCTGAAGAAATAGTTTCATTTCACATGAGTTAGAACACATTCATTTCCTTTATTCCAGAAAACTAGCATGGATACTTGTCACTTGTCAACATTTTTTTAAGTTAACTTAAAAGATTGCCTCAATGATTACAAATTTGCAATCAAGCACATATAGTTGGAGAAATAGCAGAACTAAAGGAAAAGAGAATATCCTTAAGCACATAGAACTATAAATAATTCCAAGAACATCATATAGATTTTAAAGCATTGGTTAGCGAAAGTGGAATAGGCAGATATTATGAGAAGAAAGATTGCTACCACATCGCCATTTGAGGAAGCAGGGTTTGGCTTTGATCCTCCATGTAATTCTTCTCGATTACCCAGACAATAGAAGTTTAGATAGTCAGAAGGATGTACATCCTTAAGTTGAGAAGATTTTAGCTCTTGAGCAATGATTCCATACATCATTTTCATGGTTTGCCTCTGCAAGGGAAACAAGATAATGAGAATACAGCATAGGAGACAGACCCTTGAGGAACTGAGAACAATATTTGATGAGCTCGCCCGTCGCAGGCATAGAACTACAACTAAATCGACATAATAAACAGAGGAAAACTGAAGAACAAGAACTGTAATGTAATTGTAAATGGGGCTTGAACATCAAATAATGGAACAGCCTTTAGCCTAAAAGAACACATTTTTCTTCAGGTAGATATAAACTCGAACGATTCAATTATCCACCAAACTAAACAGATTATCACGCCTAGCTCACTTATCGCCTTGTTAGTGACAAGAATTACCAAATTACGAACTGGTAATCGGAAAAGTTGGATCATTATATTTCAATTATCCACTAATCAGCTAAATCACATTCTTATTTTATTATTGAAAGAATCACTCAGTCAAATAACATACACAAAGCTAACATTTAAAGAGTAGTACGCTGCATCACCTGCCAATACAGAATTTCTTGTACTGAAGCAGAAGTGGGGACTCCCTCAGGCCACATTGGAATGACAACATAAACAGAAAATCGCTCTTTTTCCCGAATTTTACTGGCTATCTTTAATGCAAGCTCCATGGGAATTAGATTATCAGCACCTAAAGTATAAGCAAAGTTTTATCAATTAAAAAAAAATAAGTTGCAAGCAGAACAAAGGAAACCAATGTTTAGTGGTGTATTCTAGGAGACCAAACAGCCTCATTAAGATACCGCTCCTTGAGTTCAGAAGAATCGTGTTAATGGGCATTATTGAGTGAAGCAGTACGCATGCAATGATGAATCTCAACTCATCGTAAGTCTTTTAGCACTTTGTTTGGTTAAACAAAGTGGAAAAGAAGGAAAGAGAAGCAGTGGATTGACATTGTTAACTTAAAAGAAAAAGGTTTATCTCCATAAAACTCGGTAAGTGTAAAGGAAAATACAAGGAAAAATCTAGCTTCTTCCTATCTTACACTTCCAAAACTTGACAGAATGTTTCCAGAACTTGAAAATACATTTAATAGGGGTAAATAATTTTTTTTCTGATAAGGAAAATATTTTAGTATGGGTAATTGATATATGTATATGTATATATGTATAATGGTAATGCCTGGGCACGCTTGTGAGCACCTCAGATAATCCTCCCATACCTGCTTGTGCGACCTAGCCATAATAGGTACCGGCTAAATCTATCCATAATGGCTTAAACAAATGGAAAGAAATCACCTTTTCTTTTGCCTGTAGTGGGATTTGAACTATGAGCGTAATTTAACTAGTTGTCATCAATATCACAACATTTCTCTCAACAATTGAAGGTGTCACAACTTTTGAAATGGAAGGGTTCCATTGCCTACAGTTTTACGTCGCTCTGTTATTTATTCATAACTACACAAGGTAAATGGCCCTTCCAGTCAAGCTTATTCACCCTCCACCTAAGCCTCCTCCTAACCCTCCAAACAGAGAATCAGAAAAAGTTACATTTTGCCAGAAATATTGGCTTTTGTGTAATATATCAACTCAGTTATGGTTCTTACTTTACTTTGACAATCCAAAAGCACAAAAGAAGATAAACAATGGGAAGTAAGATTAGGAACTGCAATAGTGACAATAAGAAACCTGCGTCTTTGTATGAATGCCAAGCATATGATGACCCAAGGAAATATTGATTCTCAATATAGATAAAATGTTGTGCCTGTCTTATTGCCTGAATATATCCCATTTGGATGCTCTTATCGATCACCAAATTTTTTGCACAGACAAGGTTCTGCAGTGACAGAAATACCAAAGACCTTTGCCATTAAGAAACTTAAACAAATTCAATAAAGCTATATACAAGTGGCATGTGATAGCCAACTTTCAGTATGGACTTCAAGAAACAAGAAGCTACAAGAATATGCACCTGTGATTCAGCCAAAAAAACATCTTTAGGAAATCCTTTCAAAGACCCTGAATCAATAGATCGGAAGACCTATAAACATTAAAACAACAATATTAGCTGGAATTAACTTAAACCTAATCAATAACTCAATAATTTACTTTGTCAAGCAAACGTTAGTTCTTATGAACCTGAACATGCCAGTTTTCAGGATCTTCTTCCTTGGAAACCCACAAAGATTGGTCATCATTCGGAACAGAAGAGGAAGGACTAATAATCCAAGAAATTCTTTCTATTTTGATCAAAGCATCGTCATGCCAATGAGATATCCTTTTTAAACGTCTTCCCAACTCTGACCATTTTGTGGCTTTTCTCCACCTCTGCTCAAAGTTTGTGAGCACATCATATGCAGCAGGTCCTTCAACCTTGCAATGCAAGTCATGCCATGGCTGTCTAGGTCCCTTGGTTCCTGCCTATTGAAAAGATAATATGTACATCTCTAGCAGGAAAGCCAAAGAGAGCACTCGGAAATAGATTTTCAGAGAACAAGTATAGCATCATTTTATATGCTTGTAAAAGATCAAGATAACTAAAAAACTAAAATATCAATTTCTTAAAGAAATAGATTTTCAATTGCCTAATATGCTACAGTATATCTTTGCAGGAATATTCTCAACATGGCAGGTCAAGGTTACTAAAAGAATGTAAGCTCAGCTGTATCACATTGCACATCACAGAGGTCTAAACCACCAGTCAAAAATACTCACACAAAATGTTGGATTATGATAATCATCCTTGAAGACTGTGTCAAGATCACAGAATAATCTATGCTCAGGTGTATCATAACGCCCATCACAGAGGTCTAGACCACCAAGGAAAGCTGTAATCTTCCGATTGTTGCCACTGGCTTGTGTGTCCACAATCACACACTTCTGATGGTGCGTATAAAGGGTTCCAACCACCTAAATATCATATAAACAGAAATGTAATTTGTCAGGAGTTCTGGATGGTTTAAACGAAAGGGACTTGTAAAGTTCATCATATCTTTGGAGGGAGCCATATTATGCATGCACATAGAAAGGTGATTACATGTCTAAAAAGTGAGGCAGTACACCAGTTACTTCCACGGCAATAATGTATAATGCATATACAAGCACATCTTAGACATTTACATATCCTTGCGGCCTTACCAGTTGAATTTTCTCTTGGCAGGAGAAAAGCACTGCCATTAAGTTTTTGAATGTAGAGAAGGTCAATGGTTGTTTGGGGATGAAAGAAAGAGAAAAAAGAAAGATGAAAGGATTAAAGAAAACTTAATTTGAATCACTAAAGTCCTGCTCTCTTACACCTAAGTGTAAGATGTCTATCCGACACAAAGATTTCTTAAGTGCCTGATATTAAAGTTGAATATTTAACTCTCTGCTTTTTCTTCCTTTCCTTTTAAGTAAATTTTCGACAAAGTTAAAACACCTTTCCATGTTAGGTCTCTGCATCTCCTATCTTAGATAAGAAATTGAATTTTTCTTATTGTCGGTCTTAAGTATGATAATTAAAATGGCAAAGAGCCAAAACAGACGAAGAGGCAGCAGTTCGCTATGCTGACTAATAATTTTGAGTTTCGGCCTTGCACAATCAGAAACTGTAAGATTTGGACGTTGTCCCTAAAAGTCATAAATCGTCCATAAGTAGACTAGCATTTACTCAAGGAGAAACAAATATTGGTGTGGTACGAAGCATGCCTGTTGCTTGAAAATGCTTAGCTTACTGCTTGCATAACGAGGTGACAGCACACAAGTGACAGATGAGTGCTTGAAAAATTTCCGAGTTTCTTCATCATGAGTACACATCAGTCCATCCTGCACAATTTAGAGCTCATTGAATCAGAAGCAGGAGTATCAAAAGACTATCAAGTACATGAAAGTTGCTATTGTCATAATATATGCAATTAAGTTAAGACCATAACCACTTTATCAAAAAAAAAAAAGTTAAGATCTTAATCCACAACCAACTCAAATATTTAGCAAAGCAGGGCAACATAGACAGGCAGAGGTAAGCCAGATGAAAGGCTACAGAACCCCACAGTCTGCGATTCAGTTACGGCCTTGAAAGGCCCTGTTCAGTCCGTAATTCATTTGCCAAGGATATACTCTTGAAAGGGTTTTAGAAATTTAGGAAACAAGCACCAATAATCCTCTAGCTACATTTTCTATATAATCCACTAATCGCCATGATCAAAGCTGTAGACAGTCATCTGCTGTAGTCAGGCTACAACTTGCCAAACTTCAAACACAACTTGACCAATCAAAGTAACTTGGGACTGCACATACACACAGTAAGGTGTAATAAAATGGTTATTGGTGGTTTCAAAGAATAGGTTATGGGATAGGCTAAACAAAAGCTTTAAATGAGCTCATGGAAGATATGCAGCTATTCTATCAACTTTCAAATGTCTATGAGGGTAATAAGTGTCTTAGGGTAGCATAGTCATTGTAGTAGAGTTAAAGGTAGCTTAAAGAAAAACATGCCCTCCAACAGATGAATCCAAGCATCTAAAAAGTGGGGTACTTCTCCTAGGTCACATTACACAAGCAGAGACAATAACCAAAAATGAGCTCTTGATCTTGAAAGTCGGATCTTTTCACTAACAAATGTCTTCCGTTCTTCCTTCCATTAGTCCAAAACAGACAGAAAGGTGTCATTTCCAGATTTACCTCTCATATGTTCCAGCATGATGGACATTCCACCTACATCATTTGGAACAAACCCAATGGACCCCGAAAAAGAGAAGAGTGACAAAAGCCACATGTCCATAGCAACTTCCTTTCATATGACACAACAACAGAAGCACCAGGTGACAGCAGTTTCTATTTTCCTAGTGTCATTGTCAGCAGTAGATCTTGTTTTCTTTTTTCTTTTTACTGCTGACAAATATTGTGTTTTGTGGGCTGCATTCCAACTCCAAGCACAAAGATGAGTTCTTTTAGGACATTGAAGCACCAAATTGCCTTGTATGATTTTGGTTGCTATATTTGTAACTGATATAATTGTAGTAAGTTTTTTTTTTAAATATATACTCCCTCCGTTTCAATTTATGTGAACCTATTTCCTTTTTGGTCCGTGCCAAAAAGAATGACCCATTTCCTTATTTGGAAACAATTTACTTTTATGCAATAATTTATAGCCACACAAAATATATGTGCCTTATTTTACACCACAAGTTCAAAAGTCTTCTCTCTTTTCTTAAACTCCGTGCCCAGTCAAATGGGTTCACATAAATTGAAACGGAGGGAGTATATATATATATAAATTGTAGTAAGAGTTCAGGGGAGACAGAGTTTGGGGACTTTTTGGTGTTTTATGCAGGTTTTCTGAGTGACTATCTGTGATAACATAAAAAGAACCAGAATTTTGACTTTCCATATTAGAAAAGGAAAGATACAGCCTAGAATAACAGCTTCCAAAATGAAAAGGAACAAAAATCCAATAAAGGAAAAGGGAGTAGAGAACTTTATCACTGTACAATATAGATGAACAAACAAACATGTAAAGTTCCAAAAGGGAAAGCATATTAAAGTAGATTATTATAAAGTGCCTCACCAACTAGTCTAATGCTATATAATACCAAGGTGCAGAATCTTAGCAAATTGAAAATCATACTAGCAAATATCAGACTTTCAGTTTCATACCGTTTGAATGAAGAATTTGCTGTGAGAAGTCTTATCATCCCAAACCAACAACAATACCCTCACTCCTTCCTCCGATTTATACTTAAGCAAGTCCCCAAGTGTCAAATCCCCACCGCTCGGCAACGGCTTACTTGGCTCCCTCACCAGCTTCACCTTATGAAATATTGACCACCCAACTATATACACCAAATGATGTGCCTCCAATATCGCATGGCATATATCTTCCCAACACTTACTATGCTCGAACACCTTGTTATCATCCAATTTAATCTCCGGCAACATTCCATCTGGCACGTGCGCGTCCTGATATAAAGTAACCGATCCTCCGTGCCTCACCGGAAAATAACTCTCTTTTAAGCCGTAATCCTCTGATATGCCGCTGTTATATACCGGATTACCGTTGCAATGTGTGAATTTCATTTGGAGTCTAATAGCACAATCAGGCTTTGGAGGTTTACCGTAAGGTCCAATTATAGGGAACCAATCATCAATGAGCTCGCCGGACTTGATCTTCTGAGCTGGAACGGTGGCAACGCCGATGTAATCCGCTCCGAAAACGTCGTTATCCTTAACCTGGAATTCAACAACGGAAACAGGATGAGCTAGCGGGATTTTGAAATGCTCGTTCCAAACAGGATCCTGACAGTTCGAAATCACGCGCGTACGCGCCACAGTAGCGCCGGATAAGCAAACAGTAACATACGGATCGCTAGTTATGATTTTCCGGTGATGACCTTTCCGGCGCCGGCGAGTGAACGGTTTCCGGCAAACATCTAATGCTGTAAAGCAACGACGTAGACGTTCGGTGACCAAATCCATATTAGGTAACCGTCGCGCTTCTAGAATCTTCAAATCAAGGTCTCCATGTAGATGTATCACATTTTCACAATTCTCATCCGCCATTAATAATAATAATTACAAAAAAACGATCCTAGATGTAATGAGCTATATAAAAGGTAACGTTGAAACGGAAACCGCCGGCTATGGTGGTACTCCGCCGTAGCCAACGGGAGGTGGAAAAAGTGTGAAGGTGGTTAGAGTAAACAGAAAATTAGCAAATTAACATATTGCAGAGAAAATGGTGGCACGCACGCTGGTCGCATTGGAATTTGCAGTTTACACTAAATCAACTATACACGTGGCGGCTTTCCGTGTTCAATGCGATGTGTTGGTCAATTGGTCCAAAATTCATATTTTTGTTTCTAGAGGAGGATAGGATTGGAATAAATAAAGAAACTCCAAAAATGTCTTTAAATAGATACTCCAAAAGATTCTAAAAGTTGCCTTTATGCCCTATTTAATTTTGTTGTTGTTCGATTATTCCAAAGTAAAAGAAATTAAAATATACAAGCGGAAATTTCGGGATAAAAGAAAACTTAGTCCGAAAATTTGTCTACAAAATCGTCTAAAACTAATTATTATTTGCTAGTCAAAAAGTATATAAAATATATATATATTTAATATATAATATAAATATATACAATACAATATATATTATCATTTATTATTTTTTGAAACGGCTAAAAATATACGCTTCTCGATATAATTGTTAGGTTTCAAGTTTTATGAGTTTTATAATTGATTTATGTACACCGGAGAAATTTTTATCTAATATGTTGTATAACATTTTGTTTGAGAGTTTTTTAGGTATTTGATTGTAACTTACAGAAAGTATTAGCATAATTAAAGGAAAAAATGTGATTCAGAGTATTATTATTATGTGTATATATGTAATAATTAGAATTCATGGGGCTATGTGTTAAGACCTTTATCTTCCTCATGATAGATAAAGTGTCTCCTTTTACGCTTTCATATTTTAAAACAACACTGATTTACCAAAGCATTTGAATTTCTAAATCGAATTTTAATTTTGTTATACTAAAAAGGCAAAATATATAAATCGCCTCTTTAAGTTGTCCTCAACGGTCAGACAAACATCTCAACTAGCCCTTTTACTATTTTAACACTTCAAGTAGCTATAAAATGTAGTATTAAGTAAATACCCGGCCTAATCAGCCCATCTCGCGTGTGACTTCCAAACACACGTTGCCTACCAAATTTTATTTTCTTTTAGAATTATTTTGAAGTGGGCAACATCTTCTTCCAACCATTACAGAATCAGTTGGCCATTATCGTCGCCTTCGCCACCAACATGGCTGTCAAATTAGCAAAACAAAATTTTTCATAAGATTAAAACCAATCATTAACCAAAAAATTATTAAACTCATAATTCATGAATGGAATCTCAATAGAATTACTTCATCCGTCCATTTTAGAAACATTTGAAATCCAGTTGCTTGAATCAAAAAATCAAACTAGATACCAATTCAAAAAAAAATTACTCAAAAATTTAGACTACTCTACAAAGAATAATAATTGAAAACCCAAGTTCTGAATCAAATAAATAAGAGAGGGAGAAGACTGAAGACGAAAAGGTAGAGAGATACAAGTTACCAGAGCTGGCGAACTTCTGTCAGAAAGGTTGGGATGAAATTGGTTAGTTGGGGTCTTTACTTGGTTAGTTGTACAATAAGGAAAAATAGGGATGAAAGAAAGGGGAAGTGAGGGGGGGAGAAGAAGACTATGTGTTGGGGGGGGGGAGGGGTTGCTTTAAATGTGTTTATTTGTTGTTAATTACATTTATCAGATTTTATGTACAATTTATAGGTGTCGTTTTCTTATTGGTTAATTTGACAAGTCATTGGCGAGTGTAACTCACGCATATGGCATGTTGGACTCGGGTGTTCATGAGGCTTATTTTTTATGGACTATAGGTGTCAAAATAATAAAAGGTTCAGTTGAGGTGTTTGTCCGATCGTTGAGGACAACTTAAATGGACAATTTATGTATTTCGTCTATTAAAATTGTGGTGCATTAATTCTTTCAAGCCCAAACAAAGCAGAGACAACTTCGTTTTGCCCTCTTTTCTAGTTTCCAAGATAAATTTTTTTCAATGTGCCCTCTTAAAGATAACTTTCATTACTTAAATTATAAATCAAGCAAGTTACCCTCACAAGTCACGACTCACAACCCGCCTAAACGAGGAGTAAATCCAAATGGTCCGTTTATTTTTTTTAACTATCTTTTTGGGGGGTTTTCTCACTAGTGCTTGTGAATTGTGATTAATTCGAAGTCGCCTCCTATAAGGTATATTAAAAGGAAAAATGTTTCCCATCAAGTTTTTTTATTTTTTATTTTCACCTTAAATCCAAGACTTCTGATTAAAAGTTGAATGATCCTATTCATACTACCACAATCTTTAATTTAAATAGGTTTTGGCCAATGCAGGGTAGGGGTGTATATGGATCGGGTTGGTTCGGTTTTTATCAAAACCAAACCAAACCAACTATATCGGTTTGGATTTGTTCGGTTTTATCGGATTTTTCGGGGTTTTCGGGTGTTTTTTACTTAAATATTGCTTTAATCTTACTTTGTTAAATTTGTGATAAATAAATATATGTTTAGTAAAAATATAAAAAATTGACAAACATATTATCTATTAAAATATTCTTATGAGAGAATTTTCTTAGTAATACATACTAGTTATTTTTTAGTCGTCTGACAATAATGTTTCGTTGATGTAGACTTTCAAGGTTAACCGAATTTAGTAATTAAACATAAAAATCACATGATACCTAAATAATAATAATAATCACTTCACATTCGAAAAGATATTTCAATTTAGTAGATCTTAACATATAATATGAATATGAAAGAATAAAGAGATTGACACATTTCAGTAACACTTGATGAGAAAGTGATCATACAACCCATTATTTAAGGTTAATAAATATGGATCACTTCATATACTATTAAATATTATATCCCGCAAGATAGTCCCAAATATTTCTAGATATTTTTAAAGAAAATTATATATAAAATCTTAAAAGTATATATAAAAATTATATATTTATATTTCGGTTTGGTTAGAGTATTTTACTCAATACCAAACCAAATCAAACCAAACCTAGTCGGGTTTTTAATCGATTTAGTTTGACTTTTTGGTTTGGTGTGATTTTCCGGTTCAGTTTGTACACCTCTAATGTAGGGCATGCAATATTATTTTCTCCATGGTAACACATATATGGATTTTTATATACAATTATTACTATTGATAATGTCGTAATTTGTTACAACCCATATTCACGTATGTTAGCTCATGCCATAAGGTAGTCAACGTAAACCCACGAAGAGATTATCTTTAAGATGATAAGAAGTTAATCCTATTGGTCTTAAATGATACAAAGGTGTATAAGGGTGGTTAACAAGTATTAGAAGTTAAACGAATCAAGGATGTTGTCAGCCGTATTTTCGGATAAACCTAGAGGTGATTAATACACTCAAGAGGTAGATTTTTAAGGTATTTGAATCATATAATATCCGTATTATAAGTCTTGAAGTCAAACGAGTTATCAGACAAAAGTTGTCACAACTTAGGTTCATAATTTTACTTAAACATTAGGTCAAATGTTACTAATCTTTTCTCCTAATTTACTTAGAGTTATAGGATAATATACCCACCAAATTGCAGATCTATGAGTCTAGTTTCCAATGCATTAAACTGTTCATCGATACGATCTCGGAGTAGAGAGATATTCGCGTTTTCATGAGATTGCGCCAAGCACCTTTCTATGGGGCCCACTTAGGCGGTTCAAGACATTTGGGTATATATATGATGCCTCCAACCCATTTTAAGTCATTTTTTTCACGATATTCAGACCTTAGAACCCTAGGAATATCCTCTCAAAGTTCTCTCAAGATTCAATACCCAAACAAAGGGCAAACAACACAAATCAAGTGTCGGGAATCCCGTGGCGCTAGTAAGTTTCTTTTTCTTCTTGTTGTTGTTCATTTTTGTGTTGTTCCGGCTCGTGTGGGAGGTTGTTTTAAAAGGTTTATGTTCTGTAAATACTCTCTCAAGTTCTTAATATCAACCCTAGGAGATTTCAAGCCTTCTAAAGTGATTAGAGTGCCGAAAAACACTAATTGATTGCTAGTTTCACTTTCTTGTTGTTGTGGCAGCATTGGAGGGATACTTCATGGAAAATTAAGGTCAAATTGGAGTTGTTCTTTCTGTATAAAGGTAAGGAACCTCTTACTCTATATGTATTTAAGATTATCCAAGTTGCGTCTAAGTCATTGAAGCTAGAACTTGTGGAATATATATCGAAAGGCTTGGTAGTAATGTTATCGGTTGGTGGACTATTTTGGGAGGTTCAATATGATTAACATTGATGTTGTTTGGGCTATTTGGTGATTGTTTTCACTTGTGGAAGTCATATAAATAGGGGAGGTTTTGTCCACTTCATCATAAAATAGGTTGTGGTCGGTACATAATAGTTACGACGCTTAAACATTAACGATAGTGTCATTTCTCCTATTGTAGACTAAGGAGGCTTGACATTTGCATAGCTTGAGGTTGGGCAGTATATACAAGGTATGTGAGTCTATCCCTTTCCTTCTTTTGTATGACTCCGATTATACATAATGTAATGAACGAGCTTCCAAAGATACTCTACTCTTAGAAGCTAGCAGTACTTACATTATTTCCCCTCTTATGGAACGATTAATGTTGATGTTGCTTCTCTTATTCTTATATGATCAATGTTGTTGGTACTTCCTAATTATTATAAGGTTCATAGTGAATAGTTAGTCCTAATAACGTGTACAGAGGATACCGACCTTACGTCACTCCGAAAGGTTTAGAACGTGACTCCATGAGTCGAGCATGCAGTATTATATATGTATCTATTTTACTCTACCGAGCCGCACTATAGTCGGTCGGGTACGACACCTATTGTGAAACCACTGATCAGTTGGATTTTACTAAGCTCCACGTGGCCGGGTACGATTCTACCGAGCCTTATGATGGCCGGTATATTTTTACCGAGCCTATTACGGCCGGGTATGATATGATGATGATGATGATGCCCACAGAGGCGTATGTTTTAAAAGTTTATGCATATATACATATATATCATGCATTGCATGTCAGTATCATGCATTGCATGTCAGTAGCCTTAGAGGTACCCAGACGTTACAGGTTGTATATTCTTCATTCCTGCTTACATTATTGTTCGTACTTATGGTTCCCTGCCTTACATACTCAGTACTTTATTCGTACTGACATCCTTTTATTTGTGGACGTTGCATGTCGTGTTGTAGGTCCTGATAGACAGCCAGGCACAGCTCCCCCCACCACAGTAGGCGGTCCAATTTAGCGGTGATTGGCGAGATCCCTTCTTCGGACTTACCGTGGTCTTGGTATGCATTTTTGTTATAAATATTATGGGTATGTCAGGGCCCTGTTCCGGCAATGTTGTAGCACCTATGTTCCTTTAGAGGCTCATAGACAGGTGTCGACTCATGTATAGTTTGGTATGCTTTGTCTGTTGGTTTTTGTTGTATAGTCTTTCATGGTAGCGTGGTAGCTCGTACCTTATATATAGTTTCTTGATTGTCTGGTCATCCCATGTTATGTATATTCATGTCATCATCTTTTGTTGTTAGTTGTCCATGATCCATGTCTACCAATTATATTGATCTTGTCGGCCCTAAAAGATAATAAAGAAGGTTAGATAAAATGTATGTTGGTGCTCGGCAAGTATGGCCGGGTGCTAGTCATGGCCCTCTAGTTTGGGTCGTGACAAACTTGGTATCAGAGCAAGTGTGTCCTATGGGCTGTCTATGAGCCGTGTCTAGTAGAGTCTTGATTATGGATGTGTAGAGCGCCACATTTATAATCAGAAGGCTACATGACATCTAGGGTTGTTACCTTCTTCCTGAATCTAGATCATGCGTAGAGTTGAGTCGTAAGTGTTCGTCTCTAATATTCACCTTGTTTTCTTTCAGTGATGCCTTCGACTAGGAAGCAAACGATTAGTAGACGGCTTGATACAACAGCAGGAGAGGGTACCAGTCAGGTGCCCCAATCCAGAGCAGGACAAAGTGAGGCTTAGAGTGAGATGCCCTCTCATACCCCATCTACTCCGTCTCCTCCAGAGGATATTAGGAGGCACCCAGCACCTCCAGTTCCTTCTTCTGTCACTACAGACCAGGATATGCAGAGTGTTTTGTAGTTGTTGACTAGCTTGGTAGCTGCTCAGGCTCAGAGGTAGAATACAAGTGTTGCTGATAAACCAGTTAGTACGAGAGTTCGTGATTTTATTAATTTAGACCCTCCAGTGTTTACCGGATCAGACCTCAAGGAGGACCCGTAGACTTTTATTGACCAGGTTCATCGTACAATGCGGGTTATGCATGCTAGTGATACGAATGCAGTAGAGTTGGCGTCTTATCGGTTATGGGATTTAGCGATTTTCTGGTATGATAGTTGGGAGAGATCCAGGGGTCCGAATGTTCCTCCAGCTGTGTGGAAGGAATTTTCTGAAGCCTTTCTTCGTCACTACTTGCCTGTTGAGATACGACGAGCTAGAGCTGATAAGTTCTTGAACCTTCGACAAGGTAATATGAGTGTGCGAGAGTACAGTATGCAGTTTGATTCTTTGGCAAGGTATGTTCCCCATATGGTGGCCGAGATGAGTGATAGGGTGCATCTGTTCGTGAACGGGTTGGGACCACATTTGATAAATGAGTGTACGATAGCCTCCTTGGTGGAGGGCATGGATATTTCCCATATTCAGGCTTATGCCCAGACCCTAGAGGATCGTAAGCGCCAGCAGAGGGCTGATAGGGAGCAGGATAGGGGCTAGCATAAGAGGGCAAGGTTTGCAGGTTATTCTGATGACTTCAGAGGCAGCGTTAGGCCCAGTCTTCGAGGAGTTCGGCGCCACCTGTAGCTAGTGCCCTCCATAGTTTTAGAGACCTCGATATGATTGATTTACCTATTCTGGTCCGGGTCAGAGTTTGCGGGCATCAGGCTCGCAACATCACAGGGATACTAGTCAGACGAGACCCCCAATACCACGTTGTGATCAGTGCGGCAAGGCCCACTTTGGACTGTGCCGTCGAGGTTCCGATGCGTGTTATTCTTGCGGACAACCTGGCCATATGATGCGGGATTGTCCTAATAGAGGAGGTGATGGTATGGTTCAACCGACTGGATTTGTGTCTGGTTCTTTCTCATCAGTTCGACCTCCAGCACGGGGTTTTCAGCAGTCAATAGGTCGTGGTAGAGGTAGAGGTGCAGTGTCGAGTTTGAGTGGTGCTCAAAATCGAACCTATGCTCTAGTAGGTCGACAGGATCTCGAGTCATCTCCAGATGTTGTTACAGGTATATTGTCTGTGTTTTCTTATGATGTATACGCGTTGATTGATCCGGGTTCTACATTACCATATGTTACACCCTTTATGGCTAATAAGTTTGGCATTGAACCTAAATTGATAAGTAAACCCCTTGCGGTATCTACTCCGATAGGAGATTCTGTGATTGCTAGAAGGGTATATAGAGGTTGCACTGTGATGATTTATAGTCGTCAAACCTCGGCAAATTTATTTGAGTTAGAAATGGTTGATTTTGATGTGATAATGGGAATGGACTGGTTGGCCTCATGCTATGCAAATGTTGACTATCGTACGAAGATGGTTAGGTTTCAATTTCCTGGTGAACCCGTCATTGAATGGAAGGGGAACATTGCTACACCGAAAGGTAGGTTTATTTCCTATCTTAAGGCAATGAAAATGATCTCAAAAGGTTACATTTATCATCTCGTTCGCGTTAGGGATGCGGAGGCGAAGCCGCCTACTCTACAATCAATCCCCGTGGTGAACAAATTTTCAGATGTTTTCCCAGATGAACTCCCAGGCCTTCCTCTGAAAGGGAGATTGAGTTTAGCATTGATGTGTTTCCTGACACTCAACTGATCTCTATCCCTCCATATAGAATGGCCCCGACAGAGTTACGAGAGTTGAAGGTGCAGATGAAGGACTTGCTGGATAAGGGCTTCATTAGGCCTATCACTTCACCTTGGGGTGCACCAGTCCTATTCGTGCAGAAGAAAGACGGGTCGTTACGGATGTGTATCGACTATCGACAGTTGAATAAATTTACTATAAAGAACAAGTATCCACTTCCAAGAATTGACGACCTGTTTGACCAACTCTAGGGTGGCAAGTATTTCTCCAAGATTGATTTACGTTCAGGGTATCATCAGGTGAGGGTTAAGGAGAATGATATTCCAAAGACGGCCTTCCGGACAAGATATGGGCACTTTGAGTTCTTGGTGATGTCGTTTGGGCTAACAAATGCCCCAACAGCTTTTATGGATCTCATGAATACTGTATTTAGGCCCTATCTTGATGTGTTCGTGATTGTATTCATTGATGACATTCTAGTGTATTCTCGTTTGGAGGCGGAACATACGGGCCACTTGTGGATAGTATTACAGACGCTTCAGGATCGTAAGTTATATGCTAAGCTCTCCAAATGTGAATTTTGGCTGAACTCAGTAGTGTTCCTTGGCCATGTGATATATGATGAGGGTATTAGTGTCGACACTCAGAAGATCGATGTAGTAAAGAATTTGCCGAGACCTACAACACCATTAGAAGTCCGCAACTTCCTAGGGCTAGCAGGATATTATAGGTGGTTTGTAGAAGGGTTTTCCTCTATATCATCACCATTGACTATGTTAACACAAGAAGCTATCAAGTTCCAGTAGTTTGGCACTTGTGAACGTAGTTTTTAGGAGTTGAAGAATCGATTGACATCCACACCAGTGCTCACTCTCCCTAAAGGAACAAAAGGTTATGTGGTATATTGTGATGCCTCAGGTATAGGTCTAGGGTGCGTATTGATGCAGCATGGGAAGGTGATTGCTTATGCATCAAGACAATTGAAGAAGCATCAAAAGAATTATCCAACCCATGATTTGGAATTGGCTGCAGTAATATATGCTTTGAAGATATGGCGACACTACTTATACGACGTCCATGTTGACATCTACACAGATCACAAAAGTTTACAATACATCTTCAAGCAGAAAGAGTTGAATTTGAGGCAGCGTAGGTGGCTTGAATTACTGAAAGACTACGATGTCGAGATATTGTATCATCCCGGTAAAGCCAATGTTGTGGCAGACGCTCTCAGCCGTAAGTCAATGGGAAGCTTAGTACATATTGAGACAGGTAGACGGGGGTTGACTAAAGAGCTTCATCAGCTAGCCAATATGAGAATTAGATTATTAGACTCTGATGATGGAGGTGTTACTATACAGAATACATCAGAATCATCTTTGGTAGCCGAGGTAAAAGCACGGCAATATGAAGATCCGATCTTAGTACGATTAAGAGAGAGCATTCAGTAGTGTAAAAGTACGGCTTTTGAGATCGGAAGAGATGGGGCACTGAGATACCAGGGCCGATTATGTGTGCCTAATGTGGCAGGGTTGTGAGAGAAGATTATGAATGAGATTCAACAATCCCGATATTCCATCCATCCCGGCTCGACAAAGATGTATCATGATGTCAAGGATCAGTATTGGTGGGATAACATGAAGAAGTCTATTGCAGAATTTGTAGCCCAATGTCCCAATTGTCAACAAGTAAAGATAGAATATCAGAAACCCGGTGGATTGCTTCAGAATATAGAGATTCCAACCTGGAAGTGAGAGATGATTAATATGGACTTTATTATTGGATTACCTCGCTCTTATCATAAGTTTGACTCCATCTGGGTGATAATTGATCGACTTACAAAATGTGCCCATTTTCTGCCAATTAAGACAATTTACACGGCTGAAGATTATGCGAAGTTGTATATCAAGGAGATTGTTAGGCTTCATGGGGTGACAATATCTATTATATCAGACCGAGGAGCTCAATTTACGGCTAACTTTTGGAGGTATTTTCAAAGGGTTTAGGCACACAAGTGAATCTCAGCACTGCATTTCATCCGCAGACTGACGGACAGGCTGATTCAGACACTGGAAGATATGCTACGAGCATGTGGTCTAGATTTTAAAGGGAATTGGGATGATCATCTTCCACTCATAGAATTCACCTACAATAATATCTACCATTCCAGTATTAAAATGGCCCCATACGAGGCACTATACGAGAGGAGATGTAGATCACCAGTTGGATGGTTCGAAGTCGGTGAAACAGAATTATATGGGCCAGATTTGATTCACCAGGCTATTGAGAAGGTGAAAGTGATACAGGAGCAATTGAGGATGACACAAAATAGGCAAAAATCTTATTCCGATGTCCGACGTCGTGATCTGGAGTTTAAGGTTGGTGATTGGGTTTTCCTGAGGATCTCACCAATGAAGGGTGTTATGCGTTTTGGGAAGAAAGGTAAACTGAGTCCAAGGTATATAGGGCCGTATAAAATTCTTCGACGAATTGGACAGGTTGCTTATGAGTTAGAATGGTCATCCGAATTGGAATTTGTCCACCCGGTATTCCATGTATCTATGTTGAGGAAATGTATTGGAGACCCTTCTCGAGTCATCCCTATCAAAGATGTACAAGTTACACATGACCTATCATTTGAAGAAGTGTCAGTGGCTTTATTAGATCGATAAGTCCGCAAGATGAGAACAAAAGATGTAGCTTCCGTCAAAGTATTGTGGAGGAGCAAGAATATGGAAGAAATGACATGAGAAGCAGAAGAGGAGATGAAGTCTAAATACCCGTACCTATTACAAAATGAAGATAACAAGGATGTTGGTGGAACACAGGATACATTTGAAGGTGAAATAGCTCTATGCGGTAAACAATAACTTGAGAATACTCTTCCTTAATACAAAATGGTGATATGCAGATAATGTAAATATCCATAATGCTTTGTGTGGACTTGTGAGGCCATATGTTGGGCTTAACTGCTTGCAAGTTTTGCTAATGGCCATTTTATAGGGGAAAATTAATCGAAAATTTCCGTTGGAATCCACGATGATTTGGACTCCTCATAGACCCTTACATTCGAGGACAAATGTTCCTAAGGGGGGAGGGTGTTACAACCCATATTCACATATGTTTGCTCATGCCATAAGGTAGTAAATGTAAACCCATGAAGAGATTATCTTTAAGATGATAAGAAGTTAATCCTATTGATTTTAAATGATACAAAGGTGTATAAGGGTGGTTAACAAGTATTAAAAGTTAAACGAATCAAGGATGTTGTCAGCCGTATTTTCGGATAAACCTAAAGGTGATTAATACACTCAGGAGGTAGTGTTTTAAGGTATTTGAATCATATAATATCTGTATTATAAGTCTTGAAGGCAAACGAGTTATCAGACAAAAGTTGTCACAACTTAGGTTCATAATTTTACTTAAATATTACTAATCTTTTCTCCTAATTTAATTAGAATTATGGGGTAATCTACCCACTAAATTGAATATCTATGAGTCTAGTTTCCAACTCATTAAACCGTTCATC
This sequence comes from Nicotiana tabacum, assembly GCF_000715075.1. Classification (NCBI taxonomy): domain Eukaryota; kingdom Viridiplantae; phylum Streptophyta; class Magnoliopsida; order Solanales; family Solanaceae; genus Nicotiana; species Nicotiana tabacum. The sequence goes on from NC_134091.1 coordinate 3,337,092, forward strand.
GATACGATCTTAGAGTAGAGAGATATTCGCGTTTTCGTGAGACAGCGCCAAGCACCTCTCTATGAAGCCCACTTAGGCGGTTTAAGACATTTGGGTATATATATGATGCCTCCAACCCGTTTTAAGTCATCTTTTTCACGATATTCAGACCTTAGAACCCTAAGAACACCCTCTCAAGGTTCTCTCAAGATTCAAGACCCAAACAAAGGGCAAATAACACAAATCAAGTGTCGGAAATCCCGTGGCGCTAGTAAGTTTCTTTTTCTTCTTGTTGTTGCTCATTTTTGTGTTGTTCCAGCTCGTGTGGGAGGTTGTTTTAAAAGGTTTATGTTCTGTAAATACTCCCTCAAGTTCTTAATATCAACCTAGGATATTTCAAGCCTTCTAAAGTGATTTTAGTGCCGAAAAACACTAATTGATTGCTAGTTTCGCTTTCTTGTTATTGTGGCAACATTGGAGGGATATTTCATGGAAAATTAAGGCCAAATTGGAGTTGTTCTTTCTGTATAAAGGTAAGGAACCTCTTACTCTATATGTATTTAAGATTATCAAAGTTGCGGCTAAGTCATTGAAGCTAGAACTTGTGGAATATATATCGAAAGGCTTGGTAGTAATGTTATCGGTTGGTGGACTATTTTGGGAGGTTCGATATGAGTAACATTGATGTTGTTTGGGCTGTTTGGTGATTGTTTTCACTTGTGGAAGTCATATAAATAGGGTAAGTTCTGTCCTTTCATCATAAAATAGGTTGTGGTCGGTACATAATGGTTACGACGCTTAAACGTTAATGATAGTGTCATTTCTCCTGTTGTAGACTAAGGAGTCTTGACATTTGCATAGCTTGAGGTTGGGCTGTTAATACAAGATATGTGAGGCTATCCCTTTCCTTCTTTTGCACAACTCCGATTATACATAATGTAATGAACGAGCTTCCAAAGATACTCTACTCTTAGAGGCTAACAGTACTTACATTATTTCCCCTCTTATGAAACGATTAATGTTGATGCTGCTTCTCTTATTCTTATATGATCAATGTTGTTGGTACTTCTTAATTCTTATAAGGTTCATAGTGAACAGTTAGTCCTAATAACGTGTACAGAGGATACCGACCTTACGTCACTCCGAAAGGTTTAGAACGTGATTTCATGAGTCGAACATGCAGTATTATATATGTATCTATTTTACTCTACCGAGCCGCGCTATAGTAGGCCGGGTACGACACCTATTGTGCAACCACTGATCAGTTGGGTTTTACCGAGCTCCACGTGGCCGGGTACGATTCTACTGAGCCTTATGATGGCTGGGTACGTTTTTACCGAGCCTATTACGGCCGGGTATGATATGATGATGATGATGATGCCCACAGAGGCATATGTTTTAAAAGTTTATGCATATATACATATGTATCATGCATTGCATGTCAGTAGCCCTCAGAGGTACCTAGACGTTACAGGTTGTATATTCTCTATCCCTGCTTACATTACTGTTCGTACTTATGGTTCCCTGCCTTACATACTCAGTACTTTATTCGTACTGACGTCCTTTTATTTGTGGACGCTGCATGTCGTGCTTCAGGTCCTGATAGACAGCCAGGCGCAGCTCCCCCACCACAGTAGGCGGTCTAATTCAGCGATGATTGGCGAGATCCCTTCTTCGGACTTGCCGTGGTCTTGGTATGCATTTTTGTTATAGACATTATGGGTATATCGGGACCCTGTTCCGGCAATGTTGCAGCACTTATGTTCCTTTAGAGGCTCATAGACAAGTGTCGACTCATGTATAGTTTGGTATGCTTTGTCGGTTGATTTTTGTTGTATAGTCTTTCATGGTAGCGTGGTGGCTCGTACTTTATATATAGTTTCTTGATTGTCTGTTCATCCCATGTTATGTATGTTCATGTCATCATCTTTTGTTGTTAGTTGTCCATGATCCATGTCTACCAATTATATTGTTCTCGTCGGCCCTAAAAGATAATAAAGAAGGTTAGATAAAATGTATGTTGGTGCTCGGCAAGTATGACCGGGTGCTAGTCATGGCCCTCCAGTTTGGGTGGTGACATAATTAGTATAGTGAATTGTACTAAACCTTTTAGTCAAAAGAATAAAAAGTTCCCCATCAGCAAAAGAAGAAGAAGAATTCATAATACAAAGATTAAAATATAAAATTTACGCAATGAATTCTAATTTTATTTTTACATAAAAGTTTTTTATATATCAAATATGTTTATGTCAATCAATATATCAATACTAGATTAATTGTATTATACTATACGAATCTTCTATAAGTATTAGTTTCACTCTATATGGACCCATTCAAGTTTAATACTAAATGCTAATTATTTTCTAAAACACATAAAAGATATTATTTAAGTTAGTTCTCTAGATCTCCCACTTATTTTTATACGAATATTCAAGCCGATCTTCTAGTAGCATTGGATCTAAATACAATAATTTATTCTAAATCTAAAGAGACATATACTATATAATCAAGTTACAATATTATTTGTCTCCCAAGAAACTTGCATAAAATGGACCATGAGCACATTGAATTGTTCACGAGGCCAAGAACACTCGCAATTCAGCCACAACAATACAATTATCAGACCAATTTGCTATCTGCTATTCTTTTTATTTCTTCCATTTTACTTTACCCTAATTTCTCATCCATAATAACCTTTTTTGTGTTCTTCCATTCTTGTACTGTCCAAATTTAATTATTTTACTTCTTTATGTTTGTTTGGGAATGATATAATAATCTTATGAATATATTTTGGAAGTTAGGGAGGGAGGTATTGATGTTTCCAACGTGAAATTGAAATGATAAACAATATTTCGTCTTCCTCAATCCCTCTTTTATCATAACCATATTACGTGATGCAAAAAAAAAAAAAAAAAAAATGTTCATTACAAGCCCGTTTCATTAATGAAGGAAACATATTTAGAGTCTAAATGGGTTGCAACATGAGCTGAAATTCCATTTATAGGAATTCGTTTGATATTTCAGACTAACTCATTAATTAAGAATTAGAAACTTCGTGAATTTATTAATACGAAAAAAGTTTCCTCTTGACGAAAAGTCGAGAAATCCAAAAAAAAAGTGAATCCAGTTAGGCTAATTTAGGGAATAGAGAATATGACATAGAAAATATAGATTCTTTCACATATCGATCGATTGATTTTTAAAATAAAGAAGAGCAGTTGATTCTTTTAAATTTTTGTTTTTGTTTTGGATTCCACAAGAATTTTATCAATATATTTTATTAAATGTTCTTTTGCTAGTAGATATTTTTGTTTCTGCAAAAGTTATATGTCGTTTTCAATCTACTTAACTTTAACTCATTTGAACCCCTTATAGGCTCTAACCATGGAGCACACGGACTAATTGCTCAAAAAATAATGATCGTTATTATTATAAGAAATCTGATTGTCAATTATCAAAATATATGTACTAACTCCATTCTTATCACTAACTAAAAAGGTGCATTAGAGATGAAATTACTAGTGTCTTTAACGCACTATTTGAAGAAGAAAACATATTATTTCAAGCTTGGTGCATTAATAAGGAAATATATTTAATATCTACGACCTAAACGGGTTGCAACATTAGTTAAATTCACCAACAAAAATTGTGTGTAATGTAAGCATTCTTTTATTTTTAATTAGCGATTTCAAGTTTGAGTTTTCGATGTGAAATTACCTTTGTAGGAAGCACTTACTCGTAATATAGAATTTTCTTATCAAAATATGAATATCGAACTCCGGATGAAAATAAGAAAAAGAAAACATGGAGTAAATTCTAGTGATTAGCCGCTTGTCCAATAGGCGACCTAAAGGTCGCTGGTAATATAGGCGACCCACGGAAGGTCGCTGGCCCAATACGCATCCTATGGTCGCTGGCCCAATAAGGAACTTAGGGAGGGAGAAATTCAAAAATAGCTAGATTTATAAGTGATCATTCAAAAACAGCCACGGTTTCAAAAGTAATCGAAATTTAGGCACTTTTCATGTAAAGATAAATTTGAACGAAAATATTGTTCAAACGGAAAAAACTACAGTATAATATACTGGAACTCCAGTATAAAAGTTCTAGCATAAGTATACCGCAACTCTAGTATATTATACTGGAGTTCCAGTATAATATACTGGTGCAACATAATATACTGGAACTTTCCGCGTGTTGGAGTTCCAGTATAATATGCTGGAAGTTCATACACATGTGCACCGATCTCCAGTATATTATGCTGGAACTTTCTGTGTTGCAGCAAAATAGTGGCTATTTTTCAATTACTTTGCAAACGCTGGATATTTTTGAATGACCAGTCCAAAAACTGGCTAGATCGTGCTATTAGGTGACCTATAATATACTCTCTCTATCTCATATTAACAGTCGTGGTTGCTAAAAATAGTTGTCTCAAATTATTTGTCATTTTAGAAGTTCAAGACAAAATTAATTATTTTTTTCTTTTCTACCCTTAGTAATAATTGTTCTTGAAGATAGAAATAACACATAAAAATAGAAGAAATATTCAATGAAGAGAGATTATATTTTAAGACATAAATAAGAGTAGAATAGTCCAATCCTTTTTCTAATTAATATTTCTTAAGGTGCGTGTAAAAGAGAAACACGACACATAATATGAGACGGAGGGAGTACTAGACTAGTACTCATTTCCGTTAAATTTAGTGTTTTTTACCCAAATAGCCGGCCAGTTTCATTGTTTACTTTTTCTAGACGATATACATAGATTATACGGACTCGGGGCCGCCACTCGATGACTCTTAAAAGCTACTGCTCTCATTCGTTCTTATAATTTTGCCTTGAAAAAATCTTTTCTTTTCTTTTGTCTCTTGATGTTGGTTTTAAATACAAGTAGTGCATTTTGTTGCCTATTGCATCGTTTAACAATCATTTGAGTTAGCAAGTTTGAGGTCGGAGTTCGGTAGATCCAAAGCCAACGCCCCAGTTCGCTGCCCTAAAATAGGAATTCTCGGAGTATTGGAGACAAGTTGGGCGCACGAGCACTGGCAAAGGAAAGCAACATGGGCGAGCGTCAACAAAGGGCGGTAGGAAGTGGTGCGTGAGCGTACAACTACATCGAGTACAACAAATCAGCCACAGGTTTTGTTATCGGGAGTTGGTACCTCCTGTTTTACTGTTTCCCTTTTGGTGTTAGCTAAATTACTGTTACTTTACTTCGCAATAGTTAAACCTTTCAACTAGGATACTAGTTACCACTTGTTTCCTTCTAGTTTGATTTGTTGTCCGTTGTGCACTAGCGAGTCTTCTCTAGATTGTTGTATGTGTAGTGGCTACAGTCTGGGATGATAGAATAAGGGCATGTCCTCGGGTGGGGCAGAGTGTGGGGCTGGGGTCAGGGGGTGGGTCGGGTAGCAGGGGAGGTAGAGGGGGCAAGGGAGCCTATAGGTTGAGAATCGGGTCATGGAACATAGGTTCACTAACGAGTAAATCCATAGAGTTGGCGAAAATCTTGCAGAAGAGGAAGATTAATATAGCGTATGTCCAGGAGACTAGGTGGGTCGGATCGAGGGCGAAAAACATGGATGGGTATAAGTTGTGGTACTATGGGGTCTTGAGGGGTAAGAATGGAGTGGGTATCCTGGTAGATAGCCATCTTAGAGAGTCCGTGGTAGAGGTCAGGGGGGTGAATGATAGACTAATGACTATTAAGTTGGTGGTGGGTGAGGGTACTTTAAATGTCGTTAGCGCGTACGCACCGCAAGCAGGCTTGGATGAGGATATTAAGAGGCGCTTTTGGGAGGGGTTGGATGAGATTGTTCGTAGTATACCGCCTTCTGAGAGGTTATTCATAGGAGGAGATTTCAATGGTCATATTGGGTCATCTGCAGGTGGGTACACTGAGGTGCATGGCGGCTTTGGTTTCGGGGAGCGGAACGAAGGGGGCATTTCGCTGTTGGACTTTGCCAAGGCTTTCGATCTAGTCATTGCGAACTCGAGTTTTACGAAGCGTGATGAACATTTGGTTACTTACCAAAGTTCGGTGGCGAAGACTCAGATTGACTATCTCCTCCTCAGGAGATGCGACAGAAGGTTGTGCGAGGACTGCAAGGTTATCCCAGGTGAGACCCTCTCAACGCAGCATAGGCTTTTGGTGATGGACATTTGTATTAGGATAAGGAGGAAGAAGAGGTCAGTACAAGGATGCCCCAGGATTAGATGGGGCGCCTTAACTAAGGATAAAGCTAAGGAGTTGGAAGGAAGGTTATCGGCAATGGGAGCTTGGAGAAGTAGTGGGGACGCAAACACAATGTGGTCGACGACGGCGGACTGTATAAGAAAGGCGGCGAGAGAGGTGTTAGGGATATCTACGGGCCACAATGGTGGCCACAAAGGAGATTGGTGGTGGAATGCAGTTGTCCAAGGTAAAGTGGAAGCAAAGAAGGCGGCTTACCCGCGGTTAGTAGGGAGCACTGACGAGGAGGAGAAGAGAGAGAACAGTCAAAGGTATAAGGTAGCTAGGAAGGAGGCGAAGATGGCAGTGGCGGAGGCTAAGACGACAACTTTTGCTCGTCTGTATGAGGAACTAAGGAACAAAGGTGGGGAGAAGAAGTTATTCCAACTCGCTAAGGCGAGAGAGAGGACAACTCGGGATCTGGACCAAGTGAGGTGCATAAAAGATAATGATGACAAAGTTTTGATGGGAGATGACCAGATTAAGAGGAGGTGACAGACCTACTTTCATAAACTTCTAAGTGAAGAAGGGGATCAGGATATTATACTTGGGGAATTGAGGAATGCCGATAGTAACCATGAATTAAGTAATTGTATGGATATTGAGATCGATGAAGTTAGGGAGGCAATGCGTAAGATGAGAAGGGGCAGAGCTACCGGGCCAGACGAAATTCCGATTGAACTGTGGAGGTGTGTGGGTAGAGCAGGCATGGAATGGCTTACTGCATTGTTTAGTGTTATATTCAAGACTAATATGATGCCTGAAGAGTGTAGGTGGAGTACAATGGTCCCGTTGTATAAGAACAAAGGTGATGTCCAGAGCTGTAACAACTATAGGGGCATCAAATTACTAAGTCATACCATGAAAGTTTGGGAGAGAGTGGTAGAAATGAGAGTGCAAAGGACGATGTCTATTTCAGACAACCAGTTCGGGTTCATGCCGTGGCGATCTACCACAGAAGCTATCCATCTTATTAGGAGGATGGTGGAACAGTACAGGGATAGGAATAAGGATCTCCATATGGTGTTTATTGATCTGGAGAAAACGTACGATAGGGTTCCTAGGGAGGTCTTATAGAGCTGCTTGGAGGATAAAGGGGTCCCGGTTGACTATATTAGGGTGATTAAAGACATGTATGCTGGAGCTAAGACTCGGGTTAGGACAGTATGAGGCGACTCTGAACACTTTCCAGTTATTACGGGGTTGCACCAAGGGTCTGCGCTCAGCCCATTCCTATTTGCCCTGGTGATGGATGCACTGACTCATCATATTCAAGGGGAGGTGCCATGATGCATGCTATTTGCTGATGACATTATTCTAATTGACGAGACACGAGGCGGCGTCAACGAGAGGCTAGAGATTTGGAGACATGCTCTTGAGTCTAAAGGTTTCAAGTTGAGCAGGACGAAGACGGAATACCTCGAGTGCAAATTTGGAGTTGAGCCAACGGAAGCGGGAGTTGACGAGGGGTAGTTTCAAGTACCTTGGATCAGCTATTCAGGGGATCGGGGAGATTGACGAGGATGTCACACACTGTATAGGGGTTGGATGGATGAAGTGGAGGTTAGCGTCGGGAGTCTTGTGTGACAAGAAAGTGCCACCGTTACTAAAAGGTAAGTTTTATAGAGCTGTGGTTAGGCCTGCCATGTTATATGGAACTGAATGTTGGCCGGTAAAGAACACATCCAGAAGATGAAAGTAGCAGAGATGAGGATGTTAAGGTGGATGTGCGGGCATACAAGGATGGATAAGATTAGGAATGAAGATATTCGAGAGAAGGTGGGCGTGGCCCCTATGGAGGACAAGATGCGGGAAGTAAGACTCAAATGGTTCGGGTACATTCAGAGGAGGAGCACTGATGCACCGGTGAGGAGGTGTGAGCGACTGGCTGTAGTAGGCACGCAGAGAGGTAGAGGGCGACCTAAGAAGTATTGGGGAGAGGTGATCAGACAGGACATGGCGCGACTTAGGATTACTGAGGACATGACCCTTGACAGGGAACTATGGAGGTCGAGCATTAAGGTTGTAGGTTAGGGGAAACTTGTGAATATTTCTACAGCACAATAGAGTGAGACTAGCCAGTTAGGAGTTAGACTAAGAATGTCATTAGTCGTCTATTGATGCAGAGTTGTACCTGCTAGGTTTACTATACCAACCATCTATTTCGTATCTCGTATTTTGTATTTCATATCTCTTATATTGCTGTTATTTTATTATGCATTTTTATGGTACTAATATATCGGCTCCTATTTTTTTTGAGCCGAGGATCTCCTGGAAACAGCCTCTCTACCCTTCGGGGTAGGGGTAAGGTCTGCGTACATATTACCCTCCCCAGACCCCACTTGTGGGATTATACTGGGTCGTTATTGTTGTTGTTGTTGTATACATAGATTATACATTAATTATATATGATTATACACATATTATATATAGATAATACTTATGTTATACATTATCCGGCTATTTTTAGTTTAATTAATTGAGTGAGTTGCTATTTAGGTCAAACATTTTTAAAAAAAAATATAAATAAATAATAAAGGAAATTTTACCACCTATAGAATAGGTTAGTACCCTATTTATATTAAATAAATACCATTCTAAAATATTACATCCTATAAATACCTTTTATAGTTTATAGCAAAAAATCTAAATATAGTTCCATCCTACAATTAAGGCACCATATATGCTACAAAATATTTTTCTCTCTCATTTTTTATATTTTCTCTCACCTAATTAGCGTATATCTCTTCTGACCAGCTTCTCTCTCTCTTCTTCCATACATTTTACCCTCTTCTCCCATAAACCCACGTTTCATAAATCTTCCCCCTCTCTAAATCTCTATTTCTCCGCCATTATCACCTCTACTCTCTTCTCCCACATACCCACGTTACTCCAATTCATTGTCCTCTCTGTATTTTCACAGCATTATCAATCTTTATTATTATTTGGCATACAAAAACAGATCTATAAAACAACAAATTTCAGCAAGAAAAAAGGAAGAAATATAGAGATAGAGAAAGTAAAGGAGAAAGAGATCTAACCGTCCATCTCAACGATAGGGTTTTCAACCTTGATTTTGTCGAAAGCCATGTTTACAGATGAAAGAGGTGAAACTGTATTCACATGTATTCAGCAGCATTCATTTATATATTTTAGATGTATTAAAAAGTTGTAATTAACTATTTTATTCGGCAGTAGTATTCAAGTGTTTTATACAACTGTATTCAGTTGTAGTTAGTTATATTCAACTATTTTATTCAGCAGAAGTTAGTTGTATTTATTCAGCTGTATTCAATTGTATTTTATTGTATTCAATAGAAAAAAAGGAGAAGAGAATTGAGAAGTTCGATCAGATGTGTTGCTCTGATTTTTCCTTCTTTTCACGTTTTTGAGTTGCTTTCTTTAAGCAAAATACAAATTAGTGTGTACACGTTTTAGTTCTTTGAGTTAAATTAGGAGACTATCATGTGATTTGATTTCCTTCCGTTTTTAACAAGTTTAAGTTCCTAGAATTTGCGCAAAAAAGTTACTGTATTTCACTGAAATTTCGCTTGAATACAGTTTAATACAGCTAAAAATTCGCTTGAATACAGTTAAATACAGATAACACTTAGCTGGATTTCCCGTTTTTACGCCTATTTTTTTTCTTGTATTAATGAATACAACCGTTTAAATACATGAAATACATTGTATAAAAACATAAAAGGTATCTATAGAACGTAATATAACAAAGGGTATTTATAAATGACTAATTAGGACTAAAAGATGGTGCTTTGTGAAAAATTCTCAATAATAAATCTCGGAAAAGGCCCATGTATACAAAACCAAGACGAGGGCCCACCTTTGAGGAATTTCGAAATCATGGCGTCACTCCATTCCCGCAAAAATGGCGGTTCTAATTTGAGAGATTCAATGTCGAAGAAACAAAATAATGGAGTTGAAGAAACCCTAGACCGTTTTATTCAGTTGCCGGACGCACTTTTGGTACAAATCCTCTCTCTTTTGCCTACCAAAGATGCCGTCGCATCCTGTGTTCTCTCAAAACGGTGGCGTTTCCTTTGGTATTCAATTTATAACTTCCATTTCATTAACAGTAATTACAAGACAGAAAAATTCATATACTTTGTTGACCACGTTTTAACTCATTGTACTAGTTCCAAAATAAAAAAATTCAAACTCGATTTTGATTACATGTCTAGATGGAACTTTGAGTTGGAAACCAGCCGATGGATTAATTTTGCTGTTGAAAGAAAAGTGGAGGATATTATATCATGTTCAGATGATGAAGAACTAACTTATATTATTCGTCACTAATTACATTGAATTTGAGCCACTGGGTGTTTGATAAAGGACTGGCCATAGTTTGGAACTCTCTAAAGAGGCTAAATCTGTATCTAATAAGTTTAGATGACGACGATATTGTGAACTTACTATCAGGTTGTCCTGCTTTGGAAACTCTGGAGTTGTCATTCTTCGGGGGTTTTAGTCGTCTTGAAATTAAGTCCTCGAATTTGAAGAGACTAACATTGGCAGGCCATTGGCAGCCTGATGCCGAAAATGATGGTTCTTTGGAAATTATTGCCCCCTATCTTCAACATTTGGAGATTTCAGGAAATTTTTATAATCTCATGTGTAGGCTTGTCGATGTGTCTTCCTTAGTTAATGCTAAGCTTACTTTCAACAATAAATGTATCAAAGGAATCGGGGCTTTAGGTACAGGTGGTTTTGATGATGAGGAAGAAAATTGTGATTATTCTCATCAAGTTTTGAGGACACTCGTGCAAGATTACCTTCATAAGTTGAGTTATGCAACCGAGCTATCAATTGGAAATTGCTTCAGAGAGGTTTGTTTTTAATTCAAAAGTCCTTATTTCTCTATTGATGTTTACTAGTCGTTATAGAATAAAAACATTATACATTGAGAACCTTTGCACAAATTTTACAAACAACAATTCATTCTTAGATTTTCTAGATGGAATTTTTTTTCTAAGCGCTGAACAGATAATTTTTTTTTAACTACCTGAGATATGGATTGTAATAGCAAGAAGGGGTAAATCAACCAAGTATATTCAACTTTTTAAAGTCTTTATAATTCCTATAAGAAAGGAGATATGTTTGAAAATGCAAGCTCCGCTTGGGGAGTGGGCTTTAGTTGTTTATAAGCGCAACATGATTAATTACAGAAAGGTGCAGCTTTCTGTGCCTTTTTGCAATCCGTTTGTCACTTTTCAAAATTGGATCTCTCTTTTATGATACCGGAAAAAGATACATCTTGCAACAAAGATCTTTTTACATTGATGTTGCTTAAAGTGTTTTAGATTTGTCACGTCACTATCTCTCTGCTGTGGAGTACTTTCTTTTTGTTGTTAATGCTTTCTCCATTCTTTATTGGTTTCATTTGTTTCACTGCACCAGGTCCTGTGCGCCTTGAAGTTTGAAGGGGTGCCATGGGTGCTGATTCCAGACCTGAAATGCAAATATCTTACACTAGAGTTTCTTATAGGAGAATTTAATTTGCATGGAGTAGCTGGACTTTTGCGAGTTTCACCTCATGCGGACACACTCAACATAGACATCGCCATTATGCCGGTAACTTCCTGGAACATTTTCTTTTCTTCTTACGTCTATTCATTTGATGAAATTTGAACAACCTCCCCTCCCAGGAAGTTGTTTCTGAAGGAGAATGCAAATATATCTGTAATTATCCGTAAGAAGCTTGCTTTTGTCACTATAAAGCTTCACATTAATATGGATGGTGTTGTTGCTTTCTTTGAGGCAAATGAGCTTCGAAACAAAAAGTACTGTTGTGCTATCACTCTTTGGTTAGGTTACGTGCTCGATGAATCTTATGATTGGAACAGCCCTCTTAATCATTTTCCATGTACCATTAGGATTCGTTGGTTCTGAAATTTTTATGACAAGACACTTCTACTGTGAAATCAATTTTTGTACCTTTCTGCAGTTTCATTAGGCTTAACTGCATTTGATCCTGAATATATTTTCTGTCTCCAGTATGATAGTTCCTGCCGCCCCTTTGAGTCAAGATATTCGGCCAAAGGAGATAATAATGATATGGAGAGTCGGATTTCAAGCTTTCAGTTTCCCAACCTCAAGAATGTTAAGATTGGCATCTCATTCGGGGTGTGCTTGAAGTATAGTTTCCAATGGCAATTAAGAAAGCTTTTCAAACTTTCAGAATTCCTGTTGAAGAGTTCAACGATTTTGGAGAAGTTCACTATCACATCAGAGAAAAGAAAGTGCAAGAGATGTTCAATGAACTGTGAGTCCCCACTTTTATCTCAATTGGCTGAGAAATTGTTAGGTTGTGCAAGATCCTACGCCGTTCCTGTAATTATCTTCCAGGAGTAAGCTTTCCATGACTAGACTGCAAGTAATTTTCTGTCTCAGGATACGAGAAATTTCGCCTTAATTGAGTTTTATGATAAACTGCTTATGCAATCATGGACCTTTAGCCTCTCTACGTGACAAGTTTCTACTCTGTTGAACTTACCCTTGTAGCATACTGAAAGTTATGGTAGCTTGGTATCTCTTGAAGCTTTTGTTTGTTGCAGTGTAGATGTTGTATATATGCATTGAGATTTCCTCGCAACACTTGTTTTCCTTGATCTACTAAGATGAGCACATCTACAAGCCACATTTTTAGTGATAAGTAGCCTTATGAAGTGTTGTCTTTTGCTACCTAGCTTTGTCAGTTGCATCAAGGTCTATGAATGTGAAATGGTTCCCTTTTTGGCTATTTTCTTGGAAATAAAGGGGTCTGCATTATTTGTTGACCTCAAAATAATTAGAAGCAGTTTGCGATTGAGGCTCATAATGCTGTTGAATCTTTTTATTGAAATTAAGGTTATAATAATAATGGTTGATTTAATTCACATGAAATTGCCATTCTTCAGTCAGATTTTAGTTGGCTGCAGTAGAATCGTGCAATTTAAGTAGGCGTTTGGACATAAAAACTGTAATTTTTGAAAAACAAAAAGTAGTATTTGAAATTAAGTTGAAAAATGGTAGTATTTGGAATTTGAAATTATGTTTGAACACACATTTCACTTGGAAATTTGTTGCAGTTTTGTGAGTGGGGAAAAAAAATTCTGCAAAATTTTGAAAAAGTGGTCAAAACTACTTTTTGGTTTTGGAAAAACTCATTTTCCATTTTTTTTCAAAAACTTGCAAAATTTTATGGATAAATAATTTTTTTTTAATTATTTAAAAAAAGGGAAAAAAAATTTATGGACAAATGGGGTTAGCAGCTCTAACTGTGGGTTGCATTCTCTATTTTTATATTTACTAGTACTAGTATTAGGAAGATTTCATGAAAATAAAGGAAATGGTGATGCATCATATTGCATTCACTTCTAAGAATAAATAACATAAAAAGAACCTTCAATATCTACTTTGATAATCATACATTTCTATAGATTCTTAATCCTATTAAGAAGATACTCGAGTAACTACAATTTAATTACCAAAGGTACATGGGAGCCTTCTCTTGGAGGTTCATCTGTCTGAACTTTGGATTGGCTTCAGAATGACATAAATAAATAAACTATTGATAAAAGTTAAATAAATAAATTGAACTATACACAATCTGATTTAGACTTTAGAGCCTCGTACTCCAATTCCAAATATTATGGCTCTCCTGAGTCTGAATCATTTGGACTGCAATTGATCACAGTATCATCTGGCCTTATCATGAGACTCTGAATAAAGGCCAGCATCTGCAGTATCATCGATCGTATTACAGACAAGATCTTACTAGAACTAAAGAGAAAGTGCAACAGAAGATATGTAAATAAGGCTAAAGTGCTTACTGATGCAAAGGCAGCACAGGCTATACCGAATCCTGGGAAATGGAAGGGTGCATTTTGCGACATAAATAAAGCTAGAAGAAACACCATGTTAGTTAGATTAAGTTGACTTAGGTCTGGAAAAATGATAGCAGAGAATTGGCAGAATAAAAGGGGTTATGTTAGTTTAGCTACCTGTTAAAGGGCTAAAAATTAGAGGAGAAACTACACTTGCAAATGAACATATGCCTGTGATGCATCCTTGAACCTTTCCCTGAAAGGAGAAAATAAAACTAAAATCAGTTTGTGGGCAAGGTAATAGACAATGATTCTTTTGTAATAGTAATATCATATTGTGAGCAAGTTGTAGCAATTCTTGAAAATGTACCTGCTCATTTGGTCCAATTTGCTTAGATGCAATGCTCTTTAACTGCAGTTAAGACGAAGGGTTTATCAAAATTCTAATGAAGGGGAGCCTTGGCGTAACTGGTAAAGTTGCTGCCATGTGACCAGGAACTCATGGGTTCGAGCCGTGGAAACACCCTCTTGTAGAAATGCAAAGTAAGACTGCGTACGATATACCCTTGTGGTCCGGCCCTTCCCCGGACCCCGCGCATAGCGGGAGCTTAGTGCATCGGGTGCCCTTTTTTTTAATGTTTAAACTAATGAACAACAGAAGGATTATTGAAATTAACTTACACATGGCATTGCGAAAATAGAAAACACAGAGATCAAAGCACTTGCATAAGGGACCTGCACACATTAGCAAAATCCTTATTCATCTGGAAAATTGGATGAGGCATTAAAACAACATAACATAAAGAGAAAAAAACAGTAAAAACATATGAAATGGACTGGTAAAGAAGTGAGGTTACTACCCAAGAGGACCAAGCAATACTGTAAAGTAACATCTGCATTTTAAATTGGAGACAATATCAGTATAGAGAGATTACTGAATACTTTCAACAATGAAAAATAGATGTAATTAAGATAGATAGATAAAATTAGCTTTGTACATGAAGACAACTGAATAAGAGTCCAACAGAAAGCAACTTTTCTTCTCCAAGAGCAGGAGCTAATATGGGCATGAGAAGTAGCTGCAATAATTCAAAAGAAACCAGAAATATAAAGAATGAATTTAACAGCCAAAAAAAAAAAAAAAAGGAACAATGAACATACAAAATAAAAAATGAGCCAAAATCAAGTTTACCTGTGATATGGATCCTGCTATACCAGAAATTATCAACAAATCAGCAAATTGATCTTTGTTAAAATGAAATTGCGCCTTCAAAAAATACTGCATTGATTTTGATGAAAACCAATTAACTTGTAATTGAAGTCCTCCAATAAATAGAAATATAAACTAATTTCTTGTATATAACATTGAAAATCAAACTTACAAGTAAAGAAGCCTCAACTCCAACTTGTGCAACATTGACAAAGAAAGAAACAACAGCTGCATGTAAAAATGTTGAGCTGCAAAGTATTCAAATAACTATATATAAGTATTTATAGGATGCAATCATAGGATCTAAAGTCGATACGTTCAGAATGAGTATAATCTTATTATATGTGCGTCCGACTCTAACCTGGTCTTTAATAAGCAGAGCATATCGCTGAAAGAAGGCAATGTCTTGAAAAATTGGAAGCCTTTCTTGGGAGAATTTTCCAAAAGACAAATGGTCTCTGTTTCCTTTGAACAAATGTTACCTTTTGTTACTGACTCCGGGAGGAACATCTTCATGTATACTAAAGCTATCACTGCCATTGCTGCAGCAACCTACACATATTAACTTTCAATAATAAGCAGCGGCGGATTCAAGATTTGAAATTTATGGGTTCAGATTCGCGATTCTATCACATCCCATCTAATTTAATAGGTTTAAAATTTATTGTTTGTACGTATTTAATTGTAGTAACTTTTTAGGCAGAAAGCTTGCCCCTTCCCTTTTATCTTTCCGGAGCCGAGGGTCTACCAAAAACATCCTCTTTACCTTTTTAAAGGTAGGGGCAAGGGGTCTGCATACGCATTATCCTCCCCTTACTCCACTTATGAGAACACACTGGGTTTATTGTTGTTGTTTAGGCAGAAAACAAGATATGAGCAAAAGTTATGAGTTCAGACTTCAGATGAACCCATAGCCTCTACATTGGATACGCCATGACAATAAGCATGAAATGGTAAATTAAAAAATAAGCTACGTACTCCCTCCATTCCACTCTACACAGTGAGCTTCGAGTACAAGGGTCAAATTACTTAATATTTTGTTTCCACGGAGATTTACTTATAGTTACTTTATCTCTTTTCTTTTTTTTAACCCCTCCCAAATTAGGAGGATCTACAGTGTTTCCACACTTCCCCTCCATGGTGACTCGAACCCAAGACCTAACGGTCGTAGGTGGAGGTGTTTTTACCAACTGAGCAAGCCTCACTTGTCTTATAGTTACTTTATAACTGACTTAATCGCGTTCTTTTTTTTTTACTACCAATGTATAGAACTTGAACATTAACTTAAATCATAATTGAAGATATGTCTCATACTTGGAAAGTGGAAGCAGTGGAGAGGAAGCGAGCAGAGAGGTTTCCACAAACAAAAGCAGAAGAGGCAATCCCTGAGAGGACTCCGAAAACGGAGGCTCGTCGACTTTCTGGAACATTATCAGCCTGAAATATAGAAACCATTCATATTTTTGTAAGCATAGGCGGATCCTGAGTTTGAAGTTTACGGGTTTCTACAACAATCTTGTATATGTATTTAAGGTATGAGAATTACCACATAGGCAAGAGCAAGACACTGAACACTTCCTTCGCAAATCATGGCAATGAGAGTTCTTAGGACGTAGTAAGCGTAGAAGAAGTACTTTGTCCTGCTGTAGGCTAATATCACTGTTTCCATTTCAATAAAACAATTGTCAGATTTTCAAGACAGTAGTGTAATATTTTCATTTCGATTTTATTAACTAAAAAAATTCGTATCGCAGCATATCATACAAACCTATATCAGCAAGTTGTTATTTTTTTGTTACTTTGATTTAATTAAATGTTTAAGAATTAGTAAATTTGTTCCGTCCAAAATGAAGTTTAAGTGGATTGAATTCATAATTCATTAGATGTTTCTTTAAGAATATCAACTATGTATTCAAAGTAAATTGCTTTCATTCGGTTATTCAATCATCTCATAAGCTGAGTCATTCATTGGTAAATGATACTACTAACTAATAACTATGAGTCACACTCAATAAAAGCTAACCGTACAACAACAACAACCCAGTATAATCCCACTTAGTGGGGTCTGGGGAGGGTAGTATGTACGCAGACCTTACCCCTACCCTAGGGTAGAGAGACTGTTTCCAAATAGACCCCCGGCATCCTTCCCTCCAAGAACTTCCCGCCTTGCTCTTGGGGAGACTCGAACTCACAACCCTCTCGGTTGGAAGTGGGGGTTACTTACCATCAGAGCAACGCTAATTAAAATTCTTTTTATGTACATAAATATCCTCTTTATATTAGGTGGTATATAGTCTCAAAGTAAAATTTGAAACAAAATGCATTGTTGATCATCGTGGACTTGTTATCCATTTTGTACTGTATTTCCTATTTTAAAAGATCGAAAATACTATAAAATGATATGTTTTATAGCGGCATCTATCTTTCTATAGAAAAAGAAAAACCACAAATAAACAAAGAAAGAAAATCTTGTTTGATCAATTGCCACCATATGGAGAAGTGTTGATAAAGGGAAAAAGGAAAAGAAAAGAAACTAAAGAAAGAAAAGGACGTAGAGTGGAGGAAAAGAGAAAGCAATATCAGTTTCCACTTTCAGTCCTCTTCTTTTAGGTGATGAAAACTAAGTTTAAATAGGTTGTAGGTTTCAGAAAAAGAGATTGAAAGCAACAAATTTAATTAATAGAGTACTATATATATAGTGGGCTATGAGAAAACAAATATTTTATGCGTACGTGCTTTATACTAATACCTTTTAATTTTCCTATTTTTTATATGGATAATAGGAAAAAAAATCTTGAAAAAGAAAAGGTATAGCAAAGAAAGAGAACAAATTAAGTTGTCTAACTTGGCATTTGGATAATCTTTTAGGAATTTGTCTTTTCATTGTTTCTCAATGTTACATTTTCTTTGAGTTCAACTTCCATGCTATTACATATTAATATTCACTGATAATATAATTTTGTTTTACATTATCAGAGTATGTAACTTAAATTCAATTATGTAAAAATTGCACGGGGCGTCCTATTTAGTCACCCCCATTTAATCTATACCCATTTTTTTAAATTTTTTTAACTTGTACCCACTTTTTAAATAACTTCAGGCCCCTTTCTCCTCCTCTTCTCCTCCTTCGTTTTCTTCTTCTTTCTTCTGATGCTGTTGGTGCAGATTATTTCTTCTTCGTTTTGTCTCAATTAGTATTCTTTTACGTAAGCATAATTATGGATTTAACTTAACTGTTTGTTCAGATTTTTCATGAAGTGGAACGAGTCATCTATTGAGCTCAAAAACGGCAACCTGTGATGAAGTAGAATGGAGTAACATATTTGAAGGGAAGATATACGTACACAAACACAACTATGATAAGTAGCCCAAGTAATTTGTAGCAACTTTTCGCCTAAACAAAGAACCACCATAATTAAGGATAAATGACAGATTAACTACTCTCGTCTTGGCTACAAAAAGTACAAAGAGTTATCCATATGAAATCACCAGTGATTATAGTTGTCTTTGCTAAGTATAGAAAAAGCAGTCAAATGATTAAAAAAATTCGACTCCAGAAGAGGAGAGCCAAGTAAAATATTAGTACAAATAAAAACTTCAGCTCTAGAGCTGAAGTTTTTGTTTTATAACTGTCAAACTTCAGTTCTAGAGCTGAAGCTTACAAACAAAAAGCCAGTTACAAATAAAAACTTCAGCTCTAGAGCTGAAGTTTGACAGTTACAAAACAAAAACTTCAGCTCTAGAGCTGAAACTTACAAACAAAAAGCCAGTTACAAACAAAAATTTCAGCTCTAGCGTCGAAGTTTGACAGTTACAAAACAAAAACTTCAGCTCTAGAGCTGAAGCTTACAAACAAAAACTTCAGCTCTAGAGTTGAAGTTTGCCAGTTACAAACAAAAACTTCAGCTCTAGAGCTAAACTTCAGGCCCGACTACTAGAATGCTGAAGTTTTGCGATTGTCTTTGCTACTTCAGCCCTGTATACTGAAGTTATGCGAAAAAGCGGGTATGCTTGCAATTTTTTTTGCAAAGCGGGCACAAATTAAAACGTGACACAAAAAGCGGGTATAGATGCAAATGCCCTTCCAATTATCCATCATTTTGTGCACCGCTGAAAATGGGCCTAAAAATCCACTTAACCGAATGGATTAAGACGACATCTCTTTTTTTTTCCTGGAAAATTCCCATTGAAACCTCGCATCTCTACCTTTTGGGTGCGCACTGGATAACCTGCTCACTATATAATAGCTCGCAAACCATACGGAAAATATAAATCGCACTAGGCACGCCTACTGCGACGAGTTTTGACTGAGCAGGCTACTGATGAGAGGAACCGATCCCAGGTATCCTATGTGGGAAACCACTTACAGGGGCGACCATTCCATAAAGCAACTGATTTAGGCCCCATATTTGTGGGGGCCCATTTGAAAGGAAGGAATAGTCTGTATTTTTCGTTGGGAATTTCCGGGAAAAAATCGTCGCATATTCCTCCGATTCCTTATAAAAGATATTCAGTCCGTTAGAATAGAAGTTGTTACGCCTAATAGGCTATGTATAAGTTTAAAAAAAGGTTATGTGAAGTAAAAAAAAATTAGATTTCTTTGTTTAACAAGTATTGAGAAGAAAGATTTGCAACTGATATGATTTGTGCCAAGAAAATTGCACTTGAAATGAATATTGAACCCGAATTTCGTAAGAAACGTGTGATATATAGGAAGTAACAATTTGACGAGAATGTTGATAATAAAATCTCAAAATCTTTCGAAGAGTCCTGTGAAGTGATTACTTTATATACATTAGACAAAGCTATTTTTTCACTTCAAAATAGATTTAAACAATTCGAAATATATGAAAATATTTTTGGTTATCTATTTAGCAGTAAAAATTAAGATTACTACATGATGAAAATTTGAAAAAATATTGCATTAATCTTGAATGTTCCTTAGAGCATAATAGTCAATTCGATATTGATGGTTTAGATTTATTTTCGGAATTAAAAATATTAGGGAAAATAGTGCAATTAGAAGATAGCAGTTTAATTGATACACTCGGTCAAATATAAAGATTTGATTCTTTTTTCAATGCCTATATTGCTTATGGAATAATGTTAATAACTCTTGTTACCGTCGTTTCAGCGGAAAGAAGTTTTCAAAATTAAAATTGATAAAATTTTATCTAAGATCATCAATGTCTCAAGAAATATAAAATAGATTAGCTATATACAATTAAGAAAAACTTATTACGTAGGAGATATTGATTATAAAAAAAATTATTCATAATTTCGTATCTAAGAAACACTAGAAAAGTAGATTTCAAATAAATAAATATTTTTTTTAAAAATAAAAGTTAAAACCCCTTATAAAATTTGACTTTAGACTACAAAACTTGTTGGGTCACCCTTGACCACTCACCAACCCTTGAGGCCTAAAAGTTCTCTTAAATACTACTCCCCCCGTTTCAATTTATGTGAATCTATTTCCTTTTTGGTCCGTGCCAAAAAGAATGACCCCTTTTCTTATTTGGAAACAATTTACTTTTATACAATGATTTATAGCCACACAAAATATATGTGCCTCATTTTACACCACAAGTTCAAAAGTCTTCTCTCTTTTCTTAAACTACGTGCCCAGTCAAATGAGTTCATATAAATTGAAACGGAGGGAGTAATTACACAAATGTCAATCACAATCAAATCAGACGTGGAATTGCTTTAATATCCCATTAAGTTAAGTGGAAAAGGAAAAAAAGAAAAAAGAAAAGAAGAAATGATGAAAATGGAGAAAGAAATTACCTAGAGGGAAAATGGAAAGGGTCATGGGAACAGTTAGCATCACTTTTCTACCATAAGTGTCTGACAAATTCCCCAATATTGGCATCATCACTAGTGATCCCATACCTACTATCTGCAAAATAGTCATGCGCAAAAATACCCATTAAAACTTATAATTTCAGAAGAAAAAAAGAAAGGAACAAAATGAAAAATTGGCGGAATTAAAGGACAGTTTGATGCATAAAGTATTTTGCATTTATATAAGGTCCGAGGAAGGGCTGCACCACAAAGGGTGTGATGTAGACAACCTACCATAATGCAAGCATTAATGTCTGTTTCCACGGCTTCAACTCGTGACCTATAGGTCATACGGAGACAACTTTACCGTTGCTCCAAGGCTTTTGTTGAAAAAATTGACGGAATTAAACTTCTAAATTTAGATAGCGCAAAAAGAAGCTACAACCTTTAAGTCACTACTCTATATACAAGGCGGATGCACAATTTGAACTTTATAGTTTCCTTCATCAATCTCAAGTTATAACTGGGTTCACAGTAAAATATTTAAAGATTTTTAATGAATTTTTTGATGCATATACATGGTCGGGGTAAAAGCTACTGGGTTCCCTGGAACTCACATCAATATAATGCTTTTAGATCCGCTTCTATTTATATATGGTTGAGATTCCTCTGCTCTTAATTAGAGATATCAAATTCGAGTATTACAAATATATAATTTCCTGGTATTGAACGTTTTGGCACCTATAATGGCCCTATCAACGTAACTCTAGATTAGTCGAGTTAGTAGGCTTCAAATAAAAACTACAAGTTAAACAAAAAAAAGTAAAATACAAACAAAAAAGTATTTATTTTATTTTAAAGGGTAGCTTAAGAGGGAAGTAGGACAAACAATAACATGAGCTAACATGAGACTTTTGTTCACTGACAAATGACGAACTCTTGAAATAATCAGATCAAAAAAGTTAAAAAAGTAATAATTCATTTGCCAGTGAAGGAAGTTTCTTAAAGAACCAATGTAGAAGACTTAGACGAGGAAACTTCCTATATAAAGTGGTCCAAAAATGTAATATGCAATCGATTATTATCGTACCATAGGCGTGGAGACTAAATTCATACATAGATATATACTACTTCCTCCGGCTCATAATAAGTGACCAGTTTACTTTTTTATTTTGGTTCAAAATAAGTGTTCAGTTAGGTAATCAAGAAAAAATTCAATTTGTTTTTGTTCTTTTACCCTTATGTGCATATCTCTAAAAAATTTTCTGACTACTAAATATAACTATGTGACCAATATTTAATAAGGGTAGTTTAATCATACTAGGTATTTTTGTATAAGATTTAGTATTTTCTTAATGGGCGTGCTAAAAGGAAACTGGTTACTTATCGTGAACCGTGAACCGGAGGGAATAGTGCTGTACTTGCTAAGATTCTTTATCTAGCTAATGAATTAAAAGCATCCACCTTTTTCTTTTTCTTTCTTTTTTTGTTTTTTTTATCTCTTTAATTTTTTTCATGTTTTATTCGAGTTGTTAATTTTAGTTTCTTATTGAACATTTATTTTCATGCCATTTTCACTAATTCTGGACGGGCTAATGGAATTAACAAGAAAATATAATGTAGTAATTTAACTTGTGAATGTATTAGAATTTATATCACTTATAATTTCTTTTATCAAACTAGAGCACATATGCTATTGTAGTGAGAAAACTGAAAACACTATATATATGATAAAAAAATCTTATTGTGGTTATTATTGTAATGGTAGATTTTATTTAGAGTTTAACTTGTATGTCCTGACAATAATTTAAACGAATTTTTATACTATTAGGTCAGCTAAAAGATATCTTTAAGTAAAATTTCATAATAAACAAGAGTAGTAACCAGGAAAATAAGACAGACATAATATGTTAGATATAGTAATAACAAAAATATATTACGTCAAACTTAATCACGGGTCAATTAATTAATTTAGACAATTCACAAATGACAAGATTACGTTGATATTATCCGTAAAAGAGACTCTAAAGCAAGGAGAGTTGATTGTGAGATAAGCAATGAATAAATGTCATTTTGATGTGATAATAGAGGAGGGGGAAAAAGGAAGCAATAAGCCATTACTATGTGAAGAAGAAAGTACAAAGAGTAGATAACTACAGTCACATGGATGATAAAAGAAAAATTTTCCACTTTTTTCTTGAAATGGCTATACGTATTGTGTATATTTACAACTCAAAAAATTAAAGTAATGTTAATAAAAAGGAAAAGGAGATAAAACAATTTTTTTCCTTTAGACATTGGATATTCAAACCACTGGTTCAACTAATCTTGATTCGCGTAGAATAAGTCTATTAAAAGGAGAAAACACTTCCTAGTAAAAGATTATTTATTTAGTTACTCAGATATCAAAGTTCTGATTAAGAATAGAGGAATTCCAACCATTCTCAAATAGTACATAATAAAAGTTTTAACTACTTTTGCAAATTTTAACTATTTAGTGACTAGAGATATCAAACTTCTGATTAAGACAGCCAATCCTCTTGATAGTATGGTAATATCATCTAAATGTGCAAATGTCGTAGCAGGAGCATGGTCGGTTAAATCGTCTACGGTACATAAACTGCTTGAATATAGGTTATGGACCATTCTTTGGTAGAAGTAATTATATTCTTTCTTTCGTTTTTTCCCCTTTAGACATCGAATATTGGCACTATTTCTACTAATCTTGATTCGTAAAATAAGTCTACTAAGAGGAGAAAACGCTTTATAGTAAAAGATTCCTTATTTAGTGACTCAGATATCAAACTTCTAATTAAGAATAGAGGAATTCCAATCATTC
Organism: Nicotiana tabacum; assembly: GCF_000715075.1. Classification (NCBI taxonomy): domain Eukaryota; kingdom Viridiplantae; phylum Streptophyta; class Magnoliopsida; order Solanales; family Solanaceae; genus Nicotiana; species Nicotiana tabacum. Next base: position 3,360,962 of record NC_134091.1, read on the forward strand.
TCAAATCATACGTAATACGTAAGAATGGAGGAATTCCCCATGTAAGTAATGTTGTGATCACGGAACCCCTTATGTGATCGCGACATAACTATATCTGAAAGTTCCAAAATGCATCTGAATCCCTTCAGAAGCAGCTTTAACCATCCCGGCAAGTCACATACAATTATATCGACACAGTTAACCAAAACGAGGGATCGACATGTTACAGTTGTAAAAAAAAAAAAAAAGTAAAAGTAAACGGAGGAGGAAATGTTACCGCTTGTTGAATTCCGGTGAGGTAAATAGCAAGGGAGCATTCATCTTTGCCTGGACAAATGGCTGATAAAGTGATATCAGTCATAGGTGGAATCACCATAAATGTTGAGAAGCAACTCAGAAATACTGTCATAAATAGATGGCTAAGCCCAAAAAATTTCTCCATTGTTTCTTCTGTCTATCACTTCTTTGTTTTCTAGTTTTGTTGCTCTTTTGCAGCTTCAAAAACACTGAATTTAAACAAAACAGAAAAGAGAAAAAGTTGTAAAATAATACCAAGTCATGAAATGACATAAGAAAAGAGGAAAAAACAACTAACCCCAAATCTTGAAAGGACATAAGAAGGATCTTAAAAGCAGAGAAAGAAGTTGATATAGTACTTCATTGTAGAATATTTGTTTCTCTCTGTCTCCTATGAATTTATGACTTTAATCTTTTGAATGATCTTTTTCTTTTTTGCATGCTAAATTATGTTAAGGAAACTAGTGCTTTCCGTAAATATTTATACAGTTTGAGGAAAAGAAAATGAAGGAAGTTATCAACTAAATGATAAGCAAGTAAAAACAGAGAAAAGGAAAAGTGGTTGTAATTTGGGGTGGGGTGGGGTGGGGGGTATATAATGACACACTAAATATACAAGAGGAGTCATTTAGGTCAAAAGAGTAATGAAAGTGCGACGTTGAAATGATGCGTAGCTTGCAAGTTCATGCAAAACCATGAAATATTAAAGTTAAAGCTCACTGCATATAATTGTACTCGTGTTTGAATCAGTTTGTGTATATTTCGATTATTATTTTTTGGTACACATTATTTTCAGTGAGGATTTATATTTCCGATTTTAATTTGTTTGAGATTAAAACGTAATAATTGTTATTATTATATGTTATTTATGTTCTATACTTTGTAATATTAAAACGTGATATAATAAGAAGGCTTCAAGAGTAATTACTTGTTAGTTGTTACTTGGGACTTTTGAAGATGATCCTGCAAAAATGGTGTTGTAAAGCCATATTTCAGCTATGCTTCAACAAAGACTTAAAATTAAAATGATTCAACATATTTATTTTGATACTAATAATAATAACAACAACAATAATAAAGAAAATTCCGATTCTAAAAGACTGGAGTGATCTATTCTGAATAGTTACAATTTCAATAAAAAATTACTAATTATTAATGTTTCCTATATAAGTACATTGTTTCTCTTCAAATTATACATTTAATGACTCACTTTCCTTATTGGTCCGTTTAAAGAAGAATGACACATTTCTACAATTAAAATAATTCAACTTTAAACTCTTCATTTTACCTATTTTACCCTAAATGAGAAGTTTTTATAACGACATAAATGTCGTGGCCCCACAAAACTTTTACCCATTAAGCTTTTAAGAACACAAGTTTCAAAAGTCTTTTTTTCCCCTTAAACTCCGTATCTAATAAAACTCAAAAGGGCAGCCCGGTGCACTAAGCTCCTGCTATGCGCGGGTTCCGAGGAAGGGCTAGACTACATAGGTCTATTGTACACAATCTTACTCTATATTTCTGTAAGAAACAATTTTAAACTAGTCCATCTAAATTGAAACGGAGGGTAATAGGCTTGTTGTATTCCGAAAGATCATCGTCTACTATCTTCAATAATTATAAGCAATCAATCTTTTGAGATATACTCCCTCCGTTCCAATTTTTGTGAACCTATTTCCTTTTTGGTCCATTTCAAAAAGAATGATCCCTTTCTAAATTTGGAAACAATTTAGCTTAAACTTATCATTCTACCCTTAATGAGAAACTTTTATAACCACACAAATACTCTGGGCCCCTTTTTGACTTGTTTAGGACCACAAATTCCAAAAGTCTTTATTTTTTCTTAAAATCCGTGCCCAATCAAACATGTTCACATAAATTGGAACGGAGGGAATAATAAAAATATCATGCCTCAAACCTTCTTCTATTTATGAGTTTTTCTTTCTTTTCATATAAAATTTCTAATACCTTCCATTTTTTTTTTAAATATCAGTAATAACTCTGCTATCTAAAATTTAGAAAAATGGGGGGGTGGGGGGTGGGGGGTGGGGGGGTGGGGGACACTCGTTAAAGCAATCATAAGGTCCTATTATCATGTGGCTTACGCTTTGAGGCGTACAAGGTAGAGGATGAGCAACTCACACTTTGGTCGGGTCCCCTCTTTTGGTCATTTTCTTTTGTCTTTTTTCTTTTTAACTTTGGTCCTATTAATTTCTTTACGTACACTAGAAGGTAATTAATTAGGTCTTTAATAGCAAGTAACTTTCGGTTAAGAGATTTTTAGTTAAACTTGTTCTTTTCTTAAACTAATCTTTTGGATTAATATGGTGAACTTACTAGTTCATTAATAGTTAGAGTAGGGAAATTAAAGAATACATATGTAGCTCGAAAATGTTACGTTCCAACCACTTAAACAGTCTACTTTTAATTAATTTGCCAATAATATGAGTTAGAAATCAAGATTGGAGGTTGAACAAATTAGATTGATGAAACCGCTTTTAAGATTCTTGAACTTTTGCCAAGAGTAGAAGTAAACATGATTTTATTTTCTGTTTTTGGCTATTAATTTTCCATTGTTAGGATGTAGTAGATAAAGAAGAGATTCAGTATTCTGTATTATTATCATATACTAATATCTTGTGGAACTTGTGTCCTATAATTTTGTTCTTGCCCCCTCTTTGTATGACTTTCCTTTGCACCTATAAGCCCAACATATAGGGCCCGTGCTCAGCACGGGCAATTATAATTGGGTCGGACAAGAACAAACTAACACAAATATTGGTATTATGGGAAATTTGCATTGAGGGTCTTAATGTTTGTATGTCAAACTACTACATTGCCAGTGACCTTGTTCATTAAGAAAATGAGCAAATTACAACAAAATGATTTAAAAATAGGAAAATGTATAGTGGTTAAAATTTGGTTCAAGAGGGTATATTGTTTGACCAAAAAGTGTTAAATATTTTTGTTAAACTAATCGAATAGGAAGATTTGAGGCAAATCCTTACCAAAGATAATTTATCCTAGATCTGAAATAGAAGATAAAAATACACAAACATACCTGAACACAAAATTAGATTACAATAATGGTTGAATCCCATAATGTAAGAAAAAGGTGATGTTTTCAATAACATTAAATGATAGCAATGAATATATAGATAAAAAGGGTCACCGTTCTTGAACAAGGCTGACCTCCACACATTTGATATAATTCAATTACCGATGAATACTGAGGATCAAAGCTTCTTTTCTCCTTTCTTCTTGGCGAGGGGCTTGAGATGAAGATCCCTCTTCATCTTTAAATATGTGTCTATATCTCTATGTAAATTTTTGTCTATCCCCCCACCTCAGTTACTCTCTCCTATAATATTTATACTAAAATACTTTCTTTACCCAACTGTCCTTAACCGGAGTACCTAAGTTCTTGGAATCTGTTGAATATTTCTTTAAAGATATCTAAGGGTTGAACTAGCCGTTCAGGCTGAATGTAGTGCTCGACCTCGACCGTAGCTGAATCACTCGTTAGTGTATTGCTTCCTATACGTGATCTCGACTTGGTTGGCTCTCGATCGCCCTCCCTTAAGTAAGATTCTTCTGTTCAGATTTCGACCTACACAGTTAGTCCCTCCGCCCGTCGAGGTTGCCTTTGGGCGAGTTCGGCGGGTGGACTACGCCAGTTGCATTTATTTTGAGAAATCTAAGAACCTTGGCCGAAGAGTGATTCTGCTTTGTTTGCGAGGTGGCGAGGTGACGCTTCAAAAGACGCACCTGAACATTACGTTAGTTTGAACTCACACTTTATTCATGCGTCATTATGGCGCACGTTCCCCACACGTTACATCGTTTCCCTCGCTTCTTCCCTTTCAAAGTTAATGAGGCGACATTTGGGATTTCTTGATTGGGGTGCCTATGTTCTTATAAATAGGGATAGACACTCCTCATTTGAATTGTTGTATTTTTAGAGCCTTTAAAGCCCGAGTTCTTTTCTTCTTCCAGTTTTCAGTTTTTGTATTTTCTTCCCCTCCTTAGTATCCTTTGCTACTGTCATCTCTTTCATCTTTGTACTTCTTCTACACACAATTAGAAAAATGGTCAATGCTTTCTCTGACCCTGTGACATTGGCTGCGGATGCACCTCCCCATGAGGAAGGGGTGGCCGTGGTGGAAGATGAAAACTTTCCCACCGTGGACAAGATAATCCCACGCTCCGAGAAGGCTAGGTCAGACTTCAAAAACCTGCCTGAGGATGAACCTGAACCTGAACCTGAACCTGTTATTTCCATGGTGGATGCGGCAGTGATCACTGCGTTTAGAACTAAGTTGCGAATCACGGCCCATGTTGAAATCGTTCCCGCTGGTAGTGATGTAATTCAAACACACCGCCCGAGGTACTGCGCATTTTAAGCGTACCCGTTTATCGTCGGCTACACACTTCCTCTTCCTTCCTTGGTAGAGGATTTTTGCCGCTTTTACAATGTGTGTCCGACTCAGCTCTCTCCGTACATATACAAGCTTTTCCTCATGCTTGTCAAATATGTAGAGTTGTCCAACCATGGTATTTCTCTACGCCATGTGCTTCACCTCTTCACCCCAAGTTTTCACAAGGGCACGATGATTCATATGCGCCATCAGGGGACCAAGGTTTTGGTAGTGAAGATGGACGATAAAACTAATCGTTGTTTTGGGGAAAATTTCTTCTACGTGAAGACAACACACGTGATATTGAACCTCGGCAGATTCCCCGAGGAGTGGAACTTTGCTCGTAAGTGTTTCCCTTCTAAAATGATCGTCATTTATTTTGGGGTTATTTGATCATTTTTCTTCTTCAGTTGCATCCCAGCGGGATCCTCGTTCACCATTTGTTGACATTCGCGACTGGTTGAGTCAGGTTTTGCCTCATACTATTGGGATTCACGAGTGGTTGCACTTCAATGAGAGGTTCAGGCATAGACTTGCGGCCGGTAAGTCACATTTGGCTTCAATTGTTGGCTTTTATACCATCATTTCTATCCTCTTATCTCTCTTCTTTGTTTGTAGATCGGAGGGCAGCAAGGAGGACGAGGGCGCCTACACCTGCCTTTTATCAGTTGGGCGTCTCAGCCGAGCCCGTACTCATCGTGGATGCAAATGAGCCTGCTCAGGCCGCCACTGTCTTACAGACTTCGACTTTGCGCGGGCTTGGCTGCTCGGATGCCTCTCCCTAGCGGGGGTTTCGGCTCCCGCAGTTCATTTAGTGGACGAGTCGTTGGAGGACAAAGATGATGATGCCCCTTTAAAAAGGCAGAGGATAGTGGCTAAGACCGAGGGGCCTTCGAGGGGTGAACTTATGTTGGCAGTGTCTGAATCGGATATGGGTACTGGTTTAGGCGTTGAAACTGTGCCTCCCCTGATCGTGGAGATGGCTTCTTTGGATGTAGGGTAGAGCTCGGAGGACGCTGCGATCATTCTGAGTGGTCCGTCGACTTCGTAACAAGCTCGTACCTCCTCTTCAGCCAGTGAGAGGGAAAATGGTGTGGTTGTAGATGATTATGAGTCCGGTTTGGATATTGACCCCGATGACATAAGAATGTTTGAAGAGGGGTTTATTCGGGTGGAAGCGGGAACGAACAATTCCTCCCGTGTGATCGAGATCTCCCCAGACTAAATTTGTTGGAGGAAATTGTAAGCCTGGTGCCCCAATTTGCGGTTCTCTGTTCCGCTACTATAAACAGGGCCTTTCAGGAGTTCAGCAATGCTGGCCTGTCATAGGGCATAGCCGGATTGGCTTTGAGGGTGAGTTCTTTATCGCTTTCTTCGTTTCACGTCTTCTGCTCTTACTGACTTTTCTTTGTCCTCTTTTCTTTCTTCAGACTTTCATTTTGGAGACTAAGAGTCTCCGCCGTGAGGAGAGATGGGCTGCCATCTTCCAGAAGGTGGTTTCAAAGTACTGCCGATAACGTGACAAGTGCCGCGAGATGCATGCATAACTTAGGGAGGGCGGCAATCTTCAGTCCCTTAGGGAGGAGTTGGAGCGAAAGGACGAGTACCTGGTGCGGTCCATTGGCAGATGCAACAAACTTGAGGGGATGCTTAGGGCTGAAGAAGAGGAGCTCGAAGTGGGCAATGGGGTTACAGCTAAGTGCGTTGATCTCCAGGTGAAGGTGATGGTCTTGCGGGCCGGAGCTTGAGCAAAGTGCCACAAGAGTCACTGGTTTAAGTGTTGAATTGGCGGAGAAAGTGACCGAGCTGGAAAGGAAAGCAGCCGAGCTGGACAGGATTGAGGGAGCTCAAGCAGCGGCCTTGGCGAGGGTCGAGGCATTGGAAGATTCTATCCGCGTTCTTGGGTTTGAACGGGCAATTGAATGGGAAACGACCTCTCTGAAGGAGGCACGGTTTGATGAGTGGATTTGGGGGCTTGAAAGAGATGTCTCTAGCCTGGGTGATCAAATTGTCGCTCTCAAGGCTGAGAGGGCGCGAATGTTGGATTTGACTCCTCTTGCGTCCGTTCCTCGCCATTTTTACAAGAAGTGGATCCATGCTGAGGCTCAACGGGATATATATATAAGGGCTTGTTGGCAGCGCGAAATGTTTCGGAAGCCGCTTTTAAAGAAATCCGTGTCAAAGCACGTGAGGCCCGATTTGCCTGCGGCTACGACCCCGTGACACTGGAGGCTGATGGAGATGATGAGACTGAGGACAGGCTTGCCTTTGATGATGAACCTTCTGATGGAGAGGGTGATGGTGTAGGTGAAGTCGCCAAACCAAGCGGAGAGAGAGACGATGGCGTGGATGGGGATGATGCTGAGTAAAACCTTAGTACTTCTTATTTGTCCTTTTGTACTTAGTTTTTTTGTACTTAGTTAGTTGGGTGGGGGCCCCCTTTTAGCCCTTTGTAAGACGCTATCTTTTCTTTTTTCTTTTGAATGAAATAGTCGGTTCGTCTTTGATTGTATGTCTTTGGCTTTTCCTTCTCTTTTCTTTTCGAATTTCTTGGATTTTTTCGCAATAAGTCCCTGACTTTTGGTAGTCGATTCGAGCGGGGTCAAATTTGGCCTGCTAATTTGGGAGAGGTCAAACTTGGCGTGTTACTATGAGCGAGATCGAATTTGGCATGTCAATTCGAGCGAGGTCGAATTTTGACTCGTCCATTCGAGCGGAGTCAAATTTTGACTTGCTAAATCGAGCGATGTCAAATTTCGACTTGTAAATTTGAGCGAGGTCGAATTTTGACTTGCTAATTCGAGCGAGGTAGAATTTTGACTTGCCAATTTGAGCGAAGTCGAATTTTGACTTGCCAACTTGAGAGAAGTCAATTTGACTTGTAAACTCGAGCGAGATCGAATTTTGACTTGTAAACTTGAGCGAGGTCGAATTTTGACTCTTTTAATGAATTTGAATCATGTCGACTATTTTTCCTATGTTGGCGTGACATGTAGATTTGGTAGAGTTACGTAAGAATTCCGTATGCTGTTTTGCTTACTCATTTATTGGAGAAGGTCACATGTTACTGTACGGTCCACACATATATTCGAGGAGTCCTAATCTATCTGGTTCCTTCATAGCTCCAAATGGAGAGGTAGTTGATAAACTGGGCGATGAATGTCTCGCTCAAGCCGGGATCATGTATGGGCTGTTGATACCCAATTTTCCCCTCACATATTTCAAATATGCATATATACCTTCAAAATAATGCATTAGAATCACCAAGTATTTTTCCATAATTTGTTTAAAGGCTTTTAATCAATTTATTCTTGTATTTTTATACAAATAATTATTAATTGCCTCGCAAATAATTTTATAATAATTTATTATTTAATTATTTTATCATTTATATCCATATTAAGCTTTAAATATTTTATATATATTTATTTTTTGCATCCTTAGGCTAAAATTGCATATTTTGCAATAATAGCCCATATATATACATAACTATATTATTTACGTAAAAATGACTTTTTATATTTTTATAATATTAAGTAATCATTTTAATCATTTTCATGCATAAGTGATATTTTTTTATTTATTAATTATTTTTTATAAATTATTTACTGATTTAATTAGATATTTAAAACCTAGCCCTTTTTATTAATTAATTTCGGACCGCCTATTACCTCAACCCAATACATCATCCTAATTCCCATTATTCCAGACCCATACCCGTTTAAAAACCCGACCCAGTTCCCTTTTTTAAAACCACAGTCGTTGATCTCTGAAGATCGACGGCTCACAACACCCTCACCCCTTTTAATTGTACCCATCCGCCCAAACCAAAATCACTTTACCCCAACCCGCCATCTCTATACACTCCATCTCCTTCATCTTCTTCCTCTCAAAACCCTAGCTCTGTCACCTATTAACCTCTCCGATTCCAACCTAAGATGGAATCAATCAATGATTCCCTTACCTTATTGAGTCATTCTCGCTACTAGCTACTCATTTATGGTGTTACATAATTGCTTGCCTAACATGGCAAGCATATCTCTCCTATTGTGAACAAAATCTGGTTCAAATCTTTGCTTTTTTCCATCTATGTTCATTCTCCATCTCTTTATTGCACGAATCTTTGAGATTTTCTTTATTCTATATTTACCCTAAAACTAGGGTTTAAATCTTTTAAGATCTGTTGAGATTTTGTTCCTATTCTTTTGTTAAAGATCTTATTTATATTTCTGCATGTGTATCTATGAACGTTTTGCAATTTTTCGTCAAAAGTTTTCTGTCTAATTTACTCGCCCAAAAATTAGGGCCCAAATCTTTTCAAAAATCTATAATGGTTATGTTTTTTGTTAAGTACCTTTTTTGATATCCGTCTATGTGCATTTTCTTAGTGATTTTAGTTAAAGTTTTCTGACTAATCTCATTTGCCATAAAATTAGGGCTCAGGTCTTTTAAAATCTGTTCTACTTCTATTTTTGGTTGAATATCTTCTCTAATGTTCCGTATACATGTCTATGTGCATGCTATTGTGATTCTACTCGCCCGAAATTAGGGCTCAGATCTTTTCTAATCTATTATGATTCCTTAATTCTGAGTATTTTCTCTTCAATGTTCTCATGTATCTATGTGAATCTATGTTATTCCTTTGGTTATTTCTGACTATTTTTACTTACCCTAAATTAAGGATTTCTGATTCTGCAAATCAAACCAAATATGTTTGACTCTTTAATTATTGTGTTAAAATCTCTGTCTATATGCATATATGTATCTTTTTGCTTATTATTACTGTCATTTTTGTATATTCTACCTAAAGCTAGGGTTTGAAATTTTTACTCTTTCCTTTCTCGTATGGTACTTTCCTTATTTTCAGTCAATCTACCATGCTTCTATTATTGCTTGATTTATTTGCCATGGGACTGAACATTAATTGATATTTTCCTTATTCTAAGTAGTACTTGCTTGATTACTCGTTAATTAACTGAACTCTGACTTCAATTGAATATATGCATATACAAGTGAATTCAGTTTGAAAAGTAACTCTTGGAATTCCTTCCACGTGTTCGTATGCGGGCATGAACGCTCGGTATCAGATGTGCATTGATGGCTTGTGATTCCCTGATCGAGGGGCGAGATGTGATCTCTGTGTGTTGACATTGGGCTAGTCTAGAGGACTCGAGGTCGGATTTTTGCATATAGCTGGAGCACCGAGGTGCTGATTGTGTGAGCAAGTGTTTTTGAACTTACACATTCGATAGTGCCCTATTAGTAGAAGTAATGACTGGATAACTACGTGATGAGTATGTTATGACTGCGAGATGTGTTCATATAAACCGAATGAGGCGAGAAGGGTCTGCTTTGGGGCAACAAGGACTATTTGGTGTTTGATTTCCATCTTAATTCGAAGTATAGCCCCGAGTTATGGGTGTGTGAAGAATCTCATGTGTTCTAGTTGGGAGTGAAGTAAATTTCATGTTACGGTATAAGTTCAGACTCAGAAAGACTACGTGACTGCGTAATGTTTATGGCGGTGGAAGCTATACAGAAATGTTAGTTGGAGGCAAAACAGGTGGGTTATCTCCTACGGAGTGTTCTGAGGTTGTGTGATCCTTATGTTGTCTGTTAGGAGGTCTTATTTACAAGTGAATTATATGTGTTGAAATTTAAATTTGGGCCACTTAAGAGAGTGGGCTTGGATGTTACGAGGGTGAATGCGAGATTTGCATAAGATTTAAATTTCTAGGTGGTCTGTGTTCACGAGTGTATGAAGGGTTGAGTTTAATCTCACTATGGTATTGTGGCAGCAATAGAGTATATGCGTTATGAGTTATTGAGTGTGTTTTGATCTATGGCTTCGATCCAAGTGGGGGAGTCTGCTATGGATTGGTTGATTGCACGGTTATGTACTATGTTGGTTCCAATTTGAGGCGTGCGGGTGAATCAGTTATGGCTTACGAAGATTTAGACCGAGGATGGCTCGAGTAAAGGAAAACTTTGACAAAGGTTATGTCATGCTTCATAGGTGTGTGAGAATCACAGAATGTCTTGAGTTGTTGTTGGTAAAAGAAGCTCGGTGCATAGAGCAGGAAGTTGCTTGGTTGTATTGGGATGAGATTGCATTCTGCAGTGTCTGAAGTGCTAATGAGGCACATGTTGTTCGGTTCTTTTGATCGAGCTAATTGTGGTTTGAGTCGAGTGGATGACTCTCGAGAATGGTTCTAATGTGTTCAAGATTTTACATGTAATAACTGGGTATTTTCAAGTTGTATGTGTGGCTAGAAACTGAGTTTTCATTGGAAGATGTCAAGATTTGCGGCATTTCTATATCAATTATGGGATTATGTGTATCGGTATCAGGTAGGTAAAGGTAACAGATTTAGATTCGTAGGACAGAGTAAAGTATTTTGAATGTGGTGCTTTTGGGAATATTTAAGAGTGTATTCAGCGACTTATGAGTCTTAGACGGTGTGGTTTTGTGCTTAGGTCTCGTGTGGTAAGTTTGGGTTGAGAAATTGTGATGTTATAGCAAGAAGGAGTATCAAGTTGAAGGTAAGTCAGAAGGGAACTCAAATAGATGAGATATCTTGGTAGTAGGCCGAGTCGGTATGGTAAGGATATGATTAGATCTTGGATGCCTATGAGGTAATGAGTTTTCACAAGTGTTTTACGGCACTATCTTGTCTGATCGACGGATGATATTCGAGTTTTCTTGGTGGCTCGGAAGAATTATAGGTGTACCCCTCATGAGATGATTGAGTACTAAAGGTGTGTTATATATGCGAGCAGCGGAATTGGGATTAGATATGGTAATTCGTGTGCTTTATGGACTTGGAGACTAGAATTTCTCATATACAGGTTAGCTCGTAGTTGTGGATGGCAAAGATGTGGGTAAGTTAGTCAGATGATAGTGCATTCCATAATTTAGTCATTGTGAACCTTCGGAGAATTATGTATTTGTTGTGTATGATTAGAGTTGATGTGTGGTTCATTGGTAGACATATATGGATGTGTGTTTTGCATCGAGACGACTTTGTTGACTTTGAGTTGCCATTGGTGAGGGATGTGTTATTTCGGTTATTATTGAGCTATTAGTAATTAGGGGGATCTATGATTTACCTTCCCATGTTGCAAGCCGTTAGGATTTGTTGATTATAGGCACATGTTGTGCGGGGTTATTAGGGCCTCTTAGTTGAATTCGAGCGGGAAGAGCACTGGGTATAGCTCGGCGGATGGTGTATCGATTATGTCCTTTCGGGTTGTGTAATGTTATGTCAATTGCTTCACGGTGGTTGTGATGATTGCTTTGGTTTTAAACATCATATTGCACACGGTTATCAATTTTGAGCATAGTGACTTAGGGTGTTTCATACAGACCAGTGTTTGGATGAGGTCGCGCATTGGAGAGAAGCTATGTGGAAGTATGATCCTGTGGGTTAGATTCGCGTGTTCTGTTTCTATGATATGTGATGGGTTCTCAGCCTTGTGTTGTGGTGGTACTAGTGAGCTTGCGATACAACTCTTTCATTTGAGTCATTTTCATGATTTGAGTAAGTTCGGATTATGGCTTATTGGTGCGCGCATTGCACAAGTCGTGACTTTAGTCTGTATTGATGTGTCAATGTCACCATAGTAGTTGTGTTGGATTAGATGAGATCGTTAGGATCTTTAATGACTGCAAACGAATTTGATTCCAGTATGTTGGAAGGATAATATCGAGGTTCGGCGCAGAAATTGCTATGGTCTTTGCCAAAGGAGAAGTGGCCTCATGAATGGTTGATCTGAGGAAAAAGTTATGGCTTACTGCGTGTTTCATTATCATTGGCAGTATATGAAAGTGTTGGAATGAGACTTGAGTTGATAAGAGGTTTCCTATCGATGTTCGGTTGTTGTGTGCAGCTGCTGTGATTAGAAGTTATCACTGCAAGCATTTGAGTTATGTGGTATATCATGTAATCACACCAAGGTTGCGAGTACGGGTTATTACAGCTTGTTCGGGCTGAGTCAGAGTATAGATATGAGATTTTGATCTTGTGGATGATTTCAGTGGTGGAAATGTGGTTCTAAGGTTTATGTGCTAGGATGAATTGTGAAATTTCAGCTATATTGTGTTATCGGACCTATATGAGATAGGGTGACGTGGGATCACCCCCGGGTATATGCATGGTAAGGTTATTCAGTGAGTTGTTGGCTTTTAGAACAACTCTGGGCACGTTCGAGGACGAACGTATGTTTAAGTGGGGGATGATGTAACGACCCGACCGGTCATTTTGAGCTCTTGCACTTTGCTCGCCAGTTCTTGGGCATGACTTGCTCTGTGTGGTGTATTATGACTTATGTAAATTGTTGGTTTTGGTTTTCAGGGTAATTAGAATGAATTTGGGAGAACAGTTCTCAATTTGAAGCTTGAAATTTGAAAGGTTTGACTTGTTTGTATATGATCTCGGATAAGAATTTTTATGATTTGGTTAGCTCCGTTAGGTGATTTGAGACTTAGGAGCGTGATCAGAATGCATTTTGAAAGTCAGTGGAAGGTTTAGGCTTGAATTGGCGAAATTAAGATTTTGGCATTTACCGGTTGATAGGTAAGATTTTGATATAGGGGTTGGAATGGAATTCCGAAAGTTGTAGTAGCTCCGTTGTGTCATTTGTGATGTGTGTACAAAATTTCAGGTCATTCCGATGTGGTTTGGTCGAGTTTTTGATCAAAAGCGTAATTCGGAAGATTTTGGAATTCTTAGGCTTGAATTCGATGCAAATTTGGTGTTTTAATGTTGTTTTAAGCATTTCGAAGGTTGGAACAAGTTTGAATGATGTTATGGGATATGTTATCATGTTTGGTTGAGGTCCTGAAGGCCTCGGGATGATTTCGGATGGTTGACGGGAAGTTTGAAACCTTGTTGCAGCTGCTGGAATTGCTGCTTCTGGTATTTCCACACCTGTGGATTGGGGACCGCAGGTGCGATGTTGCTGGTGTGTAAAGGAGACCACAAAAGCGGTGTTGGCCACAAAAGCGGAGATATTGACCGCATCTGCGGGCCCGCAGGTGCGATACCTGGGTCACAGATGCGGAATCTGAAGGAGTAAGTGAAATCCGCAGAAGTGGGTGTTTTCCCACAGAAGCGGAAGCGCAGGTGTGCTTACGGGATTGCAGGTGCGGAAGTGCTGGGCGGAATGTATAAAAATGCCTTTTTGCGATTTTCAGTCATTTGTTCACCATTTTTGTGCTATTTTGGAGCTCCAAGCTGCGATTTCAAGAGGGAATCAAGTGTTGATAGAGAGGTAAACTACTTGGGCTTCGTATCTTGTGTCTATGGTGATTATTTCATTGTTTAATCATGAAACTTGTGGGAAGAATTCGAGAAAGAGTTGGGGAAATTAGGGCTTGAAATTGGAGAGTTAAATTAGGGATTTGAGAGGCCATTTGAGGTCCGATTTTGATGATCTTGATATGTATGGACTCGTGGGAGGAAGCGGATTCTATTGATGTGATTCTTATTGGATTCCGAGACGTAGGCCCGGGGGTCAGGTTGGACCAATTTTCGAGATTTTAGGTTTAATTCGATTATTTTCATGTGGGCTTTGTCCCTTTGGCATGTATTGATGATATGATTCTGAATTTGGATAGATTCGGGGCGATATGAGGTCGAGTCGAGAGTAAAGGGCATCACGGGCTAGAGTTTGGACTGGATTGAGGTAAGTAATGATTGTAAATGCTGTCCTGAGGGTTTGAAACCCCGGATTTCACATTGTTGTGCTATTTTGAGGTGACACACACGCTAGATGATGAGCGTGGAGTCGTGCACCATTGGGGATTGTGACTTGGTCCGTCCCGTACGACTGTTAAGTCGCGTATTTGATTTGAAATCTTATGATATTCCATATTTTAGAGATTGATATTACATTTTGGGCTGTATGCCATGTTTGGGGTCTTGTGCCGACCTGTTGAGACCCTTAGAGGCATTTTCACTATTTTTCTCACTCTATTTGTTTTGAAGCATATCCTTAATCATGTTTTACATGTTATTGTTTAAATCTAGTTTTATCACTTTACTTTTTAAAATGTGAAAAACTGTTTCCCTGTTTTACTGATGGTATGAGTGATTGTGAGGTTGATAACTAAGATAGACCTTGGGTCTGATTGTGAGGGTATTGACTGATATAGACTGAGGGTCTAATTGTGAGGTAATGACTGAGAGAGACCGAGGGCATGGTTGTGAGAATTATATATTTATGGATCGGGTTGCATACCGCAACGATATGTTGGATCGGGCGCACGCCGCAACGATTTTGGGCTGTAGGAGCCCCTCTGGAGTCTGCACACCCCCGTGAGCGCAGTCGACCATAAATATGGATCGGACTGCACACCGCAACGATATATGGATCGGGCTGCACGCCACAGTGGTTACTATATGGTACTTATTGAGTGTGAGCATTGTGTGTGAGCGTGGACTGATGAAAGTTGAGTCTCGAGTGACTGATAGGCTTGCCCGAGGGGCTGTATACATATATGAGTGATGCTTTGCCCGAGGGGCTTGTTTTGATGTAATTACTGTTTTCATTCCTCTTTATACTGAGCCTCTGTTGAAAATGTTGAACAAATATTTTTAAACAACTTTCATTTAAGCTCGAGTTTTATGAGATATTCGGTATTTAATCACTGAGTTGGCTCTGTTATTTCCACTAAGATTTTTATGTTATGAGGTGTTTACGAACTATGTTTTGCCACCGAACTATGTTTTGCCCGAGGGGCAGATTATGGTTTTCATCTCTTTTATTATAAATGGTATTGAACCCCTACTGAAACTGTTGGAAAGCATTTTAAATGATTTTTACCAAAGACTGGATTTTAAATGAGACGGTTAACTCGTATTCTGGTTTGAAAGCCTGTTGTGCTTACTAAGTTTATCATAAATATGGATTCATCATTTCCTACTACTTAGTCATTATTTACTCTTATTACTTACTGGGTTAGAGCACTCACATTACTCCCTGCACCTCCTGTGCAGATTCAAGTATTTCAGAACCCGGTAGCGAGTGATGATTGCCCAAATGCGGAGTCATCAGAGTTAGCAAGGCGGCTGCACGACGTTCGCAACACTGCTTCCTTCCTCTTATTTTCATTAATGTACTTATTACATTTTTGACTGTTTTGTTGTATTCAGACCTTGGTAGATGCTCATGACTAGTGACACCCCAATGTCGGGCTTTTGTATGTTATTTTCGCACTGTTCATTCAGACTTTTATTATGAGACATTTGTTAAATTGAAGGCTTAGAAATGACTCTTGATGATTGAAGGGTTAAAATGGGTGTTGTGTCCGCTGGCCTTGTCTTCACGAGAGGCGTCATCACGACCGGGTCGGTTTTGGGTCGTGACACAGTAGTTAATTTGTCCTAATTTGTTGCTTAACTCATGTGCCCTGTCTGTTGATGTGTCATGTGATGATCTAACTGCTTTGCCTAAGTTATTTCTTTGATTAAATAATGGTTGTCTTAAATGTAAGCATGTTCCCTTAGTGTTATTAAGTCTATCTTTTGAATTAACCTATTTGAAACTATGTACTTTGTAAACTTTGCTGTCAATCCTGTGTTCTAAATGTTGTTTCTTCTGAAATCAAACTGTTTTGAAATCTGCCTCTACTCTCTTTTACAAGCTGATTTTTAAAACCTCACTCTTAGTCTCTTAAGTTCCCAACCACCCCAGTGTGAACTCTGACACACTAGGAACTGGTTACCCATCTCCTGTGAATCATCTGCTGAATACATGGTTCTGGTATAAGTATTGCCCTGGGTCCCTAAGGCCCTTAAGAACTTTGACACACTAGAAACCTGGTTCTATATGTGCTATGAGTGAATCACTTATATTTTGGCTATGTTGTACCTATGAAATGAGCCTCAAAGTTGATTGGTGTGAAGGCCTAGTTCCCAGGTTCAGTTGGGTTTAATGAAGGCCATTTTATCTTACTACTGTTATGTAATTTATTCATTTACTCTGGCATGTAATAAGTTTGTAACTAACAGATTCTGGTGTATATAGTAAAATTGGGAAGGGTCTTTATTCTCTTTGGAAAATTCGAGTAGAAATCCTGCCTATAAGGTTTCATTTGCTTTGTTAATCTTGTTTTACCTCATCTCTATTGAAATCGCGTGAGTGATGTACTATGCTTGCATATTAGAAATCCTGCCTATAGGAAATTAAATTGCATTAGAAATCCTTCTTATAGGAAATTAAATTGCATTAGAAATCCTGCGTATATGTTGTATTAATTTGTCCAACGAGCATATGTTAGCAATCATGCCTATATGACCTCAATGTTGATCTAACTGTTTTTCCTTCCTGGCAATGTGCACCAGTTCTGCCTGTATTATTGTTCAATAGATACCATGTCTATAGGACTAAAACTAGTTTCAAATCTAGAAATCATGCCTATAGGATTTAAATCAATTTAGTAATAGATACTATGTCTATAGGACTAGAACCCTTTCTAACCTAGAAATCATGCCTATAGGATTTAAATCAATTCAGTAATAGATATCATGCCTATATGGTCAAATCAGTTTCAAACCTAGAGATCATGCCTATAGGATTTAAGTCAGTTCGATATTAGAAATCATGTCTATATGATTCTACTAATGGGTTCTGAACATATCACCACTGTCATCAATTGGACAATATGCCTATATGAATTAATAACAATTCTGGGTCCGTAATTGTGATTCATTATAGTTTGAAGTGCCTAGATGATATTCATTAAAATCAGTAGGAAAATAATAAGTCCTAATACCCGCCTTAATGAAGCTGCTTCTATATAACACGCTCGCCTATTTCCTCATATAGATATCCTATCTATAGGATTCTGCAGATTAATAAAACCTGTCAATTAATTGCGTGCATTTCCTATTTATGTGCGGAGGTTGACATGAGCCCATATTTTGTCACGACCCAAAACTAAACCTGTCGTGATGGCGCCTAATGTGGTACTAGGCAAGCCGATACACTACCAAAACTAATCAATATTTTTATTTTAAGACAAAACCAAAGCTATTTACTAATAAACCTGCATAAGTAGTTTAAATCAAAACAACAGTGCGGAAAGAAAGCCCGACATCGGGGTGTCACTAGTCATAAACATCTACTACAACTGTCTGACAACATCAAAACTAACATAGCATGGAAATAACTGAATACAACTAAGAGAGGATAAGGAGGGAGAAAAGCGGGGCTGCGATCGCCAGGCAACTACCTTACTATCTCCAATGGATCTGCCACTGAGTAATCAACACCCACTACCGGGTTCAGAAATACCTGGATCTGCACACAAGGTGCAGGGAGTAATGTGAGTACGCCAACTCAGTAAGTAATAAAAGTAAATAGAGACTGAGTAGTAGTGACAAGCAATAAAACATATACAGTTCATATCATAAAATCTCAATAAAATACAACAAGCTTTTAAAATCAGGGTTTTGAATCAACTCAGCTCATTTAAATCCAGTTTTAGTAAAACCATTTAAAACATCTTTCAACAGTTTTCAATGAAGTGATGAAACAGTGAGTAAAACGATGAAAACATAAACAGCCCCTCAGGCAAAACTCACTCATATACAGCCCCTCGGGCAACATAAATCAAGAACAGCCCCTCGGCGACCATCACTCGTGAACAGCCCATCAGGAAAACATGAATCGTAAACAGCACCTCAAAAAAACCTCACAGTCACTCATATATAGACCCTCGGGCATTACCTCACAATCTCTCGTAAACAGCCCCCCGGGCACAACATGAATCAAGAATAGCCCCTCGGGCAAAACATCATATCACTCACTTAGGGTACTCGCACTCACTGGGGGTGTACAGACTCCGGAGGGGCTCCTATAGCCCAAACGCCATAACAATCCATCTCGTGACATGAATCAATCAGGCCCTCGGCCTCATAACAAGCCACCTCGTGGCATAAATCAATCAGGCCCGCAACCTCACAAAAATCATGAATCAATAACAACATGCTGTGACGTGCAGCCCGATCCCATAATATCCTCACAACACGGGCCCTCGGTCTCACTCAGTCAGAAACCTCTCAAGCCACTCGGGTTATCAGTAAAACAGGGTGCTCAGTCCAAAATATCATCTTATGCATCAAAACGAAGTAATAAAGACTGAGTTATGAAATCAGTAAACACAGCATGACTGAGTATAGATTTTAAATCAAAAATAGTGAGAGGATAATAAGAAAAAGGCCCCTAAGGGTCCAAACAGCTCTGTCACAAGGCCCAAATTTCTAAAACACATAAGTATCATATAGTTTCAGTAAAATACACAACTTTATACTTGCTACGGGACGGACCAAGTCACAAACCCCAATGGTGTACGCCCACACGCCCGTCACCTAGCATGTGCGTCACCTCAAAAATAGTAAAACGATGTAACATCCAAGGTTTCATACCCTCAGGACTAGATGTACAATCATTACTTACCTCAAACACGCCAATTCCAATACCGAGAAAGCCAAGCGATGCTCCAAAAATTCCATCTCGCGCGTTCCGACTTTCGAACGGCTTGAAACTAACCAAAAATAACTCAAATACATCAAACAATTCTAAAGCAATCAATCCCAATCGAAAAAGGTCGAATCTTTAATCAAAAGCCCAAAATTAGCCAAAAGGCGCTACCCGGTGTGAGCACGTGATTTTTGTCTCACACGAATTACTCCAAAAAAATTCCCAAAATTAAGTCTTTTCTTTAATTATGTGTTATTCTAGGAATTACTGTGCGATTTTCCTGATTGTTTGCATATATTTGTGGGCATGTTTAATTTTATTAATGCATTAAAAATACAAAAATATAGCATTGACATTTAAGATTTGAGTTTTACATTTTTTGGACTTAATTAATAATTAGGTAATTTACAAAAATGAAAATTCAAAAAATAATAATATATTTTTGTAATTTTAGTCAAATTGTGTGATTTTCTTTTAATTTGGCATTTAATTATTTGTGATAATTCAGAACTTAAGAGATTGTTAAAAACAGAAACTTAAGGGTAATATTGGGGATTGTTTAATAAAAAGGGTATTCACCTAATTGAGAAGCTTCTCAATAGTGGTAGGGTTAGAATTACACTAGCTAGTTTAAGTGGACAATTAAGAAAAAAAAGCTGAAAATGATAATGAGAATGACACTAATTGATTAATTTAGAGAAAATAATTTAGTGGGGATAATTAAAATAAAGGAAGGGACACTAGTAATGGGTATGACATTAATTGAGTGCCTATAAGAGGGGACATTCTGGGGGAGAGAAGGATATAGATAGAAAGAAGAAAAAAAGAAGGGGGCGGAGAGATCGGTATACACTCGATATACACTCTGGATACACTGGATATACAGAAGCAGAATTAATTTTGGAGGAAAAAAAAGATAGAACCAAATTTTCTGAAATATTGAGAGTGGAAGAACACCAGATAAAGTTCAAAGCTACAAAGAGAAAACAAAGAGAGATTTTCGGACTATTTTTCTTCTCCATTTTTACTGGTTTTCTCTGTGATGCTGGGATTTTTGGATTGAGGTACATGTCCTGAAACTCGATGTATGAAAATATCCAGTTGAAAATGAATGAAGTGGAGGCCTATTGTTGTTGAAGTGGAGACCTATTGTTGATTTACTACATTCATTATACTGTAGTAACCGTACTGATGGACTGTTAATTATAAGTTTGTGCATTTGAACCGTTAAGTGTGTGTTAGATATTTAGAAATGCATATGAGTTTAGTTGAGTATTCATTGTAATAATTCCATGCTGGACTAACAGAATAGTTTCTATTAGTTTAGTTAATTTCCGGTTTTCCTAGATCTGTATAAATGATATTTTCAAGCTGTGATTAATTAGGCTGTAAACTGTTAAAGTAGTGTGATACTTCTTCTGATCATGGGAGCTTTATATTTAGTAGTGATGATGTGAGTTAATCTATAATTCTGAGTTTGAGTGGTTGTGTGTGGGTTCGAAATCAGAAAGTTAAAAGTAGATATGAGATATGTAATTCGTAAGGTTAATTTAGGCAATCCATTTTCGTCCAGCATCCTTAATTCTCGAGTTTCAGTTCTCATATATGGTCACATTAGTGTTTAATCAAAGTTCATGAGTCAGCATTTTAATAAAAATGAGTCATAGTAGGGAATTTGAAATTTGAACTAGTATGCACCATGTTTGAAATTGTGATCATATGCAGTTTACGTGGGTCATGAAATCTGAAATCAGTTGCTTTCCAACTCATGTTTAATGTGGCATTGAATTTATTTTACTGGCTAGTTAATTTTAGTAGTAAATTCATCAGATTTGTGTTCTTAATTAAATTGAAATTCCATTTAATGTAAAAGACAGGGCTTAACAGGCTAGTCCCTAAACGTTTGGGCCTCAGGATAATTGATGCACGGCCCAGGCCACTTTTGGCCCCTTCCTCATTTAGGCCTGGGCCAAGGTTTGTTTTGGCCGATTTTATGGTGTATATCTGGTTTTAAATTCCCTCTGCTGGGCTCACATCGGAGCCCAATGGTCGGATGTCGGTGCAAAAATATTACTTAGTTTGCATCAGTCCAGTAACAAATTAATTAGGGCCTTTCTTTTATTTTAGAGACAAATTAAGTAGAAAACTATAGATTGCTCTAGGTTTGCACTTTAAACAAATAAAACGGGATGAGCCTCGCAAAACAAAACACATAAATTGCGGGGCCCTCAATAATTATATATATTAAAATACTTAGATTTCGGGACGGTCCGTTTAACAAATTTCATGGCCTTTCCCAAAATAATAACGCGTTAGTCTCTTTAGGCGCGTATTTTAATAATATTACCTCCCTAAACTTGGGTGCGCATTTATGTGACCCAAATCCAAATCCCAACGATGTTAAAGTATGTCCAAAAACCACGGGTGCATTTATGTGACGTGGTTCAAGACTTGTTTTAATGACGTTGCAATTTTCTTTAAAAATGAATAAAAGCGGTTAAGGTTAAAATTTGCACATAGGTTCATAATTGTTAAAATCAGATAATTTAAGCCAAATATAATAGTTGAGCGACCGTGCTAGAACCACAGAACTCGGGAATGCCTAACACCTTCTCCCGGGTTAACAGAATTCCTTACTCAGATTTCTGGTTCGCGGACTGTAATACAAAGTCAATCTTTTCCTCGATTCGGGATTTAACCAGTGACTTGGGACACCATAAATCTCCCAAGTGGCGACTCTAAATCTTTAATAATAAATCCAGTTTTGATTGTCCTTTAATTGAAAAAACTTCCTTATGCCCTTGCGGGTGTAGGTAAAAAGAAGGTGTGGCACCTGGGCCCACATCTCGGAACCTGATAAAACTCACAAAATCCGATAACCCATTCAATTATGAGTCCAACCATACTAGTTTCATCCAATTCCAACTACGAATCAATGTTCAAAACTTAAAAATTCACTTTATGAAACTTTAGGCAAAACCTCCCAAATTTCACTTTGAAATCATCAATCAAATGCCAAAAACGAAGATGGATTTATAAAATATAACCAAAACCAAGTAGAGAACTCTTACCCCAATACATATGGTGAAAATCGCCTCCAAAATCGCCCAAATTCGAGCTCCCCTACTCAAAATATAACCAAATGAACAAACCCTTATTTTATATATTTTTCTGTCAGTTATTCTACCTCGATTCTCATGCCAAATGATCCGAAAATTCACTTTTGATACCTCCAATGGATTCCTTGTGAAATTTTAGTCAAGTTAGGTTCTTGAATCACTCCATTTGACCTTATATTGAAGGACATATATTGGTTTTAATACTTGAAAATAGTGCAGATTTTTAAATACGAATTCAGTGGAATTTTAGTAATTAATCTAAATAAATCTGGCAACCCAATCTAAATCTAAATATATTTTGAGAAACGTAGTCTTAGTATAGAACTATCCCAAATAGAGGTCCTAATACCTCCAGGTCCATAGGTAAAGGACAGGTAGTGCACGCATAAGAATCGAACTAGAATCAATTATAGCGCTTTAGGTAATAACTTAAAGATAGTAATCGGGTAGCAGGAGATGATAGTCTGTGCCTGCTGAATAATATGAGTAACACCCCAACTCGAGGGAGTTACGAAGTATTATTTATTTTGCACGAGGTGATCCTTTAGGATAAAAAATTTAGGACCCCCATCCCTATTAAATATTCCTCTCGCTTCTTTATTAGACTAATTCATAATTTAAGTTCGGACGGGACCCACCATTGTGGACCTCGAGGGGTGCCTAACACCTTCCCCTCAAGGTAATTTTCGAGCCCTTACCCGATCTCTAGTGATAAAAACTGGTACAACATGAGTTATCTGCTCTAGGTGCCCTAACACACCTTAATCTGTTAGGTGGCGACTCTTTCAATCCCAATTCCATACCCTCTCAAAAAGGAGTTGTCCGAGAAATGTCGAAACCTGATTTCGCGAGAAAAAAGGGGCGCGACAGCATGGCGACTATGCTGAGGATTATCTTTAGGCTTTTACCATTACGAACTTGATCTGTATGAATTAGTCTCTCTCGATAAGCGTATTTCTGTTATTATTTGAATATCTCACTCTCGTTCTCCTTTTTATTGCTACATGCACATCCTTTTCCCTATTTCCCCTTTATATGAACTCATATGCAACTCTTCATTTAATTACAATGCGTGTTCACTTGTTCCTAACTTTGAATTTTCCATATCATGTCTCTCCCTAACCCTTACCGCTTTATTTTCTTTATTACAATTCTTTCATTTCGCAAACTAACTTCTTCACTATTTTTTCTTTCCCTTATGTCTTTACGTTCATTCAATACTGCATTTATTTTTCAAAACGTGTGAAAATACTTTACAATGTGTTATTTTTATTTCTTACATAATGCATGCTCAACATCATATTTCACTCGTGCGTACTAATACCATAGCGACACTTGATGAGTGTCCGCACTCTTCCTAAAATCACCCTTTAAATTTGGAAAGGCTTATTTGCGGTAAAACTAGTCGATCGTGGTGCAGTCAACGATTCCGTGTCTTTCCCTTGTAAGTTGTCCGCTTGAGGGTACCAGTCTAGACTTCTATAGAAACCTTGCTCTGATAATGACTGTACATGCATCATAATCAAACCTAGCCTAGGTTAATATATTGTCCGCATAATAACCCTCTAAGAAAAACCTTGTCCAATGTTCGCTGGGATTTCCATAATCCCAACGGGCGCAACCACGATATGTGCATTATTTGGAGAGATAAATGCCGACATGCTAATTGTTAATGTGTAAGTAGTCGAATCCGGAGGGGGCAAGGGTCTAACTCTATTTATTTTTGCAAAAAATGAGGCATGAAGTCCCCAGGTTCGGCATGGTCTGAAATATACCACCGTTATTGCTAGATTGGTGGGAAAACCTTTCGCCAAGCGATAAAAATCACGTGAAAAGGGTTCTTGGAAACTTACCTCCTTATTGGACATCCAGCCAAACAACATGCTGATCAAGGCTGCTACTATGTTCTGGGATGGAGAAAGGGTTGTATTCCATTTTGGCAATATAGAAATGGCTCCTCTTTTGGAAGAAATAGGAGGATTCGCTGGATTACCTTGGGATAGTCCCGGTTTACTAGTTCCAAAAACTCGCACGACCATGGGGTTTCTGAAGATGATGGGCCTGAGAAAGAATGATGACTTGGAGTGCCTGAAGAAGTCCTACATATCCTTCGACTTCCTCTATGAACGATATGGACACATCAAATCTTACCGTATCTTTCATGATGAATTCTCCATCACCTCTTTGGGTTGGACTCATCGTAGGGTTTTTGTATTCATCATCTGCTTTCTAGGTATGATAGTGTTTCCAATCCAAGGGGACAGAATTCACACTAGGTTGGCCATGGTAACCAAAGCTTTAATGGAGGGAATTTAGAGACAAACCTATACTATTGTTCCGATGATTGTAGTAGACATATACCGGGCTCTGGATCGTTGCAAGAAAGGGTTCAAACATTTTGAGGGTTGTAACTTGCTACTGCAGATTTGGTTGTTAGAACATCTTCAAAGGGGCCAATACCGTCAAGAGTTTCCACGAAGATCATGGAATGATCACATAGCTTTCCACCATCTTAAAAGAATGACCTTTATCCAGACAGGTTTGCACAGCCAGAGAATGCTACAGAATAGGCACAGTTTTTCAGCAATTTAATCGAGGACCAGGTTCACTGGATGTTTCCCTACTAATGAACTCATCATCAGATCCAGGTATGTTCCGTATTTGGTGTTGATTGGGTTAAGGGAAATACATCCCTATGTTCCTATCAGGGTCATGAGACAAGCTGGTAGAAAACAAGTCATACCACGAGTCTCCAAAATGAGTCATTACAGAGCTGATTGTCACAACCCAAACCGATGGGTTGCGACGGGCACCCGGTAACTTTAACTACCCCGACTCCTATTTGAATATATCTCAAGTATTATAATGACATTACGGCGAGGCTAAATTCTCTATGTTGGGGTTTACTACATTTATCTTGCATGATCTGTTGATTTGTCTGTAACTTCTTGTCTAGCCATGACTAGGCTCTTCCTGAATCAACTACTAACTACTCGTCGACCCATTCTCATATCCATATTCCGCGTAATCTCTCCAGGGTTATTTCCTTTGTCTAACTTACCTCTTGCACTGGCTCTTTATTTATCAATAATCTTCCAAGCAGGAACTCTTACTTCCTTTTTCTGACGTTGTGCTTACATAATGTTCTGGAATCATAGCATATCTGTAGGATTTGGATAAGTGCAATCTCATCCCTTTCTCATTTTTTGCATTCTGCCTTTATCATTCGATATTCCCCCTTTAGAGGAGTACTAAGACTTGGAGCTACGACGACCTGCCTGTAGATGTTGTTCCTCTCCATCTTTGGTGTCCTTTCGAATCATAAATGACCCTTACTCTCCTTGCGGTAATCCTTATGTACAAGGATAACAAACTTCCTCACTCGCAATGGTGGCACTTAGTGTAACTGGCATATATAGTCCCTTTATATTAACTTTGCTCACTTTGCTTGCTTTAGGGAAGCGTTTTCCTAAATGACCATACTCTGAATTTGTCATGGATCTTCTTCGGTAGTCCATTCTATTACTTCCGGAACGCAATCTAAAATTCAAATCACTCAGTTCCTAATTCATGTTTAGTTTATCTTGTTCACCAATCCATATTATTTTCATTACTCTAGGGTCTAACTTTCCCTTTTGTTAATCACGTTAGAGTCGTGAACTTATTTCTCGAAATGAGGATGTGACTGTATGGCCTATATTATTTTGTTGTCTTAAGGCCCATCACCCCTCATCTCTTTCTTCATTTGACTATAGATTCTGTAATACTGTCATCTTATTGACCTACCATTGTCATCCAGGTATCACATCTTACTCCTAATGCTTCATTAGTTCTCTTTTAATTTCCTGCTAACATTTCTGTCTATCACTTTATTCTGAAACTTTCAACAAGATATTCTTTCGCTTTTACCTCTCCTTGCTTCATTCATCGGCTCTTCGGGTTGCTCAACCCCCTCGCTCTACTATGGACGAGAGTCATACTAATGTAATATTTATCCCTTCCAGGCTTTCAGTGCCTATCTTCAAACTTTTTTTGATCACGCTAGTATTCTCATCTAATTGTAATGTTCTAGAGTGGATCACCTAGGTGTCTCACAAGGAGATCTGTTAACACCTTTGTAATATCCTTCAAAAATGTCAACTAACGCAAAACATTCATTCCTCATTTTGGGTTACTCTAACCCCAGCCGAATTTTACTGTCCTGTCTTTCTCTTAAACCATATCTGTTAGCTCCCATAGGGTATGACTACGATAGGTGTGGCCGATTGTACGTACATCTATTACTGTTGAAGGTAATTCAAAATGCTTATATCTCCCTTCCTAAATGGTAAATAATGATAATCTTTATTAATTGGGTAGCTTGTACCCTTCTTCACCTTGCTTTTTTTTCTTGCTGCAACTTGTGTCTAACTTCCGATTCCGTTATTCCTTTTTACCATAAGAGTGGATAAGTATTATTTCCTAAAAGCTCCTTATCAAGAACCATGTACCTTTTAGTACACGCATAATATGCTGAAGACCTCGCATTTACTCATCATAAGCAAGATGCAAAATCGAGTTCCTCTAATTCAACACTTCCATGACTATATCTCTTATCGATCATCTTTCTAAATATAGGCATCGTCTTATTATGAATAAAATAGAAGTTCGGAATTTAAATTCTTATGAGTGAGCTCTACCTCACAATCTAGAGTAAGAAGAAAGAGTGGTAATCCTAAATGACCTATAGCCTCCTTCTTATAGGTGTGGTGCACGACATACCCATAAACAAGATTCTACTAGACACGACTTATAAACTCCCTAGGACAGAACTGCTCTGATACCAATTTTGTCACGACCCAAATCGATGGGCCGCGACGGACACCCGGTACCTTACTTAACCGAGTACCAACGTAACATATCTTTCATATCATTCTATCATAGGTAAATGAACCGAAGTAAAGCATGAGGGAATACAAACTTATACATATGAAGTACAAGCCTATAAGACCAAAATAACCACTCATGTACTAAACAAGGGCTGACAAGGTCATACAATCTTTTACGTACATCACATTTGTCTACAAGCCTCTAAGAATATAGAATTTTCATAAAGGTCGGGACATAGTCCCGCCATAACAAACAATACACGTCTAAATCATACTAACCAATCAAGCAACTCCGAAGCAAATGGAGCGCACCAACATCTTCTACTGAGTTGATAGCCTACTTGGAGGGCTCTCGACCTGTCTATTGGGACCTGCGGGCATGAAACGCAGTGTCCTAAGGCAAAAGGGACGGTAGTACAAATAATGTACCGAGTATGTAAGGCACATAAATAAGTACATAATAGACATGGAAAAAATATCGAGTAAATGACTCAACCTATAAGTATGGATAGCTTTGTAAATCATGAAATACTTATAGTGTCATGCATATGATTATGAATTTCATATCGTGCATAGGTACATTTGTTCATAACATCATCAAGCCTTTGAGGGCATCCCATCATATAATCTCGGCCACTGTGGGCAAATCATTAACATATACCAGCTGATCAGGTGTTGGTGCATATATAACACTATAACCTTTTCCCATATCTCCCATATATATATATATATATACATACATACATATATACGCGTATATAACGTCATCTGGTCATGGGTCAATGTACATAAATTCAATGCATGAGAAGTACGTGAATAAAATCTCTTTGAGTATCATAAGACCATTATGCCTTTGAATAATATCATGAAGTAAAATTTTTCAACTTACGTATTTTTCTGAGACCCATGAACAGATGATAGAATAATATGACACATGGAGAATCAAGAAGATAAGCATCTCTAGCATTTCTATGAATAGAGTCATTTATGAAAATTGCGTATTTGCTCGTTTCGTATGTATCGTATAAATCATGCCAAAGAAAGAAGGGATAGCCTTAACATACCTTAGCCGATTCTCTTGACAATCTTTCTAACACACGTCAATTGTGATAAAACACGAAATAAGTCATAGGAAAAGCTAGAAGCAATCATGTTGCTATGCAAAGAAATTCTTGGCCGAAACTTTTCCTTAAGCACTTAGCAACAATGTTGCTATTTGGGAAGTGAACTAACGTTGGGCTTAAATTGTAAAGTTTCTTGGATTGTAAGGTTTCTATGTAAGCTTGATTTGCAAAGTTTCTGAATAACGTTGGTTGTTTGAATTGTAATTGAATTTTAAAGATATTAAATGAATCTCTTTCCTTAAAAGAATAGGGTGACTTATGTTCTAAATCATGCCACCTATTAGTAATGACTTATGAGTCCTTTTAAATTAAAGGGAGGGGGCTGCCACGTTAAGTTTAAGGCTTATCCAAAAGACCTTAGGGGTCGTTTGGTAGGGTGCATAAGAATAATGCTGAATAGGGTATATTAGTAATGCTGGTATTAGTTATACTTGTATTAGTTATGCTGGTATTAGTTATGCTGATATATTTCTTATCCATTGTTTGGTTTGATGTATTAAAGTATTGTACAATTTCTAAAAGAATTATTTGTTTACAAAAATACCCTCAAAGCTAGTCCACACTCTAACTTTTTAAAAGAAACATATGTTGAGAAATATTTTTATATGAAAAAGTTTTAAAAAAATTATTTTATTTGTCTACCTATATTGTAGAATAAAATTAAATATTTATTTATAAAAAAAAATGCTAAGTATTTATTTATTTACTAGGGATATAAATTTATTTCTCACTATTTGGATTATTTTGAATTTGCATTAATAAACTACCTAGCATATTTTAATCAAGCATAAATTTTGAAGGATAATTTTGTCTTTAACTAAGCTAATGCATACATTAAAATCCATTGCATTGCTAATACCATTGTTTTCTATGCATTAGTTATGCATAGGATAATACCAAATAGGATGTATAACTAATGCTTGCATAACTAATGCATAGGTTCAAAATATCTACCAAACAATATATTATTAATACATAAAATTAATGCATGCATTAGCTTATCTAATGCATCCTACCAAACGACCCCTTAGTCTTTATCCAAAGACAACCACACTTTATTAATTAACTAGGTAATGTCTCACTACCTAATAATTAACTAATTATTCATATAATTAAGAATTATTTTCACTTACTTAAAATACTACTCACTTTTAATATACCTTACTATCATGGCCATGGGGTACCTTGTATGATATTAGTCCATAAATATCGGGTATTAACGCTCGGCCCGTATTTTATCCCAACATGTCAAACTTGGACAAAAATTCATTTTCTTTGACTTGCTTCCCCTCTCACCTTCACGAATTTACTCATTACTTGTTTGAAAAATTCATTTTTCTTGGACTGATGTCAATTATCTTACAACAAATTCAACGTACAATACTATAGGGTGTGACATCATCGTAATTTAATACTGCGAAGCGTAACATCATCGTATATAATACTGCGGGACGTAATATCGACGTAATATTGTGTTACGCCTTGCAGTATTACATTACAGTGATGTCACGCTTTGCAGTATTACATTACGACGATGTTGCACCCTGTAGTATTTTACGTTGAATTTGTCGTAAGGTAATTGACATCAGTCCAAGGAAAAGATTATTTGGATATTATAAGGATTATGATATTTTAAACAAGTGATGAGTAAGTTCGTGAAGGTGAGAGGGGAAGCAAGTCAAAGAAAATGAATTTTCGTTGAAATTTGACAATTTGGGATAAAATACGGTCCAAGCTATAATACCTGATATTTATGGACTAGTACCATACAAGGTACCATATGACCATGATAGTATGATGTATAAGGTGTATTAAAAATGAGTAATATTTTATGTAATTTGAAATAATTCTTAATTATGTAGATAAGTGGTTAATTATTGGACTAGTGGGGATTAATGAATTGATTAAAGGATTAAGTAGGTAACTTTTGGATAAGTATTATATTCATACACGTGGGCCCATCACTTTAAGTAATGACTCATGAACTATGTTGCAAAATGGCAAGATAAGGCATAATTTGGATGGCTTAGTCATTATGCAAAATGGGGCCTACAAAGCTTAATTATAAATGACTTTTATGTGTCTTTAAAGAGACCCTTAGGGATGCAAAGTTTAAAAACGAGATTCATTAGACTCTTTTACAAAATGAGATAATGTAACATGAGTTCTTCAATAAAAACAAATTCTTACGAACTATTTAGAAAATAGCGACGAGATTTTGCGGTTCTAAGGGAGTACGGTGCAACCTTCTCAAAAATATCACACGGTTTTTTCCCTACTTTAGGTATGTTAAGGCTATCCATTATTTCTTTTTGGCATGACCCAAGTTATACAGAAGAAACGAGCAAACACACAGTTTTCATAAACGACTCTATTCATAAAAATACTAGGTGTCTCTGTGTTCTTGATTCCCCATGTGACATATTATTGTATCATCCGTTCATAGGTCTCAAAAATACATAAGTTGGTAAAGTTTATTTAGTGATATTATTCAAAGGCATAATTATCTTATGACACTCCAAGAGATTTTTATTGACGTACTTTTCATGCATTGCATTCATATACATTGACCCATGACTAGATGACGTTATATATGCGTATATATCTATCTGGGATATGAAAAAAGGTTACAGTGTTATATACGCACCATCAGCTAATCAACTGGTATACGTTGATGATTTTGCCCACATTGGTTGAGATGATATGATGGGATGCCTTCAGAGGCCTGATGATATTATGAAAAATGTACCCATGCACGACATGACATTCATACGCATATGCATGTCACTATAATTACTTCAAAAATTACAAAATTATCCAGACTTACAGGCTGAGTCATTTACTCTATATTTCTTCTATGTTTGTTGTGTACTTATTTATGTGCCTTACATACTCAGTACATTATTCGTACTGACGTCCTTTTTGCCTGGGGATGCTACGTTTCATGCCCGCAGGTCCCCATAGATAGGTTAAGAGCCCTCCAAGTAGGCTATCAGCTTAGCAGAAGGTGTTGGTGCATTCTTTTTGCTTCGGAGTTGCTTGTTTGGTTGGTATGATTTAGACGTGTATTGTTCTTTATGAAAATTATGTATTCTTAGAGGCTTGTAGACAGATATCATGTACATAAAAGATTGTATAGCCTTGTCAGCCTATGTTTAGTATATGAATGATTATTTTGATCTTATAGGCTCGTATGTCTTATGTATAAGTTGGTATCATATGTTGTATTTTACTTACCTTACGGCCGCCTTCCGGCTCAGTTATTTATGACAGTATGACATAAAAAGATACGTTATATTGGTGATCGATTGAGTAAGGTACCGGGTGCCCGTCTCGGCCCATCGGTTTGGGTCGTGACAAATGTGGTATCAGAGCAGTTCTGTCCTAGGGAGTCTACAAGCTGTGTCTAGTAGAGTCTTGTTTATGGGTGTGTCATGCACCACACTTATAAGTAGGAGGCTACGGGGCATTTAGGACTATCACTCTTTCTTCTTACTCTAGATCGTGTGGTAGAGCTCGGTTGTAAGAACTCAATTTCCTAAATTCTATCTTATTCATAATATAATAATGCCTACATCTAGAAAGACGTTTGGTAAGGGATTGAATGTGGCTGTGGAAGAATTGAGTCAGACGAACTCGATTTTGCATCACGCTTATGATGAATGTAAGGTCTCCAACAAAACATGAGGACACTAAGACGTGCAAACTTCTAGATATGGATCCCTAAGGCAAGAATGTCTATCCACTCTTACGGTAAGGAATAAGAGAATTAGAAGGTAGACACAAGTTTCAACAAATAGAAGAAGCAAGGTGAAGAAGGGTACGAGGTACCTAATTAGTAGAGATGAACATTACCTACAATATAAGAAGAGAAATATAAGCATTTTGAGTTACCTTCATTAATAACAAAGGTATGTACAATTGGCCGCACCCATCTCTTTTATGCCCTATGGGGGTTAACAGGTGTACTTTAAGAAAATGACAGAACATCAGAATCCGGTTGGGGTTAGAGTAACCCAAAATGGTGAATGGATTGTTTGTATTAGTTAATATTTCCAAAGGATATTACAGATGTGCTAATAGATCTCCTTGTAAGACACCCATGTGACGCAGTCTAGAATATTACAATTACATGTGAATACTTGTATGATCAAAAAAAATTCAGAAGATAGGCACTTAAATATCTGGAAAGGATAAATATTACCTTAGTGTGATTCTTCGTCCCTAGTAGAGCAAGGACATTGAGCAACCCGAAGAGTCGATGAATAAAGCAAGGACAGCTGAAAGCGAAAGAATATCTTGTTGAAGTTTTCACGCGAAAGAGATATGCATAAATATTAGCAGAGTAACGAGAAGAGAGATTAGGAAGAATTATGAGTGAGATGTGATACATAGGTGACTCTAGACATGTGATTTTTGACCCCACCCTCCCCAAGATTTTTTATATATTAGCGTAAAATATTTAATTTAGGCATAATATAGATATTTTAAGTAATTTTGACTCTTTTACTTTATTTTATTACAAGAAAACAAAAATTACAAAAATAGGTTCATTAATGTTTTGTAGTCATTTTTAATCTTAAAAAAAAATACAAAAAATAGTATCGTATTTTTATTTTAATATGATATTTGAAAATACCAAAAATAGATTTGTTTTAATGGTTAGTTTTATTTTAATAATTATTTGAATAGTAGGATTAATTAATAAATGGGCTCGTATTTTTAATCTCGGAAAGAATAGAACTTGGACTCGAGCAACCCATTTTTTGGCCTAATTTTGGGCCTAGCCCATAATTTCCAAACCTATAATTCCTAGGACCATACCCCTTAACCTTAAAACCCTGCCAAAAACCTAGACTCTATAATATAAAAACAAGGCTAAGACTAAAAAGAAAGGGAGGAAGGCTGAAAAAACAAAAAAAGCTAAAACAAAATAAAAAGCGCTGCAATAGACGTAGAGCCCCTCACCCCCTTTTCATGACTTCTTCTTCGAACCCCCCCCCCCCACCCAGCCGTTAGACCCATCAACGCACCATCAACAACACCACCACAACGGTTAACCAACACATCCTCAATTCCTCCATTGATAGCCAAAACGGACGCATCCCAGCCCCTTTCCATCAGAACCCTCCAGAAAACTTTAAGTCCAACGACGTTTTTATTACAAGTTCCACCTGCCTCACGTAAAAAAAAGGTCAAAACAGAAGGGAATTCGAACATGGTTTGAGAAGAGGAAAAATTCGGGTTTAGGTTGAGAAACAGACGGAGATTTGGAGGCATTCTTTTGGTCTCCTAATTAATCCTCTCGCTTTATTTCTGCTTGTCCTCGCAATTCCAAAGTATGTACAGACAAGAAAAGTAGAAATGTTTCTGTTAGTGGTGAGTGAGCTTTCAGAAATACCAAAATACATAGACATATTGATGTTAGTTCACCCTTGTGATTTGATTTTCCAAATATGGAATTTGGTTGATACTTGAGACGCCGTCGAGTGAAGTGCTGATTCGTGTTTGCCGATGAGGTTTGCGGTCCAAGCTTCTGCTATTGTTTCGTTTTTCCTGTCAGATTTATTTCGCCAGGGTTTGCTGTAACTGAGTTCTTATTAATATTATTGAGGTTCGATTCTAAACTCTTCCTCCTTTATCATTTCTCATGTGAATGTTTTGTATTTGTTTCCTCTTGTTTTTAATCCTTGTTATGTGTATGATTTGCATTCCCAGTTTTATACTATTTGTTTGAGTAGTTCTTTGTCAAAGTCAAAAATAGTTTTTCCTTTAAAGAATAGAGTGATATTATGTCTAAATTACTTTTTTTTCAATACTTATCATTTAAACTCATATTTGTTCCAGATTTTCTTGAATAACTTTATTTGTTTGGTAGTTTTTGGTTAGATAATGAGTGGGTGCAACACTGATTCATGAATTGAAAAGATAAAGCTTAGAATTCTGCCGCTTATGAGTTGTGTACGGTTGGGCAACGAGCATTGGGAACATAATTGATTTGTTGCTTTCGTTATTGTCTTATCAATTGGTATATTTCACTAGTTCAGTAATTGAAAATTGTCTCAAGAGGTGGAATAGTAGCAATTCATCAAGTTGTAAATATTTCTAATAACTTAGTCATATAATTGTTTCTCATGATTTCTTTAGCTAACTCAATCCCTAAACTCATAGCCCTCATTTAATTAATTTTAATCCTTTAGAAATCGAGGTGTGCCATTTAGCTGAATTTTCCATGGCTCTCGCAAACTTTGTTAAGTGCGTAGTTGCTTTAGGCGCGCAATTTAAATTAATTTCCTTAAACTCGGGTGTGCATTTGATGTGACCCAACTCCAATTCTCAACAACGTTAAATAAAATGTGTCGTGGACCGCGGGTGCATTTCATGTGGCGTGATTCAATGCGTGTTTTAAATAACGTTGAATCTTCCTAAAGTTAATTAAAAACGGCTAATAAGTTAAAATGTACCATAGGCTAAAACATGTAATAAAATCAGATAATATGCCAATTATAATAGTTTAAAACGACCGTGTTAGAACCACGAAATCCGGGGGTGCCTAACACCTTCCCTCGAGTTAACAGAATTCCTTACTCGGATTTCTGGTTCGCGGACTGTAATACAGAGTCATTCTTTTCTCGATTCGGTATTTGAACCGGTGACTTGAGACACCATGAAATTATCCCAAGTGGAAACTATGAATTTTTTAAAATAATAAATCCCGTTTCGATTATCCTTTAATTGGAAAAACTCCTTTATTTATACCCTTCCAGGGTGTAAGGAAAAAAGGAGGTGTGATAGCTCTGGCGACTTTGCTGGGGATTTCAAACCCAGAACTTCAGTTCAGGGTTTAAGAATTCGAGCTTAGGATAACTGTTATGATTGGCTTTATATGTTATCTGATTTTCCTACATGTTTAAGCCTAATGTGCTAAATGCTTTTACCGCTTTGATATTCTGTGAACTGTATATAAACTGTTACGAAAACTTTCCACTCTCTGAGTCTTCTAAATCATGGAGAAGGGTGCACTTCGTGTGACTTCTCTTCTGTCTAGAGTCTTATCCCATTTTAGAACGAGTTTCGGACAAGTTGCTAAGCCGGTGAAGCTTCTGTATTCCCGATACGCTGCCCCTCCTTGGCTCGAGTTATCCGCTCGGGTAAGCCAGGTCTAGAATAATACACCTAGGTTTTAAACCTAGAATAACTCAGCCTTATGCCTGATCCCTAGTAGGAACGTTTGTTTGCATCACATGCATTTGACTTTGGAGACTTAACACAGGGGTTGGGTCTGTCTAGGACAGGTGTACCCAAAAATCAAAAGACCACCTTGATGAATTTTACGTGCTACTTGCATATCTGTCTGTTTTAGCTTGCATTTTGACTAGCTTCTAGAATAGGAAAAGAAAATGAAAAAAAATCAAAAAGGAAAAAAAAGGAGTGAGAGGTAAGTATTTGGATTATCCTGAAACTCTGTCGAAATTTAAAAAAAGAAGATAAAAAGTCATTTCAGAATAAGTCATGTTTTCCTTGTCACGACCCAAAATCCCAACCCGGTCGTGATGGCGCCTCTCGTGGGGACAAGGCCAGCCAACAACAAAACAATACATCTCTTTATAATTACTTAGCAGGAATAAGTCTGATTCGCAGATAATATAATCACAAGTGCGAAGTAAACATGATAGAATAATGGAAACCATCCCGACTCAGCCCGAAATCGGGGTGTCACAAGCCACGAGCATCTAAAGATCTAAATACTAATACAAGACCACCAATATACATAATGGAATTTAGAATCAATGAAGAAATACGGTGCCGTGAACGCTGACAGTCACCTTGCTCAGCTACAATAGTATACCTTCAGTCCGCTAATAACCCGCTACCGGGTGAACAGTACCTGCAACTGCACGCGAGGTGCAGGGAGTAAAGTGAGTACTTCCAACTTAGTGGTAATAAAAGTAAATAATAACTGAGCGATAAGAAATCACGTAATAACACTTCATCATGCTATCTAAGACGGTACAACCCTTTTTGAAAACAGTAATTCCATGAAACTCCTTTATAAAATATCTGACTCAGTTTTAAACCTCTTTTGAAAATAATCTTTTTAACAGTTGCAAAATAATTCCAGCCATCGGTGTCACTATGCACAGAAACCCGCCCCTCGGGCAATATCTTCGTTCCTGGTCAGCCACTCGGGCCCCAACATTCAAGGATCAGATAGCACTAGCAAAAGCAGATAAATATCTCCAGAAATATCACAACGACAAATAATGAACAAATGCATGAATGTAATGCAATGCATATGATGGTACATTCCAGTACCCACTGCGGCGTACAGCCCGAGCCATCCATATTTATTTATCGTCGACGGCACTCACTGGGGTGTGTACAGACTCCGGAGGGGCTCATACAGCCCAAGCGCAATATACTGGTCAGTCAATGTTACCTGACCGGTCAGCCAATGTTACCTGACCAATTTATATCCTACAGTGCCATTATTACCACTGTTCCAAGTATATATTTCAGTGTCATGTACAGACTCCGGAGGGGCTCCTACAGCCCAAGCGCAATATACTGGTCAGTCAATGTTACCTGACTAGTCAGCCAATGTTACCTGACCAATTTATATCCTAAAGTGCCATTGTTACCACTGTTCCAAGTATATATTTCAGTGTCATTGTTACCATTGTTTCAAGTATAACATACAGTGTCATTGTTACCACTGTTTCAGGTATATATATTACAGTGTCATTGTTACCACTGTTTCAAGTATATATATTACAGTGTCATTGTTACCACTGTTTCAAGTATATATATTACAGTGTCATTGTTACCACTGTTTCAAGTCACTTTATTATCAGTATAGAAAGTAATATAGTAAGCCCCTTGGGCATTTACAAAATTGAAATTTCCAGCCCGAAATGCATTTAAAATGTCATTTAAGTTTTCAAAACTTAGAAATACGGCTGGGTTTGCAAAACAGCATTTAAAACCTTGGACTGAAGTTAGATGATATGCAAATCATGCTAAGCAGTAATATCAATCCTTGAAGGATTTTAAAAAGTCGGCACAAGGCCCCAAACATGGCAATCAACCCAAATTATGATGATAACAAGAAATTTCATTCAAATACGCAGTAAAATCAACAACCGGGACGGACCAAGTCACAATCCCCAATGATGCTCTACCCCACGCTCATATCTGGCGTGCAAGTCACCTCAATACAACACTATGATGTGCAAATCCGGAGTTTCAAACCCTCAGGATATCATTTACAAGTATTACTCACCTCTAACCAGCCGTAGACTAGTCCACAATGCCCTTTCCTCTTAAATCGACCTCTTCGCGCGTCGAATCTAGTCAAAACCACAACAAATACATTACAATAGGCTAAGGGAATATAACCCAATCGAAAAGACTCGAAAAATGTCAAAAATCCCGAAATTAGCAAAACCCGAGCCCCGGGCCCACGTCTCAAAATTCAGAAATTTTTACATCAATACGACCCTTATCTCGCCACGAGTCTATACATACCAAATTCACAAAAATCGGAGTTCATTTGACCCCTCAAATCACCATTTAATTCTCTTAAGTTTCAAGCCCTAAACCACCATTTTTGTCCATAATTTAATTGAGTTTTCAGCTCTAATCCATGTATTTAACTTGGAAATAAGTAGAAACAACTCACCTTTGATGCTTGATGAAATCCCCCTTGAAATTCTCTCCAAAATAATCCAAGCCAAATGAAAGAAATGAAAGAAATAAGCCAAATCCGTGTTTAAAAGAATCTGTCCGTGCTTCGTCGAGTTGTACCTTGCACTTGTGCTATACAAGTTGTACATCCTATTAAAAATTTTCCTTGTCGGACACCTTCTGTTTAAACACCCATAACGTCTTGTATAAGTATCCAAATGACAAACGGATGGAAGATTTAGAAACTAGACTCGAAGATCTTTAATTTGATAGGTTGTACACCATATAACTCTTTATATATCCTGAGATATGAGCTTCTAAATTAGGCTCCCCGAATCAGAAAATTGCAGAAGAAATCTCTGCAGCTTTTTCTTTTCTTTTTGGTCCGAATTTCATTCCGTTAACCTTCCGAAATCCACCCGAGGCCCTCGGGACCTTAACCAATTATATCAACATGTCCCACAATATCATTCAAACTTGTCCCAACCTTCGAAACACCCATAATAACATCAAAACATCAAATCATCATCGAATTCAAGCCTAAGTTTCCAAAAACTTCCGAAAATACACTTTCGATCAAAAACCCGACCAAACGATGTCCGAATGACCTGAAATTTTGCACACACATCACAAATGACATAATAAAGCTACAGCAATTCTCAGAATTCCATTCCGACTCCCGGATTAAAATCTCACCTATCAACCGGAATTCGCCAAAATACTAACTTCGCTAATTCAAGCTAAATTCTACACCGGTCATCACAAAAATATTCCG
The DNA here is from genome assembly GCF_000715075.1 of Nicotiana tabacum. Taxonomy (NCBI): domain Eukaryota; kingdom Viridiplantae; phylum Streptophyta; class Magnoliopsida; order Solanales; family Solanaceae; genus Nicotiana; species Nicotiana tabacum. The sequence goes on from NC_134091.1 coordinate 3,399,716, forward strand.
GACACACTCCTAAGTCCCAAATCACCTAATGAAGCTATCCGAACCATAAAATTCACATTTCGAGCCCTCTAACACATAAGTCAATATCCGGTTGACTTTTCCAACTTAAACTTCCTTAAAAGAGACTAAGTGTCTCAAACCTTACCAAAACTAGTCTGAATGACTTCAAATTTTGCACACAATTCATATTCGACATTACGGACTTGCACCAACTTTCGTAATCGCATTCAGACCCCGATATCAAAATTTCTACTTCCAGTCGAATTTTCTCTAAAACCTTCAAATTTCTATATTTAGCCAAATGACTTCAAAATGACCTCCGGACATCCGAATTCGCTTCCGATCGCGCTCCCAACTCCATAATCACCATACGGAGCTATTCCCAGACTCGGAATCCCAAACACACATCTATAACTCTGAAATGCCTTCCAACCCATATTTATGAAATTCTTCTTAAATACTAATTTCCACAATATACGCCGAAATGCTCACGGGTTATCCAAAACCAAATCCGGACACACTCCCAAGTCCGAAATCATCATACGAACATGCTGGAACTTTCAGATCTCAATTCCGAGGTCGTTTACCTAAAATTCTAATCCTAGTTCATTTCTTCAATTTTAAGCTTTCAAAATGAGAATTTCCATTTAGATTTGACTCCAAACTTCCTGAATTTTAATTCTGACCGTACACACAAGTCAACATACCTGAGATGAAGCCGCTCATGGCCTCAAACTGCTGAATGACGCGTCAGAGCTCAAAACGACCGGTCGGGTCGTTACAATCTCCCCCACTTAAACATACGTTCGTCCTCGAACGTGCTGAGAACTACACTGAAGTAGTCCAAAATCACTTGTTTAACACATCATGCACCTTCCCATGCTACCACTACTCCGTTGAGCACATTAGCTCGATAATTCTGTAGATATACTTATTTATTCAAGCAAATAAGCCATTAGGCCCAATTCCAACATCCTGAATTTCCCTGCCAAGCCTGTTTCCATCATACGACCACCATATCAATCTCCACACGTTGTACCCAACATGGCTGCATAACTTTGCTGAATTCACACTTTGCATCACTTTACTCATAGGACCACAATAACATTCTTTAAACATAATAGTCAAAATTCCACAAATCTGATGCTCCCATTGCATCTCATGACATTCATTGGATCTATACTCCTGACAAGTTCCATTACCTTGTCTCAAACCAAAGAATGATCTTTGCTCTATAATATACTTCATATAATCAGTTTGCACTAACCCCAAATCTAGTAACCTCGTCTCACCTAGTACGAACTGCTCAGGCGATAAGTCACCTCGGACATAATCAAAAATCCCACAAGACGCCACAATGTGCCAGTGGGCTACCAATTCGAACGCGATACAAAAGGAAGGCAAACTCTTGGAGGAACTACTCAACTCGCACACTAACATGGACTTCCTCAGAAAACAGGGAAACAGAACACATAAAAGCAAATATGGGCAATGAACTGAACATCACACTGTTGCGGCGCGCAACCCGATCCAAACAACATACCCATGGCGGCGTGCCACCCGATCCACATATAGGACTCACATAAGGAGATACACGTCGAGATGAATAACTCACCACATCCAAATACCGAATATCGGTCATAAACACACTAAGATGCATAATACCATTCCGAATGAAACATATAGAGTTATAGGCTACAACTCAAGCACAACTGAGGTGCGATACATGATCTAAGTCTCAAGAGCCATCCTGCTCATATAACATCACCGCTGAGCGGAACCTTAACACATAAGGAATTTACCAAGCCGTCTCACAACTCATACATCGCAATATATCTTTACATGAATTATCTGACCACGAAATAAGACCGCGACTATCCTTCCATAAAGAGCGCATTGCTGAAATAAACACAACTGGCGTGACGTAAGGCTCACTTCCACATTTAAATCTATCCCCCGACCTCAAGTCGATCCTGATCGTGCCAAGCTAGGCCAATAATATTTCACAGGTCTATAACCCAATAAGCAGAGTGCCCTCCAGGCATAAATTCTCAAATGGATGATATTACCAAAATCCTCATACTTGGTTTAAATTTATAATTAATCAAGTGACTACATGTCATACTTATACAATCTTCCCGCGGGACAAGCTCCCACCATTTTCCGAAATAATTAATAGGCCTGCACATTCAAACCACCGGCTGCACTAACACTGAAAAGCGAACAGGAATCCCTAACCAGGATGCAAGGCCTTTCTCACAGAACACCGATCTCAGGTGATACTGACGCCAATACCCATCTTACTCAAAACACTGAAACTCCTTCCCTGCTCATCCGAGCTCTTGACATCACATTCATTGACCAAACTGCGACCTTGGTCCTTACTTCAAATTTCATACCACTCACTGCACCTCATGTACCGATATACGATAGACACGATCTCCATCAAAACTCTGGAACCGACGATAGGCTAATACTTCATCACATAAGACCTTCCATTTAACTCACTTCAGGAGAACTATAGCAACATACAGGCGAATTCTCATAACCGTCGAATATGCCAATCTCTAAGTAGTGGTCCAAGCCACCATAACCCTTTCTGGGATCCGCCTACTCATAACAGGCCCTAACAGAAGAATGATTCAGAATAACATCAATCTCTACGGCCGACAAGCCTCACACGCACCGCCACAAATCACGTGCATAGCTCGATCACGCTGAACGAACCGATCACTGACACCAATATGCCAACTCAACTATGGCTAATCAATCTACTTCCTTCTAGTTTATCCTTGATTGCCTTAGAAATAATAATATCTCCCTTCAACACCTAACTTATTCCAACCGCACTCACCCCGAGTGACCTTAAATCATGAGACCATGCTATCTCAAAAACCATGACCATTTCATGTCTCTCAATGCTACTCCGCAAGTCAAAACATCATAGAACATTCTGTGTCTTTCTTCATAAGCTGCTTCAAAAGCTTGACTCTTAACTGTACTTATAGACTCAGAATGATCAGGCACCACACTTTGCCTCTTGAATTCACTAGGACCGCTATTGAGAGCCACCCAACTCTAACTTGGCCCCGAATGCAACCAACTCTACTGAATTTTATAACATATGAATACCATCTCGATAAAGCACCCAACGGAATCACTTCCCTCGAAGCCTGCACCTATACGAGGCATAAATCATGAATCTTCCCTCAAGTCTAAATATGAGCCAATAAGGCTAACCATAGCATGCATCCAACAATTCAATTACTCAAATTACCACTCATGGTCGTTTTCCGTAGCTGCAATAACCCACTAATATGCCAATAACCAGAATTCACGCAGGTAATAAACCGTGCAATCAGCTAATCAACAGCAAGCTCCCCAACTTGGCTCGAAGCCATAGATCACAACACATATACTCTATTGCTGTCGTAATATCATGGTGAGATTAAACTCACTCCATCATAAGCTCGTGGAAACACGAATCATCTGAAATTTTAACTCTTCTGCAATTCTTGCATTTACTCACACAACAGTTAAGCCCACTCTTTAGGCGACCAATTTTTTTTTTTTTACTAAATCCTAAATTTTTCAAAAATTTCGGCAGAGCCTCCTTTGTAATTGGTCCTATCCACCTGCCAGAGAATCACCAAAACCATCCTAACAATACATCCACAAATTGACAAAGCATCACAATGCATATCAATTACATAAATCTAAATTTATACATGGACATGCGTTGCACCTATTTGAATTATAACACATAGAAAATACCCTTCAACCCTCCATTATTGGGATATTCAACCAAGTAGGAACATATTCTTTCGTTAATATTTTCGACCTTCAAGGTGGTCTCCTTGACTCAACGATTTCGTCATAATACATTTACGGAAGCGATCTCAGCTCCCAGACTTATCTAACTAGGAGACACGAAAAATATTCTTCACTCGCCCATAACTCGGGCTACTCAACAAATCACAATAAGAAACGAATCACTTAACAGTTCATATACTATCCAGTAGGCTTCTTCGCCACTACCAAGTCGTACAAATACACCTCGCAACACTAACATACTTATCACGTGGATATCCAACCTCCATTCCGGCTAACAAGGACAATAATGAACATATGAGTTCAAAACACTTGCTCACAAAATCAGCACCTCGGTGCTCAAGCCATTGACAAAGATTTGGCCTCAAGTCCTCCTGACTGGTCTAACTTCAAACTCACAGAGATTACACCTCGCCCCTCGATCGGGGAATCAAAAGCCATCGAGACACATCTGATACTGAGCGCCCGTTGGTGCATACGATCACGCGGAAGGAATTTCAAAAGTTTCTTTTCAAGCTGAATCGAGGACGCACGATAAGAATTCAAGAATGTGAAGTTTTCCTAAAGGTTCGGCAGCCTCTCGAGGATAAGTACAGACGTCTCCGTACCGATCCGCGAGACTCTACTAAACTGGCTCATGACTCGCGAGACCAAGTAACCTAGGCTCTGATACCAACTTGTCACGACCCAAAATCCCAACTCGGTCGTGATGGCGCCTCTCGTGGGGACAAGGCCAGCCAACAACAAAACAATACATCTCTTTATAAATACTTAGTAGGAATAAGTCTAATTCGCAGATAATATAATCACAGGTGCGAAGTAAACATGATAGAATAATGGAAACCATCCCGACTCAGCCCGAAATCGGGGTGTCACAAGCCACGAGTATCTAAAGATCTAAATACTAATACAAGACCAGCAATATACATAATGAAATTTAGAATCAATGAAGAAATACGGTGCCGTGAACGCTGACGGTCACCTTGCTCAGCTACAATAGTATACCTTCAGTCCGCTAATAACCCGCTACCGGGTGAACAGTACCTGCAACTGCACGCGAGGTGCAGGGAGTAAAGTGAGTACTTCCAACTTAGTGGTAATAAGAGTAAATAATAACTGAGCGATAAGAAAACACGTAATAACACTTCATCATGCTATCTAAGACGGTACAACCCTTTTTGAAAACAGTAATTCCATGAAACTCCTTTATAAAATATCTGACTCAGTTTTAAACCTCTTTTGAAAATAATCTTTTTAACAGTTGCAAAATAATTCCAGCCATCGGTGTCACTATGCACAGAAACCCGCCCCTCGGGCAATATCTTCGTTCCTGGTCAGCCACTCGGCCCCAACACTCAAGGATCAGATAGCACTAGCAAAAGCAGATAAATATCTCCAGAAATATCACAACGACAAATAATGAACAAATGCATGAATGTAATGCAATGCATATGATGGTACATTACAGTACCCACTGCGGCGTGCAGCCCGAGCCATCCATATTTATTTATCGTCGACGACACTCACTGGGGGTGTGTACAGACTCTGGAGGGGCTCATACAGCCCAAGCGCAATATACTGGTCAGTCAATGATACCTGACCGGTCAGCCAATGTTACCTGACCGGTCAGCCAATGTTACCTGACCAATTTATATCCTACAATGCCATTATTACCACTGCTCCAAGTATATATTTCAGTGTCATGTACAGACTCCGGAGGGGCTCCTACAGACCAAGCGCAATATACTGGTCAGTCAATGTTACCTGACTAGTCAGCCAATGTTACCTGACCAATTTATATCCTATAGTGCCATTGTTACCACTGTTCCAAGTATATATTTCAGTGTCATTGTTACCATTGTTTCAAGTATAACATACAGTGTCATTGTTACCACTGTTTCAGGTATATATATTACAGTGTCATTGTTACCACTGTTTCAAGTATATATATATTATAGTGTCATTGTTACCACCGTTTCAAGTATATATATTACAGTGTCATTGTTACCACTGTTTCAAGTCACTTTATTATCAGTCCAGAAAATAATATAGTAAGCCCCTTGGGCATTTACAAAATCGAAATTTCCAACCCGAAATGCATTTAAAATGTCATTTAAGTTTTCAAAACTTAGAAATATGGCTGGGTTTGCAAAACAGCATTTAAAACCTTGGACTGAAGTTAGATGATATGCAAATCATGCTAAGCAGTAATATCAATCCTCGAAGGATTTTAAAAAGTCGGCACAAGGCCCCAAACATGGCAATCAACCCAAATTATGATGATAACAAGAAATTTCAGTCAAATACGCAGTAAAATCAACAACCGGGACGGGCCAAGTCACAATCCCCAATGATGCTCTACCCCACGCTCATATCTGGCGTGCAAGTCACCTTAATACAACACTATGATGTGCAAATTCGGAGTTTCAAACCCTCAGGATATCATTTACAAGTATTACTCACCTCTAACCGGCCGTAGACTAGTCCGCAATGTCCTTTCCTCTTGAATCGACCTCTTCGCGCGTCAAATCTAGTCAAAACCACAACAAATACGTTACAATAGGCTAAGGGAATATAACCCAATCGAAAAGACTCGAAAAATGTCAAAAATCCCGAAATTAGCAAAACCCGAGCCCTGGGACCACGTCTCAAAATTCAGATATTTTTACATCAATATGACCCTTATCTCGCCACGAGTTTATACATACCAAATTCACAAAAATCGGAGTTCATTTGACCCCTCAAATCACCATTTAATTCTCTTAAGTTTCAAGCCCTAAACTACCATTTTTGACCATAATTTAATTGAGTTTTCAGCTCTAATCCATGTATTTAACATGGAAATAAGTAGAAACAACTCACCTTTGATGCTTGATGAAATCCCCCTTGAAATTCTCTCCAAAATAATCCAAGCCAAATGAAAGAAATGAAAGAAATAATCCAAATCCGTGTTTAAAAGAATCTGTCCGTGCTTCGTCGAGTTGTACCTTGCACTTGTGCTATACAAGTTGTACATCCTATTAAAAATTTTCCTTGTCGGACATCTTCTGTTTAAACACTCATAACGTCTTGTATAAGTATCCAAATAACAAACGGATTGAAGATTTAGAAACTAGACTCGAAGATCTTTAATTGGATAGGTTGTAAACCATATAACTTTTTATATATCCCGAGATATGAGCTTCTAAAGTAGGCTCCCCGAATCAGAAAATTGCAGCAGAAATTTCTGCAGCTTTTTCTTTTCTTTTTGGTCCGAATTTCATTCCGTTAACCTTCCGAAATCCACCCGAGGCCCTCGGGACCTTAACCAATTATATCAACATGTCCCACAATATCATTCAAACTTGTCCCAACCTTCGAAACACCCAAAATAACATCAAAACATTAAATCATCATCGAATTCAAGCCTAAGTTTCCAAAAACTTCCGAAAATACACTTTCGAACAAAAATCCGACCAAACGATGTCCGAATGACTTGAAATTTCGCACACACATCACAAATGACATAACAAAGCTACAGCAATTCTCGGAATTCCATTCCGACTCCCGGATCAAAATCTCACCTATCAACCGGAATTCGCCAAAATACTAACTTCGCCAATTCAAGCTAAATTCTACACCGGTAATCACAAAAATATTCCGGACACACTCCTAAGTCCCAAATCACCTAACGAAGCTATTTGAACCATAAAATTCACATTTCGAGCCCTCTAACACATAAGTCAATATCCGGTTGACTTTTCCAACTTAAGCTTCCTTAAAAGAGACTAAGTGTCGCAAACCTTACCAAAACTAATCCGAATGACTTCAAATTTTGCACACAAGTAATATTCGACATTACGGACTTGCACCAACTTTCGGAATCGCATTCTAACCCCAATATCAAAATTTCCACTTCCAGTCGAATTTTCTCTAAAACCTTCAAATTTCTATATTTAGCCAAATGACTTCAAAATGACCTCCGGACATCCGAATTCACTTCCGATCGCGCTTCCAACTCTATAATCACCATACAGAGCTATTCCCAGACTCGGAATCCCAAACACACATCTATAACTCTGAAATGCTTTCCAACCCAAATTTATGAAATTCTTCTAAAATACTAACTTCCACAATATACGCCGAAATGCTCACGGGTTATCCAAAACCAAATCCGGACACACGCCCAAGTCCGAAATCATCATACGAACATGCTGAAACTTTCAGATCTCAATTCCGAGGTCGTTTACTCAAAATTCTAATCCTAGTTCATTTCTTCAATTTTAAGCTTTCAAAATGAGAATTTCCATTTAGATTTGACTCCAAACTTCCTGAATTTTAATTCTGACCATACACACAAGTCAACATACCTGAGATGAAGCCGCTCATGGCCTCAAAATGCTGAATGACGCGTCGGAGCTCAAAACGACCGGTCGGGTCGTTACATTCCTGTTCCATTAAAACTGAGCAGAACTACGCGGGTCTGATTCTCACCGGATGTGAGATACGTAGGCAAACCTCATCGGTTTCGGCCCCCAATTTTCAAAATCCAAAAACATTCTTTTACTTCCTTCTTTAGAAAAGTTTTTTTTGCGACCCCAACTTTTAAAAATACAAAAAAAATATTTTCTTTTAGTTGCTTCTCAAATCAAAATACAAAAATATTTCCATTCCTCTTTCGAAAATTGAAAAGGAAATTCAAAATGCAGAAATATATTTTTTAGAAGCATTTCCTTCATAAATTCAAAATAAAATTCCAAAAATATTTTCTTTCTTCTTTAGAAGTTTTCCTTTCAAAATTTCAGAAAAAAAATCAAAAAAAAAAATCTTTCTTCTTTAGAAGTCTTTCTTTGCAAAAATGCTAAAAAAATCAAAATCCCAAAAATATTCGCTTTCTTCTTTATAAGTCTTTCTTTCGAAAAATAAAAAATTCAAAAAAAAGTTAGTTTATTTACTTTATTCATGATCTTCCCGAACTACGCAAGATCTGATTCATGTTCCCACATGATACATAGGCAACCCACATCAGGTTCGATCACCATTAAAAGGAAGTGAAAAAAATATTGATAATAATAAGGACCGACCGAGTCCATTCTAACATATTTTGTTTTGAATTGTGAAGAAAGTTGAGGTGGTCGGTTTGTGGTAAGCTAGAAACACAAGATCCAGGGAAAAGTGATAACTGACATCGAAGCTGTTACAAGTGCTCAAGAGACTCAGGGTCAGAGGGTTCAATAAGAGTCTACTGTGTTTGAGAAAAATAGAATGCTGAAACAACAAATAACCGAAATGTGTCAAGCATGGGCCAGTGGTCAAGGACAGCTTCGTCATGAGTCACAATTTGCTACACAACAAGAGCACTACCACTCTCCTAAGTACCACTCGTACTCGTTTGATCTTCCTGCAAACAATGAGAAGCCCGCCTGAAAGATGGTACAGGAAGAAATGACCCAAAGAGTGAAAAGCTTAGAACAACAGTTGAAAAACATGCAAGGGTTGGCTGGTCAAAAGAGTGTTTCCTTCAAAGATCTATGTATGTTCCCCGATGTCCACTTGTCGCCTGGTTTCAAAACTCCCCAATTTGAAACGTATGGTGGACATGGAGATCTCATAGCCCACCTGAAAAGGTATTGCAATCAACTAAGAGGTGTGGGAAGAAATGAAGAATTGTTGATGGCTTATTTTGGGGAAAGCCTTATGGGAGTAGCCTCCGAATGGTTTATGGATCAAGACACGTCTCTCTGGTATGTCTGGAATGACATGGCACATGCCTTTGTCAAACAGTTCCAATACAACATTGACATTGCCCCAGACCGCAATTCCCTTTCAAACTTGAAGAAGAAACCAACTGAAAGTTTTAGGGAATATGCCATTAACTGGAGAGAGCAAGCAGCTCGAGTTAAGCCACCCATGGATGACCACGAGCTAATAATTGTCTTCCTTCAAGCACAAGAGCCATATTAATTTCAAAACATGATGTCCGCAGTTGGCAAATCCTTTTCATAAGCAATCAAAATGGGAGAAATGGTAGAGAATGGTCTTAAGACAGGCAAAATTATAAGTCAAGCAGTTTTTAAAGCCGCAACTCAGGCGGTCCGGGTTGAATCTGATAAATTTAGCGACACAAATGAGAATGTTGAAGAAATCATGATGACATCGGGGTCGAGAAGTGGTCCCAGGAGAACATCTCAAAGGTATGAGCAGCTTCCTCAAGTTTTCCATGACTCCCTGAGCAGTATTATCTACCTCAGAACCTTCAATACTTTGTCGCTCCACCTCAATATGTTGTCCAGCCACCAAAACACCCCAGAAGGCGAGCAGGAGCCTCACAAAATCTCCACCAGCTTCCACAAATTTTTCAGGTACCCTATAACCCACATCCAGGCCAGAGGTATAGAGGGGAACAAAAGTTGAAAGATAATTTTACACCAATAGGAGAGTCCTATGCAAGCTTGTTTGAGAAATTAAAGCATTATGACATGATTGCACCCATTCCTCCAAATCATGTGGACCCACGTGCAAGGAGATTTGACCTTTCTAAAAGGTGTGAATACCATTCCAATGCTCGGGGGTACAATGTTGAAAGCTATCGGGATTTGAAAAGAGAAATAGAAAGGATGATCCAGGAAAAACTGATTGTGATCCAAGACAGTGACACCCAGAATATTGCGCAGAATCCTTTACCTGCACATGATGATGCACACTTTGTGGGGATGATGCGTGGTGACAGGGAGTATGAGAATTCTCTCGGGAATTTGCTAACTGAAGTTAATGATGTTGAAATTGGAGAAGGCTCTGCTGATTCTGATGAGCAAATTTGTGGCTAAATGCCAAGCCTAGCAATTGAAAAGTCATTCCCTCCTCACTAGGAAGGATCTTGGTAGCTTGTTTTGATGTTTTTTCTATTATCTGGGTTATTTTAGGGTTGTGATCCAGATTTTATTTGTTTTATTGAGTCAAACCCTTCTATCCCTTTACTCTGTTTGTGTGAGTCTTGTCTTTCTGTTCTGTTGCTATTTTCATTAGCCAAGTTATTTAGGGTTGTAACTCAGATTTTAGGTTGTTTGTCTTGTTATTTACTCAATGAAATACAATTTGTCCTTTTGTGTCATTCCATGCTTAGTTCGTTTCCCGCTAGTTTTAATGACATGACATGCATGCAGAATTTTTGGCCAGATTTTAGAAAATTAATTTAAGTTTGAATTGGACAACTGAGGAAAAGGCATTTTTGAGGATGAACAAAGAGTTGAAATACTTTGGAATTAAGGTCGAGTAAAATTCACCTTCAAATCATTACGATGATCAGGCTTGAGGATGTTTAATCAATTGAAGTTTGTTAAAAATTTTGACATTAAGGGATGGAAAGTGTCTTGTGACCACGACATACCAAGAAGACAAACATGTTCGTCATTGCTGTGATCGCGAAAAGATACCATGTTCGACGTTCTTGAGGTTGGGAGGCCCTTTTTCTGCTATCCAAACACTTTATATCCTTTGCTACCCCTTTTGAGTCTGTGTTATTTTCTTTAACTACCCTATTTTGGAATCAATTTTAGAGTCCAAAAAAAAAATCATGACCCAAGAGTACAAACTGGGGCAATTCTTAGAAAGTTCAGAAAAAAAAAGGAAAAAGAATTGTCAAAGGTCCATGCCCTCAAAAATAGAAGTTGGGGCAAACAAAAAAAGAGAAAAAAACAGAAAAGGAAAAAAAAGAAACAAAAAGAATGAAAAATAGTTTAGGTCAGATGTTTGAACTACGTTAGACCCGATTCCTTAAAAAAAGGATACGTAGGCAGCCTCACGGTTCGGTCCAACCAAATAAGAATTCAAAAAAAAAAATCCAAAAATCCCCAATAGCTAAAACTGGGGAAAAGATTTTATTTTTTGAAAGAGTCGATTCCAAGAGTTGTAAGTTTACAACCCCATCATTTTGAGTCTATTTTGAGCATTCATGCCGACCTTTATTTCCAACCCTATAAAAAAACCTTCCCAATAAGACCTCCCGATAAGCCTTCAAGAATGTTAAGAGAAGCATGCAATGAGCAACGGTTGTCACGCGACATAGAACACTGTCAAGTTGCTCACCAAGAAAGAAGGAGAAAGAAAAACAAAAATGAGAGAGTCTTACTAGTGAAAACCCTCACGGGCACTATAAGGCGACGGTAAACAGAGATGAACAAATGAGAGATACTTATTGGTGAAAACCCCTCGGGGCACCACTAGTCGAAAGTGAGTCGTGAAGATGATGCGAAGGATTGGCACGACAAGCTCGACTTCAAAGTTCATAAGAATGACAAAAGGGAAGATTGGATTAGTTTGATAGATCAGGCCGTTGAGTCCAAAATGCATGTCATGACCATCAAGACTAGTTATTGGAAAAAAAAAATCTTCCTTCTGTCCTTCCGACAGGGGGGCATTTCTTGTTAATATTTGTTTATTTGCATCATTGTGTCCTTCACTCTGAGTCAGTCCTTGTCAAAACAAGTAAGAAAAGATTTCAAAATCTGCTACCAGCTTTTCAGTTGCACAAAGTAAATTTGGCCGGCACAATCGGTTGCTATTGTCAATGTGCCTTGACGATTCATGCAACGGCTCTCCCAAAAGACTCTTGTCAGCCTACTTGGCACAAGCAAAGATAACTGCTGATTCTTTTTGACAGACAAATTGCTCAAAAGCATGAAGTCATTCAAGATATCAGAAAAAGTCACTTAAGCAAAGATCTCCAGTTGGGATAAGGTTGTTTGAGCTGCAAATACAAATGGTACTGGGTGTGAAACAATCAGAGTTGGTGCAGAATAAAAGTCTCTTGAGACCGACTCAGGCTAATTGAGCAGAAGCCAAGCTGCCCAAGACTCAAGGCCACAAACCGATCACCATTTTCAAAACTGACCAATTTTTCTTTGTGTGAAACAGGAACAAAGCAGTGCAAGGAAAGTGGTTCAAAAAAAAAGAAACAAAAAAGAGAAGGAAAAGAAAAGAAGAGAAAAGACTACAAATGGAAGTTTTTCAAATCTTTACTTTTGTTTGTCTTGCTATTATGCATAAAGTCATGCCATTGCTCTTTACATTTTTCTCCTAGGGTAATATGTCCTAGTCTGATGGATTTTCCTCCCAATGAAATCTTAGTCAGATGAATCTTTCTCCTAAGATAACAAAAAAACCTAGTCGGATGAATCTTTCTCCTAAGATACCAAAACCAAAAATGGGAACCTAGTCCGATGAACCTTCTCCTAGGATCAAAATCTTAGTCTGATGAATTTTCCTCCTAAGATAGAGAACCTAGTCTGATGAACTTTCTCCTAGGATCACAATCTTAGTCTGATGAATCTTTATCCTAAGATAAAAATCTTAGTCTGATGAACCTTCTCCTAGGATCAAAATCTTAGTCTGATGAATTTTTCTCCTAAGATAGAAGACCTAGTCTAATGAACTTTCTCCTAGGATAGAAATCTTAGTTGATGAATCTTTCTCCTAAGATAGAAAACCTAGTTTGATGAATTTTCTCCTAGGATAAACGTCTTAATCGGATGAATCTTTCTCCTAAGATACCAAAACCAAAAAAAGGGAACCTAGATCGATGAACTTTCTCCTAGGATAAAAATCTTAGTCTGATGAATTTTCCTCCTAAGATAGAAAACCTAGTGTGATGAACTTTCTCCTAGGATCACAATCTTAGTCTTATGAATCTTTCTCCTAAGATAAAAATCTTAGTCTGATGAACCTTCTCCTAGGATCAAAAACTTAGTCTGATGAATTTTTCTACTAAGATAGAAGACCTAGTCTGATGAATTTTCTCCTAGGATTAACGTCTTAGTCTGATGAATCTTTCTTCTAAGATAAAAAACCTAGTTTGACGAATTTTCTCCTAGGATATATTTTTAAAAAAAAAAGAAATCTGGATTTGAAAAAAGGGGGGGGGGGTCATTTTTTTTAGTTTATTTAAGATTATCAATGTTTAGTTTTCCTTAAATCAAGGGGCCCTGCCTGAAGAATAGAGTCAGTTTTTACTTTAGTCAAGCTTAGTTTATAGTTTTCCTAGTCTATTCTTTAGTTTTCTCTCATCATTGCATCAATAGTACAAGTGGTTTACAATTTTGCTAACAACTTACAAATCTTCCTAGTGCAAACTGGGGCAGAAAAATTTCTTTTGTTTTGTCTGTTTTGTCGTAATCAGGCGCCAACCTAGAGAACAAGGGAAGGCAACTCAAGTTTCAAGGGAAAGCAATTTTAAAGGAAGACAACTCGAGTTTCAAGAGAAAACAGTTTCGAAGGAAGACAGTTCAAGTTTCAAGGGAAAATGGTTCAAGGTACAAAGGAAAACAGTGTCAAGTAACAAGAGAAGACGATTCAAGTTCAGCAATCAGGCACCCGCCTGGAAAATAAGAGAATTCAATTCAGAATACAATTCAGGTCAGCAACAAAAGAAGCTCGCGTCAAGAATGCGAGTCAGCAGCCCGAGATGATCAACAGAAGTTAGTCATAATCCAAAAAAAATAAATAAAAAGAAAGACATGAAGTGAATCCAAATATAGAAGTTAATGAAAGATGTGAGCTACTCAAGACATGGCTGAGGTAACAAGCTCTGCATGTCCCGTCTTGATTTGAAGAGCTGAAGAAGATTGAACCAACACCTGCGGCTAACAAGAATCAAGATTCAGATCAGGGTCCGCATGAAGAATCATCCAAGACTGAAGATCAAGCTTCAGAAGACTCATAGATAGGAATCTTGTAACTCATAGCTGATAGGCTTAGTTAGTCTTTTTCATTTTTGATTTTGATGTAATAACGAGACCGCAGACCGGAACCTCGATCGGCTTTTCACCTCGGCATACTCCATCATCTAACTCACCTCTAAACTACACGTGGCCTGATTCCTTTATAGCCAAGGATATGTAGGCAACTCAGACACCATGGCTCGGTCACACTCTCCTTTCTCTTAGTTTTAGTCTCTCCAAATAAGGGTCGGGTCAAAATCCTGTCTAGTCAGTCTTTGTCTGAAAATTCTGCGCGTTTCCAGTCAAAGAGGGGCAACTGTAGACATGTGATTTTTGACCCTCCCCAAGATTTTTTATGTATTAGCGTAAAATATTTAATTTAGGCATAATATAGATATTTTAAGTAATTTTAACTCTTTTACTTTATTTTATTATAAGAAAAAAAATTATAAAAATAGGTTCATTAATGTTTTGTAGTCATTTTTAATCTTAAAAACAAAAAAAACAAAAAATAGTATCGTATTTTTATTTTAATATGATATTTGAAAATAACAAAAATAGATTTGTTTTAATGGTTAGTTTTATATTAATAATTATTTGAATAGTAGGATTAATTAATAAATGGGCCCGTATTTTTAATCTCGGAAAGAATAGAACTTGGGCTCGAGCATCCCATTTTTAGGCCTAATTTTAGACCTAGCCCATAATTTCCAAGCTCATAATTCCTAGGCTCATACCCCTTAACCTAAAAACCCTGCCAAAAACCTAGACTCTACAATATAAAAACACGGCTAAGACTAAAAAGAAAGGGAGGAAGGCTGAAAAAACAAAAAAAGCTAAAACAAAATAAAAAAGCGTTGCAATAGACGTAGAGCCCCCCACCCCATTTTCACGTCTTCTTCTTCGAACCCCCCACCCAGCCGTTAGACCCATCAACGCACACCATCAGCAATACCATCACAGCGGTTAACCAACACATCCTCAATTCCTCCACAAAATTCCTCCATTGATAGCCAAAACGGACGCATCCCAACCCCTTTCCATCAGAACCCTCCAGAAAACTTTAAGTCCGACGATGTTTTTATTACAAGTTCCACCTGCCTCACGTAAAAAAAAGGTCAAAACAGAAGGGAATTCGAACATGGTTTGAGAAGAGGAAAAATTCGGGTTTAGGTTGAGAAACATAGTAGCAATTCATCAAGTTGTAAATATTTCTAATAACTTAGTCATATAATTGATTCTCATGATTTCTTTAGCTAACTCAATCCCTAAACTCATACCCCTCATTTAATTAATTTTTAATCCTTTAGAAATCGAGGTGTGTCATTTAGCTGAATTTTCTATGGCCCTCGCAAACCTTGTTAAGTATGTAGTTGCTTTAGGCGCGCAATTTAAATTAATTTCCTTAAACTGGGGTGTGCATTTTATGTGACCCAACTCCAATTCTCAACAACATTAAATAAAATGTGTCGTGGGCCGCGGGTGCATTTCACGTGGCGTGGTTCAATGCGTGTTTTAAATAACGTTGAATCTTACTAAAGTTAATTAAAAGCGACTAATAAGTTAAAATGTACCATAGGCTAAAACATGTAATAAAATCAGATAATATGCCAATTATAATAGTTTAAAGCGATCGTGTTAGAACCACGGAATCCGGGGGTGCCTAACACCTTCCCACGGGTTAACAGAATTCCTTACTCGGATTTCTGGTTCGCGGATTGTAATACAGAGTCATTATTTCCTCAATTCGGGATTTGAACCGGTGACTTGGGACACCATGAAATTATCCCAAGTTGCGACTCTGAATTTTTTAAAACAATAAATTCCGTTTCGATTGTCCTTTAATTGGAAAAACTTCTTTATTTATACCCTTCCGGGTTGTAAGGAAAAAAAGAGGTGTGATAGTGACAATGGTAGAGTGTTACAGAATCTATAGTCACATGAAGAAAAAATATGAGAGGTGACAGGCCTTGAGACAACAAAAGAATATAGTCCATAAAGTCATATCCTCATTTCGAGAAATAAGCTCGTGACTCCAACGCGACTACAAGAAGGAAGTTAGACTGTAGGCATCATGAGAATTTCATATTGCATTCCGCCCATAACAGAATGGACAATAGAAGAAGATTCATAAGAAATTCAGAGAAAGGTCATTTAGGAAGAAGCTTCCCTAAAGCAAGCAATGTGAGCAAAGTTAAGCTTAAGGGACTGTATGCACCAGTTGCGCTAAGTGTCACCATCGCAAGTAAGGTAATTTGTTATCCTGGTATAGAAGGATTACCACAAGGCGAGTAAGGATCATTAATGTTGTGAAACGACGCCAAAGATGAAGAGGTAAAACATCTATAGGTAAATCCTCGTGGCTTCAGGTCTTAGTACTCCCCTAGAGGAGGAATATGGAGTGATGTGGCATAAAATAAGAATTAAGGGGTTCTAGTGACTATGGAATGGTAAAGGTAGAATGCGATAAAAATGAAAAAGGAATGAGATGGAACTTATCCAAAATCCTACAGATACGCTACGATTCCGGAATATTGTGCAAGAACGACGTCAAGGAGAAGAAGTAAAGGTTCCTGCCCGACTGTTATTAATAAATAAGAAGCCAGTGCGAGACGTAAGTTAAGATAAAGGAAATAGCCCAAAAAAGATTATGTGGAATATTGGTATGAGAATGGGCCAACGAGTAGTTAGTAATTGATCAAGAAGACCCCACTTATGGCTAAACGGGAGGTTACAGACGAGTCAGTAGATCGTGTAAGATAAACATAGTAAAATGCAACATGAAGAATTTAGCCTCGTAGTAATGTTATTATAATGCTTGAGATATATTCAAATAGGAGCCAGGGTAGTTAAAGGTACCATATGAGTATTACGGGGAAAAAAGAAAGTGCCACTAGGAAGGCAGTCAAAATATCAGTTCAGAAGCAACCCTACAAGCACAAGGGCACGGAGGTAAGCAACTACGGATGATTATAGGCAAGGAAAGACATCAAAAAGGTCTGCAATAAGCTCACAACTTTACGAAAGTCAAGGGTTCTCCCTAAGTACTACAACGAAAGACTAGCTGAGGAGATAAGGAAGAAGGCTTCAACCTAAGCACAACGACCTAAAGAGGAAATGGTCATGTAACAACAGTCTCGCAACAACATTGAAGCACTCCAAAGGAAAGTGGCACCTACCATGACTAATGAACGAGAAGTAAAATTAAAAGTAAGATTCGAGATTACATGAGTTGTATGAAAACTCTGGCAAATGTGGGCACTATGATAAGCTAAGTATGGATGCAACAAGGGGGTAGAAAGACCAAGAAAAGTAATAGCTTACATCGAAAGAAAGCTAAGATGGAACGAAATAAATTATTTGATAAATGATCCAGAGTAGGCTACGTTACGAACGCACTTAAGTGTTCAGAGTTTTGTTTATGCAGCATATATAGTCGTAGAGGATTCTAGTATACGTTTAAAGAAGAAATTGAGCCAGGACTTAGACGAAAGATTAAATTGTTAAAGGATTGTATCATGCATATTCCTTAGCACCCATGAAAGGCAAAACAGGAATAACTAATACCATGAACCACAGATAGGGAGATAACTTAAGCCAACATAAAGGCCAATCAGAAGAAAGAGGAAACTAAAGAGTTACATCAACTAAGTAAATTAGGAGTCTGCTTATTGGAACTAGAAAGTTACAAGTATCATGATTGAGAATATTGTAGAATCACTCTTAATATCAAAAGTACAAGAGAAATAATACAATAGCCATATTTTATAACGGCTCTACAAAAGAGCCAGTTAGAAAACTACCAGCCTCGTAAGAATTCAGTATGGAGCTCCCACCGGATTGTATAGGCACCAGAGGTGCCAGTATTATAATAAAGTTTCAAATGGTGGATGTGATTTATACCAATGAGGAGGGAGGTTATGAAAGAAATAGAAGAATGTGAGGTGATATTTTAAAGTAAGTAAAGTTAAAGTAAACAACGTACGAAATACTCAAGTATAGAAGGATTAGAGTGGTCCATACTTCAGGTAAAAGACTAGAAGCGATGAGATTTAGTATCCAGGAATAATAGCTGCATCGTCAGTGGCTTATCTTCCAGTCTATGGTTTATAGTTATCGAGAGGTCTAATTAAGAGAATAAAGAAGTATTAGAGACCATGTGATGTCTCGCTTGATATTCCAGAATAACATAAGGAAATCTATAGTGCAAGGAAGTTGAAGGAAGGCTGCGAGTAGTATAAATGGATATGTATGGGTCGCAAGCTAAAGTATGGTAGAGCGACAAGGTTGTAGGAAGACAGGAGTAAGGATAAGAAAGGGTGAATGAGAAGGTGACAAGAATGGATAAGCCCTCGCGATTAAGCACACAAAAATGAGAGAGAGCTTATGGGTTCTATAAATTATATAAACCTCAGTATAGCCTGAATGAACTCAAAGGAGTTTAAGACTAGTAGCACTTAGAAGAAATAGCATGCTGACCTGGTAATAAAATGAGGGTGTAATTGTGACAGATAAAGGATAACGTTTGGGCCTTCATTTGTATAATTATTTGAGGAGAAGGATAAAAGATTTCACGAATGGCACGAGATTATAATACCCACCATAAGGTGAATCAACTTTGAGATACTATGAAATACGATTATGGAAATCACTTCAAATATTCCTTAATGCAACGTAAGCCCTAATGGAAAGGTATTACGTAAGATGTTTCAAGATTATCGATGGTATATTGTAGATCAATATTAAGGCAAATCAATAATGGATGGACAAAAGTTACAAGGTATGACATGAGATTAGGCCATCATTCTTAAGACAAACGGTAATGAAGGAGCATTAAAGGATTGAGATTTATACCTAAAGGACAAGCAACAAAAGTAACCGGGAGTTTGGTAGCATACCTCAGTAACAATAAAGTGAGGTAAGAATTACGGTATAGTATGCCTACGTAGATGTAGTAAAGTCATAAGAATGGATAACCAGGTCTATGAAATAAGATATAGCCATATTCGCAAGTTCTACAAAGTACCGAACGAAGAACTTCAGTACACTTATAGATGCCCAGAGAGGCATCCTATTAAGCCTTGTATATGTTTACAAAGTAAGGCTTAGAGATTGGCTAAAAGATAGAGGAAAAAGGAGAGAAGAGTCGCATAGGCACAATGTCAATATCGTAGAGGCTGCATGATAGAAGGTAGCAACAGTTACGAGATTGGAATGAATTAGATCACAAGTCATGGCGTAGAAAAGAGGCCTAAATGGCAAGGAGAGTATTAAGATATTCACAAAAGGTATAAGTTATGAAAATGATAAGAGCATCAGTCAACATTTGAGGACGAATGTTCCAAAGGGGGAATGATATTACACCCCACAATATTACGATAATGTTACGCCTTGCAGTATTACATTACGATGATGTTACGCTTTGCAGTATTAAATTACGACGATGTTGCACCCTATAGTATTGTACGTTGAATTTGTCGTAAGGTGATTGACATCAATCCAAGGAAAAAATTATTTGGATATTATAAGGATTGTGCTATTTTAAACAAGTGATGAGTAAGTTCATGAAGGTGAGAGGGGAAGCAAGTCAAAGAAAATGAATTTTCGTCGAAATTTGGCAATTTGGGATAAAATACGGTCCAAGTTATAATACCCTAATATTTATGGACTAATACCATACAAGTACCATGTGACCACAATAGTATGATGTATAAGGTGTATTAAAAATGAGTAATATTTTATGTAATTTGAGATAATTCTTAATTATGTGTATAAGTTGTTAATTATTGGGCTAGTGGGGATTAATGAATTGATTAAGGTATTAAGTGGGTAACTTTTGGATAAGTATTATATTCATACACATGGCAGCCCATCACTTTAAATAATGACTCATGAATTATGTTGCAAATTGGAAAAATAAGGTGTAATCTGAATGGCTTAGTCATTATGCAAATGGGGCCTACAAAGCTTAATTATAAATGACTTTTATATGTCTTTAAAGAGACCCTTGCGGATGCAAAGTTTAAAAACGAGATTCATTAGACTCTTTTACAAAATGAGATAATGTAACATGAGTTCTTCAATAAAAACAAATTCCTACGAACTATTTAGAAAATAGCGACGAGATTTTGCGGTTCTAAGGGAGTACGGTGCAACCTTCTCAAAATATCACACGGTTTTTTCCCTACTTTAGGTATATTAAGGCTATCCATTATTTCTTTTTGGCATGATTCAAGTTATACAGAAGAAACGAGCAAACACACAGTTTTCATAAACGACTATATTCATAAAAATACTAGGTATCTCTGTGTTCTTGATTCCCCATGTGACTTATTATTGTATCATCCGTTCATGGGTCTCAAAAATACGTAAGTTGGTAAAGTTTATTTCGTGATATTATTCAAAGGAATAATAGTCTTATGACACTCCAAGAGATTTTATTGATGTACTTCTCATGCATTGCATTTATGTACATTGACCCATGACCAGATGTCGTTATATACGCGTGTATATATATATATATATATATATATATATATATATATATACGAGTATATTTTATGTATATGGGATATGGAAAAATGTTATGGTATTATATACGTACCACCACCTGATCAGCTGGTATACGTTGATGATTTTGCCCACAGTGGCCGAGATGATATGATGGGATGCTCTCATAGGCCTGATGATGTTATGAAACATGTACCCATGCACGACATGACATTCATATGCATATGCATGACACTATAATTACTTCAAGAATTACAAAATTATCCAGACTTACAAGCTGAGTCATTTACTCCATATTTCTTCCATGTCTGTTATGTACTCATTTATGTGCCTTACATACTCGGTACATTATTCGTACTGACGTCCCTTT
This sequence comes from Nicotiana tabacum, assembly GCF_000715075.1. Classification (NCBI taxonomy): domain Eukaryota; kingdom Viridiplantae; phylum Streptophyta; class Magnoliopsida; order Solanales; family Solanaceae; genus Nicotiana; species Nicotiana tabacum. The sequence continues at coordinate 3,421,121 of NC_134091.1, forward strand.
TTTCTGGGGATGCTGCTTTTCATGCCCGCAGATACCCATAGACAGGTCGAGAGCCCTCCAAGTAGGCTATCAGCTCAGCGGAAGGTGTTGGTGCACTCCATTTGCTTCAGAGTTGCTTGTTTGGTTGGTATGATTTAAATGTGTATTGTTCTTTATGAAAATTATGTATTCTTAGAGCCTTGTAGACAGATGTCATGTACGTAAAAGATTGTATAGCCTTGGCGGCCTATGTTTGGTATACGAGTGGTTATTTTGATCTTATAGGCCCGTATGTCTTATGTATAAGTTGGTATCACATGTTGTATTTTACTTATCTCACGACCACCTTCCGGCTCAGTTATCTATGATAGTATGACATAAAAAGATACGTTATGTTGGTGCTTAGTTGAGTAAGATACCGGATTCCCATCTCGGCCCATCGATTTGGGTCGTGACAGTTTAAAACTAGTACTCTTAATATCGAAGGTACAAGGGAGATATTAAACAACCATATCCTTTAACGGTTCTACGATAAAGTCAGTTAGAAGAAGTACCAGCCTCATAAGAAGTTAGTATGAAGCTCCCACCGGATTGTATAGGCACCAGAGGTACATGTATTATAATAGAGCCTCAAATGGTAGATGGGATTTTATCTATATGGGAGGGAGGTTATGAAAGAAAGATAGAAGAATGTATGTCAATATATTAAAGTAAGTAAGTTAAAGGTGAACAACGTACGAAATACTCAAGTATAGAAGGATGAGAGTGTTCCATACTTCAGGTAAAGGACTAGAAACGCTGGGATTCAGTATCCAGGAATGATAGCAGCATCGCCAGTGGAATACTTCCCAGCCTATGTTTTCTAAGTATCGAAAGGTCTAATTAGAGAGTAAAAGAAGAGTTAGAGACGATGCAATGTCTCGCTTGGTGTTCCAAAAAAATGCATGGGAATTGATCGTAAGCTAAAATATGATAGAACGACAAGGTTTTAGAAAGACAAGAGTAAGGATAAGAAGAGGGCAAGTGAGAAGGTGATGAAAATAGATAAGTCCTCAGGATTAAGCCTGTGAAAACAAAGGAGCTGATGGTTCCTCTAAGTCATAGAAAGCTCAATATAGCCTGAATGAACTCAAAGGAATTTAACACTAATAGCATTTAGAAGAAATAGAATGCTGCCCTGGTAATAAAATAATAATGTGATTGTGATAGATAAAGAATGACGTTTGGGCATTTGATTATGTAATGATCTAACAAAGAAAAGAAAGGGATCTCATGAATTGGACATGATTAAAATACCCACACAAGGTGAATTACATTGGGATGATGTGAGATACGGTTATGGAAGCATAAGATGAACGGTAATGAAGAAGCATTAAAGGACTGAGATTTATACCTATAGGATAAACAACAAAAGTAACCTGGAGTTTGGTGGTATACCTCAGTAACGATAAATTGAAGTAAGAATTATGGTATAGTATGACCTACCTTGATGCAATCAAGTCATACGAATGGATAAATGAATCTATGAAATAAGGTATATCATAGAACACAGAATCACGTTGCTAAGAAAAACTCGAAGCAATCACGTTGCTATGCAAAGAAAATCTTGGCTGAAATTTTTCCTTAAGCACTTAGCAACAATGTTGCTATTTGGGAAGTGAAAAAATGTTGGTCTTAAATTGTAAAGTTTCTTGGATTGTAAGGTTTCTATGTAATCTTGATTTGCAAAGTTTTTGAATAAGGTTGGTTGTTTGAATTGTAATTGAATTTTAAAGATCTTAAAAGAATCTCTTTCCTTAAAAGAATAAGGTGACTCATGTTCTAAATCATGCCACCTATTAGTAATGACTTATGAGTCATTTTAAATTAAAGGGAAGGGGCTTCCACGTTAAGCTTAAGGCTTATCCAAAAGACTTTAGTCTTTATCCAAAGACAACCACACTTTATTAATTAACTAGGCAATGTCCCATTACCTAATAATTAACCAATTATTCACATAATTAAGAATTATCTCCACTTACTTAAAATACTATTCACTTTTAACATACCTTATACACCTTACTATCATGGTCATGTAGTACCTTGTATGACATTAGTCCATAAATATAGGGTATTAATGCTCGGCCCGTATTTTATCCCAACATGACAAACTTGGATAGAAATTCATTTTCTTTGACTTGCTTCCCCTCTCACCTTCACGAATTTACTCATTACTTGTTTGAAATAGCATAATCCTTAAAATCTCCAATTAATCTTTTTGTTGGACTTATGTCAATTATCTTACAACAAATTTAACGTACAATACTACAGGGTACAATATCATCGTAATTTAATACTGCAAAGTGTAACATCATTGTATATAATACTGTGGGGCATAATATCGACGTAATATTGCGGGACGTAACATCATTACCCCCTTGGAAACATTCGTCCTCGAATATTGACTGATGCCCTTATCATTTTCATAACTTATAGCTCTGTTGAATACCTCAATACTCTCCTTGCCATTTAGGTAGTTGTTTTGTGAATAAATCCAAAGGCTAGGGCATTCCCCCCTTTAGGCCTCTTTCTTATTCCATGACTCATGATCGAATTCCTTACAATCTCGTAACTGTTTCTACCTTCTATCATGCAGCCTCTACGATACTAACCTTGTAAGTGTGTCTATGCAACTATTCTCTCCTTTTCCTCCAGCTTTTAGCCAATATCTGGGCCTTGTATATGTTTACACAGTAAGGCCTAGAGATTGGCTAAAAGCTGGCATGAGATTGCCTCCAGCTTTTAGCCAATCTCTAGTCCTTTGTATATGCTTACAAAGTAAGGCATAGAGATTGGCTAAAAGCTGGAGGAAAAAGGAAAGAACAGTTGCATAGGCACACTTACAAGGTCAGTATCGTAGAGGTTGCATGATAGAAGGAAGCAACAGATACGAGATTGTAAGGAATTCGATCACGAGTCATGGCATGGGAAAGAGGTCTAAAGGAGGGAATGCCCTGGCTTTGGATTTATTCATAGAACAACTGCCTAAATTGCAAGGAGAGTATTGAGGTATTCACCAGAGCTATAAGTTATGAAAATGATAAGAGCATCAGTCAACATTTGAGGATAAATGCTACCAAGGGGGGATAATATTACACCCCGCAATATTACGTCGATATTATGCCCCGCAGTATTATATACGATGATGGTACACTTTGTAGTATTAAATTACGATGATGTTGTACCGTGTAGTATTGTACGTTAAATTTGTTGTAAGATAATTAACATCGGTCCAAGGAAAAGATTATTTAGAGATTTTAAGGATTATGCTATTTCAAACAAGTAATGAGTAAATTTGTGAAGGTGGGAGGGGAAGCATGTTAAAGAAAATGAATTTTCGTCCAAATTTGGCATGTTGGGATAAAATATGAGCCGAGCGTTAATACCTGATATTTATGAACTAATGTCATACAAGGTACCACATGAACATGATAGTAATGTGTATAAGGTATGTTAAAAGTGAATAGTATTTTAAGTAAGTGGAGATAATTCTTAATTATGTAAATAATTGGTTAATTATTGGGTAATGGGACATTACCTAGTTAATTAATAAAGTGTGGTTGTCTTTGGATAAAGACTAAGGTCTTTTGGATAAGCCTTAAGCTTAAGGTGGCAGCTCCCTCCCTTTAATTTAAAATGACTCATAAGTCATTACTAATAGGTGGCATGATTTAGAACATGAGTCACTTTATTCTTTTAAGGAAAGAGATTTTTTTAAGATCTTTAAAATTCAATTACAATTCAAACAACCAACGTTATTCAAAAACTTTGCAAATCAAGCTTACATAGAAACCTTACAATCCAATAAACTTTACAATTTAAGCCCAACGTTAGTTCACTTCCCAAATAGCAACATTTTTGCTAAGTGCTTATGGAAAAGTTTCAGCCAATATTTTCTTTGCATAGCAACGTAATTGCTTCGAGCTTTTCTTACGACTAGTTCTGTATTTTATCGCAATTGACGTGGGTTAGAAATATTGTCAAGAGAATTGTCTAAGGTATGTTAAAGCTATCCCTTCTTTATTTGGCATGATCTATACGACACAAACGAAACAAGCAAATTTGCAATTTTCATAAATGACTCTATTCATAGAAATGCTAGAGGTGCTTGTGTTCTTGATTCTCCATGTGTTATATTATTCTATCATCTGTTCATGGGTCACAAAAAAATACTTAAGTTGAAAAAGTTTACTTCATGATATTATTCAAAGGCATAATGGTCTTATGACACTCCAAAAGATTTTATTGACGTACTTCTCATGTATTGAATTCATGTACATTGACCCATGACCAGATGGTGTTATATATATATGTATATATATATATATATATATATATATATATATATATATATATATATATATATATATATATCTGTGTGTGTGTGTATGGGATATGGGAAAAAGTTACGACGTTATATACGCACCACCACCTGATTAGCTGGTATACATTGATGATTTGCCCACAGTGGCCGAGATGATATGATGGGAAGACCTCAGAGGCTTGATGATGTTATGAACAAATGTACCTATGCACGACATGACATTCATATATATATGCATGACACTATAAGTATTTCATGATTTACAGAGTTATCTAGACTTACAGGTTGAGTCATTTACTCGATATTTCTTTCATGTCTATTATGTACTTATTTATGTGCCTTACATACTCAGTACATTATTCGTATTGCCTCCCTTTTGCCTGGGGACTTTGCGTTTCATGCCCGCAGGTCCCGATAGACAGGTCGAGAGCCCTCCAAGTAGGCTATCAGCTCAACAGAAGATGTTGGTGCGCTCCATTTGCTTCGGAGTTTCTTGATTGGTTAGTATGATTTAGACATGTATTTTTTGGTATGGCGTGACATTGTCCCGACCTTTATGAAAATTCTGTATTCTTAGAGGCTTGTAGACAAATATCATATACGTAAAAGATTGTATTGCCTTGTCGGCCCATGTTTAGTACACGAGTGGTTATTTTGTTCTTATAGGCCCATACTTTATATGTATAAGTTTGTATTCCCTCATGCTTTACTCCGGTTCATTTACCTATGATACAATGACATGAAAGATACATTACGTTGGTACTCGGTTGAGTAAGGTACCGTGTGCCCATCGCGGCCCATCGATTCGGGTTGTGACACTAATTTTCAGGATGATGCCATTCCAAACAAATGTGAGGCCCATCACATGTGGCACTTGAAGATTATCGTGGAAAAAGATACCATCGAGCCAGATCGATATCATGCAGGTCATGTGTACTCCAACCCATCATAGTTAGAAGATAACATAGCAGGAATAGTCGAGCCAGGGGTTGATCAAGGAAACAGGGTCATAGATGAAACTGCTGAAGCACAAGTGAAATATGAGAGGCTATGTAAAAGAGTCATTGAATCCGAAGCCAGGCATTTGGAACAACACAAGTTAGACATGGAGTCAATTAAGGAGTGGAGGGAAATGGCTACAAGGTCGACAGAAAGGTTGGAATATTTGGAGTAGGGTCTAATGGAACTGGAAGGGAAGATGAGGAAAAGGGTCGTAGACTGTCAGAATGCAGAGGGAAACGAAGGAGGACACCTAGCAAGGGCGTACCTGCTGCTGGACATGCACGACCTGAAAAATCTAATTGACGGAGCCAAGAGGGTCAAATATGGGGAAGGTCCCTCTGGGACCAAGTATATTAGGTTTATTTGTTTTGAGTCGTTTTAGAATTCAAATGTAATAAGGCAGATGCCATTAGTAACTCATTTATTTATTGTCATTTTTAGGTTCGTCTTATTTATTACATTAATTAAATGAAGCACTTATCAGCATTAAATCTCTCCAAATCTACTTGTCACTAGGCTTACCTCGGGCACAACGAGGTTTCCCAAATTAGAACGTGAGTTTACATTTCTGCAATACGTGTTTAAATACTGCAAATACTTTTCAGAATCCTTATTGACTTTTTTACCTTTTTGCACTTTTCTTTATTTTGATTATTCCTATTCTCTAAGGTTGGTTCATACATACTGGCATCGTCAGGATATCACACCAGATCTAGAGGCCCTCCACCACCTCCTCCTCCAAGTAATTCGAAAGGCACGGGAAAAGCTAAGATGAATGATATGAGTGGTATCCGGAAAGAAAATGTTGTGCACGTGGAAAATGTTGAAACTTCAGACGGTCGGAGTACTACGGCCCAAAATGATTTGGTCCAATGGTTAGAATAGAAAATACTAGAATTGCAAGGGGAATTTGAGCAGGTCTACAACTTGGCAACCCTCTCCCTTACCCTAAACATCCCAGATCTTAACCAGCAAAATGCTCAAAACCCAACACCTCCTCAAAACACACCAAACCAACGTCCGCAAAATCCTCCCACGCCCCATCAATATGTAACACCTCCCCAAAATCCTAATCCTCTACCAATACCCACTCCTCCTCAATACCAACATCTTCCTACTCAATACCCACAAACCACTTACTATACTCCTCAGAATACCCCACAACCTATCCCTGATGCACAAAGTTCAACTAATGATCACCACTACACTCCAACCCCCGACACCCATCAAAACAATCTCATATACGTTGAAACCTTATCCCACTCTACTCAACCATTCTCATACACTCCAGAATCAACCAAGAAGGACCTGCTCATTAAGAACGTGGAAGATGAGCTCAAGAAGCTCACAAGCCAAATCTAGGGTATTGAAGGAGGCAAACGAATTGAGGGTCTAAATTATGAGGATCTATGCATTCAGACAGCCGTGGAACTATTGGAAGGTTAAAAACCTCCCAAATTCGAGATATTTGACGGAATGGGTGACCCAAAGGTACATTTGAGGACATACTGTGATAAGCTCATGGGAGTTGGGAAAGTGAAAAAATTCGCATGAAACTATTCATGAAGAGTCTCACTGGAGACGCCTTACCTTGGTATATCCGTCAGAATCTCAAAAAGTGGGTTAATTGGGTAAGCATGACATCAGACTTCATGGACTGATTCAGGTTTAATACAGAGAATGCACAGGACGTCTTCTACATACAGAACCTTAAGAAGAAACTAACAGAAACTTTCCATGAGTATGTTACTCGATGGAGGTCAGAAGCTACAAAGGTCAGGTCGGCACTAGAGGAAGACCAAATGAACAAATTTTTTGTCAGGGCCTAGGATACACAATACTATGAAAGGTTAATGGTCATCGAAAATCACAAGTTCTCCGACATCATCAAACTCAAGGAAAATATTAAAGAAGGGATCAAGAGTGGGATGGTAACCAATTTTGAGGCATTGCAGGTTACGAACAAAGCATTACAGTTAGGAGGTATATCAAAGAAGAAAGAAGTAAGGGCTGTGGTGGTCGCCCAAGGTCCAAAATCTCCACTCACATACCAAACACCTCCACCCACAAACCAGCCTTCACCTCCCAGATATTCTCTACCCGCTACCGCCTATCACATTTATAACACCCAGCCAGCCTATTAACATTCACCTCCAACCCATCAAAACTATCAAAAACCCAGACCCAATTTTAATCGCAGGTCGCCTAGACAATACACCCCTATTGCTGAGCCCATCGACCAGCTATATGAAAGACTGAAGGCTGCCGGATATGTCACCCCCATTCCCGCTGTAACGATGGAAAACTCCTCCCTATGGGTCAACCCGAATAAAACATGTACGTACCATTCCAGCATGAAGGGGCATACTATTGATGAATGTCGCACTCTGAAAGACAAGATTCAAACCCTGATTGATACCAAAGTCATACAAGCAAAGGAAGCCGCACCAAATGTCCGCAATAATCCCCTCCCAGATCATAGGGGTGAAGGAATAAATGTGATAAAAATTGATGAAGAATGGGATCCTAAAGGGTCGATTGGGCTTATTCGAGAAGGTGACAACCCTAAACCTACAGTCACACTCACTCTTATTATGGTACAGATATAGCCACTGGTCGAAGTTGAAGTAGCCGCATCAGTTCTATTTGAAATTGAAGTAACAACACATGTGACTACACCTACTCCATTTGAAGTAGAAGTAGTCACACCCTTCACTATGACGGTAGCATCCACACCGCCCTTCAATTACAACGACATACCCTGGGATTATATTGCCGAATGTAGGAGAAAAGGAAAACCAAAAATGGAAGAGTCTGGTGTTGCATAGGGAATGATCAGAACTGGAAGGATCTATACACCTAAAAATTTGGGAGGAACAAGCAAGAAAGCTGCTACCAAACAACCCGTCATTGAAACGGGTCCAGATGATCTCTGAAGGAAAGTACAGACAAGAGAATACTCTATCGTTGATCATCTGAACAAGACTCCCGCCCAGATATCCATCTTGTCAATGCTGCATAATTCTGAGGCACATAGGAATGCTCTGATGAAGGTGTTGAATGAAGCTTATATGCCTAACAACATCACCAGTAGAGAGATGACCAACATGGTAGGGCAAGTATTGGAAAGCCACAAGATCACCTTTCATGAAGATGAACTACCACCTGAAGGATTAAGTCAACACTGCACATCACAGTACAATTTGAGGATAAATTCATCGCCAAAGTCTTAATAGATGGGGGTTCAAGCATCAACATTTGTCCATTGACTATTCTGAAAAGGTTGGGTAAATATTTCCATGAGATACGAGCAGGGATTATGAATGTAAAAGCATTTGATGGGTCTCAAAGGGCCACGATTGGGGAAATCAGCCTTTGTTTACAAATGGGATCGACTTGGTTCGATGTTGAGTTTCAAGTATTGGACATATCTGCTACGTACAATATTTTACTGGGATGACCTTGGATACATGCCGCTGGAGCTGTATCTTCTACGCTACACCAAGCCGTGAAGTTCGAATGGAATCATCAGGAGGTAATCATTCACGGAGATGAAAGTAATCCCATTTACACCATTCAAACTGTCACGATTGTCGAGAATAGAAGAAAGTTGGGTGGAGAAACTTATCACTGCATCGAACGTGTCAATGCAATTGAGAAAGATAAATGGTGGAGCAGCAAAATAGAAAGCATACTGGCATGGTCAGGGTATGAACCCGGGAAAGGGCTTGGGAAGAAACTCCAGGGCATTATCAAACCAATATAGTTGAAATGTTATGGTACAACTTTTGGGCTCAGATATCAGTATACATGGCAAGAATATGATGATTGGTCGCCCCCATTGCGTGGTCCCTATTACCCTCTTGAGCAGTCAGTGTCGCATCTGAGTCAGACTTTTCACCAGGCCAGCATAATATGGGGATTTGAAGAAGAGGAAGCTTTGGCTGGGCTAAGGAACATGTTTCTAGAATACGAAAATATGGGTTGCAATGTGATAGTTGGGGAGGAGGAGGAAAAAGGCCTTATTATTCAGACGGTGGAGAAGGGAGCATTTCTCAGGAACTGGACCGCCACACTATCAAGGGCTAGACGAGTCACGGGGTAGCATAACTACTAATGTTATTTGAAAAACAAGTCCTTTTGAGCATTTAGTTTTTTTTTTTTAAAAAAATCTTCCTTTCAGTATTTTTGTTTTGGAAAACACTGTTTTAAGTCATTCAGACGATATTTTGTTTAATGTTTCAGCATTTATCAAATAATTTGATGTTTTATTATCGTTATCTTTCATATTTTTCTTCTACAACATTACTATTTCTTACCTTGATGAATCAACGACTGTGACATGTAATGAGACAACACAACATAAGGATAGTGACTCGGAAGAGGAGGATGAGATACCTGAGGAAGTTATCAAAGAGGTTGAAAATTTTGAGAAAAAAACTAAGTCCAACCTGGACGAAACCGAGGCAATCAATTTGGGAGATTCTGAAGCCATCAAAGAAACTCGCATAAGTATTCACCTGTAACCTTCTTAGAAGAAAGAATACACTTGTTTTCTGAAAGAATATGAGGATATTTTTGCATGGTCATATGATGACATGACCGGCCTGAGCACATCCATAGTAGCTCATAAGTTGCCTACTAATCCAATGTGTCCGCCGGTGAAGCAGAAACTCAGAAAGTTCAAACTAGACATAAGCCTAAAAATCAAGAAAGAAGTCACTAAGCAGATCAAAGCCAAAGTCCTCAGAGTATTTGAGTGCCCAACCTGGTTAGCCAACATCGTACCGGTTCCAAAGAAAGATGAGAAAGTCAGGGTGTGTGTTGACTATCGGGATTTAAATAGAGCAAGTCCCAAGGATGATTTACCACTGCCAAATATACACATTCTGATCGATAATTACTCCAAGCATGAACTCCAATCCTTTGTAGATTGCTTCGCGGGTTATCATCAGATTTGGATAGACGAAGAAGACGTAGAGAAAACAGCTTTCATTATACCATGGGGAGTGTACTTCTACAAAATGATGCCATTCGGTCTGAAGAATGCTGGGGCCACCTATATGAAGGCTATGACGACCATCTTCCATGATATGATATACAAGGAAATAGAGGTATATGTTGACGACGTCATCATCAAATCCAAGAGGGCCACAGATCACATAGCAGACTTGAGGAAGTTCTTTGATAGGCTACGAAAGTACAATTTAAAACTGAACCCCGCAAAATGTGCCTTCGGGGTCCCTACAGGAAAATTGTTGGGATTCATCGTCAAGCCGCCGAGGAATCGAGTTGGACCCGTCAAAGGTTAAAGCTATCCAAGAGTTACTACCACCGAAGAGCAAGAAGGACGTGATGAGTTTCATGGGATGCCTCAATTACATTAGCTGATTCATAGCAAAGTCCAGAGAAATATGTGAACCCATCTTCAAAATATTGAAGAAGGATGCTGAAACCAGTTGGACTGAAGATTGTCAAAAGGCTTTTGAAAAAATTAAGGAATACCTGTCCACGTCACCAGTCCTAGTCCTACCAGAACTTGGGAGACCTTTGCTACTCTATTTGTCCGTACTAGATGGGGATTTTGGCTGTGTGTTGTACAATATGACGATACAGGAAGAAAGGAACATGCCATATATTACTTGAGTAAGAAGTTCACAGCTTATGAAGCACGATACTCTCTGCTAGAACGCACTTGTTGTGCTTTGACATGGACAACTCAGAAATTGAGGCATTACTTCTGTGCCTATACCACATACCTCATATCAAAGATAGACCCTCTGAAGTACATCTTTCAGAAACCTATGCCTACCGGGAAGTTGGCCAAGTGGCAAATTAGTGAGTTCGATATCATCTATGTAACTTAGAAGGCAGTCAAAGGACAAACGTTGGCAGACCATCTTGCTGAAAATCCTGTAGGAGGAGAATACGAACCACTAAAAACGTATTTTCCTGACGAAGAAGTGTCATTCGTAGGAGAGGACATTGCTGAAGCCTACGATGGTTGGAGAATGTTTTTCGAGTGAGCTGCAAACTTCAAAGGAGTGGGTATTGGAGCGGTCTTGGTGTCAGAGACAAGTCAACATTATCTGGTATCCACAAAGCTTAGGTTTCCATGCACTAACAATGTGGTAGAATATGAGGCTTGCATCATGGGACTCAATTTGGCCATCGACATGAATATACAAGAGTTGCTAGTAATTGGTGATTCGGATCTTCTGGTACATCAAGTTCAAGGAGAATGGGCTACGAAAAATACTAAGATACTACCACACATGTACCATGTGCAATAACTAATAAAGAGGTTCACAAAAATAGCATTCAAATATGTTCAGAAAATCCAAAACGAGTTCGCAGACGCACCAGCTACTCTGTCTTCCATGATACAACATTCAGACAAGAATTTCATCGATCCCATCCTAGTTAGGATCCATAGTCAGCCAGTTTATTATGCTCACGTTGAGGAAGAAACAGACAGAAATCCATGGTTCCATGATATCAAGGAATACTTGGCAAAAGGAGACTACCCAGAGCAGGCGAATCATATTTAGAAACGCACACTACGTAGGTTGTCCAATCATTTCTTCCAAAGTGGAGGAATTTTGTATAGGAGAACACCTGATCTAGGACTATTAAGGTGTGTTGACGCCAAAGAAGCTTCCAAATTGCTCGAGGAAATACATGCCCGGACTTGCGATCCTCATATAAATAGTTTTGTTCTAGCCCAGAAAATACTCAGATCCGGATATTTTTGGATGACTATGGAAACAAATTACATTCGGTATGTCCATAAATACCACCAATGCCAGATATATGCAGATATGATACGAGTGCCATCGAACGAACTCAATGCAACAAGTGCACCTTGGCCTTTTGCTGCCTGGGGAATGGATATCATTGGTCTGATCGAACCTGCTGCTTCAAACGGGCACATGTTCATTTTAGTGGCCATCGATACTTCATAAAATGGGTAGAGGCTGTATTTTACAAAGTTATAACTAAGAAAGTCGTCGCAAATTTTGTCAGGGATCGTATTGTTTGTCAATTTGGGGTTCCCGAGTCCATCATCACTGATAATGCCACCAATCTCAATAGTGATCTGATGAAAGCCATGTGTGAAACTTTCAAGATCAAGCACAAAAATTCCACATCATACATGCCTCAAATGAACGGAGCCATGGAAGCTGCCAACAAGAACATCAAGAAGATACTAAGGTAAATGGTAGAAAATCACAAGCAATGGCACGAGAAGTTACCATTCGCCTTATTGGGATATCGTACCATAGTCCGCACATCAACTGGGGAAACCACCTATTTGTTGGTTTACGGTACTGAAGTTGTCATTCCCACCGAGGTAGGAATTCCTTCTTTAAGGATCATACAAGAAGCCGAACTCAGTGATGCAGAATGGATAAAGAGACGCTATGAGCAATTACCCTCATAGATGGAAAAAGGATGAATGCAGTGTGTCATGGTCAGCTTTATCATAATAGAATGTCCATAGCTTTCAACAAAAGGGTCAAACCAAGACAATTCAAACTGGGGCAGCTGGTGTTGAAGCTAATCTTCCCGCATCAAGAGATACTATGTCTAGATTGTTCACATTTTTTCATCAGATGTAACTGAACTACGCTTGACCTGATTCGTGTTTAAGAGGGGATACGTAGGCAGCCTTGTGGGTTCGGTCATATCTTAATAGAATCTTCATTTTCCCAGAACCAGAAACTGGGACAGAATTTTGAAGAGGACCCTCAAAATTCTGGAGCAAGTCCAGCTGACGTCATCATGTGTAAGATAGTCAGAAAATCGATAAAGTAACTGGGGCAGAATTTTGAGAAGTATTCTCAAAATTCTGGAGCAGGTCCGATGAATTTCGTTACATGCATAACGGCTGAAGGATCACTTACTAAACTGGGACAGAATTTTGAGGAGGACCCTCAAAATTCTAACGTAAAGAAAGCTGCAATGTCTCTAAAAGTGTTGCAGTCATTAGTTCATCTAATTTACTTGATATTATATACCACTATGTTTTCTAAAATAATTCTATTTCATCAAATAAGTGCATATTTTTTGAAAATGGTATTTCTACGGTAGCCAGGTGTTACCCAGGGTAACTTGAATAGGATTTCTAGAGCAAAGCAAAGCAAAGAAAAATAAGCAAACAGAGGCACGAACCAACATCCCCCGCAAAACTTACGATTTTTCTTTGAATGCAGGGACAAGGAATAACCACAAGCAAGTGCGCCTTTAAATCATTACCCTCATAGCAACTAGACCGCCAAGCGCAAATATATCTCTAGCTAAGAAATATTCTGCTCCTATTTGCTATTTGTCCATTGCATGAGACTAAGCCCTGTCTCAAAATCCTGCACGAGGCTAAGCCCTGCCTCTTTATTTGCATAAAGCTAATTGCCTTCTCTTTGCATAAGACTAAGCCCTATCTCAAATTTTGCATGAGGCTAATCCCTGCCTTTTTATTTGCATAAGGCTAACATTGCCTTCCATTGCATGAGGCTAAGCCCCACCTCTTCATTTGCATAAGGCTAAGCATTGCAGGAGACCAAGCCCTGTCTCAAATCTTGCATGAGGCTAAGCTTTACCTCCCTATTTGCATAAGGCTAAGCATTGCCTTCTCTTTGTATGAGACTAAGCCCCGCCTCCTCTTGCTGCATGAGGCTAAGCCCTGCCTCCTCAAATGTATAAGGCTAAGAATTGCCTTCTATTGCATGAGACTAAGCCCTGTCTCCTCTTCCTGCGTAAGGCTAGGCTCTGCCTTTCCTTGTCTAATGTCGAATGCTACTCTACTTGAAATCTAGCACTATTTTACCTTTTTTGGGACTAAGCTCTGTCCTGATCTTGTACAAGACTAAGCTCTATCTTGTTTCTATCGTATGCATCATCATGTCTCTGTCCAAAGGTATCATAGTACGAAGGCATCATCCTCATAGCCTGAAGATACCATGACATGTCCTGAGGGTCTCTCAATATCGCACATCATTATTCAAAGGTGTCATGGTTTGGAGGAACTATTCTCATGGCCCGAGAAAATCATTCCATGGCCTGCGAATCCCTTATCTTATGATTCATGCCCGGGACGTCATGGTCTAAGGACGTCATCCTCACTATCCAAAGACAACCTTCAAGGTCCAAAGGGAATTTGCCTCATGTTTAAATTCTGGCAGTAATCCATATATATTTGCATGCATCATATTTTAAGTTTTACAGGTAAATAAGAAGTTAACCATTCTTCAAACAGGAGCAACCTTCGCTCTGATTTCCGTTCATACCATTCATACCAGGTCATTGTTTCCGGACGTAACCGACTCCCCATCAATTACTCGCCTTTACTCTATGACTGTTCAGATATCTGCCCTATGATACATCCGTTACACTTCAGATTCACATTCATAACTCCACATAAACCTATCTGATACTATCCTTCCCAAAAGAACCCTTTCCAAAACATACGGCTATTCCTATAACAATTCCATCGGTTTCATTCACCGTTGGGTCTAGAACTACACAAGACCTGATTCTTGTAAAACTAGGGAAATATGGGCAGCTCAGAGACCAGGGTGCGGCCTATATTTTTCAAAACACCTCATTCAGTCAAAATCGATAATCATTTCTTTACCCGACAACTCTTTCATCATTCCCAAGTAAAGAGGGGCAGCTGTTGGTACCAAATTTTTTCCTCACATATTTTAAATATGCATATATACCTTCAAAATTGTGTATGAGCATCACCAAGTATTTTTTCATAATTTTCTATAATTCTTTAAAGGCTTTTAATCAATTTATTCCTGCATTTTTATATAAATAAATATTAATTGCATCACAAATAATTTTATAATTTAATTTTTTCATCATTTATATCCATATTAAGCTTTAAATATTTGATATATATTTATGTTTTGCATCCTTAGGCTAAAATTGCATATTTTGCAATAATAGCCCATATATATGCATAATTACATTATTTACATAAAAATGACTTTTTATAATTGTATAATATTAAGTAATTATTTCAAATCATTTTCATTCATAAGTGATATTTTTTGTTTATTAATTATTTTTTATAAATTATTTACTGATTTAATTGGGTATTTAAAACCTAGCCCTTTTTCTTAATTAATTTCGGACCTATACACTACCCATTACCCCAGCCTAATACATCATCCCAATACCCGTTAACCCAGACCCATGCCCGTTTAAAAACCCGACCCAGTTCCCCTTTTAAAATCACAGTCGTTGATCTCTGAAGATCAACGATTCACACCACCCTCACCCCTTTTAATTATACCCATCCGCCCAAACCCTAAATCACTTTACCCCAACCTGCCATCTCTATACACTCCCTCTCCTTCATCATCTTCCTCTCAAAACCCTAGTGTCGTCACCTGTTACCCCCTCCGATTCCAACCTAAGATGGAATCAATCAATGATTTCCTTACCTTATTGAGCCTTTCTCGCTACTGGCTACTCATTTATGGTGTTACATAATTGCTTGCCTAACATGGCAAGTAGATAACTCCTATTGTGAACAAAATCTGGTTCAGATCTTTGCTTCTTTCCATCTATGTTCATTCTCCATCTATTTATGGCACGAATCTCTGAGAATTTCTTTATTCTTTATTTACCCTAAAGCTAGGGTTTAGATCTTTTATGATCTGTTGAGATTTTGTTCCTATTTTTTTTGTTAAAGATCTTATTTATATTTCCGCATGTCTATCTATGAATGTTTTACGATTTTTCATCAAAAGTCTTTTTTATCTAATTTACTCGCCCTAAAATTAGAGCTCAAATCTTTTCAAAGATCTATTATGGTTCTGTTTTTTGTTAAGTACCTTTTTTGATATCCGTCTATGTGCATTTTCTTAGTGATTTTATCTAAATTTTTTCGACTAATCTCATTTGCCCTAAAATTAGGGCTCGGATCTTTTAAAATCTATTCTGGTTCGATTTTTGGTTGAATATCTTCTCTAAAATTTAAAATGTGCATACACACTTTCAAAATATTGTACATGCATTTACAAACATGCACAAGTATTTTTACAATTTTTCTATAATTTTTAAAGGCCCTAAATCTATTTATTTCTGCATTTTTTTAATTACATAAATGTTTAAAACTATTCCTCATATTGTTTTATGATGCTTTAATCATCTAAATTCATCATTTATGTTCATATAAGTGTTCAAATATTGTAATTGCATTTTTAAGACTATAATTGCATATTTTGCAAAGATAGTCCCTACACATGCATAACTACATTATTTATACAAAAAATGGCTTTTTATATTTTTATAATATTAAGAAATCATTTTAAATTACCTTCATGCATGAAAATTATTTTTTTATCATTTAATTAGCTAATTTTAAATAATTTTTAGTAAAAATGGGTATTTAACAAATTGCCCCTAATTTATACCCAAAGTCGGATCCCCCCCCCAATCCAATTTAATTAAACCCAAGCTCAATTCAAATCAAACCTAGCCAAATTAAATCCAACCCGCCCCGACCCAGAACCAATCGTGACCGTTGATCTCTAAGATCAACCGTCCATAACACCCCTTACTATTTTTAATCCAAACGACCCCTAACCCTACTCATTTGTTACCATCCGCCGCCTTTGAATCCCCTTCTTCTCCGGTTCTCTCTTAAGCTAACCCTAAACCTAGCGCCGCCACCTAAATTTTCCTCGAAACCCTTCGATTAATACTCGTTCCATGGGGCTCCCTGGTGATTTGAGGCCCCTACCGGCCTGTTACATCTTCTGGTTGTTCGAATTCATCAATTTATGAGGGAACCTCAAAGAGATTCAACCAAGTTTCGTCGAAATCTGACTCATAGGCCTGTCTTATGTCCATCTCTGTTTGTGAGTACTATTATGTTACGTTTATGGCTCGAATCTCTCATTCCAAACCAAATTTTCTTTTATCTCTGTCACTTTCTCAAAACCCTCATCTCTTATACTTTGAATCCGTTCAGATCTGAAATGTTTTCAAATTTATACGGTAATTTTCTTTAAAAAAATTATGTTCTCTTTATCATCAACCGATTTTAATGGTCCTCCAAATTAGGGTTTTAATTCTTTAGTACTTGATGTATATCTGAAGTGGCTTCGAGTTTCAATAGCATTTTTCTTTAAAGATTTTTTGCTTTCCTTATTATTAATCGGTCCTAATGTTTCTCTTAAACTAGGGTTCTACTTCTTCTTGTTTCTGCAAAAACTTTTCTAAAGTTTTAAGTGTTTGAGTCTGATTATCTTTACTAGTTCTACCGACTATTTCATGCCTATGTTCTAGTCCTTTGTTTGTTCATTTGTCTCACTGTCTGCTTCAATTTTCCCGTTATTGTTTATCTCTGTCAATCAAAATAGATTGACTGATTTTATTTAGGGTTCGAATTATATTTTCCTGCTAAAATTAATAATTTCCCGTGATTTTACTTATTTTCCTCATTATATAACTTTTATTTGGTACTACTTGCCTTATTTAGATTAATTAGTCTGATCTGTGGTCTTTAGATTTATTGCTTACCTTATTTAACTTCAATCATGACTGCTAACTAATTTTGTACGAGATTCTCCCAAATTTAAGTAATATTTTCGGATTATGTTTTATTAATTGATTAGGTTTAGCCTTGACTAACTGGTTAATTGATTTACATACTTTATTTATGTGCCATTAATTTTTCTTGCCTTATTCGTTTACTCTGCTCAATGCTATATAAGTTTCATTCTTTTCTTTAACACACACAAATATAGTTCAACACATACATACAGAGACATAGAAAAAGTACACAAAAGTTTTGGCTCTCTCTCTCTACCACAATCTTCTACTCTTTGTTGTTATATTGTCTAGCCGGCTGGAAGCCAAGGCTAGACCTTTGGACCCTGTTTGCTCCACTTTTCTATTCCAACTTCTTAACTGGTATGCCTCCACTTTACAATCATTCAAGTCTTTATATGATTTAACTTATGTACTTCCTGTTCTCAGCATGTTTACTTTCATGTTATTAAATCAGTATGTCCTTTGTTATCAACCTGCCTATTTTTAACTAGACCTATGTGTTTCATGCTAATACTCTTAACCAGCATGCCTACTTACATATGATTAGACCAAGAGGGTTTCTATTTCAGTATGTCAGCATGCCTGCTTCTATTTAGACCTATGTGTTTTCCTACTTTCAACATGTCTACATGCCTGCCTCTATGCCATTAGACTTATGTCTCCTTACCCTGTTCTAAGTGTTCATCCCTAACAAGCTTCTGATTAAGTCATGGTCTTTATGCCCTCAACTATGCTTGCTTTTCTGTGTGATTGTCTGATCCTAGCATGATGTCCTATGATTAATACATGCCTATATGTTAACCTAGTAATGGCTAAGGGATCAAGACCATGAGAAACCTTGTTAAACTAATTGATCCAATCTACTGATTGATGGAGCTCAGGCCTAAGCTCCTTCTGTTAAACTTGGGCCATATGGGCCTTTGTTGTGACTATGTTTCTGCTGAGACCCTTTGTTTCAGAATGCTTCTAACTGTTTTAGTACTCCTGAACTATTTTCACTCCTGAACTGTTTTACTTATGAACTATTTTCTTCAAACTATTTCTAAACTTTCAAGCACTACCTTCCACTCCTACTCTTGGAATGTCTAGGATCTTGCCCCTCCAGTGTGACTACTGCTTAGGAGCCCATGAGACTCCTTTGAACTCTAACACACTGGGGCTGACCCTTCTACACTGCCCAGAGATTGTTTCTCTTTGAAAAGAGTCTGGGTATGAGCATTGTCTAGGGGTCCCTGAGGCCCTTAGGAACTTTGACGCACCAGAATACTCTCTTGGATACTATGAGTTGTTGGGGTACTGCATATTGGGTTGAAGGCCAGGTCTTCCAGGTTTACTGTTTGGGCCTGTTTAGGCTACCTATAGTTTTAGCAATTTCACTTCTGTAATTCATCATTTATGTTTGGTTTGTAATAATAATTTCTTTGTAAACAGATATTGGGAATATTAGTAAAACTGGGAGGGGTTCTTATACATATCTTGTTGGGAAAGGGTAGATACCATGCCTATAGGTTATTTCAATGTTTGTTTATTTAGATACCATGCCTCTAAGGTTTAAATAATCAATCCTGCATTCTAGATACCATGCATGTAAGTTTGTTGCGCTGTTTGTTTGCTTATGTACATTCAGATACCATGCTTACATTCTAGATACCATGCCTATAGAGTTTAAAATCAATCATGCATTCTAGATACCATGCTTATAGGTTATTGCGATGTTCACTTATTTAAGCACCATCTCTGTAAGCTCAAAATCAATCTTTGTATGCCAATAAGGTGTAAATTAGTTTCTGCATGCAAACAAGGTTTTGAAACAAATTTCTGCATTTAGATACCATGTCTATAAGGTTTTAAAACCAATTTTTGCATTTAGATACCATGTTTATAAGGTTTTTTCTGCATTTAGATACCACGTCTATAAGTTTTAAATCCGTTTCTACACCTAGACAACATGCCTATAGGGCCTAATGAACCAAACTGCCTGCTTAAAATTTTTTACTGGTTTATCGCACTTTTGATTAATGACTAGATACCATGTTCATAGGACATCACTGATACACGCCTAGGCAAGCCTGTAAGGAGACTAAAATCCTGCAAATTGTAAAATTGTGCTTTTGTTATTTGTGAATTGTCTAGATTCAGCAAGCCCTAAAATCAGTAGGCAAATTGAGTAGGTCTCTATTGCCTCACTTTAACACAATGCTGCATATATTTTATTTGTCATGCTCACCTAGATATCCTGCTCTTGGATCCTTTGAAATATCTGAAATCTTGTTGTTTGGGACGTGGTATTGTCTGCTTGTGTAAGGAGGTAAAAGTGAGCCTTTAATTACCCTTTATGTGGATGTCCTATTTGTTTTTGCTTGTCGCTTAGATTTTTTCCTTTTAAGCACTTTAGAAGAGTCTAGAACTGCCTTAATTAGAGGTTCTAAACACCTCCAAGGCCTTAAGGATGGGCGGGTAATGCACGTATAGAGTACTTTAATTAGAATCGATTACATAACCATTAAGGGGAAGTTAATTGGGTAGTAAAGGATATGATGACATGTGCGTTAATTCTATGTGTAGCACCCCAACTTGGGGACGATTACCAAGCATTGTACAGAAGTGATCCTGTAGGCTAAAAAACCTAGGACCCCCCTTTACTCCTTGTTTTAAATATAATATCCATTTGTCTAATTTGCTTTATCTATTTATAAGACTGATTCACCTAATTTGAGTTCGACCGAGACCCATCATTGTGGACCTCGTGGGGTGCTTAACACATTCCCCTAAAGGTTATTTCGAGCCCTTACCCAATCTCTGGTAATGCAAATCGGTTTTATGAGTTACTTTATTTACATCAAGGTTAGGTGGAGACTCTTCAAATTCCTCACCATATGTATAATTATCAATGTAAATGTATACGTCATCACCATTCGTACTTTATCACTCCTTCCTCACCAAATGCATAAGTATGAATGTGCACGACATCATCCTTCGTGCTTTATCTCTCTTTCCTCACCCAAATAATAGCAACAATAACATCCCGTCAAGGGAACCAACAATAAGAATAAATACATCCCGACAAGGGAATCAACAATAAGAATTAAATACGTCCCGGCAAGGGAATCAGCTATAACCAAACTTGTACCAACAATTAACTTCACAAAGGAACCTTAACTGGAGCACACGGACCTTAGCTAGGGGTTACCGCCTTCAGTCCATCGGAGACCCGAGGTAGTCCTGCAGGCGTTCGCAGGCCTTAACGTCCCCTTCCTATCTAGTTCTTTATGTTCTTTTCTATTTCAGAGACAGACATATATTTTCTTGTTCATACCCTATTTGTAGTTTTTCTTAGATAGTCTATGAGATTATGACACCAGTTCTGGGCGGTTTATGTTTATGGATTCGTATTGGTATTAGCTTAGTTGTTAAATTTCGTTCTTCCGCATTATTATTTCTGTTGTTTATAATATGTTAACTTGCAATTGTTAAGAGATTAAAAATGAAATGGGTAAATTAATCGAAATAGTTGGTTTGCCTAGCTTTCACTAGTAGGCGTCATCACGACTCCTGAGGGTGAAAAATTCGGGTCTTGACAGGTTATTTCGAGCCCTTACCTAATCTCTAGGTTATTTCTGACTATTTTTACTTACCTTAAATTAAGGATTTTTGATTTTGCAAAATCAAACCAGATCTGTTTGACTCTTTAATTATTATGTTAAAATCTCTGTCTATATGCCTATATGCATCTCTTTGCTTGTTATTACTGCCGATTTTGTATATTTTACCTAAAACTAGGGTTTGAGACTTTTACTCTTTCCTTTCTCATATGGTACTTATACTTTCCTTATTTTCAGTCAATCTACCATGCTTCTATTATTGTTTGCTTTATTTGCCATGAGACTGACCGTTAATTGATATTTTCCTTATTCTAAGTAGTACTTGCCTGATTACTCATTAATTGACTGAACTCTGACTTCAATTGAATCCCGATTTATTTTCTTTCCTTACTTGTGTATGTTTGATTTATTCCCTTATTTGTCTACCTAATTGAACACTATTTAAACCCTTTCCACTCTTCCCTTTAGGAAAGGCTCGAACTCTCATACTCTCACTAAAACTTAGTTCTTTTACTCTAATTATGTGCTCATTGTTTCTGGCCTTGGCCGGCTGAAAACCAAGACCAAGTGATTCTGAAACTTAATTGTTGTAGCATATATACTTGCTTTCTTGCTTAACTGGTAAGCCCTAACCCCTTGTCATTTCATTCTCCATGTTTTTTTATAATCAGTGTTACTTGAACAGCATGTCTTGAACTTTACTTTTAGCATGATTCTACTTTTTATGCTCCTATGACTCTCTTCTAATCTTATGGCTAATACTGTTAGTATAAGATTAACTATTTTGAATAATATGAATCCTCTTATAAGTTAGCTTAATGTTCAAATTTGTCCGGGCACATTGTTTGTTAATCCTGTACCTGTTTTGAACCTTGCATTCTTAGGATACTACAAGCATTAGTTAATTTATCCTAATTTGTTGCTTAACTCATGTGCCTTGTCTGTTGATGTGTCATGTGATGATATGACTGTTTTACCTAAGTTATTTCTGTAACTAAACAATGATTGTCTTAAATGTCAGCATGCTCCCTTAGTGTTATTAAGTCTCTCTTCTGAATTAACCTGTTTGAAACTATGTACTTTGCAAACTTTGTTGTCTTCTGAATACAATCCTATGTTCTAAATCTTGTTAATTCTGAAATCAAACTGTTTTGAAATCTGCCCTTACTCCCTTTTTCAAGCTGATTTTTAAAACCTCACTCTTAGTCCCTTAGGTTCCCAACCACCCCAGTGTAAGCATTGCTTAGGATCCACATGAGACTCCTGTGAACTCTAACTCACTGGGAATTAGTTACCCATCTCCTGTGAATCAGCTATTGAATAATGGTTCTGGTGTAAGCATTGCCTTGGGTCCCCAAGGCCCTTGGGAACATTGACACACTGGAAACCTGGTTCTATATGTGCTATGAGTGAATCACTCATATTTTGGCTATGTTGTACCTATAAAATGAGCCTTAAAGTTGATTGGTGTGAAGGCCTGGTTCCCAGGTTCAGTTGGGTTTAATGAAAGCCCCCTATATTTTATTTTACTACTGTTATGTAATTTATTCATTTACTCTGGCCCATAATAAGTTTGTAACAAACAAATTCTGGGATATATATTAAAATTGGGAAGGATCTTTATTCCCTTTGGGCAATCCGGGTAGAAATCCTGCCTATAGGGTTTCATTTGCTCTGTTAATCTTGTTTACCTCATCTCTGTTGAAATCGCGTGAGTGATGTACTATGCTTGCATAGTAGAAATCCTGCCTATAGAAAATTAAATTGCATTAGAAATCTTGCTTATAGAAAATTAAATTGCATTAGAAATCCTGCCTATAGGTTGTATTAATTTGTCCAACGAGCATATGTTAGCAATCATGCCTATAAGACCTCAATGTTAATCTAACTATTTTTCATTCCTGGTAATGTGCACCATTTCTGCCTGTATTATTGTTCAATAGATATCATGTCTATAGGACTAAAACTGGTTTCAAATCTAGAAATCATGCCTATAGGATTTAAATCAATTCAATAATAGATACTATGTCTATAGGACTAAAACCATTTCTAACCTAGAGATCATGCCTATAGGATTTAAATTAATTCAATAATAGATACCATGCATATAGGGTTAAATCAGTTTCAAACCTAGAGATCATGCCTATAGGATTTAAGTCAGTTCGATATTAGCAATCATGCCTATAGGATTCTACTAATGGGTTCTGAACATAATCGCCACTGTCATCACTTAGACAATATGCCTATAGGACTTAATAACAATTCTGGATCTGTAATTGTGATTCATTATAGTTTGAAGTGCCCAGATGATATTCATTAGAATAAGTAGGCAAATAATAGGTCCTAATACCCGCCTTAATGAAGCTGCTTCTATATAACATTGCTCACATATTTCCTCATATAGATATCCAGTCTATAGGATTCTGCCGATTAATACAACTTGTCAATTAATTGCGTGCATTTGCAAGTCTTAACATTTGTTCCGACTTTTCCCTTTATGTCGTTAAGTACTAATTTGTTGGAGAGGTGATTTCACTCGTCCGTTGCCTGCAGGATGATATGGCGTGGAGAGTGCTATTTTGATGGCGTTTGTTCTCTGTTCGCGTATTTGGGAGAATGTTCTTGTTCCTATCCCACTCAAAGAAAAATAGCTAGTTATACCCAAACTAAATTATTTGTTACCTCGACTTGATTGGTTGACGAGTAGAGAAGGGCATTGCAATACGAGTCGTTTGACCCGTACTCGAATTTTGGATTCAGATTTGATCCCGTCCTCGTGCTTAGCTTCTCCATTAGTCGAATCTGGACATCTTGTGGACTGACAACTTATTTCGCCCGTTGGGGTATCGGATTCGAGTCCCGGTCTGATCCAGTCCCAGGTGCACAAAAATAAGGGGAATATAAGTTATACCGCCAACATGCGGACAAGGTAAGCTTGCTATTTCAAAGAATTACACAATAGGCTATCATTACTTCCTAAGAGAAAGAGGGCAGTGTGCATAAAATATAGATTGGTATCTGCCGTTAATATAGCAATAAGATGGTGGATGTACTTAGTGCGTAGTGGCCATAATCTTTGGCAACTCAGGCTCACGACATACCAGACTCATCCCTTCAGCAAGACGTGGCTTTCACATAGATATCAAAACATAATTTCGATTTCGTGCAAAGATCTGACCTCGGATTGTTCGGCTATTTCAAGAGCTTGCCTACAAATTTCTTGAGTTGGTGTTTGTAATGGGAGGGCGAGGCTACGACAACCAGGAAGTGGAACTCTGGTTGATTTTAGATCTAGAGGAAACTAAAATTTTGGCTAGAAAATCCCCACAGACGGCGCTAAATTTTTTGACCAAAAAGTGTTAAACCTTTTTCTTAAACTAATCGAATAGGAAGATTTGAGGCAAATCCTAACCAAAGATAATTTATCCTAGATCTGAGATAGAAGATAAAAAATACACAAGCATAGCTGAACACAAAATTCGATTATAATAATGGTTGAATCCCATAATGTAAGAAAAGGATGATGTTTTAATAACATTAAATGATAGCGGTGAATAGATAGATAAAAAGGATCACCGTTCTTGAACAAGGCTGACCTCCACACATTTGATATAATTCAATTACTGATGAATACTGAAGATCTAAGCTTCTTTTCTCCTTTGTTCTTGACGAGGGGCTTGAGATGATGATCCCTCTTCATCTTTAAAGATGTGTCTATATCTCTGTGTGAATTTTTGCCCCCCCCCCCCAAAGTTACTCTCTCATATGATATTTATATCAAAATACTTTCTTTACCCAACGGTCCTTAACCGGAGTACCTAAGTTCGTGGAATATCCTTCGGAATATTCTTTAAAGATATCTAAGGGTTGAACTAGCCGTTCAGGCCGAATGAAGTGTTCGACTTCGACCGTAGCTGAATCACTCGTTAGTGTATTGCTTCCCATACGTGACCTCGGCTTGGTTGGCTCTCGGTTGCCCTCCCTTAAATAAGATTCTTTTGTTCAGATTTCGACCTATACAGTTATAATGGCACATTAATATATAAGAGTCATATAATTCAGAGAGTAACGAAAGAGCAACGTTGAATTGATGTGTAGCTTGCAAGTTCGTGCAAAACCATGAAACCTAGTAAATGTTAAAAGCTCAATGCCAACAATGTCTATGTTTGAATTGATTTGGGTGCAATTTCAACTATATTTCTTTGGTACTATTACATTCTATCTTCGCAGATATCGAACATGAGAAAAATGAAAATTTTAAAGTCTACCGCTGCAATCGTAAGCTCTATTTCTCATGTGGCTTATGCTATTGAAGGGAAAATTTCAGAATATAAAAATAGCCACTTTCTACAAGTCAAAATTCAGAACAGACCCACTGGTTTGGAAGATGGGCCAAGCCAATAGTTTACAGGAATGACTTTGAAAATGGATCGTCTTGAATTTTTGACCCCTACTTGTTTTATGGGCGAACCTTTAGGTTAAAAGTCAAAAAGTATTATACCCAAAAGTCAAGAACGAAGCAATACTTGTTAAACTTAAAATTTGCTCATAGTTCAAGCTGGGTCAAAAAATTAATAGTAGCACCAAAATGTTCTATTTGTTCAAATCATGCATAGTTTTATATGGGCTAATCAAAAGTTCCACTGACTGAGAGATATAATATGACTGGGTTTTGGGCTCTACAATTGAAATTGGGGAGAAATTAAAAAATAGTCAGATTTACAAGTGGTCATTCAAAAATAGCCACAGTTTCAAAGATAATCGAAATTTAGCCACTTTTCATGTAAAGATAAATCTGAACGAAAATACTGTTCAAACTCCGGAAAAATACTCCAGCATAATATACTGGAGTTCCAGTATAATATACTGGAGTTTGGAGCATCGGTGCTCCAGTCTCCAGTATATTATACTGGAGCCACCAAAGTATACCCGTCCAGCATAATATGCTGGAAGTTCATATACAGGTACACCGAACTCCAGTATATTATGCTGGACCGGTCTCTGTTGCAGCAAAATAATGGCTATTTTTCATTGATTTGATAAATGCTGGCTATTTTTGAATGACCAGTCCGAAAACTGGCTAGACTGCGCCATTTTAACTTGAAATTGGCCTGCTGGAAATGGTATTTCATGTACTTTGGGCTTCTTACCCAATCGATTCTACACTTATATTCCTCTCTCCAAAAATATTCTTATTACTTATCCATCATGGATTTGGTTCACACGGTGTGCATTTTTCTTATATTATTTTGTCAATTTCTATTACTTAAGACAACAAAATAATCAATTTTATATTTTATGTCTAAAATAAATATGTCATGTCTAACTAAAATTATAAAATTGAAGGAGGTGATTGCTTTGTTATCATGTAACTGAAAAATATCAATTAGATTGTCCACAGACCACATATAACAAACGTATCTGTGAAAGTAAAGTGTACATAAACCAATAAAAATCTTTAAATAAGTCCAATTACCAATCAAGTCTCTTTTCTTGATATTTTAAGATGACAAAGAATATCAATTACAAGTGTTGTGGTGGAGTGATAAGTACTCCTTCGTCCTTAACCTAAAATTTTGAATTCAAATTTTGTGTATAGAGTCATCATAGTTAAAGAATATTTTATCCCAATATAGGACTTCCCGGAATAAATCTAAATTTAATTTGCTCCAATAAAAATACTTCCTCCGTTCCAATTTATGTGAACCTATTTGACTGGGTACGGAGTTTAAGAAAAAATAAAGACTTTTGAAATTTGTGGTCCTAAACAAGTTAAAATGGGGTCTAGAGTATTTGTGTGGTTATAAAAGCTTCTCATTAATGACAGAATTGAAAATTTAACCTAAATTGTTTCTAAATTTAGAAAGGGTTCATTCTATTTGAAACGGACCAAAAAGAAAATAGGTTGACACCAAATAGCAAATCAAGAAATTGATGCCAAAGAATATCACACATAAAGACAACAAAATAAGCAAAAAAATCTAGACAAAGTGGTTGATAACTTGATATCCTCTTTCTATATGTGGTTGAAATGCAACCAAAACCTATCAAGTGGATATGTTTATAGATCTCCAATAGGGTCAGCCTCATCTTAACTTGGATATCCTTTTTCTCAAATTTTCTACTTCCTTCTTCCTTCTTTCTCAGTGTTCCATTCTTGAAAATTTTACTACAATAATTAGCCCTTCATTTTACTGCAATATGGCTACCCTCACTAATTTTTTGCTCAAACCATCTCCAGATCTAGTTTCTATTACCAAAATTAGCCCTTCATTTTACTCTAATTTTCCTACTAATCAATCATTCGACAAGTTCACAAACCTGAGAACAAAAAGATCTTTATTAATTACAAAGGCTACAGCAGCATCAGGTGTTGAGAAAAAAGCAAACAAAGATGAAAGAGTGGTAAAAGTGAATAGTAAGGAGGAATTAGATGAAGCCCTTAGCAAAGCCAAAAACAGGCTTGTTGTGGTGGAATTTGCAGGGAAAGACAGTGAAAGGTCGAAAAATATTTACCCTTTTATGGTAAACCTAAGTAAGACATGCAACGACGTTGATTTCTTGCTAGTGATTGGTGATGAAACTGAGAAGACAAAGGAACTCTGCCGCAGAGAAAAGATAGATAAGGTACAAGTTTATAGCGAAGTGTCTGTTATAAAGAACATATATTATAACATAACATGAAAATTGGTTCCGAAAAAGCTTTTCTTTTATAGTGAAGTGTTGTTATATAGATATGACGTTATAGCGCTGTTGAGTGATTTCGCTACATGAAATATAATATTCCTCCCTCCATAGAGAGTAATAAAGAAAAAATATTTTTGAATTATGTGATTTTAAATGTGGCGAAATGTTTGTATAGCTATAAAAGCGTCTAACTAAAAATAAATAAAAATTTAAAGTTAAATTATTTTCAAATTAGAATTCTATGGATCATTTTGGATATAGTAATAAGAAGTTAATATCATGGAACGAAGGGAGTAATAGAATACAAAATTACATAATATTACCCGGATAAACATTGGTGTACAGTTTAATTTGAGCCATATTGAACCAAGTATGACTAGATCTCCTTGTTATCAGTGGTGGACCTGAGATTTAAAATTAATAGGTTGATCAATCTTTTACATTTATAGCAAGGACATATGTTTTTAAATTATGACTTAAAAAATGGAAATTGTAGTGATGATTCTTTATTTATGGCTTTCAATTCAAAAGTTATTTAGAGCCCGTTTGGATTAGCGGATTGTAAATGGGTGATAAGCTTAAAGTGTTAAAAAATATTTTTAAGGCTGAAATTGATTTTTTTAAATAAGCAATTACATGTTTAAATAGGCATACTGAAACCAATAATAAATAATTGATGTGTTTGCTAGAAAAGTACTGATAAATTATTATTTTGTTAAAATAACTAAAACACCTTTAAAAACTTTACAAAAGATTATAAATTTAAAAAGTTTTCTTGTAAAGAAAAGGATGAACAACTAAGGTAAAATAAATAGTAAGTTAGGAAATTTATTTTGGAAAAAATATTTTGTAAACTAAAATTAAGGATAAATTAGTAAAAGTTTTAGTTAAACTAAAAGTGCTTATAAGCTGAAAAGTCATAAGTTGGGGGTGATCAACTTATGACTTATGGCTAATTTTAGCTTATAAACACTTTGGATTTTTACAAAACCCATAGATAGACCAATAAGTGCTTACAAACCTTTTTGACCAGCTTATAATCTTAGCCAAATACCCTCCTAGTTGCAAAAAATTAAACCTATATGCAAAGGCGACCGTAATGTATCGGCATCAGGTTCAACTGAACCAAGTACTTTTGTCAATATTGCAATATATAGTAATATAAACTCATAACTTAAAAAATACAAGGGGTTCAATGCTAAAAACTTCAAAAGTTGAATACATAAAACTTAAATCTTAGATTTGCATCTTATGCAAAACCTAGTATGCCCTTTCATTTTGGCTTATAAAGTTCAGCTCATACGAACTGGGCGTTTTACTAGACCTTCCATGCATACAACAGGCTAGCCTACGAGGTATGGTCCGGTCGAACCAAATCACTTTTACTTAAATATTGTATTTGTACTAGAAAATTCATTAAATATATGTAAATATTTAATTGCGAACCTAGTAACTAAGACGAGTTATGAGTTCCGTGGTAAATTCAGAACGCATAAACTTCAAATTCCGGTTTTGCCTCTGAATGCACGATCCAATGATTATGTATCAAACTTTTAGTTAAGCTCTTGTTTTTCAACTACCATCAAATCAAACTCGAAACAGGGAGTACTATATAAATAAAATAATTAAGCTAATGTAAGCTCGTTTTTTTCTCAACAGGTACCACATTTCAACTTTTACAAAAGCATGGAAAAGATACACGAGGAAGAAGGCATAGGTCCAGATCAACTAGTTGGAGACGTACTCTACTACGGCGACAACCATTCTGAAGTGGTACAACTCCACAGCAGAGAAGACGTAGAAAAACTAATTCAAGACCACAAAATTGATCAAAAACTAATAGTTCTTGATGTGGGATTGAAACATTGTGGGCCATGTGTTAAAGTTTATCCAACGGTGATTAAGCTATCAAGGCAAATGGCTGATACAGTTGTATTTGCAAGAATGAACGGTGATGAGAATGACAGTTGCATGCAGTTTTTGAAGGATATGGATGTAGTTGAAGTGCCAACATTTTTGTTTATAAGAGAAGGGGAGATTTGTGGAAGGTATGTTGGATCTGGAAAAGGAGAACTTATTGGAGAAATTCTTAGATACCAAGGAGTAAGGGTTACTTATTAAAATTATTGAGAAAAATTTGTTTTGATTAGACTTAATTGTGACATGATTTGATTATGTCAAATGATTATGGACTAGCTAATTAAGTGTTTGTCATACAGAAAAACCAACTTTGATTGGTTGAGATGTGAGTTTTGGTATGCTTAATTTGTGAACTATTTTGCTGGGATTGTTGATTTTGAAAGTGGCTATAATAAGCATTTTAATTCTTACTTAGCGTGTTAGCCTTAATTTATTTTTGGAGAAGGCATTTCAAGCGGAATAATTTATAGCCAGTTTAGTCGGGTTTCTTTTTGGCCAAAAGTATTTTTCCCTAACGTTAAGATGTTTAGTAAGGTTGTGCATTATTTGGATCAACCTGAATATTCGAATCGATATGTGTTATTTGGACTAGTTTGGATTGGATTTTAGCTTTTTGGATCGGATTTCGGATCTTTAATTTTATTATTTTGGATATCGGATCGGATACGTGATCACGCCCAACTATGTCTCCTAAGAGATCTAGCGTCATTGCAAATATAATCCGGTTTACAAGTTCGGATCGAATCCCAAAGAGAACTAAGGCTTAGATACAGTTGTTCAATATCGCTAAGAAACAAGTCCAAACAATTTTCTAATTATAAAGATTATAATGTTTATTTTTAACTAATTAACTAACAACTACTAGAAAGCAATAAAACTATCAACTAACAAGACTAAGGGTTAGAGACAAGATTAAGGAGGTCTAGAGTTATGATTTCCCTAATTGTCGGAATTCTTCCCGCTACGTTTTCTATAATTTTACCTAAATATTCTCCACCGATCGTGAGTACTTCGGGTGTCGTAATTCTCTTCAGAGCAACTACTATAATTTACTAGACCTATTCTTCCGAACTACGCTAGCTAGCACTAATTCACTGCTCACAATTCCTAATCCCACTTTTAAACCCTCTGTATTGATTCCTCACATACGTTAGGAGTGATGTTATTCAATAACTACTTAAATATGTACCATTTTTCAAGCAATACACACTAAATAGGCACAATCAATTGAGGGCCCTTCAATCAACCACAATATTCATATAGTTGAACAAGTAGAGATATTCAAAGGCAAAATTATATTAAAATTAGATGAGAAATTCTAGCTACTCATAATCATACTAATAATCATGATAATAATTGAGAGCACTAAAATACAGATTAAAGAAGAACGGAAAAGAAAACTCTTGTGATTCGTTGCTTCCAAGTGTTCCCGTAGCCTTCTTGCTTCCCCAATAATGCCATCGCTTAAGAAATAGGTTTAGAACCCCTTTTATACATGTTGAGGGAGCGTAGGATTGAAACTACCCAAGTCCTAGCCAAATTAGGACGAAATCCGCCCTTAGCCGTCTTGTTTGGCGCTTGGCGCCAATCAGGACGCCGAAATTTTCTACTATTCTACCTTTGGCATTTTGGTTGGTGCTTGGCACCAACCTGGGCACCAAACTCATACTCCCTCCAAATTCTTCTGTTTTTACTTCGCTTTGCATGCAAGCTTGCCAAATTATTTCAAATTGACTCCTACACATATAAACACCATTATTAAGCTCGAGTCACGAATATTTACACCAAAGTTAACAAAATTGAGGCATAATGCAATGCAAATTACATGCAAAAATATGAATTTTTAGCCTCATATCAATATGTTTGGCTCAATTTACATAAAAACCGATCGAAACCCGAAATTAATATTTTACATATAAAAGATAAAGGCGTCCTTTCATAAATTTTAAGGTTTTCTTTGTTATCTCTCTTCTTGGTTTTTCCTTTTCTTTCTTTTTAATATTAAATGCGGAAGATATGGAAATCAATGAGTTTTGCTATTGAAAATGGTAGGAGATAGCATCTTATAATGATTTATTTTAGGATCTTAATAAGGCGTACAATCCGAACCGAAATCCAAAATTATAATTCGAAATGTGATAAATTTGATCCATGAACATGCCTAGTGTTTGGCCAAGCTTTTAGAAGGGAAAAATAGTACTTTTGAATAGAAGCAGAAGAAGTTTTTGTAAAGCAGAAAAAAATAGCGTTTTCAAAAAACTCCTTTTATAAAAGTCACTTGCGAGAATAATATATTTAGAAGTACTTTTTAAAAACTTGATCAAACATTAATTGCTGATCTAAAATATTTTTCAAATTAATTAGCCAAATACAAATTGTTTCTCGTCAAAAATACTTTTTGAAAAGCACGAAAAATTACTTTTAAGAAAATTACTTTTCAAAATAAGTTGATTTTTGAAGCTTGATCAAAGATTTCTCCTATTAGTATGATATAATTTAGGGGGATTTACATCTATACCCGCTTTTTGGGTCACGTTTTAACTTGTGCCCATTTTGCAAAAAAAATTACAAGTGTACCCACTTTTTCGCGTAACTTCAGCATACGGGGCTGAAGTAGCAAAGCTAATCATGCAAAACTTCAGCATTCTAGTAGACGGGCCTGAAGTAGCAAAGGCAGTGCTGAATTTTTTCGTCCTGGATAAGATGCTGAAGTTATTTAGTTCATTTGTAAAAACTTAAGCACTAAAATAGCTGAAGTTTTTTTGTCATGGATTCATTAGTTTTGTCATAAAGCTTTTTCAAAAACTTCAGCAGAAGATGCTGAAATTATTTCGTTCATTTGTAAAAACTTCAGCACTAAATAAGCTGGAGTTTTTTTGTCCTGGATAAGCTTTTTCAAAAACTTCAACAAAAGATGCTGAAGTTATTTAGTTCATTTGTAAAAATTTCAGCACTATATAAGTTGAAGTAACATTTTGCAGGAAGAGTGAAATATAAATGGCAAGGCTTAAGTTCTATCTGTAAAAATCGAATCAGCACTGAAAGATTTCACAAATTTCAAGTCAACAATCAATTATCCCACAGATGTTACACAAAACACTAATAATCCAAGGATGTTCGTTCTGAACTGCAGCACATTAAGAACTTTCCCATTCAGACAAGTACAAAGGCAAGAGAACTGTGATCCTCCTCCTCAGTCCTCTCCTTAAATGAAAAAACTGATATTATTCTCCTGATCTATTAGTACTACTATTCTACAGAAACAAATTCCAAATCTACTCCTGCAACCATTGCATTCACCTAATGTAAAAACTCTACCAATACAATGTTAAAAACAGAACGAAAATTTCTCTTAAGATGGTGGTAGTATTAGAGAATTAATCATAGTGCCTTTCAGTTGTTAATAGAAGATGAAGAAGAAGAAGAAGAAGAAGAAGAAGAAGAAGAAGAAGAAGAAGAAGAAGAAAACGAAGAAGGAAAAGGAGGAGGAGAAAGAAGCTGAAGTTGTTTAAAAACTGAGTACAGGTTAAAACTTTTTAAAAAAATGGGTATATGTTAAATGGGAGCGACCAAATAGGGCGCCCCGTGCAATTTTTATTATAATTTCAAGGCGAAAATTCAATTGGGCCAAGAACTAATATAGTAGGCTTGTAGCAACATGTAGCTTAACTGGGCCTCTTTGTCCATCACTATGACGAAGGAGGTTTTGATTATTCATTATCACGGTTCTATCTCATCAAATATTTAATCAATTAGGTAGCTTCAATCTTAAATCAAACGAGGTTAGTAATATTTATGAAAACATAAGCTAGAAAATATATAGTAGACTCAATCGTCTTTGTTTTGTTTAACACCCTACTTATCTAACCACCACACAAGAAAAGAAAAAAAAAAACTAAGTTGTTGTTATGAGAAACTTAACAGGTCAATTAATTGAATAGCAATGGCAACTTGTATTGGACAACAACTCCTAGTATGTCGGCAATTTGATTTAGCACGTCGTTTCACACCACCTAGGATTTGAACATTGAATATAGTTTAACTTTTAATTGCTTTGGTTTTCGTATGACTAAAATACAACAACAACGAGCCGGTGAAATCTCACTAGTGGGGTCTGGAGAGGGTAGTGTGTACGCAGACCTTACCCCTACCCAAGAGGATAGAGAGATTGTTTCCGAAATATGCATCAAATAAAATTATTTCTACCTTATTTACTCTGTGGTATATTAGGTCTCATTTACCTATTATCTGTTAGTATACTGAATTTGTAAAATAATTCTGGAAAATATAAAATAACATATAAACAGAAATGAAAAACAGAAACAGAATTTAATTCGAGCTCATTGAATTCACAATATTTCCTTAAGGAACTTAATCCCCTCCTAGTACCCAAGATTGTAGATTATTTCCTCTCCGGATAGAACGGATTACACATTGGTGTAGTGGTACTTCAAAACCCCAGTGTTTCAGCGAACACAATGATCGGTAGCAAATTACACTTACTGTTGCTTTCTTTGTAGTTAAAACAATGCAGAAGAAAAGAGGAGTATTCAGAAATTCGTATTGAAAATCTGAGAGAATGGACAGCTTATTTATAGCCCCAACCTATTGAGTTCAAACGAAGAGAGGTCAATTACGTAAAACGGTCATAACGTAAATGGTCATTTACGCAAATTAAAACAGACAGAGGAAACGTTTTCCGTTACAAAAAAACGGATGGGGCAGAGTCATTGAAACGTATAATTTGGATTATTAATCTTCTGTTACAAACACGGATATTTAATCATATTACGTTAATATTTACTATTAACAAATAAATTTGTTCCAAAAAATTAATCAATCAATCATTTGACCGAAGCCGAAGCTGAGGGAGTGAAGACAGCGCGAGGCTTGATTTCTTCTCAACTCTTTAAGAGCTAAAATAATAGCAATTATATATATATACCCATCAAAAACCTTTTCCTCTTTCAATATAGGACAATGTCTCATTGTCAAGGAGGGAAATTTAAAATTTTCATTTCACCTCCATTTCTCATTCACCCTCTTTTAAGTTTATTTTAGCTTAAAAACTATCCAAAATTATAAATATTACCTTTTTTTTAAAGAGTTACTAATAAATATATTTTGATTAACTTCATAGTACAAAATTTTACATTATCTGTCTACATAAGTTAAATTCTTTATTTAGTTACCACCAAAGGATGTGATGCAGTAGATATGATTGTTTTTAATTAAAGGTCTCGGGTTCGAGCTCTGGCTAATCTTGGTAGGGAGCGCTTTCATCGAATGGAGTCTATACTGTTGCGGAAGTCAAATGTATAGAGTGTGAATAAGTCACAACTACTATACCAAAAATTATGACAACCACCAAATAATAAATAAGACAATAAAGCAATAATAAAGGGAACACCAGAATTTACGAGGTTCGGCTAATTTTGCCTACTCCTCGGACACAACCAAATATTTTATTCCACTCCAAAAATACAAGTGAAATAATACTAAAGAGAGAAGATACAAATGCCTTAAACAGATGAGAAGGCAAATGAGAGGTGTGTTTCAATCCTAAACATTAGGCCTTCTTTTATAGGGGAAAAATCCCCCCAAACTTAACTCCCAACCAATGTGGGACTTTGGCATTTTGCCAAACTTCAACAAATCTCCACCTTGGCAAAATTCCACATTTTCAATTCTCTCTCAATAACAAATTTTGGTTGTGTCTTCATCTTCAATCTTCAGTGTTCAACAATGTTGATCAAATCCAAACAATGTTGAAACTTGACCGCAGTCACCACCTTTGTCAGCATATCAGCAGGATTCTCTGTAGTATGAATTTTCTTCACCGTGACTCCACCTTCTTCTATGATTTCGCGTACGAAATGATACCGAACATCAATGTGCTTCGTCCTTGCATGATAAACTTGGTTCTTCGCTAATTGAATAGCACTTTGACTATCACAAAAAATTGTGATACCCTTTTGTTCAACACCAAGCTCTTCCTTGAAGCCAAATTGCCTCCTTCACAGCCTCTGTAATAGCCATATACTCTGCCTCTGTTGTAGACAAAGCAACTGTTGACTGCAAAGTAGACTTCCAACTAACTGGTGCCTTTGCAAAAGTAAACACATAACTAGTAGTTGATCTTCGTTTGTCCAGATCACCCGCAAAATCTGAGTCACAATATCCAATTACAGACTGATTATCTTCCTGCTCAAAAACTAACCCGACATCTACAGTATTATGAATATACCGTAGAATCCACTTCACATCTTGCCAATGCTCCTTTCCTGGATTATGCATATATCTGCTAATAACTCCAACAGCTTGTGAAATATCAGGTCTCGTACAGACCATTGCATACATCAAGCTACCAACAGCATTTGCGTATGGTACCTTTGACATATACTCTCGTTCAACTTCATCCTTTGGCGACATAGTAGTACCCAGCTTAAAATGGGGAGCAAGTGGAGTACTAACTGGCTTAGTCTTGTCATCTATGCCAAAACGTTGAAGTACTCTCTTCAAATATTCCTTTTGAGATAAACAGAGTTTCTTTGAACGTCTATCTCTTATTATCTCCATGCCAAGAATTTTCTTTGCCTCACCTAGATCCTTCATCTCGAACTCCTTCTTCAGTTGAATCTTCACCTTATCAATTTCTTTCGAATTATTGGAAGCTATCAACATATCATCAACATATAGGAGAAGATATACAAAGGAACCATCTTTAAGCTTGCGCAAATACACACAATGATCGTATTTGCTTCTCTTGTACCCTTGCCGCAACATAAACTCGTCAAATCGCTTGTACCATTGTCTAGAAGATTGTTTCAATCCGTACAATGATTTTTCAAGTTTGCACACCATATTTTCTTTTCCAGCAACTTTGAATCCTTCTGGCTGAGTCATGTAGATTTCCTCCTCCAAGTTTCCATGTAAAAACGCAGTTTTTACATCCATCTGAACTAGTTCCAAATCCAATTGTGCTACCAAAGCCAACATAATTCTAATGGAGGAATGTTTTACAACTGGAGAAAACACTTCATTGTAATCAATTCCCTCCTTTTGAGCATATCCTTTGGCCACCAATCTTGCTTTGTAGCGAACATCTACTTGGTTAGGAAATCCTTCCTTCTTTGCAAATACCCATTTGCACCCAATTGCTTTCTTTCCCTTCGGGAGATTGGCCAATCTCCATGTATGATTCTGATGAAGGGACTATATTTCATCATTCATGGCAATCCTCCACTTATCTTCTTCTGAACTTTGGACAGCGTCTTTATAAGTAGTAGGAACATCATCAGCTACAATTGAGGTTGCACAAGCAACCGTCTCTATGAGACGAACAGGTTTCGTTATTGTTCTTTTTGGCCTGCTGGTTGCTATTGATTCAAGTTGTTGTTGAGATTCCTGAGTTGGAATCTCCTCTACTGGCTCTCCTTCCAGAGGGTAATCTTCATTTGTTTCCTCCTCTGCTTCTTGTGTAGGAAAAATAAATTTTCCCTCAAACTCCACCTGCTTAGAAGCACCTTCATTTTGTTTGGTATCTTCTGTTACCTTATTTACCATAGCAAATTCATCAAAGGTAACATCTCTGCTGAATATTACTTTCTTTGTCATAGGGCACCATAAGCGATATCCTTTGACTCCAGAAGTAATTCCCATAAAAATAGCCTTCTTTGCCCTTGGATCCAATTTTGACTCCGTCACATGATAATATGCAGTTGAGCCAAACACGTGCAAAGAGTTATAATCTACAGCAGGTTTTCCGTACCATTTTTCAAATGATGTTTTGCCATCAATAGCAGCAGATGGTAGACGATTAATGAGGTGACATGCATATGTAATTGCCTCAGCCCAAAATTCTTTGCCCAAGCCAGCATTGGACAACATACACCGTACCTTCTCCAGCAAGGTCCGGTTCATACGTTCTGCCACTCCATTCTGTTGTGGTGTATGTCTAACAGTGAAGTGTCGGACGATGCCATCATTTTCACAGACCTTATTGAAATGATCATTTTTGTATTCACCTCCATTGTCTGTGCGAATACACTTGATCCTCCTGCCTGTTTGATTCTCCACCATCGTCTTCCATTTGAGAAAAATTCCCAGCACTTCATCTTTGTTTTTCATTGTATACACCCACACTCTTCGAGAAAAATCATCAACAAAGGTTACAAAATAGTGCTTCCCACCCAATGAAGGTGTTTTGGAAGGACCCCAAACATCAGAGTGTACATAATCCAAAATGCCTTTAGTATTATGGATCGTTGTACCAAATTTAACCCTTGTCTGTTTCCCTTTGACACAATGCTCACAAAACTCCAAGTTGCAAGCCTTTACTCCTTTTAACAATCCTTGATCTGATAGAGTTTTCAAGGATTTTCCTCCAGCATGTCCCAAGCGCATGTGCCATAGCTTGGTTGCTTCTGCCTCTTTGTCGTCACTGGATGTTACTGTCGCTGTCCCAATAACTGTACTGCCACGATAGCGGTACATATTATTATTCTTCCGATTAGCCTTCATTACCACTAGTGCACCGGAGCATACTCTCATCACTCCATTTTCTGCAATGATTTTGAACCCTTTTGATTCTAGGGCTCCCACAGAGATGAGATTCTTCTTTAAATCCGGTACATATCGAACATCTATCAATGTTCTGATCATTCCATCATGGTTCCTTAATCGTATTGAACCAATGCCATATGAGGTAAGAGGGCTGTTATCCGCTGTGTGGATGACTCCATATTCTCCTTCTTGAAATTCCATGAACCAGTCCCTGTTGGGACACATATGATAGCTACAAGCCGAGTCCATCAACCATATGTCTGATGATGTTGATGACTCTGTTGTAACTAATGAGAAGTCTGAATCATCACAATCAGCTACATTTGAATCCATAATGGCCTTTCCATTGTTATGTTTGGCCTTATTCTTCAACTTCGGACAGTCTTTCTTCCAGTGCCCTTTTTCTCGACAAAAGGCACATTCATCTTTGCTGGGTCTGGATCTTGACTTGGATCTTCCCTTCTTTGTCCTCGTTTGATTTTGAGGACGACCCCTCACAAATAGTGCTTCTCCTTCTCCGCCCTTCTGTTTTTCTCGCTTTCTTTGTTCATAGCTGTACAAAGCCGAACAAACTTCTCTGAGAGAAACTTCGTCATTTCCATGGAGTAGAGTAGTTTCAAGGTGCTCGTACTCATCAGGAAGTGACGCCAACAACATCAAGGCCAAGTCACCATCATCATAAGTTGTATCCATATTTTGCAAATCTGTAACCAACTTATTGAAACTGGTGATATGTTCATTCATCGTGGTACCAGGAACATAGGTGAAGTGAAACAGTCTCTTCTTCATGTACAATTTATTTTGACTGTTTTTCTTCAAAAATTTATCCTCCAGTGTTTCCATAATTTACTTGCAGAAGTTTCCTTTGTGTATGGATATTTCTGCTCTCTAGCAAGGTATGATCGAATGGTACCGCAAGCAACACGGTTGATAATTCTCCAATCTTCTTCTCCAATAACATCTGGTTTCTTTTCTTCAATGGCCAGATCTAGCCCTTGTTGAAAAAGGACATCTAGAACCTCGCCTTGCCACATCCCAAAATGTCCGGACCCGTCAAATATTTCGACCGCAAATTTCGCATTTGACACAATTCTTGTCATAAGCGAAGATGCCAATGATGACGTATTGTTGACACTTGATGTAGATTCTTCTTGTTTATTGTCTCCCATCTTTGACACAAATATTATTTAATAGCTGACGACACAAATCAAGATTATTTCCTTTCTGGTGTGGAAGATCAGACTAAGCTGCAACCACAGAGCATACTCAGACAGAACCTTGACTCAGTTACCAAGATAAATCTTTTCTGATGTGGAAGATCAGACTATGCTGCAACCACAGAGCATACTTAGACAGTACCTTGGCTCTGATACCAATTGTTGCGGAAGCCAAATGTATAGAGTGTGAATAAGTCACAACTACTATACCTTTGGCTTCCGCAACAATTGGTATCAGAGCCAAGGTACTGTCTAAGTATGCTCTGTGGTTGCAGCATAGTCTGATCTTCCACATCAGAAAAGATTTATCTTGGTAACTGAGTCAAGGTTCTGTCTGAGTATGCTCTGTGGTTGCAGCTTAGTCTGATCTTCCACACCAGAAAGGAAATAATCTTGATTTGTGTCGTCAGCTATTAAATAATATTTGTGTCAAAGATGGGAGACAATAAACAAGAAGAATCTACATCAAGTGTCAACAATACGTCATCATTGGCATCTTCGCTTATGACAAGAATTGTGTCAAATGCGAAATTTGCGGTCGAAATATTTGACGGGTCCGGACATTTTGGGATGTGGCAATGCGAGGTTCTAGATGTCCTTTTTCAACAAGGGCTAGATCTGGCCATTGAAGAAAAGAAACCAGATGTTATTGGAGAAGAAGATTGGAGAATTATCAACCGTGTTGCTAATCTTGGTAGGGAGCGCTTTCATCGAATGGAGTCTATACGACCCGAATTCGAATATAGTCGGGCTCCAATTCTAATACCGGACACGGGACAAAAAAAAACTCCTTATTTATTAATTACTCAGATTTGGCCAGTTGTTTTGCCCAGTCGGCTTTATCTATTTTTGATTCTTTAGACATTTTCCTTATTAAGCCCTCTCTTTCTGAGTCTTTTCACCAGTCATGACATAGTCAATAATCCAATCCTTACCCTTATCTACCTCGTTTCTTGCCACTCTACCCCTAAAACCCATATATAAATATAACCTAAAGATGACAAATTTAATCATTTAAACCAAATAGAGACACTTTATCAGCACAACAGAAGAAGAAGAGAGTTAAAATTTGGATGGAGAAACCAACCAAGTCAAAGAAAAATATGATCTTGAAATTATTGCCAAAAGCAGCAGCTGCTGCTGTTATATTCCAAAATCCTCCATTTAGTCCAGGTAGAGAAAAAAGATTATCACATCTTCATCATAATCACAAAGGATTTTCTGGTCCTATTTTAATTCCAGTAGAAGCTAGATCAAGAAAGTCAAATAATGAAACAACTCAAGAACCAACTTCACCAAAAGTTTCATGCATTGGTCAAATCAAACAAAGGAAGAAGAAAATGATTAAAACACCAAAGCCAGTGGAGAAAAATTCAGTTTCTTCTTTAGTTGAGAGTAATAAGAAGAAATCAAGATCCAGTTTTAGGAATATTTTTCAAAGAGGTGGGAGAAAATCTGATGCTTGTAATTCAGCTGAAAATAATATTTCTAGTGATATTCAAAATAGAGTACCTTGTAATTTGAGTCAAATGAAAAAATTTGCTAGTGGTCGTGAAAGTAGTTTGTCAAATTTTGATTGGAAAAATGTGCAAATTACACCAGAAGATCATAGGAAATGTTATTCAGATGATGATAGATCAGAATATTGTGATGAAGATGAAGATGAAGATGAAGAAGAAGAGGTAATTATTCCATTTTCAGCTCCAATATTAGTAGGTAGTAGTAGAGATAAACCAAATTTTCCATTGGAGCCAAAGAAGGAAATTAATTTATGGAAAAGGAGAACCATGACCAAACCAAATCCTCTCCAATTGATGAAAAAATAAGGTTACATACTATACGTTGTGTATAATTTTCTTTCATTAATTTGTTGTTCTTGATTCATTTCAGTTTAAATTTAGTTCACATATGAAGTTGTAATGTAAATTATGTTGCTCCGAATTTTTCAAAAATTTCGACTTCCCCCGTCAAATCTTTTAAAATTAAATGGTATATGACATGGATGCTATATATGACGTTTTTGAAGAATTCGAGCAACAAATTAAGATTGTAAATCAAATACTGCCATTTAGTATTACAAGTGTGTTTTGTTGAACTCTTGTATATATTCATATTATGATTCTATGATCCTTGTGGCCAGGAGCGTAAGGGGTTCATGTGAATCCTTTTAGGGTAGAATAAAGTATGTATATACACTACTCTTTCCAGATTTTACTTGTGGGTTTTTACTGGATTTGTTGTTGTTATTGTATATAATAGATGATGAACTTCCTTAGTGAAAATCTTGCCCCGTCAACAGAGGCGAAATCAGGATTTGAAACTTGTGGGTTTGAGATTCTAGTTTGTTTATGTTACTAAATTCTAAATTAACAATTTATACATATTTAATAAATTTTTTAATACAAATATATAATTTGGACCAAAGTTACTGAATTCAGCCGACCTGCGTGTCGTGGGCTAGCTCCGCCCCTGATGTCAATGCTTGGGGCCATGTTATTGATTCAAAATTGGAACAAAGTCGTCTACCGATATGATTCGACTAAGGAAAATAGGTTACAAGAAAAGATAAAAGATAAGCTGTTTAAATAAGACACGCAAGATACATGGATTTTCACATCTATCTACAAAAAAAATTGGTTGGTGGCAACCGCAATTACGCGGTCTCTGTCCAGGAGCCGAATAAGCAGCAATAATTGAATTTTGACCATAAATTCAAATATATCCCCTTGTTCTTTAATGTAGAGCAGATAGTTGGTTGAACAATTTAAGTTATATATATATATATATACAAACTAATTTACTTTTATCATTCATTATAGGGATATTTGCAACGAAATACACGTGAATACAAACTTACTCGTAGTCGGGGCGGATCTAAAGGTATAAGTATGGTTTTTCAGGGACCTACTTTTGGCTAGATTTCGTATTTATATTTAAAAATTATCCAATGTATAAGAATATTTAGTTAGGAATTCAGTTCTTTAGTCTGGTTATTATAATATACAGATTTAAAGTCAATATAAGAATTCTTAAACTTAAAATCTTGGATCCGCTTTTGGTTGTGGTAACATAAAAATATATACACGTGACTTATTTCATGCAAGGAGATAACAAAAACAACTTTACAAAGTACTAAAAGTTGCAGACAGCGGAATCCTTTGGCAGTCCAAGATTGATATATAATCGTATGAATTGTGTGCCTTTTTGTGAGTTCAAAGAATGAAATTGGCACTAATAAATATATTATAAAAATCAACAGATAATGTTGTAAAAGTCAATAACAATAATAGCTGCAAAACTACTTATGCATGCTTGGTAATGGCAACTAACCAAAGGATGTGGTGCTCCTTTCGTTTCAATGCAGACACCGAATATCGAGTGAGAAATCAAAAAAGAAACTACTATAAAACAAAATTGTGTATAAATTATGAGAGTAATATACAAGAAAGGGATGCATATAAAATATTGGAACCTTAATTAATGTAACGTGGAAGTAGTTACTAACGTACTATTACAATTTAATTGTTGCCTTGTATTTTAATTAAATAATTGATTTTGATTGATTTTTTACGTTTAGTTGGATGCAACTCTTATCTCTATATTTTTAACACTGGCATTGACCTAGAAGATGGAGTATAGTTGAATCTAAGTTGAGGCGGAACTAGGATTTCAAGTTTATGGGTTCGGAATTTTAATTTTTTTAAATTATCAGGTTCTAAATTAATAATTCATATATGTTTAATAAAAATTTTAAGATAAAAACATAATTTGAATCAAAATAATTAAATTCCGGCCGAACTCGTAATCAATACTGTGCCTCCGCCTCTGAAGGTAAGAGCTGGCAAAGTGGCAACTCTTTCTTTTTCTTGTGCATTTATCGATGTTTGGAACGGAAGAAGAAGAAGAATATAGAATCTAATCCCAATTTTATGGGAAAACTTTGGGGGTGCAAAGAAAGGGGATCTCGAAACTATTAGTACAAAGTTTTTAAGGATTCGATCTCCTATTGACCCGCTTCAACTCATTTCCCATAGTTTTCTTGACCATCTATAGCTGGCAAGATTTATTGTTTATTTTTTTAATCGGTATTCGTAGATTATACACTAATTATATACGGTTATATATATATATATATTATATTTGCTGGCTATTTTTAATTTAAGTGTTTAGATGGGTAACGATTTAGGTTAATTCAAGCCCTTTTTTTTTCCTGATGCAAGTTGGAACTAAGTATTATGCTACATATTATTAAGAATACTAGCTTTAGGATACGTGCGTTGCACGTGTTTATCGCGTCAATCAATTAAAATTTATGTAAAAGAACAAGTTATGTAAAATTGTAATGGACATTAAAATAGATGCAAACATTTGTTTATTAAGTTAATGCGATAGTTAGAGTTACAATAATTGGACCTACAACGATAAATAATTTGATTAAGTTTGTTATATTATTCCTAAATAGTAGGGAATTAATTAAATGATTATTTTTAAATATTAGTGAAATAATCAAATGACTATTTTGTCTAATGTGAACTCTATTTTAAAAAGGATAAAAAAGGCGAACGATATTTCGCTAAGGACCTTCGT
The DNA here is from genome assembly GCF_000715075.1 of Nicotiana tabacum. Taxonomy (NCBI): domain Eukaryota; kingdom Viridiplantae; phylum Streptophyta; class Magnoliopsida; order Solanales; family Solanaceae; genus Nicotiana; species Nicotiana tabacum. Next base: position 3,465,616 of record NC_134091.1, read on the forward strand.
GCTTTTAATATAGTATAGATATTATATATAAATTGTTAAATTCTCTTGATATAAAAAATAATTCGATAGTCGCAAAGGGATTCAAAATTGCCTTAGGTCAATCAGATAAAAGTCAGATTTTCCATTAATGATTCAAAATTGTTGAAATGTTTTAAGATTTATAATTAAATCAAATTTGGGAAATCTTTTCCAATTTTGGGCAACTCAATAAGAGTTTTCCCTTATTATCTGATTATTCCTTAAATGCTTTCGACTTTCGAGCAGAAATTGTGATTCTGTACACTGATCGAAGATTTTACAAATCAACCTTTGACCAAGATTTAAGATTTTCACACAATAATATGTATTATCGAGACTGGAATGAATTCTAACTTTACATTATTTTCTGATGTTTTAACTTCAATACCACACAAGAGGGGTGATTTGTGTATGTCTAATTTTTCGCTTAAACTGATTATGCAAGGACATGGTTCTTCTAAGTGTTCCTTAACCTACTATTGCAGAAATAGTACATGCGGAAAGTAAAGAACCAAGTATTTTACGTGAAAAATACCTGGCTCAAAAAGTGAAAAAACCACGACCTACTTTCCAGTAGGATTTTCCCAAACTCTCCACTAAATCACTGAGCCAAAAACTGCATTTACAAAATACTTTTGTAAACCTATGATTAACTCTAATCCTGTTGTGGCAAACAACATCTAACTGTTGCGACAACTTCAAGTTAACTCTAACTTGAATACTCTGAGTACCTATTACAATTGCCTCTAGATAAAGCTGAAAGGTACAATATGAAAACACCTACTACAATTGACCTAGAATAAAAGACAGACACTTGGAACTAGTTCTTCTATCTAGTTCACGTAGCTTCAGGTTTGCACACTTGAATCTCACACGAACTGCTTGCAAAAAGCCTTGCTATTTTGCTCTCAATTCACGTCTAACTTCTGCTTTTTTATGCATTACCTGTAATGTGAGAACATTCTGCAATTTATAAAGTGAGTAGATGAAGAAATAACTAGAGTTCTAATGCTACTCTTCCTTGGTGGAAGAGTTCTAGTTGATCTCAACTTCTAACTCCTTCCCTATCTTGAACAGTATTCTCTTTGAGTAAGGAGTCCTTCTCCTTAACAATTATGCAACCTTTTCGATCGGGAGATATCAAATATACCAAGTTAAGCTTATCTCCTTCACGTGCATCCCATATGCTTGAATCTGCCCGTTTCTATGCACCACTAGGTGCTTGGTTTTTGACTTGGAGGAGTTTCAGCATATCTTGAAGAATACCATCATTCTTCTCTTTTTCTCTTGCCAGCTCAGTTCTGAGAGCATCTCTCTCAGTCTTCACCTCAACCAACCTCTTCTTCAGCCTTTCGATCTCAGCATCCTTAGTCCCACTTTCTTGCACCAAGGCTCTGACCTTGCTATTCACTGGTACCTTTTTGGATGAACCAGGTTCTTTAGGAGTGGCATTGACTTAATAATCGCAAGCAAGCAGAGTATTAAACCCAAAATGATCCTTGCTTGTACTAACCTCCCACTTCTTCATAGGTACATTGAAATGTGCAAGCACAGTTGTGAGAATGAAGCCATAGGGAATAGTATGAGTTTTGATGCCATTGATAACTCTATCAAGAAGCTGGATTGTAGCTTTCAGTCACTTTCTTTAGCAAGTATGCGAGGGTTTCCTCTACAGATGAACCAGGTTCATCTCCCCAACAACCATTGCACCTGCGTCTTTGGTTAAACTCACAGGAGTGGGTGAAGAATCAGCCACTCTTGTCCCCTTTCCCCTCACAGTACTCCTAGCACCCTTGATCTCCTTTTTTTTCTTTTTCATTTTTACCACCAACTTTTTCAGATTCGATAGTCTCAACACCTGCTATAGATCCTACAAATCTATTCTCCAAATTTGTAGCAACTTCACCGCACCAAATTGTCTCAGGAGTAACTTTAGAATCAAAAGATACCTATTCAGTTTCGGAAGAACCACTTTCTTCCCCCTCAGTAGCAGACTTAAAAGAATCTAGGTAGTTTAATACGATTAGGAGTCTTGAAAGGAGCTGTCTCACTTGTAACGGATAAGTTCAAAAGTAATTTTGGCTTAGGTAGGACTCTGCTTATGATCCAAATATTATTATTCCAAATTATACAGTGTGTAGAAAACATACCGTGTTATCTTGATGAACCAGGTTCTTCACTGATAATTCTCTTGTTTAATTCTAAATTTGCCAAAATAGAGAAAATAGTATTAGAGATTAATGAGTCATTTTAACACATGGAACAAGAGTATACCATTGAAAGTATGAGACTGAGCAAGATTTAATATAATTATACACAAGTTACAGACTTTCTAACCAAATTTTTTTTTATTTTTTTTTCAATTTTTTCGTTTAACCTTGAACTGGTCCTTTTAGGTGATCTTAATCATCCCTAATTCCAACTTATTCCTCTCAAAGTGATCTCTACTTAAGGCTTTTGTGAAGATATCGGCAATTTGCTTGTCAGTAGCACAAAACTCCACAGTGATCAAGCCTTTCTCATAGTTGTCCCTCAAAAAATAGTGCCTAATATCTATGTGCTTAGTTCTCTTATGATGAACCGAGTTCTTTGACATACTAATGGCACTAGTGTTATCACAAAAAATAGGGATACAACCAACATCAATTCCAAAGTTCAATAATTGTTGTTTGATCCACAACAATTGAGCACAACATGAAGCAGCAACAATATACTCAGCTTCAGCAGTAGATAAGGCCACTGAATTTTGCTTTTTGGTAGCCCATGACACAAGACATGAACCAAGGAAGTGTGCCATACCTGATGTGCTCTTCCTATCCACAAGGAAACCTGCATAATTAGCGTCAGCATATCCCACTAGGTTAAAATTACTACCTTTTGGATACCAAAGGCAAAGGTCAGTTGTGCCTTTCAAGTATCTCAACATTCTCTTGACAGCAGTCAAGTGGGACTCCTTTGGATTTGCCTGAAATCGAGCACAAAGACCTACATTGAAAACAATGCCAGGTCTGCTAGCAGTAAGATACAAAAGAGAACCAATCATTCCCCTATACAACTTATGATCAACAGATGAACCAGGTTCATCTATATCTAATTTTGTGGCTGTTGCTATAGGAGTATCGATTTCTTTTGATTCTTCCATTTAAAACCTTTTAAGCAACTCTTTCACATATTTCTGTCGATGGATCATAGTTCCATTTGAGTTTTATTTAATTTGTAAGCCTAAAAAGAAATTAAGCTCACCCATCATACTCATTTCAAATTCACTCCCCATTAGTTTAGCAAATTCCTTACTTTATTTATCAGTAGTTGCTCCAAAGGTTATGTCATCAACATATATCTGTACTACTAGAAGATCTTTACCTTTTCCTTCAAGAATAAAGTATTATCGATTTTACCTCTTGTAGCCATGCTCAAGCAGGAATTTTGATAATCTTTTATATTATAGAGTGCTTTATCAAGTTTGTACACATAATTCGGACACTCCTTGCTTTCAAACCCTGGAGGTTGCTTGACAAACACTTCTTCCTTTAAATAGCCATTGAGGAAGGCACTCTTGACATCCATCTGGTGAAGAGTGAATTCCATGTAAGTAGCAAAAGCTACGAGGAGTCTTATTACTTCCAACCTTGCAACTAGAGCAAATGTCTCATCATAGTCTATGCCCTCCTCTTGGCTATATCCTTGAACTACTAATCTTGTCTTATTCCTTATAACAACTCCATCTTCATCAAGTTTGTATCTGAAGGACCTTTTTTTTGCCAATTACTGATCTGTCCTTGGGTCTTGGAATCAGATGCCAAACTTGACTCCTTTCAAACTGGTTGAGTTCATCTTGCATTGAATTTACCCAGTCTGCATTCTGTTAAACCTCAATAACATTTTTAGGTTCCATAAGAGATAAGAAAGCATCAAAAATACAATGATTCTTTAATGAAGATCTGGTTTTAATTTCAGAGGTTGGATCAGTAATTATGTTCTCAATGAGATGAGAACTTTGGTACTTGTAAGGTTTCACAACCAACTGGTTTCCTATTGACGTTTCTCCAATGTTTTGTTGCTGAAGAACGGGTTCATGGACAAGTTCTATCGAGGTATGAGATTCAGTTCCTCTTTGTTCAGTTCTCCCTGTCGGTTGCCCTAAATAGAAGAACATGTTCCTTCTTCTGGAGCAGCTTCAAACTGGGCTGTGATTTCATTTAAATTTCTTACCAGCCCAATTGCTTCATCTTCATGTTCCTGTCTCTCAGAAAGAATGTTAGTTTCATCAAAAACTACATGTACATTTTCTTCTACACACGTAGTTCTTTTGTTGTATACCTTATAAGCTTTACTATGTGAAGAATATCCTAAGAATACTCCCTCATCACTTCTGGGATCAAACTTACCTAGGGAGTTTTTACCATTGTTGTGCACAAAGCACTTGCATCCAAACGCCCTAAGATGGGATATATTTGGTTTTCTCCCTTTAAGTAACTCATAGGGAGTCTTCTCTACAAGAGGTCTAGTCATGCACCTATTGATGATTTAGTATGCAGTATTTAGAACTTCTGTCCAGAAACTATGGGGCAGTTTACTAGAAAGAAGCATAGTCCTAGCCATATCTTCAAGTGTCCTATTCTTTCTTTCAACTACTCCATTTTGTTGTGGAGTCCTAGGAGCAGAAAAATTATGATCTATGCCATGCACATCACAAAATTCAGCAAACTTAGCATTTTCAAATTTAGTTCCATGATCAGACCTAATTGATGCAAGTTGATTACCTAGTTGTTTCTGAGTTTTTCTAACAAAAGAAGTAAACATGTCAAATGCTTCATCTTTAGATGTTAAAAATAATGTCCAGGTAAATCTAGAGTAATCCTCAACAAGCACCATCACATATCTTTTACCACATCTGCTTAATATTCTCATTGGACCACAAGATCCATATGGACTAGTTCCATCGTTCTGGTGGTGCTTACCACTTTCTTGCATTTAAAATAGGATCTTACCTGCTTCCCCCTTGAACAAGCCTCACAAACTGTCTTTCTTAAAATTGATGTTAGGTAGTCCTATCACCAGGTCCTTAGAGACTAATTTGTTGAGTTGACTCAGGCTTGCATGTTCAAGTCTCTTGTGCCACAGGAGGGGATCATTATCCAACACACTTAGGCAAGTGAGTTCATTTTCTGAGAGTGTGGACAGATCTACAATGTAAATATTATTTACTCTTTTTCCCTGCAAAACAATCTTGTAGTTGTAAGATTTATCACAAAACATTTAGTAGAGGTGAATGCTACCAAGTTACCTTTGTGACACAGTTGTGATACACTGATTAGACTGTATTTCAAGCCATCTATCAAGTAGACATTCTCAATAGAGTGAGAGTCTATCTTCCATACCTTTCCAACCCCAATGTTCTCACCTTTCTTTCCATTTTCAAAGGAGACATTTCCTCCTTTGAGGTCCTCAAGTGAAAGGAAATGGTTATTGCTTACTGTCATGTGCTTTGAGCAGTCACTATCCATGTACCATATTTAGCTGCTCCCCTTCACTTGGACCTGTAAAAGAAAATTAGGGGTTAGTCTTAGGAACACAAACTAGTTTGGGTCCCTTTCTATAGGCAAAAGAGTGAATCAAATTCTTTTTAGCCCATCCTAGGAGCCTATTTTTCTCTTGAACAAATATTTTATTCTTTTGATTAGCCTTTTCTTTTGCAGTACTGTCACGACCCAAATTTCACAAATGGTCGTGATGGTGCCAGACACCGCTGTCAGGCAAGCCAACCAAAATACTTAATTAAATTCTCGTTTTAAAAATTTTGAAAACTATAATTTTCCTTCAATTTTACTAGTACAAGATAGTCATTTCAAATCAAATATGAATGTTAAGAAGTTAATACAAGATACCCCATAATCATCCCAGAACTCGGTGTCACAAGTGCTTGAGCATTTACTAGGGAATGAAATAAAAATACAGCAATTGTCCGGAATACAAGTGGACAGAAATGAAAATACAGTACAATACTCTGAAGGAGACTCTGCTGGCTGTGGGCGTCTCGATAATTGCAGCTCACCTAAGTCTCCGTATCAACCATGCCGCTATGCCACTAAGCCACTGGCCACACATGAACTTGTGCAACAAAAATGCACAGCAAGTGTAGTATGAGTACGAAAACAATATGTACCTAGTGAGTCTTCCGTCTAATCTTGAAGAAGTAGAGACGAGAGGTCGACTTCGATACTTACTAGTGATCCAATAATAATATTTGTAAAAATGGGAGGAGATCTGTCATGCCCCAAAACCCGAGAAGCGCGACCGGCGCTCAATCGAGTAAACCCGACCGAGCAAGCCTGTTAGGTCTCATTCTACCCGAACCAACTCATGAATAAATAGGAGATGGACTCCATTAAACAAATTCTATAAATAAATTATTAACGATTTCCATTTCATTTTCATTAGCAACCTCATTCGCCATTTTACAGGTATTACAAGTTTTATACCTCATTGCCAAACAACAATATTTTTATTCTAAATGTCAATACCTGACACTACCCATGACCTGTCTACGGAGCCTCTAAATACAATTGAAGAATAATACGGAAATGCCAGCAAAAAGGCTCCGGTTATACCTTACACAAATACCAAAATAAGACTCCGGGAAGAAAAGCAGCATGAGCCACGCAGGGCCCCGAGAGGAAAGGGGCTCACCAATATAGCTGACGGAAAGTGGAGGAGTGCTACTGTTGGTGGACTGGAGTACCTGCTATAGAACCACCTACAATCATAATACGAATGTAGCGGCCCCGACAAAAGGGACGTCCGTACATTTGAATTGTACTTGTATGTATGAACAAACTTTACCCCAAGTAAAATCAAGAAATACATAGGTAACAAACAGTAATAGAATCAACAATCCAATGCACATAAAAGGAACAACCAAAACCAAACAAGCTCCACAATCTCTCCTTTCCCCTTTCAACATTATTTCATCACATCAATGGTTTCACAACTTTCACATATTTTCATTTCAATAGTGATTTCGATCACTTTTCCACTCTTATTACCTCGACCACCCTTATTACCTCGGCCACCCTTATCACCACAACCCACACCTTATAACTTCGTATTGCGGCATGCAACCCGATCCCACCGGACAATCAAATTTCACACGACAACAACAATAATTCACAAAGAACTTTCATAACACCAATACCATTTCTATCATATGCAACAACCCGTATACAATTTAAGTCACAACGATAATTGCCCGCGACAAGTCACGTATGATATTACCACAGTTGTTTCAATTGCATCAATTGCGATTTCGTTCCATCATTTGTTACAAAGTTCTTACCACATGAACACATGAACACACACACACACTTGATTTGTTGCTATTTACTTACACCATTATATCGCGAGACTTAACCAACAACGTTCAAAGCATATTAATCACAAGAATCATCATTTCAAGGAAGCATAAGTTCATATCAACAATTCATACATTTGGGCCCAAGACACCATAGATATCACCAAGCAGTAATTCATGTACAAGGTGTTGTCGTAATCGTTCAACTTATTTACGTCATTTCACAATACCATCTTTCATTACTTACCACGCAGGGTTTTAGCCATTATACACATTCCCACATTTGGACACATTAACGTTCTTTCATTCGTTAATACATACTCCCATGTCGTCATCCTCAAGCATTTACAAGCTTAGCACATAATAAGGTAGGCACATCAAATTACTTTTTACAATCACATATAATACGGTGGTGTGGAAATCAACTAAGACAATCAATACACATATTTTCATACAGGGTACACATACTGTATGCTCGTCACAACAAGGAGATTCTACAAGAGTTAAAGTTAGCCATACATACCTCAAATTCGCCCTTAATGATACTACGATGATCCAATACACTTAAGCAATGTCAATCTACAATACAACATTCAATAGGGCCAATATTAGTAATAAATTCTGTAACTTATGCCCTTTAAGCATATCATCAAACACCTTGTAGGTATAGATCTTTACACCTCATAACTATAGTATTGGTTCACCCAACTATCACCATTAACCAACAATTCATTCCACCATCAGTCCTAACCAATTTATAATTTCCAACAACATATGTGTGACAACCCATCTTCACCCAACCAACAAAATTCCATCAAATAATCACCTTCCAATCTCTACAATGAATATGTATTTATATTAGGAATTTATGGCTTCTAATCACCACACCAAGAGTCAAATACTTAATTCACACTCATATACCCATAATAAATTCATACATGTAAGTCTAAGGGTATAGGATTACCTTTTGGAAGAAATCTCGCAAAACCCTCCTTTGAGTTCTTGAAGGAATTTCTTGAAGATCTATGTGTTTTATGAGTATATTTCATCAATACTAGTGTAAGAATAATGGAAATTTGCACCAAGTTAATGAAGATTGCTTACCTTGAAGATGGGAGGGGTTGGAGGTCTGAGAGGGTGAAGAAAACCCCAAAATTCGAGCTTGAATGATCAAAAAATGAAGGAAATGTAATACCCCTTCGGTTTTTACACTGACTAGGGGTATTTTAGACATTTTACATGTTCCATCGCGTTCCGCCGCGGTCCGCCGTGGTTTACATGCAGAAAAACCTTGGTTTGCCGCGGTTCACCGCGGCCGCGCTCCTGGGCGCGCTGGTGACGCATGTCTAGTAAAATGGTCATAACTTTCTGTATACACCTCCAAATGACAAACGGTTTGTTGAGTTGAGAACTAGACTCAAACGGCTTTAATTTTATAGGTTTTGCATCACTCAACACTTTATATAACTAGAGATATACTTGTCCAAAGTGAGGTCTTGTGCGCATTCACTTACAACTTTAGCCTATTATGAAATTTTTCCAACTTGGCTTAGACTTAGGCCTCTCCTTAGACCCCCAGACTACTTATAATATGACTTATATACTTATTAACTTATATAATTGATATCCATTATATCATGAACCCTCACTTGCACACAATATAAAATAACTAGCCTATCTTGGCACCACGAAATCTTAGATTACTTAGCAAAATTTTCTGAGGCTTTACATTCTCCCCCGCTTAGGATCATTCGTCCTCTAATGAGGATCAAGGTTCATTCACTAGCAATCCTTATGTAACTTCAGCTTGTTCACATCATGAAATATATCAACAGCCCTGAATTTGGCTAACTCCTTAAATCTTCGAAAATTTCGCTAGAGTTTCCTTTGTAACTAGACCTATCCACCTGCTAGAGGGCCCTAGATACATATCCTAACAACATATACATGTTTCATAGACATAACATAACTTGTACAACACCAACCATGGCCACATAGGCAACACATATAATCAAAATGGAATAGTTTAACATGGATCAAATCAAAAGATAAGAGTTCATAGGAACCAAATGCATAAAAGCTATTACATGACTATTCAAACAAATGTGGGTACTTCTTTCTCATTTCTTCCTCGGCTTTCCAAGTGGCTTCCTCAACCTGCTGGTTTCGTCATAACACTTTTACGGAGGCAATTTCCTTATTTCTCAATTTCCGGACTTGCCTATCAAGAATGGCAATAGGAATTTCTTCATAAGATAGTTCTTCATTAACCTCAATAGTTTCAACTGACACAATAGTGGACAGATCTCCCACTATCTTCTTTAACATAGACACATGGAAGACCAGATGTACCAACTACATCTGGGGTGACAGCTCGAGCTTGTATGCCACCTGACCAATCCTCTAAATGATTTTGTACGGTCTGACATACCTTGGACTTAATTTCCCTTTCTTCCCAAATCGTATAATGCCCTTTATGGGAGAAACTTTCAAAAATACCCAATCATCTTCTTTGAACTCCAAATCTCTACGACGAATGTTCGAATAAGACTTTTGGCGACTCTGAGCAGTTTTCAACCTCTCCTTAATAATCTTGACTTTATCCATGGCCTGATGCACGAGGTCCTATCAATTCTGTTTCTCCAACCTCGAACCACCCAATTGGAGACCTGCATCTCCCACCATACAGTGCCTTGAATGGTGCCATCTGATTACTAGCATGGAAGCTGTTGGTGTAAGCAAATTCTATGAGTGGCAAATGGTCATCCCAACTACACTTGAAATCAATAGTACAGGCACGCAACATGTCTTCAAGCATCTGAATAGTCAGCTCTGCTTGCCCATCAGTTTGTGGATGAAAAGTTGTGCTAAGGTTTACCTACGTACCCAAACCTTGCTGAAATTTCTTACAAAAGTTGGCTGTGAACTGAGCCCCTCGATCTAAAATGATTGAGACTGGAGTGCCATGCAACCTGACTATTTCTTTGATATACAACTGAGCATATTGTTCCGCTGTGTCGGTAGATTTAACTAGCAAGAAGTGCGCTGATTTTGTGAGTCGGTCAACAATCACCCAAATTGAGTCGAACCTGCGCGGAGTGCGCGGTAGCCCTACTACAAAATCCATATTGATCATCTCCCATTTCCACATTGGAATTTCTATGCTTTGAGTCAATCCACCGGGACTTTGATGTTCGGCCTTCACTTGTTGACAATTTGGACATTTTGCTACAAAATCCGCCACATCCCTCTTCATGTTGTTCCACCAATAAATTTCCTTGAGATAATGATACATTTTTGTAGAACCGGGGTGTACGGAATACCTGGATGTGTGAGCTTCTGCCATGATCCTTTCCCAAAGACTGTCGATATCAGGAACACATAGGCGGTCTTGGTACCGTAGAGTACCATCATCCATGCCAAAGGAAAAAGCTGTGGTATTGTGTTTGTGAAGCCCCTCTTTCAATTGTGATAACAATGGATCGTTGAATTGCTTTTCCTTCACCTCCGCTACAAGCGATGATTCGGCCCTATTCTGTATAATTACCCCTCCTTTACTAGAGTTCGCAAGGCGAACTCCCAAATTGGCCAACTGGTAAACCTCTCTGGCTAACGGCCTCTGATAGGCCCCCAAATGAGCCAAACTCCCCATAGATTTTTGACTAAGTGCATCTGCCACGTCATTAGCCTTTCCCGGGTGATAGAGAATGTCGATGTCATAGTCCTTGTGTAACCCGAGCCATCCTCTCTGTCTTAGATTCAACTCCTTTTGTTTAAAAAGAATATATTGAAGGCTCTTGTAGTTCATAAATATATCAACGTGGACCCCATACACATAATGTCGCCGAATCTTTATACAAAACTACCGCCACAAGTTCTAAGTCATGTGTCGAATAGTTCCTTTCATGATTCTTGGGTTGCCTTGAAGCATAAGCGAACACCTGGCCATGTTGCATCAATAGTGGACCATCTATGTCACATTTCTCTTACATATGACCTCCTAGGATTTGAGTTCTTCAATAATTTTCTTGATATGGTTACAATCTTTTGTGAGTACTTGCAACTTGCTCTTCCAAATTCTCAATAAAGACATTACTGGATGAGTTTTCTTATAGGACCTTCTATTTCAAAGGAGTAACATTTTCTAGCCTACGCACACACCTTAATATCATCAACATGCACGACATCACATCAAATGTAATGTAACATTGTGCTCAGACCTTTCCTAGTCAATCTCTTTCCTCCTTGTGTGCCTTATAGGATTTAAGAAACCACTCCACTTCCCTTGTGAACATTCTCATGTTCCCTCCATACTGTTAAACACTTCCCAAAATATGTATCAACAAACTTAATACATATTCAATTCAGAAAGAGCTATTGTCCCAAACAACAACTTGAAATCCTCCTAAATTCTTCAACAAAAACTTCTTATTTTCCTTCTAAGTGTAAGAATTACTCCATCCTCAATAAGTAACTCACATTATTCCCAATATTGTAGCTACCAATAGTGTTTGTTGGTATTGTGGCTTAAGAGCTATCATGTTAAACATGTTTGGTTCGTAACAAGTGTTCATCCTCTCTCACTACATTTCAAACATTTCCCTTTGTCCTTTGGGTAGATTGTGTTGTTTTGCCTTTTTTGTTCTCCCTTTCGGTCTAGCCAATACATTGGTACTATCTTTTCTGTGTGATTGGGACATTCATTCCCATTCCATTTTGCTATAATGCATAGTAGATAGCCTTATTGTGCCACACACTTGTCTGCACCCCATGGACTCGTGGTATCATTGTGTCTGGTTTGTTGAGTTTATAACACCACTATTTCACCACCAATAGTCTCACTTTCCATTGTAATATGTAGACATGAACTCCCTCTAAATATCTCAATTGATATTCAGTGTCACCCAAGTTGGTAGCATTACGGCTAGTCCTTTATACCTTTAATTAACACTTGTGCTCCAGGCGAGTCCACCATTCTGATACGAACTATTTTGCGATAACCATGGACATCTCAATTTATAGATTTTCTTCCCATTTCTTCTCGCCTCATTACTCCTAGCTAGTGAATAGCCACGCACTCTTCCACATGTTATATGGTCTTTTTCCTTATTTATTTTTTTATTTTTTCATTCCGCTCACCTCTTAACTCTTGTTAGGATATCCGTGGGAAAGTGTGTTCATCGTCATATCACTTAACACTTCTTTGCTTGTAAGATTCTTTAGAGGCTCTCCATCAAGCCCAAATACCCTCTTGGGTTATTATAGTATCACATTTATTTCTCCCACTCGTTTCGCCTTTCTTAACGCCTTGGCACTTTGGTTAAATCACAGATCTATGATTAGCTCATTCTAAAAACTTGCAACCTTCCATATTTGGCCTATAGTACTTCCTTAGGTTCCATTGTTGCTAACCCTCTAACAAGTATAAAATCCCTTTACAAACATACTCTTAGTTTCTAGGATCGTTGACCCTATCATTCACATTGCCATATATGAAGAATTTACCTTCCTTAACCTTCCATTTTTTTTGGGGTACTAGTGGTCGGCGGGGTACTAGTGATCTATCATTAACATATCCTTCCAGATAATCATGTTATCCATTATCACCTTTCTAGACTACGCATGTCTTCAACAAAATATTCAAACATCATAGCTACATGGTCTTACTCTTGTTTCATTGTATCTAAGTGGCCTTACTATGGCCCTTCCTCCCCCACTTAGGGCGAATGCCCCGGATTTTGACATAAGTCTTGAATTTAGCAACTTCATGGACATATGTTTCATATCTCTATCCCTCACATATATGTTCGACTATTAGGGAGATTGAAGTCAGCATTGTATTAACCTCATAAGTTCTCTACTCTTATTCAACCACACGGACTTGGGATTCCAATTCCTCATGTCAATATCCTTTAGGAGTGTAACACAACTTCATACACTTATGGGATTCTTATAATATTCATAGCATAAGGGTCTTCTTATTATGGGTTCAATTGGCTCTCATTTCATGACTTTTTGTCTCCCGTGAGAGACCTACATATTTGTCATTACTCTCCTGGTCATGCCTTACATATATCACATGCTTATTTAACAAATTTTTCTTTTACACCTCAGGATCATATATATGCTTCCCACACTATCAACATGTGGCATATAAGCTCGCATCTCATTTATCAAGTCAATGTCTCTTTGGAGGTGGGTGATCAATTTAAACATTTTTCTCATATAAAGTATGCTTCTGGTACTATGTACGTATCTCATATATCCGTACAATTTGTTCAACATGATACACGTGCCATCTCATTAATATTCAGGCCTTTCCCATTGGTCATTCCATATGACAACATTACTTGAAATAGACGAAAGAGAATTTAAACTTATCTCGAATCTCAACGCACGAGTTAGAAGACAATCTTATAGTCAAGCTTTATCGCACGATCTGGAGTGTTGAAGAAGGGTAACATTCCTAAATATCTATGTAGCCTCCAAATTATAGATGTGGTCGACAACACACCGATAAGAAGGACTCTACTAGACACGGCTCCGAGACATCCTAGGACACTTTAAAACCTTAGGATCTGATACCAAGTTTGTCACGCCCCAAAACCCGAGGAGCGCGACCGACGCTCAACCGAGTAAACCCAACCGAGCAAGCATGTTAGGTCTCATTCTAACCGAACGAACTCATGAATAAATAGGAGATGGACTCCATTAAACAAATTCTGTAAACATATTATTAACGATCTCCATTTCATTTTCATTAGCAACCTCATTCGCCATTTTACAAGTATTACAAGTTTTATACCTCATTGCCAAATATCAATATTTTTATTCTAAATGTCAATACCCGACACTACCCACGACCTGTCTACGGAGCCTCTAAATGCAACTGAAGAATAATATGGAAATACTGGCAACAAGGCTCTTGCTATACCTTACACAAATACCAAAATAAGACTTCGGGAAAAAAAGCGGAATGAGCCACGCAAGGCCCCGAGAGGAAAGGGGCTCACCAATATAGCTGACAGAAAGTGAAGGAGTGCTACTGTTGGTGGACTGGAGTACCTGCTATAGAACCACCTACAATCATAACACGAATGTAGTGCCCCCGGCAAAAGGGACGTCAATACATTTGAATTGTACTGGTATATATGGACAAACTTTACCCCAAGTAAAATCAAGAAATACATAGGTAACAAACAGTAATAGAATCAATAAGCCAATGCACATGAAAGGAACAACCAAAGCCAAACAAGTTCCACAATCTCTCCCTTTCCCCTTTCAACATTATTTCATCACATCAATGGTTCACAACTTTCACATATTTTTATTTCAATAGTGATTTCGATCACTTTTCCACCCTTATTACCTCGGCCACCTTTATCACCACAACCCACAGCTTATAACTTCGTGTTGCGGCGCGCAACCCAATCCCAACGGACAATCAAATTTCACATGACAACAACAATAATTCACAAAGAACTTTCATAACATCAATACCATTTCCATCATATGAAACAACCCGTATACAATTTAAGTCACAACGATAATTGCCCGCGACAAGTCACATATGATATTACCACAGTTGTTTCAATTGCATCAATTACGATTTCTTTCCATCATTTGTTACACAGTTCTTACCACATTCACACACACACACACACACTTGGTTTGTTGCCATTTAATTACACCATTATATCGTGAGACTTAACCAACAATGTTCAAAGCATATAAATCACAAGAATCATCCTTTCAAGGAAGCACAAGTTTATACCAACAATTCATACATTTGGGCCCAAGACACCATAGATGTCACCAAGCAGTAATTCATGTACAAGGTGTTGTCGTAATCGTTTAACTTATTTACGTCATTTCACAATACTATATTTCATTACTTACCACGCAGGGTTTTAGCCATTATACACATTCCCACATTTGGACACATTAACGTTCTTTCATTCGTTAATACATACTCCCATATCGTCATCCTCAAGCATTTACAAGTTTAACACATAATAAGGTAGGCACATCAAATCACTTTTCACAATCACATATAACACAGTGGTGTGGAAATCAACTAAGATAATCAATACACATATTTTCATACAAGGTACACATACCGTATACTTGTCACAACAAGGGAATTCTACAAGAGTTAAAGTTAGTCATACATACCTCAAATTCTCCCTTAATGATACTACAATGATCAAATACACTTAAGAAACCTCAATCCACAATACAATATTCAATAGGGCCAATATTAGTAATAAATTCCGTAACGTATGCCATTTAGGCATATCATCAAACACATTGTAGGTATAGATCTTTACACCTCATAACTATAGTATTGGTTCACCCAACTATCACCATTAACCAACAATTCATTCCACGATCATTCCTAACCAATTTTTAACTTCCAACAACATATGTGTGACAACCCATCTTCACCCAACCAACAAAATTCCATCAAATAATCACCTTCCAATCTCTATAATGACTATGTATTTATATTAGGAACTTATGGCTTCTAATCACCACACCAAGAGTCCCAGTACTTAATTCACACTCATATACCCATAATAAATTCATACATGTAAGTCTAAGGGTGTAGGATTACCTTTTGGAAGAAATCTTGCAAAATCCTCCTTTGAGTTCTTGAAGGAATTTCTTGAAGATCTATGTATTTTATGAGTAAATTTCATCAATACTAGTGTAATAATAATGGAATTTTACACCAAGTTAATGACGATTGCTTACCTTGAAGATGGGAGGGGTTGGAGGTCTTGAGAGGGTGAAGAAAACCCCAAAATTCGACCTTGAATGATCAAAAAATGAAAGAAATATAATACCCCTTCGGTTTTTACAATGACCAGGGGTATTTTAGATATTTTATTTGTTCCACCACGTTCCTCCGCGTTCCGCTGTGGTCCGCCGTGGTTTACCGTCAGAAAAACCTTGGTTTGTCGCGGTTCGCCGCGGCCGCGCTTCTGGGCGCGCTGGTGACGCATGTCCGGTAAAATGGTCATAACTTTCTGTATACACCTCCAAATGACAAACGGTTTGTTGCGTTGGGAACTAGACCCAAAGGGATTTAATTTGATAGGTTTTGGATCACTCAACACTTTATATAACTAGAGATACGCTTGTCCAAATTGAGGTCTTGTGCGCATTCGCTTACAACTTTAGCCTATTATGAAATATTTCCAACTTGGCTTAGACTTAGGCCTATCCTTAGACCCCAAACTACTTATAATATGACTTATACACTTATTAACTTATCTAATTGATATCCATTATATCATGAACCCTCACTTGCACACAAGATAAAATAATTAGCCTATCTTGGCACCACGAAATCTTAGATTACTTAGCAAAATTTTTTGGGGCTTTACAAGATCATGGATTTTATAAAGCAATTATAAAGTCATAAAGCCGTATAGCAGGTAAACAACTTCTCAAATAATAATGGATTCCTAAAGATTTACTTTTTATCATCTTTTATCAATTTATCTCCGCCCAGGAAAGGCAAATATCAACATTTATAAATCTCAAGCAAACAATGCTAGCATGCGCTTATCATGCCGAGGTCGTACGACCCGATCCAATATAAATGTAAAATGTGCACTGCCGAGGGTCGAACGGCGCGAACCATAGATGCATCTATTTAATCTACCGAGGCATTCAGCCCGTTCCACAATATATAAACACATTCAAACAGTCAATCAAGAACTCATCAAGGAGCAATTATCCAAGAAAAGACAATTTCTCTTTTAAAAATATAGAAATGATGACTAGTCTTTTAAAAATTCATTTACATGTTCGATATATTTTAAGAATTTTTAAATTGACAACAAGATTTCAAATATTGCAAGTAAAGCATGGTTTTGGATCCTAAACTACCCTGGCTTAAGCATAATAGTATCTACGCACGGACTCTCGTCACTTCGTGCATATATAACCCCCACAAATAGAAGCACATATCCAATTAATTCACCTATGGGGACAATTCTATCTTATAAGGTTAGAAAGGAGATTCACCTTGCTCCGAAGATCCATAACCGGCATTACACGCCCTTCCGAAGACTCGAATCGATGGACAATGCTCCTGATAGGTTTTAAATGTTCTTGCCTTATATTTTGATAATATAACAAACTTACTATTAAGAACCAGATAGGGAACCTGACCTACTCGGACTACACTACAAGCTTAACGGATTCCTGCTAAAGGTGAACTGCTACAGCTTCAGGAGCTAGGAACCCAAACAAGGACCTAATACCCTTATGGTTTCCTCATAGTAGTACAAAGCCAATTGGACACAGTTGGAAACGGAGTGACTGACTGCACTGTTTCTACCGCAATGCACTGTTTCCGGTGCCTACTCATTCTCTGACCAACTAAAGTGTTAACATCATTTCAAGTGATGTGATCAAGGTGTACCTACAATGAGTTTATACAAAACATTACTTGAATGTTTCAGTTTCTCATTCAAGCTTCTTGCCAAAACAGAGAAATCAATCCTCACAAGCTTGAAGAACAAAGTTGAATGCAACTACAGACCAGTTCCTAATGTTAGCTTGTTGTTGTCCTACTTGAGTTGTAACTTTGTAATTGTACTTATTGTATCTCCTAATTTGCTTAGCTAGAAGCATTGATTAGGAATCCTCTTGTAAATTCGTAAACTCCTTGAGTTTATGTTGTGACTAGGTTTAGTCATAAGCAAAAACCTTTGTAACTGTAGAGTGACAAAGTGGCTTGTGGTGAGAGCATCACAAGTTAGTAAAAGTCTTTGTAACTAGGAAGTCATAAAGTGGCTTTTGGTAGGAGTACCACAAATTAATTGAGTAAATTCTTTGTAATGGAGTCATTACAAAGTGGCTTGTAATAGGTTTTTACAAGTTAGTGAAGTTGAAAGCCTACAGGTGTAGGTCGTGGTTTTTTGATCCCCTTGTGTGAAATTTTTCCATGTAAAAATCCTCTGCCTTATTTATATACAATTTTATTAGCATTCTTAGTAGAATCTCGTAGAGGACCAGGTACTCTATTGTTTGGTGGATGCACACAAACTAACAATTGGTATCAGAGCAGGTTTCTCCTATCAGGCTAACACCTAGGAAGTATCATCATGGATGCTCCACCAAATTTTGAAGAAGGTCAATCTACATACTGACCACCTAGGTTCAATGGACAATACTATGGGTTGTGGAAAACAAGAATGCATGATTTTATCATGTCTGAGGATTCCAAATTATGGGATATCATATGCGATGTCCTTATGTTCCAACCAAGGTACTGGAAGAACTTCCATTTTAATGGAAAAAACCAGTAAAGAGTACACTGAAGCAGACAAGAAAGTTGTGGAGAAGAATTTTCGTGCCAAAAAAATTCTAGTATGTGGAATAGGACCTGAAGAGCACAATAGAATCTCTACCTGCGACACTGCCAAGGAGATATGGGAAGCTTTGCAAATAGCTCATGAGGGAACCACACAAGTAAAATAGTCTAAGATTGATATGCTCACTACTGAGTATGAACTCTTCAAAATGAGGGATGATGAATCCATTCAAAATATGCACACAAGATTCACTTCCATCATAAATGAGTTACACTCACTTGGTGAAACTATTCCTAGAAACAAGCTTGTGAGGAAAATCCTCAGCATTCTGCCTAGCTCACGGGAAAGCAAAGTGAATGTTATTACTGAATCAAAGGACTTACAGGAGATGACCATAGAAGAGCTGATCGGAAATCTGAAGACCTACGAGTTGAAGAGGAAGATAGATAGTGAAAGAAGAGAACCAAAGAAGGAAAAGAACATGGTACTTAAAGCTAACAACCATGATTCAAGTGAGGAAGACAATGACATGGCTTACTTAACCAAAAGATTTCAGAAGATGGTCAGAAGAAATGGAGAAATGCTAAAAAGGGACAGTACTAACAGACCAAAGAACTATGATCTTTGTTACAAGTGTGGAAAGCCTGGACACTTCATGAAAGACTGTCCTCTCATGAAGAAAGAATTCTCCAAGAACTACCATGAGAAGAAAGCTAAGACAAACCCGGTTCCTTTCAAGGACTTCAAGAGAAAAAGATTTGCTGACAATATGATGAGACAAGCTCTTGCAGCATGGGGGTTCCTCTAATGAGTCTGAAGATGAGCCTGATGCTGGTGATAGTTCCATGATGGTAGTTGAAGGCAAGGAGATTGAGTATGACTCAACGTTTTCTTTGATGGCTTAATCAGATAATGATGAAGACAATGGCAACAAAGAGGTAAATTTCAGGGATGTTCAGAGAAATCTAAAATCCTATTCTCCAAAAAAACTCATGTCTTTAATTAATGTATTAATTAATTCTTTTCATAGTCTTGTGGAGGATAGAAATTCCTTGACCTTAGAATTAGGAGAATCTGAACAAACTAGAGACGACTTAGTGGCTGTAGTTACTGACCATAAGAGAACCATTGAAATTTTCAGAAAAGAGAAGGATGACCTTTTGGCAGAAATTACAGACCTAAGGGAAACAATATTGAAACCATGGACTAAGTCAAAAATTGAAAATTCTGGAAAGAAAAAGGAGATAGCCAGTAAGGAACACATTAGGCTTGAAAATGAGGTGAAATCTATGAGAACTAGGATGTGTGCTAAAATTGAGAAAAACGAGCAACTCCAAACTAATCTGGAAAGAGTAAAGAATGATCTTGAAAAGTCCCTAAAGTGGACCTGGTCCTCAGAAGCTACCACTACCATGCATACTAATGACTGTAAAAACAGGCAGGGAATAGGGTTCCAAAGGGAGAAAACTCCTCACAACCCTCACAGCAAGTACGTCACTGTCTTTGATAACTAGCCTTGTGCTCAATGTGGGAACACTGGCACTTCAAAGAAGATCTCCAGGCCAGGAATCAGTCTGTTCAGAAAAATAAAGTGGTTGCTGAAAAGGTGACTACAAAAGAGGGATCAGGTTCCACTCACAAAAAAGTGAAAAATGCACATTACCTGCATGGACTAAGAGAACTCGTATTCATCCTCTTACCTACTATAATGGACCCAAACTTGCTTGGGTTCCTGAAACTAACTCTTAAACTCTTGTGCAGGGAACAGTGAAAGGAAGCGGTCAACAATAGTTCATGGATACTGGGTGTTCAAAGCACATGACTGGGAACACCATGGACTTTCTTTCACTAAAAGCCCTGTAAGGAGGGAGTGTATCCTTTGGCAATGGAAAAAAGAGGTACATTCTTGGAGTTGGAAAAGTTGGGAAGTCACTCACTCATTCTATTGAAAATGTGTACTATGTCAATGGACTTAAGTACAGTCTCTTGAGTGTCTCTCAAATCTGTGATTAAGGAAATAAGGTGGAATACCTATCCAAAATATGTACAGTCACTGATCTTGTGATTGGTGAAGTAGTACTTGTGGCCAAAAGATACAAGAACATCTATGTTGCTGATTTTGATTCCTTACAGAGTGGTGATCTGAGTTGTCTGAAAGCTGTTGATGATGATGCTGAACTATGGCACAGAAGACTGGGCCATACAAGTTTCTCTCTTCTAAACAAACTAATTCAGAAGGACCTGGTCCATGGTCTGCCTATGTCAAAATTCAAGATATATAATAAGCGGACTCAATGTGTTGAGGAAAGTGTTCATGTTATTTTTGATGAGTCTTATCCATCCTATGAGAAGAGTGCTGAGGAAGATCAAGATGGAGAACCCTTACTAGTCCCTGGTGAAGTCATTAACATGACAAACGGAACGACAGATATGATGAGTCAAGTGAAGGAGCTAAGTGAAGACAATTCTGCCTCATCTTCAATAGAACCAAGCACTTCAATTACAACCACTGAAGCTGAAGAAAGAGTGGTTGATACAGTTTAGGGAACTCCACTAGCAAAGCTGTTGATTCAAGAAAGAGTTGTTTGAAAGCTGTTGATGATGATGCTGAACTATGGCACAGAAGACTGGGCCACACAAGTTTCTCTCTTCTAAACAAACTAATTCAGAAGGACCTGGTCCATGGTCTGCCTATGTCAAAATTCAAGATATATAATAAGCGGACTCAATATGTTGAGGAAAGTGTTCATGTTATTTTTGATGAGTCTTATCCATCCTATGAGAAGAGTGCTGAGGAAGATCAAGATGGAGAACCCTTACTAGTCCCTGGTGAAGTCATTAACATGACAAACAGAACGACAGATATGATGAGTCAAGTGAAGGAGCTAAGTGAAGACAATGCTGCCTCATCTTCAATAGAACCAAGCACTTCAATTACAACCACTGAAGCTGAAGAAAGAGTGGTTGATACAGTTTAGGGAACTCCACTAGCACCTGAGAGAAGAACAGAGGAAAACCAGCCAAACATACCCTCTTCCTCTCAAAATGAACCTCAGACGTCTAACTGGAGACACCAAATTCTCATCCGATGGACAACATTATTACTCCTCTAGATTTCGGAGTACAAACCAGGTCAAGAGCCAGAAATTCACTTGACTTCTCAGCTTTTCTCTCTCAGATAGAACCCAAGAATATCAAGGAAGCCTTGAAAGATGTAGATTGGATTACAGCCATGCAAGACGAGCTACATTAGTTTAAGAGAAACAATGTGTGGCACCTGGTACCTAGACCCTCAGATCGAACCATTATAGGAACCAGGTGGGTATTTAGAAACAAGCTCGATAAACATGGAATTACCACAAGGAACAAGGTTAGGCTAGTAGTTCAAGGCTAAAATTAGGAGGAAGGGATTGACTATGATGAAACGTTTGCTCCAGTGGCTCGCATGGAAGCTATTAGAATCCTAATCGTTTTTGCATCTCATATGGAATTCACCTTGTTCCAAATGAATGTCAAGAGTGCATTTTTGAATGGACTTCTTAAGGAAGAAGTCTGTGTGAAGCAAACTCCAGGGTTTGAATGTCATGAGTACCCTGAATATATTTTTAGACTGGACAAAGCCTTATACGAACTGAAGTAGGCTCCTCGAGCTTAGTATGAAAGGCTGTCAAAGTTCCTCTTGGAAAATGGCTTTAAAAGAGGGAAAATTTACAACACTCTTTTCTTAAAGAAACGAGGAAGGAACTTGCTCATTGTTCAGGTCTATGTTGATGATATCATTTTTGAAGCAACAGCTGATTCTCTATGTGAAGAATTTGAAAACTCATGGGAAGTGAATTTGAAATAAGCATGATGGGTGAACTGAACTTCTTCTTGGGTCTTCAAGTAAAACAGCCCTTAAAGGGTATATCCATTTGTCAGCAAAAATACATTAGGGTGCTATTGAAGAGGTTTGACATGGAACATCAAAGGTGATAGACACTCCCATTGCTACTTCCACTCGACTAGACATGGATGAAACTGGAACTCCACTGAATCAAACCATGTATAGAGGCATTATTGGGTATCTCCTCTATCTCACTGCCAGCAGACCTGATATTATTTTTAGTGTGGGGTTGTGTGCAAGGTTCAATCAAATCCCAAGGAATCTCACTTGAAGGCTGCCAAAGAATACTGAGATATCTCAAAGGAACACAGGACCCGGTGTTGTATTATCCCTCAAGTGACAATTTTAATCTGATTGGGTATGCTGATACAGATTATGCAGGTTACCTTGTGGATAGGAAAGGCACTTCTGGAATGGCTCACTTCTTAGGTTCATGTCTTATCTCTTGGGGCACAAGGAAGCAAAATTCAGTGGCTCTTTCAATAGCAGAAGCTGAATATGTAGCCACAGCATCCTGCTGTGCTCAACTTTTATGGATCAAGCAGCAATTGGAGGACTTTGGGGTACTCACTAAGAGTGTGCCTCTTCTATGTGACAACACCAGTGCACTCAAAATGGCCAAGAATCCAGTTCAACACAAAAGGACAAAACATATTGATGTGAGGCATCACTTTCTGAGGGACAAAGTGGAGAAAGGGTTGATATGTATGAAGTTCTGTAGCATAGAAGATCAAATTGAAGACATTTTCACCAAGGCGCTAAGTAGGGAACAGTTTGAAAGAAACAGATGAAGTTGGGGCTTTTAAAGCCCAATTGAGAACCTGATTCCTCTTTATCTGGCTATGAAAATCACCTTTAGGAAATAACTGGCTAAAAGTGTTTTCTGGCCATGTCTAACTCACTTCAATATTGTTGCAGGTAAACACGCATGATGAGTATAGAAGCTGTATATGCAGTGCATGAATGATAAACAAGGATTGATTCTTTCAAATAAAAGGTCAAGAACCTGGTTCTTGTACCAAAGGTTAGTAGTTCTGTGCATCCTTTAATACACGTCTTAAAAAGGGTACAAAACACAACTGCCATGTTATTCAACTTTTCAGATCCTATTGTCACGTCTCTTTATTTCAAATTATTCCATCTCCCTCTGATACATTGCAATTCTCCACGCCCAACTGCCATTTCAGAACCGGTGCCCATTCCTCTCTCTTCGTAATTATCCTCTTCTCTTAAAAACCTTTTTTGCTCTCCCTAACCATATGTCCTACATTAGAATTTCCCAAAAACATCATCACACCATTGTTTCAATGGCTGAGACAAATTTCGATCTCCCTACCTTAGTCGTAACTACTACTGATCAACCTATGGAGCCTTCCGCTCCCATTGAGACTTCCTCACCCACTATTACTCTTACCGCTACAGTCATACCTCACCCAGTTTCTCTGTCTATCCCTATTTTAGAAACCCCTAAAACTGCTGCTCCGTCATCCCCATCGTCTGAGGCTCCCACCAATCAAAGACCAAGTGGAGAACAAGGTCAAAACCCTGAGGTCACAAAGAGTTCTGTCATCATTGCTACCGACTCCATGGTGGCAGTAGTACCATTTGAGGAAGAGAAAATGTTGTAACCGTGTTTGTGGTGTCTGTTGATGGTGTACTGCATGAGATCATCTCTTAGAAAAATGAGGTACAAGGTGTGGGGGCAAAGGGGACATTGTAACTATTGAAGGAGATGCACTAGCAGATACTACTGGGCCGTCACATGGGGAACCTGATCCCTCTCCAGAGGACCCAGGTGAGGGATCTCATTCCCAGGACAGTTCTGTTCCTGCATTCGCTGTTATGCCCTTGGAAATGCAAGTACCTGTACGTGATGAGGCGATCCTTGTAGTAGAAGTGGAAGAGGAAACCCTAGATGAACCTGGTTCACTTGTTAGACGGTCTTCAAAAAAGAAGAAGCATGCTTCAATAGAGAAGGGTCAACTTCTAGGTCCAAGATGAAGGAGGTGGTGAGTGAGTTCTCGATATCTGATGAGGATGTGCTAGTCAAATCCAAGGAAAAGGAAAATTCAGTGGTGAGAAGTCCGGCAAACACATTTATGAAACTTTTGAAGAACCTGGTTCTATGAAGAGAATGAGAGGTTAAGTCCGCCTTGGCTCTGAACGCCTGAGGCATCAAAAAGTTCTGTTGGGTCGTACGTTTGACCCAACAATCTCTGAGATGACTGGTATGCACCAAATTTTGGAAATGGTTGAGTTTGAACGTTGGGCGCATCTATTTCAAATTGATGCACCTAAGGTATATGAGGATGAGGTACAAAGCTTCTTTGCTAGCCTCTTTCCCGTTGAGACTGACCACATTTGTGCGTTGGTCAATGGAGTGGACATCGTGTTCGACGTCAAGTTGCTTAGAGAGAGTCTTAAAGTTCCTACAGCTGGTGTGTCCAGTGTAAAAGATGTGTGTCAGTTTAACTTCAGAAATGTTGTGGTAAAAGACAATGCAAACCAGAAGGGAGACCAGATCCATAAGAAAGCACTACTCCCTGTCTATCAGCTGTTGTTCGAATTGGTTAACAAAGTTCTATTGCCTCGCGCTGAAAGGAGGTCAGTGACTTCTAAGTCTGATCTGTTCTTGATGGAGAAACTGGACAGTTTTACTCCTGTGAGTCTGCTTGCTATTATAATTGAACACATGAAAAAGGTTGCCATCTTCAAAGATGGTAATCGTGGCTTTCCCTATGGGTTCCTGCTTACTCAAGTGTTCAAATTCTTTGAAGTACCACTGGGGACAGGCAAGGTGGGGAATAGGAAGCAGATTTTCTCGCAAACAACTTTGGAAGAATGCGAATACATAGAAAAGAATGGGGGGGGGGTAGGAAGTACAACAACCATCTCACAACTTATTAATGCTCAGAACAGTACAGTTGAGGAAATTCATTAGTTGAAGGCCAGGAATGCTATCCTGGAAGGTCAGCAAGCCCAAGTGGTTCCCATGGCAAATGATGAAGTAGCTCATCTGACAAAGGAGAATGCTGATCTCAGGGCGCAAGTAGAGAACCTGACAGCAGAATTGCTCAATGAGCAAAAGTCGAGAAATGCCCGAATAGACCTCGTTCTCCAAACACTTGTTGCAGCTTCCAAGCCCTTTACTCCTAGTGCCCCCTAAGTACCCCTTCAATGACCAGTTTCTGGAAATGTTTGTTAAGTTTTTTTGTTGTTTTGGTAGATGTTTTTGTTTTCTTTTTAGCATGTGGTTGGGATGAAACACTACTGCTCCCGTTTTAACAAGTCCAATGTTGCCTTTTCCTTTTTAAAAGAAAAGGCATATTAAAGTTTTATTAATATCAGTTATATCCTCTTTTATTATATCAGTACTTTACTTCTGTGTTTCTATCCCCTATCATGCTTGTGTGTACATATGTGGCATGAGTTAGCTTAGCTGGACTTCTTTGTGCTATTATTCTGTTTGTGTTCTTTTAATGATGCCAAAAGGGGAAAATAATAAAGCCATCAGCTCAGAGGGAACACATATGTTACGAAAGGGCATAGAGTCAGGGGGAACCTATGTTCCCGTTTTACTTAATCTAGTTCTTACTGCTCTAAATCAACTCTATAAATTTTAAGTTTGTCATCATCAAAAAGGGAAAAATTGATAGGTTTTAAATGTCCTTGCCTTATGTTTTGATGATCTAACAAACTTACTGTTAAGAACCAGATAAGGTACCTGACCTACTCGGACTACACTGCAAGCTTAACGGATTCCAGCTAAAGGTGAACTGCTACAGCTTCAGGAGCTAGGAACCCAAACAAGGACCTGATACCCTTGTGGTTTCCTTATAGCAGTACAAAGTCAATTGGACACAGCTGGAAACGAAGTGACTGACTGCATTGTTTCTGTCGCACTGCACTATTTCCAGTGCCCACTCATTCTCTGACCAACTAAAATGCTCACATCATTTCAAGTGATGTGATCAAGGTGTGCCGACAATGAGTTTATACAAAACATTACTTGAATGTTTCAGTTTCTCATTCAAGCTTCTTGCCAAAATAGAGAAATCAATCCTCACAAGCTTGAAGAACAAAGTTGAACGCAACTATGGACCAGTTCCTAAAGTTAGCTTGTTGTTGTCCTAGTTGAGTTGTAACTTTGTGATTATACTTATTGTATCTCCTAAATTGCTTAGCTGGAAGAGTTTACTAGGAGTCCTCTTTTAAATCTGTAAACTCCTTGAGTTTATGTTGTGACTAGGTTTAGTCATAAGCAAAAGCCTTTGTAACTGTAGAGTGACAAAGTGGCTTGTGGTGAGAGCATCACAAGTTAGTAAAAGTCTTTGTAACTAGGAAGTCACAAAGTGGCTTGTGGTAAGAGTACCACAAGTTAGTTGAGTAAATTCTTTGTAATGGAGTCATTACAAAGTGGCTTGTAATAGGTTTTTACAAGTTAGTGAAGTTGAAAGCCTACAGGTATAGGTTGTGATTTTTTGATCCCCTTGTGTGGGATTTTTTCACGTAAAAATCCTCTACCTTATTTACATATAGTTTTATTAGCATTCTCAACAGAATCTCGTAGAGGACCATATACTCTACTGTTTGGTGGACGCACACAAACTAACAGCTCCAAAACTTGACGTAGATTATGAAAATCTCCACTTGAAACTCTCCAAAAATCGACCCCCATGAAAGATTTGAGATAAAAATGAGCCAAATCCCGTTTTAAAACACTTCACTGCCCCAGGCGACCCTTCTATGCGATCGCATTCCTCCAACCGCGATCGCATAAGCCAAACCCCAGCGGCTTCCAAAATGCACTATGCGATCGCACACTCTTCCCTGCTATCGCATAAGCCAAAAATCCAACAACCCCTAAAATGCACTATGCGATCGCACTTCTCTCTATGCATTCAAATAAGCCAAAACAGCAGCCTCCAAATTTCGCACTATGCGATCGCACTCCTCTCCATGCTATCGCATAGAGTAAAAATTTTGCTGCACTAACACCAGAAAACCAGCAATCACCCACAAGGCTAAAAATGTCTGTTGAGCATCCGAAACACACCCGAGGCCCTCGGGACCTCAACCAAACCTACCAACCAGTCCCATAACATAACACGGACCTGCTTGAGGCCTCAAATCACATCAAACAACATCGAAATCATGAATCATCCTCCAATGCAAGCTTAATGAACTTTAAAATTTCAAACTTCTACTTTCGTTGCTTAAACCTATCAAATCACGTCCGATTTACCTAAAATTTTGCGCACAAGTCATATTTGAAATTACGGACATACTCCAACTTTCGGAATCGAAATCCGACCCCGATATCAAAAAGCCCACTTCCGGTCAAACTTCTCAAAAACTTTCAAATTTCTATCATAGCCAAATGACTCCAAAATGACCCATGGACCTTCGAATTCACTTCCGATAGCGCTCCCAACACTAGAATCATCATACGGATCTATTCCCAGACTCGGAATCCCAAACGGACATTGATAACACTGAAATGCACTTCAACCCAAACTTATGAAATTCTTCCAAAAATGCTAACTTCCACAATAGGTGCCGAAACATTCCCGGATCTTCCAAAACCCGATCCAGACATACGCCTAAGTCTGAAATCATCATACGAACCTACTGGAACCTTCAAATCCTAATTTCGAGGTCGTTTACTCAAAAATCTAATCTTAGTTAATTCTTTCAACTTAAAGCTTCCGAAATGAGAATTCTCTTTCCAAATTAGCTCCAAATTCCCGGAATTCAATTCCGACCGTGCGCACAAGTCATAATACTTGAAATAAAATTGCTCATGGCCTCAAACTGTTGAATGGTGCGCTAGAGCTCAAAAAGACCGGTCAGGTCGTTACAAGTACATTTACTTTTGTAGTGACCAGTTTTACCACAGTGTGTGCAGATTTTGTTCTCAAAATATGTGAAGTACTTGCTTTTAGTATCCCACTTAGGTGCAGGGGTCCCGTAGCCAAGTCCTCTCTTATTGCTACTATGGTGTTCTTGTAGACATGAAAGTGCATCAGAGGACTATTCCATTTACAGGTTCTGTCTAGCTCGTGCTTGACCTTGCTTAGATCCTCCTTTAGGACTCTTATCTGCTCATCTTTTTTGTACAACTCATCTTTCATTTTTTCTAGGTTTTATTCTAAATTGAGTTGTGTGTGATCGACTTTCTTTTTACTTGTTCCTAATTTCAGTTTTAGATTTTCAAATCTAAGCTCTAGGACAATGGTGTCAAGTTCAAGAACCTGGTTCTTTAACTCAGCATTTTTACTATCACTTTCACTAGCCCTAAGTTCCAAATTTTTGCACTTAGCTTTCAAAATCACACACTCCTTAGACATATGTTCCTTTTAATTGTTTAGATCCTCAGATTCATCAAGGAAATCTAGGAGTAACTCAGATAGCCTTTCTTTAGACAAAAATTTAATCTTGTATTTTAAATGAATTACACTTACCTCAGATTCCACATCAGATTCTCTAATGGCCATAAGTGCTTGTTCATCTCCATCTTCATCCTCTGAGTCCTCATCTGAGCTTTCTCTCCAGGAAGCAACCATAGCCTTTGTTGATCCTTTGTTCTTCTTAGGATGAACCTGTTCCTTCTTCCTGTTTCTGCATTAAGCTCTTTCCTTCTTCCATTCAATTTCCCATTGAGGGTAGTTTTTGATGTGGTAATTAGTCTTCCCACACTTGTAAGATCACTCATTGGTTTGATTTTCAGGAACCCTTGGTTTGCTGTAGTTTCCACTTCTGGAAGGACCCTTTCCTTTCATTAGGTACTTCTTGAAGTCCTTTGTGATCATGGCCATTTCATCCTCCTTTAGATCAGCACCTTCAGTGATTTTGAGTGCCAGACTCCATTCCTTCTTGGGTACATCCATCTTCATGGTTTGCCTTCTAAGTTCATAGGCAGTGAGATTTCCAATTAGCTCATCCAATTTAAGAGTGACAATGTTCTTTGATTCCTGAATATTAGTGATTTTGCTCTCCCAAGAGACTAGCAGAACCCTTGTTAAAATCTTCTCAACTTTTTCTTCTTCAAGAATAACCCTTCCAAAAGACTTAAGTTTATTTGTTAGTGTGGTGAACCTTGTATACATCTCTTGGATGGTTTCACCTTCCTTCATGGTGAAATTCTCATATTGAGAATATAGCAGCATTCCTCTAGACCTCTTCGCCTGAGGTGTTCCTTCATGAGCCACTTGCAAAGTGTCCCAAATTTTCTTATAGGTGGTACAACTTTGAATTCTATTGTACTTGTGTGGACAAAGTCCACATACAAGCCATTTCTTGGCCTTAGCATTCTTCTCCCATTTCCTTAAATCCTCAGTAGTGTAGTCAGCTCTCGTTTTTGGCACATCCACTCCTTCAGCATTCTTCTTCATGGTAGCCAAGGGACCATTAATGACAATGTCTCATAGCTCATAGTCTTCTCCGATGATGTGATCTCTCATCCTATTTTTCCACCAAGAGTAGTACTGGCAATTGAAGAGTGGAGGCCTAGCAGTGGATTGCCCTTCCCAATTTTCAGGTGGTGCGCTCATCTTGATATGTTCCTAAGGTGTTAGCCTCTTCAAGGATAATCTGCTCTGATACCAATTAATGTTTTAACTTCAATACCACATGGGGGAGGGGGTGATTTGTATGGTGTCTAAATTTTCGCTTAAACTGATTCTAGAAGGACCTGGTGCTTCTAAGTGTTCCTTAACATACTATTGCAGAAATAGTACATGCGGAAAGTAAAGAATACAAGTATTTTACGTGGAAAATACCTAGCTCAAAAGGTGAAAAAACCACGGCCTACTTCCCAAAAGGATTTTCCCAAATACTTCACTAAATCACTGAGCCAAAAACTGCATTTACAAAATACTTTTGTAAACCTAGGATTAACTCTAATCCCGTTGTGGCAAACAACCTCTAACTGTTGCGACAACTTCAAGTTAACTCTAACTTGAATACTCTGAGTGCCTATTACAATTGCCTCTAGATAAAACTGAAAGGTACAATATGAAAACGCCTACTACAATTGACCTAGAATAAAAGATAGACATTTGAAACTGGTTCTTCTATCTGGTTTATGTAGCTTCAAGTTTGCACACTTGAATCTCACACAAACTGCTTGCAAAAAGCCTTGCTATTTTTCTCTCAATTCAAGTTTAACTTCTGCGTTTTTGTGCATTAACTGTAATGTGAGAACATCCTGTAATTTATAGAGTTAGTAGATGAACAAATAACTAGATTTCTAATGCTACTCTTCCTTGGTGGAAGAGTTCTAGTTGATCTCAACTTCTAACTCCTTCCCTATCTTGGACAGTGTTCTCTTTGAGTAAGGAGTCCTTCTCCTTAACAATTATGCAACATTTTCGATCAGGAGATATCAAATATACCAACTTAAGCTTATCTCTTTCACGTGCATCCCACATGCTCGAATCTGCACGTTTCTATGCACCACAAGGGATGGACTTGATTCATGCCTAAGCTTCTTTTGTCAATCTTCAAAACTAACCTTTACTTGGGCCAACATTTTCCCAAGTATATTCATATATAATCCAACGCTTTAAAATTTAAAATTTTGATTTTCTTCTTTTTATTACGTACGTATTGAATATTTTAGTACAATGTCATGACTTTATCTCATATTTTATGTTATTTTTTATTGTAAAACACCTTATATAGATCAGTCTTACTTGTATTAAAGAAATAGTTGCAACACAAATTATATATTTTATGTTATGGAGACTTTATATAAAAAAAACGAAAACCCAAAAATTTCGAGAAAAATCGAGACTAAAATGTTTTTTTTTTGTTTGATTTGGTCTTTAGATTTAATAACCCGTCACAAATGATTTGGTTTGGTAATTGAAAAATCCAAACTAACCCGGCCTATGTACACCCCTAGTACCATGTATTAGGTAAAGTTACAGGTAAGACCAGCAAAAAGGTCCGTTAAAATTCTAATTTTGACTTTATAGCCCTTAATTTTTTATAATTACTCTAGTGTTTAAATTTCATAGCCCATAACTTTTAGGAATTAAGTTTGGCACCCTTTAGGTTAAGTTTAGCTTAAAATCTCCAAAATTAATTTCCAGAATCTTTTTTGGTTCTCATTGGTATTGCAATGTCGATGATCAAAATTCAAACCCGCACGAAGAATATAATCAATTTATCATCATTAGTTAAAATACTGTCTTTCATATAGATCCGACTAATTATTCCACATAAAATATTGATTTTTTCCCGTTCAAATGCTCACATGTGTCTGATAATTTTATTTTATTTTAATAATTTTTTATTACTATTAAATGGAGGGGAAGGGAAAACAGAAAGAGAATTGTCTAATTTATCAGTAAAAATAACATGGAATAGCCACTTTTCGGACTGGTAATTAAAAAAGGGATCTTTATACAAATAGCCAGCCATATTAATTGTTTATTTTTTTGTAGTCATATACGTAAATTATACTAAATTACACACATATAACACAGAAATTATTCATATATTATACGTTCACTGACTATTTTTAGTTTAAGTGGTAGAGTGAGCAGCTATTTGGGTTATTTCTTCATTAAAAAATAGTCAGTATTTGCAAAGTCATTAAAATATATTGAGCTATAATCTGGACAAAAATATCCTAGCTGAAACACGAAAAGTTCAAACATAATATGCTGGATTATGGAGCTCCCATATATAAACTTCCAGCATATTATGATGGAACTCCAGTACATTATAAAATTCCAACGCATTATACTGGAATCTTTTACGTAAAAAATTCGAACTCCAACATATTATGCTGTAATTTTTAGGATTTTTAAGAGTGTTTTTGTTCATATTTTATTTTTACATGAAAGAGTAACTAAATTTCGATTACTTTCAAAATTGTGGCTAATTTTCAATTAGCAGTTGTAACTCAGGATGTTTATGATGCCCCCCCCCCCCCCAAATTTATGACACCATATGAGCTACTTTCGGACCCTAGAGCCATGATAGCTTGTAATATTATCAATTCTCAACTCAAATTTAATGAAACAGTAACCAAAAGATTCAGGTATATTAATAAGATGGGTATGTGATTACAACTCAAATAGGAAAAGATCATAACTAGTTAACACAAGACATTAGGAATTGCAGAAAAATAAGAGCTAAAGATAGATAGAAAAAGGAGGTGAGGTGCTAGAAGAAAAAGGTGAGAAACCAGAAGAAAGGAGATGGGAATTAAAATTCACTCATAACAAAATTGCCTGCCCTTAATGTCATATTGTTGGTGCTTATATAGTTCACTTCTCGTAACAAACTCTATCTTTTTATTCACGTGATCCCACATTTCCAAACGTAATCCTCAAGTTTAGCTGGTGCAATTATTTTTCTAGAACTCCTACGTGGCAGACCCATGGGTTCTTCTCTCATGGCATCCTTGTTGTCATCTCTGTTAGCATTTACTGGATTTGTATTAAAATAATACTCCCTTCAAGAAAAGTAACCTTGTACTCAAGGTTTGGATCAAGTGTCGGGCTAAACTCTGCACTATCAGCTAGTTGCAAAGGCGTAACCTGTTGTTCTGGTTCCCCCACGCAACGCTTTAGCATAGAGACATGGAAAACGGGGTGAATTTTAGCAACCTCATGAAGCTCAACCTTGTAAGCTACTGCACCAATTCGTTTTAACACTTAAAATGGACCAAAGTATCATCGTCTCAGCTTGTGATCCTTTTGTAAACAAAGCGACACCTGCCTATAAGGTTTTAATTTGACATAAACCCAGTCTCCAATTTCAAAGAGCACTTCAGTTCTGGACTTGTCCGCAAAGGCTTTCATGCGAGCTTTGCCTTTGCCAAGTTTGTTTTTAGCAACTATAGTACTTTATCTCTTTGCAGCATATAGGATTCAACCAGTTCACTAGTCGTGCCGCCCAATACGTAAGGAGCAATCGTTGGAGGTTCGCGCCCATACAAAGCCTGAAAGGGAGTCATCCCTGCTGAAGTTTGAAAGGATGTGTTGTACCAACATTCGGCCCAAGGTAGCATAGCCACCCAGTGAGAAGGCACATCAGCCACACAACAACGAAGATACTACTCAACACATTTGTTAAGGGCCTCAGACTGTCCATCGGATTGTGGGTGGTAGGAAGTGCTCATTGCCAAGGTTGACCCTTGTAAACGATTAATCTCTTGCCAAAAAGAGCGTAGAAACCTAGGTCCCGATTTATCACAATAGTCCTTGGTGGTCCGTGAAGCCTAATTACTCCAAGTACAAAAGCTTCAGCCTCGAATGAGTAGAAAACGTGGAGGGCAGGGGAATAAAATGCCCGTACTTAGTCAAGCGATCAATTCTTGTCATAATGGTCATTTTTCCGTGAGAGCCTGTAATGCAAGTGACCAAATCCATAGCTATGTCTTCAAACACCTGATCGGGGATTGGGAGAAGCTGTAATAGACCTGCTGGGTGCAGATGAATGTCGTTCATTTGCTGGCAAGTTGGACAAGTAGCTACAAAAAGACTAGATATCTCTACGCATTTGTCTCCAAAAGAAATTGGAAGCTAGTCGGTGATAGGTGCGAGCTACCCCTGCATATCCCCCAATTGCTGTGGAATGGAACTCAAACATAAGTTTATGGCGCAGGTGTGAATCTGAAGGAATAACTAGCCTTCCTTTAAAAAAAGTAGCCCATCCTTGAATTGATAGTGCATGAAGCCCTCCTCGTTAAGCTGCAATCAATGTCGTATGTCGAATAACTCTAGATGGTTATGATCCAAATCCCTCAGCTCTTGTTCAATTGCAAGGGTCTTAACAGACAAAACCATGAATGACGCATGTAGTGTGTGGGAAAGAGCATCAGCTACTGTGTTTGTTTTCCAGGCCTATACATTATGCGAAAGTCATAGCCAACCATCTTGGTGAGCCATTCTGATGCTCGGGTGTTTGTATAGTTTGGTTTGTCAGATTTTTTAAGGATGTTGATCAGTATAAATAGTGAATCTCCGTCCCAAAAGATATTGTCTCCACTTGCTCACCGCTTGGGTAATGGCGAACATTTCTCTATGATAGGTCGATGCCTTCTGCATGCGAAATCTCAACTACTGGTTAAAATAAGCTATGGGGTGCCCCTTTTGCGACAAAATGGCCCCAATCCGTTGGCCAGACGCATCTGTTTCAACTTGAAATTGTTGACTAAAATCTGGCAAGGACAAGATAGGCATGGATCCTATTTTGAGCTTCAATGTTTCAAAAGCCTGTTGTACACCCTCACTCCATTTAAAAGAGTCCCTTTTCAGTAGGCGTGATAACGGTCCGGCTATTGTAGCATAGTGGTGGATAAAACACCAATAATAGCCGGCTAGTCCTAAAAAGCTACATACCTCCTTTATTGTACGAGGGAAAGGCCATTGCTGGATAGCAACAATCTTCATAGGATCTACAGACAATCCCTTAGCAGAAATTGTGTGTCCTAAATAATCCACCGATGAATGACCAAATAGACATTTTGATCATTTGGCAACTAACTGATGTTGCCTAAGCCGAACAAATACAAGCTCCAGGTGCTCCAAATGAGCTTTCCAAGATGATATATATACCAATATATCATCGGAAAAAAACAAGATGAAGCGCCGCAAATATGGCCTGAAAATGTCATTTATAGTTGCTTGGAAAGTTGAAGGGGCGTTGGTAAGCCCGAACGGCATTATGACGAATTCGTAATGTCCATCATTAGTGAGAAATGTTGTCTTCGCGACATCTTCAGGTCGGACTCGTATCTGATGGTAACCAGAGAGCAAGTCATATTTTGAAAAGAATTATGCCCCGTTTAGCTCATCAAAAAGTTCATCTATGGTAGGGATTGGGAAGAGGTCGCGTATAGTTAATGCATTCAGAGCCCGATAATCGACACAAAATCGCCATGTACCATCCTTCTTCCGTACCAAAAGCACAGGAGAAGAAAAAGGACTAGTGCTGGTTCTGATGACTCCCTCTCTGAGCATGTCAGCTATAAGCTGTTCCATAACTTGCTTCTGAAAATAAGGATACCGACATGGTTTGACATTCACCGGTTGTGCTCCTAGATTAAAATGTATGGCATGATACTATACACACGAAGGGGGTAGCCCTGCTGGCTTCTAAAACACATCCTTAAAGGAATCTAAAAGGGATGCCAAATCAGCCACAGGTTCCTCTAGCGGCATCTTCTCCCCATTTACCACTTCTAGGCAGAAGAAGGAAGCAATAGCATCAGTGGCCGCCATCCTTCTCAAACTATGTAATTGTATCGGTTGGACATCTGTTGGTGAATTTCCCTACCAAAAAAACTTAGACCCATTCAAAGAGAACTCAAATATTCTTGTTGTATAATCTGCCAGCACATGTCCTAATTTAGCAAGCCATGCTACCCCCAATACAACATCTGAACCATGAAACGATAATACATAGAGGTATTCCACCAATTTACTTCCTTGGATCATAAGAGTCATTTTTCGGGAAACTCCATTACACTACAAACGTTGTCCACTGCTTACCATGACAGATATTGTTAGAATGTTCTCAATTGGAAGTTGTAAAAACTTTGCTGCCCGCGGATGAAGTTGTGAGTACTTCCTCCATCGACTAGAATCTGTACTTGGGAACCATTCAACTGACCAGTGAAGCGGAGAGTGGAAGGTGAGTCTCCTCCCATTAAGGCATGATAGGAGATGGCAGAGTGCTCTTATACCTCCAAGCATTGCATCTCCTCGGCCAAAATATCATCAGAAACAAAAGATTCTGGTAGGAGCGAGTCATTCTTAGGCTCGTTGGTGAGAAGTAAAAGCTGAGGGGGAGTCTTACATTTGTCCGGCGGTGTACTTCTCTTCACAATAATAACATAGGCCACGCTCTTGCTAGTTCTGAATCTCAGCATGGGTCAAGCGTTTGAGAGGTGGACGATTTGATTGTATAGTGGCGATGGGGCTATGAGAGGTAGAGGGATAATGATTTGGAGTTGTGGTAGAGCTGGGTAATAGGGGTGTACCTTTGTTAGCAAAAGCAGGCTGGACTGGTCCTTTCTCATCTTGGATCCGGCGTTCGTGTATGTGGGCCGGTGTAAGGGCCTCTTCAAAATTTTAGGCTCATGGCTTAGCACTGAAATTTTAATATCTTCTCTAAACCTGGAGATAAAACGCTTCACCATAAGCCTTTCAGAAACATCCTCTATTTTGTTAGCGATGGCCTCAAACCTGCCCTGTAGTTCCGACACAGTAGTAATCTGCTGGAGTTTCGCTAACCTTCCCTCTACCGACTCGAGTCCATTCTGTTTAAAGCGAATTTGCACCTTATCTGCAAAATGCGGCCAGTCGACTAATTGTTTATTTCTAAACAACCATCGATACCACTTAAGTGCTTCACCGTCGAGATAGAATGACGTCATGGTCAATCTTTGATCGTCCTCATTTCGATAAAAATCAAAACATCGCTCCGCCTGAAATATCCACGACTCTGGGTTTTCACCACGGAATCGCCCAAACTCTACCGAGGCTGGCTTGTGCCGGAGAATGGTTGCTGGTGCATTTTCTTGTCGAGCGATCTCCATTGGGGGATCTCGCCTGTTATTGCTTGTTAGTGCTTTGATTGACAATACCTCCATCAGTATGCCACGCATCTCATCCATTTCTTTAGAAAAGGATTCCATCACTTCTTGAATTGAATCACAAATAGACTCCTCGATGAAATCCTTAAGTACTTTTTGGTCCTCCATGAGAGACCTCTCAATGAAAGCACCAATACAATATAATCAATTCTCAACTCAAAGTTAATGAAACGGTAACCAAAAGATTCAGCTATATTAATAAGATGGATATGTGATTACAACTCAAATAGGAAAAGATCATAACTAGTTAACATAAGACATTAGGAATTGCAGAAAAATAAGAGCTAAAGATAGATAGAAGAAGGAGGTGAGGTGCTAGAAGAAAGAGGTGAGAAACCAGACGAAAGGAGATGGGAATTAGAATTCACTCATAACAGAATTGTCTGCCCTTAATGCCATATTGTTAGTGCTTATATAGTTCACTTCCCCTAACAAACTCTATCGTTTTATTCACGTGATCCCCCACCTTTTCAAAGGTAATCCTCAAGTCTAGCTGGTGCAATTATTTTTCTAGAACACCTACGTGGCAGACCCATGAGTTCTTCTCTCATGACATCCTTGTTGTCATCTCTATCAGCATTTACTGGATTTGTATTCTCAACAATACTCCCTCCCTAAAAAGTGACCTTGTTCTCAAGGTTTGGATCAGGTGTCGGGCTAAACTCTGCACCATCAGCTAGTTGCAAAGGCGCAACCTGTTGTTCTGGTTCCCCCACGCAATGCTTTAGTATAGAGACTTGGAAAACGGGGTGAATTTTAACAACCTCAGGTAGCTCAAGCTTGTAAGCTACTACACCAATTGATTTTAACACTTGAAATGGACCAAAATATCATCATCCTAGCTTCTGATCCTTTTGTAAACGAAGCGACACCTGCCTAAAAGGGTTTAATTTTATATAAACCCAGTCTCCAATTTCAAAGACCACTTCAGTTCTGGACTTGTCCGCAAAGGCTTTCATGCGAGCTTGTGCCTTTGCCTAGTTGGTTTTTAGCAATTGCAGTACTTTATCTCTTTACAGCATATAGGATTCAACCAGTTCACTAGTCGTGCCACCCAACTAACGAGCAATCGTTGGAGGTTCGCGCCCATACAAAGCTTGAAACGGAGTCATCCCTGCTAAAGTTTGAAAGGATGTGTTGTACCAATATTCGGCCCAAGGTAGCATAGCCACCCAGTGAGAAGGCACATCAACCACATAGCAGTGAAGATACTGCTCAACACATTTGTTAAGGGCCTTAGACTATCCATCGGATTGTGGGTGGTAGGCAGTGCTCATTGCCAAGGTTGACCCTTGTAAACGATTAATCTCTTGCAAAAAAGAGTGTAGAAACCTAGGGTCCCGGCCTATCACAATAGTACTTAGTAGTCCGTGAAGCCTAATTACTCCAAGTACAAAAGCTTCAGCCACTGAATGAGTAGAAAAAGTGGAGAGCAGAGGAATAAATTCCCGTACTTAGTCAAGTGATCAATTACTATCATAATGGTCATTTTTCTGCGAGAGCCTGGAAGGCAAGTGACAAAATCCATAGTTATGTCTTCAAACACCTGATCGGGGATCGGGAGAGGCTGTAATAGACCTGCTGGGTGCAGATGAGTATCTTTCATTTGCTGGCAAGTTTGACAAGTAGCTACAAAGGACTGGACATCTCTACGCATTTGTCTCCAAAAGAAATTGGAAGCTAGTCGGTGATAGGTGCGAGCTACCCCTTCATGTCCCTCAATTGTTGTGGAATGGAACTCAAACATAAGTTTATGGCGCAAGTGTGAATCTGAAGGAATAACCAGCCTTCCTATAAATAAAAGTAGCCCATCCTTGAACTAATAGTGCATGAAGCCATCCTCGTTAAGCTGCAACTGTTGTCATATGTCGACTAACTCTGGATGGTTCTGATTCAAATCCCTCAGCTCTTGTTCAATTGCAAGGGTCTTAACAGACAAAACCATGAATGACGCATTTGGTGTGCGGGAAAGAGCATTAGCTATTGTGTTTTGTTTTCCAAGCCTATACACTATGCGAAAGTCATAACCAACCAGCTTGGTGAGCCATTTTTGCTGCTCGAGCATTAGTATAGTTTAGTTGGTTATATATTTCAAGGATAGTTGATTAGTATAAATAGTGAATCTCCATCTCAAAAGATATTGTCTCTACTTGCTCACCGCTTGGGTAATGGAGAACATTTCTCTATAATAGGTCGACACCTTCTGCATGGGAGAGCTCAACTTCTGGCTAAAATAAGCTATGGGGTGCCCCTTTTGCGATAAAATGGCCCCAATCCCTTGGCCAGATGCATCTATTTCAACTTGAAATTCTTGACTAAAATATTATAAGGACAAGACAGGCGTGGATCTTAATTTGAGCTTCAATGTTTCAAAAGCATGGTGTGCAGCCTCACTCTATTTAAAAGTGTCCCTTTTCAATAGGTCTGATAATGGTACGGCTATTACAGCATAGTGGTGGATGAAACACCAATAATAGCCGGCTAGTCCTAACAAGCTACTTACCTCCTTTACTGTACGAGGGGAAGGCCACTACTGGATAGAAACAATCTCATAGGATCTACAGACAATCCCTTAGCAGAAATTATGTGTCCTAAATAATCCACCGATGACTGACCAAATAGACATTTTGATCGTTTGGCAACTAACTGATGTTGCCTAAGCCGAACAAATACAAGCTCCAGGTGCTCCAAATGAGCTTTCCAAGATGAGATATAGACCAATATATCATCGAAAAAAAAACAAGACGAAGCACCACAAATATGGCCTGAAAATGTCATTTATAGTTACTTGGAAAGTTGAAGGGGCGTTGGTAAGCCCGAACGGCATTATGACGAATTTGTAATGTCCATCATTAGTGAGAAATGTCGTCTTCGCGGCATCTTTAGGTCGGACTCGTATCTGATGGTAACCAGAGAGCAAGTCATATTTTGAAAAGAATTATGCCCCGTTCAGCTCATCAAAAAGTTCATCTATGGTAGGGATTGGGAAGAGGTCGCGTATAGTTAATGCATTCAGAGCCCGATAATCGACACAAAATCGCCATGTACCATCTTTCTTGCGTACCAAAAGCACAGGAGAAGAAAAAGGACTAGTGCTGGTTCTGATGACTCTCTCTCTGAGCATGTCAGCTACAAGCTGTTCCATAACTTGCTTCTGAAAATAGGGATACCGATATGGTTTGACATTTACCGGTTGTGCTCTTGGATTAATATGTATGGCATGATCATGTACATGCAAAGGGGTAGCCCTGCTGGCTTCTAAAACACATCCTTAAAGGAATCTAAAAGGGATGACAAATCAGCCATAGGTTCCTCCAGCAGCACCTTCTCCTCATTTACCATTTCCAGGCAGAAGAAGGAAGCAATAGCATCGGTGGCCGCCATCCTTCTCAAACTATGTAATTGTACGGTTGCACATATGTTGGTGAATTTCCTTGCCAAGATACCTTAGACCCATTCAAAGAGAACTCAAATATTCTTATAGCATAATCAGTCAGCACAGGTCCCAATTAAGCAAGATGTGCTACTCCAAATACAACATCTGAACCATGAAACGACAATACATAAAGGTATTCCACCAATGTACTTCCTTGGATCATAAGAGTCATTTGCCGAGTAACTCCATTACACTAAAAAAGCTGTCCACTGCCTACCATGACAGATATTGTTGGAATGGTCTCAATTGGAAGTTGTAAAAACTTTGCTGCCCGCAGCTGGATGAAGTTGTGAGTACTTTCTCCATCGACTAGAATCTGTACTTGGGAACCATTCAACTGACCAGTAAAGCGGAGAGTGGAAGGTGAGTGTACTCCCATTAAGGCATGATAAAAGATGGCAGAATGCTCTTATACCTCCAAGCATTGCATCTCCTCGGTTAAAATATCATCAGAAACAAAAGATTCTGGTAAGAGTGGGTCATTCTCAGGCTCGTTAGTGAGAAGTAAAAGCTGATAGGGAGTCTTACATTTGTGTCCAACGGTATACTTCTCTTCACAATAATAACATAGGCCATGCTCTCGCATGTTCTGAATCTCAGCATGGGTCAAGCGTTTGAGAGGTGGACGATCTGATGGTATAGTGGCGATGGGGCTGTGAGAGGTAGATGGTTAATGATTTGGAGTTGTGGTAGGGCTGAGTAACAGGGGCATACCGTTGTTAGCCAAAGCAGGCCGAACTGGTCCTTTCTCAGCTTGGATCCGGCGCTGAATTTTTAATATCTTCTCTAAGCCCGGAGATAAAATGCTTCACCATAAGCCTTTCAGAAACATCCTCTGTTTCGTTAGCGATGGCCTCAAACCTGCCCGATACAGTAGTGACCTGCCGGAGTTTCGCTAACCTTCTCTCTGCCGACTCGAGTCCCTTCTGTTTAAAGCAAATTCGCACCTTATCTGCAAAATACGGCCAGTCGACTAATTGTTTATTTCTAAACAGCCATCGATACCACTCAAGTGCTTCACTATCGAGATAGAACGACGCCATGGTCAACCTTTGATCATCCTCAATTCGATAAAAATCAAAATACCGCTCCGCCTGAAATATTCACGCCTCTAGGTTTTCACCACGAAACCGCCCAAACTCCATCGAGGTTGGCTTGTGCCGGAGAATGGTTGCCGGTGCATTTTCCTGTCGAGCGATCTCCATTGGGGGATCTTGTCGGTTATTAACTGTCAATGCTTTGATTGATGATACCTCCATCAGTATTCCACGCATCTCAGCCATTTCTTTAGAAAAAGATTCCTTCACTTCTTGAATTGAATCATGAATAGACTTTTCGATGAAAGCCTTTAGTACTTTTTGGTCCTTCATGAGATACCTCTCAATGAAAGCACCAATGCAATATTATCAATTCTCAACTCAAAGTTAATGAAACAATAACCAAATGATTCAACTATATTAATAAGATGGATATGTGATTGCAACTCAAATAGGAAAAGATCATAACTAGTTAACATAAGACCTTAGGAATTGCAGAAAAATAAGAGCTAAAGATAGATAGAAGAAGGAGGTGAAGTGCTAGAAGAAAGAGGTGAGAAACCAGAAGAAAGGAGATGGGAATTAGAATTCACTCATAATAGAATTGTCTGCCCTTAATGCCATACTGCTGGTGCTTATATAATTCACTTCCCATAACAAAATCTATCTTTTTATTCACGTGATCCCCACCTTTCCAAACGTAATCCTCAAGGCTAGCTGGTGCAATTATTTTTCTAGAACTCATACATGGCAGACCCATGGGTTCTTCTCTCATGGCATCCTTGTTGTCATCTATGTCAGCATTTACTGGATTTGTATTCATAACAATAATCCCTTCCTTAAAATCAACCTTGTCCTCAAGGTTTGGATCAAGTGTCGGGCTAAGCTCTACACCATCATCTAGTTGCAAAGGTGTAACCTGTTGTTCTGGTTACCCCACGCAATGCTTTAGTATAGAGACATGGAAAACAGGGTGAATTTTAGCAACCTTGGGAAACTCAAGCTTGTAAGCTACTGCACCAATTCGTTTTAACACTTGAAATGGACCAAAGTATCGTTTCCCAGCTTGTGATCCTTTTGTAAACGAAGCGACACCTGCCTATAAGGGTTTAATTTGACATAAACCCAGTCTCCAATTTCAAAGATCACTTCAGTTCTGGACTTGTCCGCAAAGGCTTTCATGCGAGCTTGTGCATTTACCAAGTTGGTTTTTAGAAACTGTAGTACTTCATCTCTTTGCAGCATATAGGATTCAACCAGTTCACTAGTCGTGCCGCACAATATGTAACGAGCAATCGTTGGAGGTTCGTGCCTATACAAAGCCTGAAATGGAGTCATCCCTGCTGAAGTTTGAAAGGATGTGTTGTACCAATATTCAGCCCAAGGTAGCATAACCACCCAGTGAGAAGGCACATCAGCCACTTAGCAGCGAAGATACTGCTCAACACATTTGTTAAGGGTCTCAGATTGTCCATCGGATTGTGGGTGGTAGGCAGTGCTCATTGCCAAGGTTGACCTTTGTAAACGATTAATCTCTTACCAAAAAGAGTGTAGAAACCTAGGGTCTCGGTCTGTCACAATAGTCCTTGGTGGTCCGTGAAGCCTAATTACTCCAAGTACAAAAGCTTTAGCCATTGAATGAGTAGAAAAAGTGGAGGGCAGGGGAATAAAATGCCCGTACTTAGTCAAGCGGTCTATTATTGTCATAATGGCGAGATCCTAGAAGGGAAGTGACAAATTCCATAGCTACATCTTCAAAAACCTGATCGGGGATCAGGAGAGGCTGTAATAGACCTGCTGGGTGCAGATGAGTATCTTTCATTTTCTGGCAAGTTTGACAAGTAGTTACAAAGGACTGGATATCTCTACGCACTTATCTCCAAAAGAAATTGGAAGCTAGTCGGTAATAGGTGCGAGCTACCCCTGCATGTCCCCCAATTGTTGTGGAATGGAACTATAACATAAGTTTATGAAGCAGGTGTGAATCTGAAGGAATAACCAGCCTTCCTTTAAAAAAAAGTAGCCCATCCTTGAACTGATAGTACATGAAGCCCTCCTCGTTAAGCTGCAACCGTTATTGTATGTCGACTAACTTTGGATGGTTCTGATTCAATTCCCTCAGCTCTTGTTCAATTGCAAGGGTCTTAACAGACAAAACCATGAATGACGCATCTGGTGTGCGGGAAAGAGCATCAGTTACTGTGTTTTGTTTTCCAGGCCTATACATTATGCGAAAGTCATAGCCAACTAGCTTGGTGAGCCATTTCTATTGCTCGGGTGTTTGTTTAGTTTGGTTGATCAGATTTTTCAAGGATTGTTGATCAGTATAAATAGTGAATCTGTGTCCCAAAAGATATTGCCTCCACTTGCTCACTGCTTGGGTAATGGAGAACATTTCTCTATAATAGGTCGACACC
The DNA here is from genome assembly GCF_000715075.1 of Nicotiana tabacum. Lineage (NCBI taxonomy): Eukaryota > Viridiplantae > Streptophyta > Magnoliopsida > Solanales > Solanaceae > Nicotiana > Nicotiana tabacum. The sequence goes on from NC_134091.1 coordinate 3,509,714, forward strand.
TTCTGTATGCGAGAGCTCAACTTCTGGCTAAAATAAGCTATGAGGTACCCCTTTTGCGATAAAATGGAGCCAATCACTTGGCCAGACGCATCTGTTTCAACTTGAAATTTTTGACTAAAATCTGGTAAGGACAAGACAGGCATGGATCCTAATTTGAGCTTCAATATTTCAAAAGCCTGTTGTGCAACCTCACTCCATTTAAAAGAGTCCCTTTTCAATAGGTCTGATAATGGTCCGGCTATTGCAGCATAGTGGTGGATGAAACGCTGATAATAGTCGGCTAGTCCTAAAAGCTACGTACCTCCTTTACTGTACGAGGGGAAGGCCATTGCTGGATAGCAACAATCTTCATAGGATCTACAGACAATCCCTTAGCAGAAATTATGTGTCCTAAATAATCCACCGATGACTGACCAAATAGACATTTTGATCATTTGGCAACTAACTGATGTTGCCTAAGCCGAACAAATACAAGCTCCAGGTGATCCAAATGAGCTTTCCAAGATGAGCTATAAACCAACATATCATCGAAAAAAACAAGACGAAGCGTCGCAAATATGTCCTGAAAATGTCATTCATAGTTGCTTGGAAAGTTGAAGGGGTGTTGGTAAGCCCGAACGACATTATGACGAATTCGTAATGTCCATCATGAGTGATAAATGCCATCTTCGCGACATCTTCAGGTCGGACTCGTATCTGATGGTAACTAGAGAGCAAGTCCAATTTTGAAAAGAATTGTGCCCCGTTCAGCTCATCAAAAAGTTCATCTATGGTAGGGATTGGGAAGCGGTCGCGTATAGTTAATGCATTTAGAGCCCAATAATTGACACAAAATCTCCATGTACCATCCTTCTTGCGTACCAAAAGCACATTAGAAGAAAAAGGACTAGTGTTGGTTCTGATGACTCCCTCTCTGAGCATGTCAGCTACAAGCTGTTCCATAACTTGCTTCTGAAAATAGGGATACCGATATGGTTTGACATTCACCGGTTGTGCTATTGGATTAAGATGTATGGCATGATCCTGTACACACGAAGGGGTAGCCATGCTGGCTTCTAAAACACATCCTTAAAGGAATCTAAAAGGGATGACAAATCAGCCATAGGTTCCTCCAGCAACGCCTTCTCCTAATATACCACTTCCAAGCAGAAGAAGGAAGCAATAGCATCAGTGGCTGTCATCCTTCTCAAACTATATAATTGTATCGGTTGCACATCTGTTGGTGAATTTCCTTGCCAAGATACCTTAGACCCATTCAAAGAAAACTCAAATATTCTTATAGCATAATCAGTCAGCACAGGTCCCAATTTAGCAAGCCATGCTACTCCAAATACAACATCTGAACCATGAAACGGCAATACATAAAGGTCTTCCACCAATGTACTTCCTTGGATCATAAGAGTCATTTGCCGAGTAACTCCATTACACTGCAAAAGCTGTCCACTACCTACCATGACAGATATTGTTGGAATGGTCTCAATTGGAAGTTGTAAAAACTTTGCTGCCCGCAGCTGGATGAAGTTGTGAGTACTTCCTCCATCGACTAGAATCTGTACTTGGGAACCATTCAACTGACCAGTAAAGCGGAGAGTGGAAGGTGAGTGTCCTCCCGTTAAGGCATGATAGGAGATGGCAGAGTGCTCTTGTACCTCCAAGCATTGCATCTCCTCGGCTAAAATATCATCAGAAACAAAAGATTCTGGTAAGATCGGGTCATTCTCAGGCTCGTTAGTGAGAAGTAAAAGCTGAGAGGTAGTCTTACATTTATGTCGGACGGTGTACTTCTCGTCACAATAATAACATAGGCCACGCTCTCGCCTGTTCTGAATCTCAGCATGGGTCAAGCGTTTGAGAGGTGGACGATCTGATGGTATAGTGGCGATGGGGCGGTGAGAGGTAGATGGTTAATGATTTGGAGTTGTGGTAGGTCTGGGTAACAGGGGCATACCTTTGTTAGCCAAAGTAGGCCGGACTGGTCCTTTCTCAACTTGGATCCGACGCTGAATTTTTAATATCTTCTCTAAGCCCGGAGATAAAATTCTTCACCATAAGCCTTTCAGAAACATCCTCTGTTTCATTAGTGATGGCCTCAAACCTTTCCGATACAGTAGTAACCTATCGGAGTTTCGCTAACCTTCTCTCTGCCAACTCGAGTCCCTTCTGTTTAAAGCGAATTCGCATCTTATCTACAAAATGCGGCCAGTCGACTAATTGTTTATTTCTAAACAGCCATCGATACCACTCAAGTGATTCACTATCGAGATAGAACGACGCCATGGTCAACCTTTGATCGTCCTCAATTCGATAAAAATCAAAATACCGCTCTGCCTGAAATATCCACGCCTCTGGGTTTTCAACACGAAATTGCCCAAACTCTACCGAGGCTGGCTTGTGCCGGAGAATGGTTGCCAGTGCATTTTCCTGTCGAGCGATCTCTATTGGGGGATCTTGCCGGTTATTACCCGTCGGTGCTTTGATTGACAATACTCCATCAGTATGCCATGCATCTCAGCCATTTCTTTAGAAAAGGATTCCTTCACTTCTTGAATTGAGTCACGAATAGACTTTTCGATGAAAGCCTTGAGTACTTTTTGGTCCTCCATGAGAGACCTCTCAATGAAAGCACCAATGTAATATTATCAATTCTCAACTCAAAGTTAATGAAACAGTAACCAAATGATTCAACTATATTAATAAGATGGATATGTGATTACAACTCAAATAGGAAAAGATCATAACTAGTTAACATAAGACATTAGGAATTGCAGAAAAATAAGAGCTAAAGATAGATAGAAGAAGGAGGTGAGGTGCTAGAAGAAAGAGGTGAGAAACCAGAAGAAAGGAGATGGGAATTAGAATTCACTCATAACAGAATTGCCTGCCCTTAATGCCATACTGCTAGTGCTTACATAATTCACTTCCCGTAACAAACTCTGCCCTTGTATTCACGTGATCCCCCACCTTTCCAAACGTAATCCTCAAGTCTAGCTGGTGCAGTTATTTTTCTAGAACTCCTACGTGGCAGACCCATGGGTTCTTCTCTCGTGGCATCCTTGTTGTCATCTCTGTCAGCATTTATTGGATTTGTATTCACAACATAGCTCTAGTTGCATCGACGTAATTGTCCAATTGATTTACTTATTGTAAAGTAGTTGTTAGAAAAAATGAGCAGATAATATATTTGGCAAGTAGTCGGAAGGAAATAATCAGAGAACGTATAAAATGGCCGTTAGTTTAACAACTTCAATTTTAAATAATCTTACCTTATTTTGGAAGTTGAAATTTGTCCTACGAGTATCAAAAAATATTTGAACTTCAATTCGAAATATTTCAAGTTATTTTAAACTTTAATTTCAAATAATTTTTCAATTTCAGTTGAAATTACTAGTACTGTGTCTCATATGACATATCATATTTGTACGAGGCATTCAATGTTTGTAGTTGTCGTCATCACTATTACACTAGAAACTGATTATTTAATTTAGAGCCCAAATAACAGTTCCATTTTATGTGGTGAAAATAGCACGGGGTAGCCATTTTTCGAACTAGTAATCAAAAAATAGCCAGCATTTGCAAAGTCATTGAAAAATATCCATTCTTTTATGCTGAAACACGAAAAATTCAAGCATAATATGCTGGATTATGGAGCTCATGCGTATAAACTTGCGGCATATTATGTTGGAATACCAGCGCACAGAAAGTTCCAACATAGTATACTGGATTATGGAGCTACTGCGTTTAAACTTTCAGCATATTATGTTGGAACTCCAGGATATTATTAAATTCCAGCACATTATGTTGGAATCTCATATGTAAAAAATTCAAACTCTAGCATATTACGCTGGAATATTTCCGGATTTTTAAGGGTGTTTTTGTTCAGATTTTATCTTTACGTGAAAAGGTAGCTAAATTCGATTACTTTTGAAATTGTAACTATTTTTCAATTATCCGTTGTAAATTTGGCTAGTTTTGACTTTTTCCCTTTTATCATGGTGTAATAGAATGATGGAAAAAAAATTAGTTCAGGGGATCCGTATTAAATTTACCTCAAAAGTTCTTTGTAAGGCTGTAATTAATTACTTTTACGTTCCATGATTTTAGTCCAGAATTTATTTCCTTTGGGTGTATCCAAGATTTATTACGATTTTCTCAATCTTCTTACTACCTTATTGGTTGTCAGTTACATATACATTTAATTTGGCTATTTATATGACATGAAACCTTAACATACAATCACACCAAAAAATGACAATGACAAGGGGAAACACAAAAAATAACGTTGTTATTCTAATTTGCTTCATTTCACTTGTTGTATTTTCATGCTTTGCTAATGTTGCTAATGCCAAATATATAAAATTTCCGCCACCTTTTAATGTTGGGACCGGACCAGCCATTCCGGCTAACCCTTATACCAGAGGTTGCAGTCCTTTAACTCGTTGCCGTGGTGGTGATTCGGGCTGCCGCCCGGGCAGTGGCCCTTAATTCTATGGTCTCAGGTTCTAGCCATGAGAATGAAGCGTTACAAGAATGGATTCTTAATGTTTTTTTATTTTTTGAGTTTATCATTTTCGTTTATCTGTGATAAATCACTTTATTGAAATGTAACAGTGATGTATCAACTATCAAGTATCGATTTATAGATAAGATTAAGACGAGATGTTGATTCTTGATTTAGCGTCTTTCGTTACAAGCTATCTTCCTTTCAAAATTATTTTTCCCTTTTTTTTTTTAATGTGAAAATTCACACGGATATGAATTCTTTAAAAATTAATTGTAATGAGATCAGCAAAAAAAACACACATATTTTTGTAGATCATTTCTTATTTAATTTGTAACTAGTATTAGTACCTGCGTGGATGCGCGGACACTAATCAATGCAAATATTTAAGTTATTTGAATTGTATGTATATAATCTTAAAGTTTACACTTTCTCAATAAATATAGATAATCATTGAATATTAACTACATGAAAAAAAATTAACCATTTCTTCTATTTATTTTTTTGATACCATTCTTGCCGGTGTTATTGAATCCTAAATATAGTCATGAAGCAAAATAATAACTTATATTTATGGCAAAACAATCAACTATTAAGACAATGAATGACTCTTTGGATAAGACTTAACTCTTTTACTACATTGAACTTTTATTTGGTGTGTTGATATCTTTTAAAAAATATTTCTTTCTTAAAATTTTAGTTTCTAAAACTTTATTTTTCAATAATAATTATTTTTATAATAATGTAATTGAAAATATTATTCTTATTCAAAACTCATTTTAGTTGGCTATCTAAAAATATAAAAAAAAATTTTAGCTAGTGAATTTTATTTTACTCCATTTTGATATTTGACATTAACAATGTTAAATATCTGAGTCATTTGAATTATATGTAAATAATCTTAACATTTAAACCTTATAAAAAATTATACATAATTTTCAGATATTAATTAAGAAATACTACATGAAAAAAGACAAACATTTTCTCAATTCTCGTAGTGATAATTATATTTTTGCACTATTCTCATAGGTGTCATTGGAACATAAAAATAGCCACAAGGTGAAATAATAACTCATATTTATGGCAAAACACAAAAGTTGACACGATATAAACGATTCTTTGATTACGACGTGACTCTTATACTACGACTTGAACTCTTATTTGATATGATATTATCTTTCAAAAAATATTTCTATTTTGAAATTTCAATTTCTAAAACTTTACGTATATTATAATAATGATTATCTTTATAATGATGCAAGTGAAGATATTATTCTTAATTTAAAATTCACTTTAATCGGCTATCTAATAATTTAAATGATTCTTTGGCCGGATTTATTTCAGTATGACCCCGTTTTAAGTTTATCGATATCTCTAGCCCCAGAATTTGAATTTTTAATATCATATATATACAAAAATTTTGTTCTTTGAATCATTAAATGTTAAATTAGTTGATTATTATTATATAACATTGCATATATTGTCTTAAAATTGTCAAGTACTTTATTTTTCAACACCATACTTGGCTTAACCTCAATGCAAACTACTCAAATTGCATTCCAATTCAAATTCAAATATCATATGAGTTTGTTGGTAATAGTGATTTTTTAAAAACGACACATAATGTAAATTAAAAAAATATTCTAAGATATCCTTATCTTATAATCTATGTATTTGAGTTGAAAAAAAATATATATAAAATCGATGAGATTAACTTTCAAATTTTTTATACTCAACAAAGATGAAACATAAGAAGAAATTTGTTGTCATCTTTTATTTCTAGTTTTTAGATCTTTCTAACATTTTTTTCAATATTATTTTTTTATCTTATTTTTATGTCATTATTTCTTTTGTTACAAAAAATTAATTTATTTCACTATAAAAAGATGATTTTTAATTAAAATTGTCTACATATGAACTTTAATTATATTTTTAGTCTTAGATTAAAATTATTTCATATTTTTCTTTTGGCTTTATCTAATCAACCTAAATAGGTTCTCACCCAACCACTTAAATTAAAAAATTGAATGACGTGTAATTTATATATAATTCATATATAATATGTGTATAATCGTGTGTTATTGGTATATCATCTATTTATATTAGCTATAAAAAGTAAATAATAAATATGGCCGGATATTATGTAAATATTCCATAAGATTTCGGTTTTTTGAGTTTATCCATGATATAATTTCTACTATAATAATTTTAAAACTCTCTACTAATATTCAAAAATATCGTATCTTTTTATTATCTTTGAAGTAAAAAAAGTAAAGAGTTTTTTCGAAATAATTTATTTACATTTTAAAGAAATACATTTCACGTCATACCAAAAAAAAATTATATACTCTTTGTTAAACTTAAAAAGTCGCTATAGAAACTATCAATTAGAAACCAATTTCTTTCGTGTTAAACAAAAAAAACCTTTCACATAATCTAATGATTCAAAACTAATATTCTTCAACGAATTGGCTTGACTACAGCTAAATGAAGGGGTTTCAACTTATACCCTTCAATTCCTTGAATGTGCTAAATTGAAATTAATGATAGCAATTGTATAGCCAAAGTTTTGTTATTTGTTTGATGTCCATTTATGAAAATTGACTCCTCAAATAAATATTCTTCAAGAAGAATTTTTTTTTTTTAATATTGACTGATTTTGTGATGTTTCTTTCTCCAACATGTATCTTTACTTTATTATATATGTAAGTAAACTTTTATTTGGTTTTGTAAACTCTTTTTTGTTATTTGGATAAATATAGTCGTGTACGCTATATATTACATTTATTTTAAAAGAAATTCATTTTATTCAAATCTAGTTATAGTGTTTCAAAGAACTATACTTATAGGGTTTTAAATGTCAAAGAGTTATAGTTATATGAAGTAGTTTTTTTTTTGCTAGAGGCGAAGTAGTATTTAAATAATTAGAAAAATAACAAAAGTTCCTAACATGATTGCATATATCATTAACCGAATTAAGTATGATAACATGATAAAAAAAGATAAATTTTATTTTTAATTTAAATTCTAATTTTAAAACTTTATCTATAAATTCACTCTCTCTCTCTCTCTCTCTCTCTCTCTCTCTCTCTCTCTCTCTCTCTCTCTCTCTATATATATATATATATATATATATATATATATATATATATATATATATATATATATATATATATATATATATATAAACTAAAAAAGTCAAAGAATAAAGTTACCATGTTAAAAAAAGAATTGTATTTAAGGTGAATGTCAATATTTAGAGAGATTCTAGGGATTATTACTTGGTGGCTAAGTCACTCTTTCCCTATAAATAGAGGGTTATATTCCATTATAATTATCTCAAAAGCAATAAGAATTCATTCTCCCTACTTTTCTCTGCAATATTATTCTTTTCCTTTTATTATTTCATAACACGTTATCAGCACGAGACTCTAATCAATTGAGTAGAAGTTTTGGGATTGAGAATAATGATTGTCAATTGTTCCATAAACTTCCTTCATGATTAAATTCTGGATTTAAGGTAAGTATTTTACTTTTCTCTTTCAAATTCTTGACATTCTATAATTTGATTTTAAATACAAGCAAAGACGATAAATTGTGATTGTAACTCTAATGGAGTTTGAAAGAAAGTATAACCACCCAAAGTAGTAAAATTTCTATGCCTTGCCATGATCAAATTCATGTATGATTGTGGGCAAAGAATTAAAAATCCGTCTCATCGAATTTGCTCCATTCTCATTCCCTTAAGAGAATGTGATAGCAGTATGTAATAAGTCTGAAAGAAAACAAAATTATTACTATGAATATATCAATGAATGTGGACGTGGCAATAGACGAAATTATAATCGTCATTATTGTGACAATGAGAACAATAAGGATTCTCAAAATAATCTTTCACTATGTGAAAGTAATATTTGTCATCGATTTGATATGAGATTTTGTAAAGCACATATAGATGATTATGGTCCATTCATGATGTGAATGTGACAATATGTGATTTATGAATACATATTCATTCTTGGAAGAATATGGGTGTGCTAGTGGTATATACCACACTCACCTCTAGAAGGAGGTTTGAGAGAAAATAAGAAAATAATATCATTATTATGGCATGAATGATCACTGGCCACATACCTGTTGTACGCCAAAAGATTTTTGCAATGTGATTATTAAAGGACAACAGTTATGCAAGAAACAAATCTTGCATATAATTTTGACAATTACCATAATGGTATAACTATCTCTTTAAAAGAGATATTCACCATATGGATGTTGATGAATATGTGGTACTACAAAATTAATTGGAAACTCTGCAAGAGCCAATTATACTATTTTGGAGAAACACAATTGATTACCAATAAGGTATTATGTTATAGTAAGTCTCAAAGAAACTTATTCAGTTTCCAAAGTATACACGAAAGCGGTTGATTATATTGAGACTATAAATAAAGGAAAGATTTAATATCTTCTATTACCTCAACTTGTAGCGGGGTAATATGTATGTGAAAAGTTTCCCGCTTTATTCTCCAGTTTGTACTACACAAATAAACGAATACCACAATAAAGTGGATGTTTATTGATATAAAAACACATATCATAATAAACTTGAGTTTCTTGATAATTGCACACGTCATGGTGTAAATCTGAAGTTTATCAATATTGATAATTTATTCAGTTGACATTTGGGTTAGCCATATCAATTTAAGTATGATGTGCAAAAATAATAGAGAATTCACATAGGTAAATATTAAAGAACTAGAAAGTTCTTTACAAATTCTCTTACATTGTCTGTTCTTATTAATTAATAGACCAACTAAAATTGGGATTGAATCCCATGAATGCTGGAAATATCAAAGGTGAATATAGGCTCATTCACCTGCCATGTATACCACATAAGATGCATCTATGAGAAGGTTACATGCGTAATTATTATTAACCCGCAACATGGTGTTTTGCGAGGTAACTTGCTCAATAATTTAATTTCGAGCATAATTTCCAGATTTTATATTCAAGAAGTTCATCTTGATAAGTTGGTTTACATCATAGTTGGTTTAGCAAAATAATTTATAGAATGCCTCCACTTAATAGCTAAATTATTGCTTATGACAACAAAGTTATCTATATCAGTCTGATATAGGTTATATACGAAAGTATATTACATTCTCCCATCACATGTGCTTCAGGGTCAGAAACCAAATAATTTCATCGTATTATTATTAATGTGTAGTGTGTATTTTTATTAGCACCATAACACACAAAGATAGATTTTCAAAGTTGAGGAAAACAAGTTAGTTTTTCCAACATGAGGGGGAGAGACGATAAACAGTTGAGAAAAAGTGATGTGGAATGAATTATTATTTGTACCTTTAGATCCTCGAATAAGATAATATGAACTTGAAGTTCATAAAAAGATAATTCATTTGCAATATATTACAAAGCATGCCAGACGCATTTGCTGACTCAAAGAAAGTAACTATATTCTCATTGAAAATGCTCATATTAAGTCCTAGAAGGACAAAGTCTATGGTACACTTAAACCATATAGACAAATCGGTTTCAAATAAACTTCTTGATAAAGAAGATTAGAAAATGATTAAAATGATCATAATAAAGGAGGCAAGTGACCTAGAAGATCACATGACATAACACTTCATGAAATCTCATGAGAGATTCAGGTACCTGAATGTATGAATGGATATATCTCTATGTTATACCTATATAAAAATAAGGAGGTTGGAACCGATATAAAATGCTCGTCGACGACATCTATCATAGCGCTAAGTATAGATGAGGATCTTAAGTCTGTCGAATACAGAGACAAAAATATTGGCTAAATGAAAGAGACACAATTCGAATATAATTGGTTTCATACGAAAGACATATAGTTTTGGACATGTAGTTCAAACACTTGAAATTATAAAGTCAATGGTATGTGCAATCAGTTTTCGATATCTTATATGTCTAGCATAACATGAAAACTTGATATGCATCTAAAGTCTGTTATATGGCTTATATGACTTAACTTATATGACAATCCATGAAGGATTTAAGTTGCTTGAAGCATATACAATTCTTGATCTTGAAGTACCACTTCCTTAGTGCAATTTGTGCACAAATGTATCTTGCTATAACTATAAGCATGATAATATGATAGTAAGAGTTTTCCACTCTATGTGAAGATATTGAACTGACGATTCCAACAAGATCATATGAAGACAATACATCTATTAGGGATGATGATTTCAAGGTGAAACAAATTCGTTCAAGTTAATATGGTTGATTTGTTTATCAAATCTCTACCAAAGATCTTTTGAAGATGGTGCACAAGATTGGAATGCAAATACTTAAAGATGTGAAATGATGCTCTCATCAGGGGGAGTTTAATACGCGTTGCACTCTTTTTTCCTTACAAGGTTTTGTCCCACTGGGTTTTTCCTTGCAAGGTTTTTAATGAGACAACCAAAAGGCGTATTGTTAGATATGTGTACTCTTTTTCCTTTTCTAGAATTTTTTCTCATTGAGTTTTATTTTAGTTAAGGTTTTAACGAGACACATTATCTGTTGAATAGACATTCAAGGGGGAGTGTTATAAAAAGAATTGTATTTAAGGTAAATGTCTATATTTAGAGAGATTCTAGGGATTATTACTTGGTGGCTAAGTCATTCTTTCCATATAAATAAAGGGTTATATTCCATTATAATTCATCTCAAAAGAAATAAGAATTCTCTCTCCCTACTTTTCTCTGCAATATTATTCTTCTCCTTTTATTATTTCATAACATACCATATATTATTGGCATTTATTAGCTTGCCACTTGGCATAACCATAATGTCAATTATATATGGCAACTTTCTTGCTTTAATATATATATACATATATATATATATTGGTCGTACAAGATCATTTCCTCCACCCAAAATTTTTATTTGGTGAATTTTCGAGCACTCATGACCTTAAAATTTTGGATCCATTAGTAATTTTGAGACCAGGAAACAAATAATCTCTAACCAAGATTTCTACGGATTTCCTCAAACTTCATGCTACCTTAGGCTATTTACATACTTTATATTTAATGGAATTGAAAGGTTAATATTCATTAGAGCTGTCTATATATTGTCCTAGTAACACAAATTAAAAATCACAAAGAAAATATGGCTAAGACAAGAGGAAACAAAAACAATGTTATTCTTGTTCTATTCTTCATTGCACTAGTTGCATTTTCAACCACAGCAGAGGTTTCAAACAACAAGAAATTTATAAAGTTTCCACCATCTATGGAACTTGGGACTGAAAAAACAAGAACTCCAGCTAACCCTTATCACAGAGGCTGTAGTCCTTTAACTCGTTGCCGTGGCAGTCGAGATCGATGACCAAGGCAAAAGCCCTTAAGAAGGTCGGATTTAAGTTATATACACTGAAAGTGTAAAGATTATTTACACTATCAGTATAATTAAATATGTTATAACATATTACTTACCATTTATTTTAATCAGCCAAGGGAAGGAAGTATGGTTTCTGAATGAGCCAAGAATCAATAGCAATTGTATATGAAATAAACATGAGTAACACATCATTTTATCTAGGTGTAATGATATGGCAGCAGTTGAATATGAAATAAACATGAGATATTGATTCTTGATTAATATATTGGCTTTTCTTTTACCATTATCTTAATTTATTTGCAAAATCCTAGTTAAGACATAACCTTATTCGTCATTCCAGATGCAACTATAAAAAAGGGTAGCCTGGTGTACTAAGCTCCCCATGCGCGGGAAGTGCCGGACCACAAGGGTCTATTGTACGCAACCTTACCCTGCATTTCTGCAAAAGGCTGTTTCCACAGCTCGAACTCGTGACCTCAGGGTTAAGGTACATAGCCCTGATGGTATATAACATGGTATACATGTTATATACATGGTATATATAGGTAAAATATTGGATTTTAATGGTATATAACATATATAACATATATTGATGGTATATAACATATATTGAACACCCTTTATCGAGGATTTTTTTTACTTATTTCAAGTTTGAACACCCTAAATGAAATTCCTAGCTTCACCCCTGCGTGACCCCCTGGTCACATGGTAGCAACCTTACCAGTTACGCCAAGGCTCCTTCACGATACAACTGTATTTGCAATAAATTGATTATGGATCTTCTTACCTTTTCTTTGGACAAAGCTCCTTATTCAAGCATGACAATATGACAAGACTTTCTATCGAGACATGGTAGCAAAACATCTTGTCACACTTGGACATGTTTATATAGAAAACAAATCAAAATTCTGTACAATGTACTCCAGATTGAAAGGAAAACTTTTCGATATGTGTTAATGCCTATACTACAAGATCAAATACTCTTTAATGCCTTTAGTCTGATTATCCGAGAGCAACAGCGGCATAACATTTCTCGTTAAATTATCATTCAGCAAAAGAAAAGGATCCTTACCTTTCACTTTCTTAAGGAAATGAATTTGCCAGTAAGCTCGAAATGTTCCATCACTAGTAAGTTTCAAATGCAAGATCAATATGGCTGCAACTCCAGCCTTTGTATGGCCAACAAGACCGAGTTTTTAACATCAGTGCTCGGAGCTCCTGAGATTCCACAGTCCAGCTGAAGACATAACTCCATAAGCTATCCAAACAAACTTGGCGACCCTTTACACAGAACGAGTAGCAAATCCCCTATCGATCATCTTTTCCACCAATTCTTCGTGCTTCCTTAGTTGCCCCGACTTCCTTAGTTGTTTTAGAACCATGTCATAAACCGACTCACTTGGTCTCAAGCACTTGTCCTCGATCATCTCTTTAAAATATTTGTAAGCATTATTCCAATGTCCCATCCCACAGTACATGGAAATCAAAATCTTGAAAGTGTTCACATTAGGCTCCACTTCATTCTCATCCATTTCTTTCCAAAGTTTGATTACCATGTCAGTAGATTTCGAATCCGCAAACATTTTCATCAATATATTGTACGTTACTGTATTAGGCTTACACTTCAACTCCTTCATCTTTGCATACAATCGATGAGCAGCATTCACATCACGAGCCTTAGCAATGCACCTAAAAATAGGGTTAAAGGTAGAAGCATTTGCTTCACATCCTTTCTTAACCATAATGTTAACCACCTTAAGAGCTTCATCGCGATTCTCATCCCTACAATGAGCATCAATCAAGAAATTATACGTGATAACATCAGGGGAACATGATAGCCTCTTCATCTGATTATAAACCTGGAGCACCTTCTCCGTCCTCCCTGCCTTCACATGGACGCGCATAAGGTTATTAAATGTAATCGCATTAGGTTGACAACCCGAATCAATCATCTCCGAGAAAACATCATACGCTCGAGTAATTTGCCCACCCCTACACAATGCATCAATCACAATACTATAAGTATACACATTAGGCTGCACCCCTGCCTCCTTCATTTCGTGAAAAACCCTCTCTGCCTCGGATATATTACCCGCCCGACACCAACCATGAACCAAGCTAGTGTACAATACCACATCAGCCTCAAATTTATCCTTCAAGCTATCAAAAAAAGATTGTGCTTCTAGTGCCCTTCTTTTCTTACACAGTATCCCTATAACTATAGAAAATGCATTCCTATCGGGCTTACAATCATAATCCTCCATTCTATTAAACGTATGAACAGCTTCAGAAGCAAGCCCGGCCCGAACATAACGACGAATCAAAATCGAAAAAGTTTCAATGGGAATTTTCACATTTTTCAGTTTCATTAAATCTATCAAATGCCAAGCAACATCAAATTGGCGCACTTTACCAGAAAGATCGATCATTTCGTTGTAAGGCTCAGGGTTTAGGAAATATCCACGCGCGTCACGCGCAGCAGCCCAGTTGAAGAAAGCTAAAGCCTGTGAAAATGGGATGCCGTGGCGAACTGACCCGCATTTTTCAATGACCCGGTTTACGACCCGCGGAGAAATGGGGCGGTTATCGAAGGTTGTAGAGAAGTCGAAGGAGAGAGTAGGGAAAGTGACGTTAGGGTTTAAGGTGGGGGTGGGTGCAGGGTTTTTGCGGTGATGGTCTTTGATTAAAGAATGAATCTTTTCAGCTATTTCAGCTTCTTCTGTTGATAATAGCTCAGTTGGGCAGGTGGGTTCGCCGTTTTCGACGGCGCCGTCGTCGACGTCGATGTCGACGGCGCCGTCGTCGATGTCAATGTCGGCGGCGGCGAGCTCTGAGGTGGAAGCAGAGGTGTAGGTTTTGAATTTGCTCTGAGAAGAGAATGGACTGAGAAAATTGCGAGAGATATTCAAACGTAACAGGGATTTCGTGACGGCCATAGCTTACACTTTGCTGATGGATTCAGCTGTTCTCAATAATTTGCTGCTTACTGTTATTAACCTTCTTTTATGTGTCGTTTTTTCTTTTTTTCTTTTTCTTTTTGGGATTTTGTTGCTTTTGTAGCCCTAATTTTATTTTAAATTTACCAAATGCAATATGTGTTCGATTTATTATACTATATATACTTTTTTTAAATAGCCTCATTTTATGTGACATTATCACTGGTAAGAAAGTCAAAGAGATATTTCTTCCATCACACTCTGTTCAAATAATTTTCTAATATTTTGATTATTAATTATTATAGCTTATATTTGGTATTCGTATTTTATAATTTTCAAAATATATAAAATTTATGTAAAAAAAAAAAACTTGGAGTATTTGTGTTCAAACTCAATATTAAGAAAGTAGATATTTGGATTTCATACATTGAAGTAATTTATTAGTGTTTATTTTTGTGTCTAGGTTTATTTGCATTGCAACTAAGTGCTTGTTTTTTTTAATTAATTTATTTAATCTCTTTTAACCAAAAAAAAAAAAGTTTCTTGAAAAGTGGATTGAGGTGCTTTTCCAAAAAAAAAACGAAAATTTTCACAAAGCCCTTTTAAGTTTTGTGAAAATTTTATTTAAAAAACTTCCCAATAATTGTCAAACTAGGAAATATTTTGACTGTACGTACAATGCCTTTCAAACTTTATCTTATCCCTACTAAAATAAAGTTAGAATACTTCAAGATCGTCCCAATCCATGTAGATGATTAAGTAGGCTTTGGGGGCATATCCAATAATGAGATCACTTAGGTTATAAAATAGTGTTATAAAATATGCATTTAAGTTGTAATCCACTTAAATTTACATTGCATCAATTGTTTGATAAAAGAATTTTGATTATCTTTTACGAAGAAGATGTCTAGCAATGAACCAGTGAAGCTAACATCATTGAAGGATTTGCAGCCACCTTTGTCAAGGTCTAAATTGTTAAAACAACGTTATGTGAAAATCAAAGAACCAAGGTTTAGTAATGGCGTTAGAGTATATTGGGAGTTGCAAAACCCTAAACATGAAGAAGAAGAAGACGACGATTCGAGGGAAAACGTTCCATGTGAAGGGTTCTTCGAGTTTGTTAACGAAAACATCGTTCAATGTCTAAAACGTTGGGTTGATGGTGTTTTTGGTCCCCTCCTTGGTTTGTCCAAACATGATGATTCTTATTGTTACGAATTTATTGATTGATCGTATTGAATTACATGTAAACATTTTAAAGCTCTAATGAAATTTCTCATGTAAATACTTAGTGAATAGATTGATTGGTCCGAATCGGCCTTACATCCAATGTCTTTAGCTTGATATATGCATCATATACTACAATATCGAACTAAATTTTATTATTAAGTGTGTCACAATTTAATTATCGAGCTAGGTTAAGAATTTTCTTATAAAATCTTTTATGTACGTAGCGAATTCAAGAAATTGGGAGAATGGTAAGTCAATGGAAATTAAACTAACATCTTACTATTCCAACCATACCTGAATGTACTTATGCGGTTGTGCCTTAAAAATTAAGGTGTTGTCATCTTTCAGAAAATACTTATTTACACCTTATGTTAAACTAAATTAAACAATTTAACTATATAATCACAAATTAGTGTAGTATTATCAAGGCGAAATACATAAACATCACCTTCAAGTTGTTCATAACGGTCAGTTGAACACCTCAACTGAGACCTTTTTCACTTAAATATATCAACTCAATAAACACCTGACCTCACCAGCCCCCGTCGCATGTATTACACCTCCGGTGTCTTTTATAAGAACGAATTAGAAGCTGACACGTGGACAAACAATAAGAAATAAAGAATTAAAAACATAAAACATAAAGGTAAATTTTCATCGTTTCTTCCATCTAATCTCTCTCTCTATCATTGAATAACCCATCTTCATCTCTTCGATTAAGCTTGGTTCAATCGACATTTTTGTTGCAAAATTAAACATTTCTTTCACTTACTAAGTATGATTAGTTGTTCTTTATTCGAATTGTAGCTTGGTTCAAGATTTATCACATGAAAGAAGGTCATCCTAGGGTTTTGACAAGGGATTTTTTGTGAAAAGGGGAGTCAGTTGTAAAGTGGCTTCGATTATTGCATAAAGGTATGTTTATATCATGCTTTTTTCTATTTTATCGCTATATGTCTGTTATGTGCTATTAGATTAGGGTTTTTTTTGTTCTGGAAAATTGAAAATGTCAGGAAATATTGACTGGTTTTGTTTTGTCATTTTCAGTACCGAGTCACATGGACGAATATATTGGTGTTGTTTTTCATCATGAAGGTCACTTTATTGATGGAAAGTATGTGGGGGAGGGTGAAAAAATAGGGCAAGTGTAACACAATCGACGGGGCCTGGTGAGGTCGAGTGTTTATTGAGTTGAGTTTTTAATCACGTGATATGTTTAAGTGAAAAAGGTCTCAGTTGAGGTGTTCAACTGATCTTGTGGACAACTTGGAGAGGCTGTTTATGCATTTCGCCTATTATCAACTATATTAATTAAATAATTAAAAGCTATATTGAACACACACACCCCTTTCAAATTTGATGGACACGTGGCTCCAATAAAAACCCACTCTTTTACCCGACCCATCAATGGCTTCCCCTTCTGATCTCGGATCTCTGTCTTACGAAATAAAAAACCCAATAAGCTCATTCTCAAAATCCCGAGCTACCACCTGTTTGACAAAAGGACTCCTCCATTTCAACCACTAGATTCACAAACACACCCATATCTATATACCTCAAACGGAGGTGATTGAGGATTGAAGAGCTTGAGATTTCCGTTCAATTTTTCCGTCGCCGTTCAGAGCTCCGGTGTCAATTAGAAACCCCCTTATTCAATACTGTAGCAGGTTCCTATTAAAGGTCGGTCTCAATTCTTACTTGTTCTTATTTCGATGTTGGGTTAAATTTTAATCCACGTGTCCAACACGAGGCATTCATTTGATCTGAACTAATTAGAATTAATCTCTAATGAATTACACCCTTAGTCAATAAGGGCAAGGGCAAATATTAAAAGTGCTAACTTTGAGTTGATTTTGCCTTGGAACCTAAATTGTTCATAATATGATTAAGTAGCCAGTAAGCTGTTGTTTTTGTTGCTCATTTTTCTCTTTTGGATATAACACGAAACTAGTATTGGCACACTATGAAATGTCGAGTTTTATATGTATAATTGTATACTTTGTTATGCTAATACATTGTTCAGTTCAACACAGATGTTGATTACATTTTTTCCTTATTCACTTATTTGTGCTCAGCTATACGCCAAACTGGCTTATACCAATTCAACTGTTTGAAAAGATGACAGGGTATAATAAATTGCTTTATTATGTGTTACTCTATTGTAATTTTCTTTTTCTTTTACAGTGTGACTAATTTTCTTTTTTGCCACCAATTTTCTTTGTTCTGTGGTGTTTGGTTATATATTTGCTTGGAAACCTATTGTTAGCTCTTTTGAATCTTGAACTTTGAACAAACTGAATGGAACAGGCAAAATGGATCTTATTTCACAGATTCTTCTGTAATTTTCCCATTCTCCCAGCTGGAGCTCTTTCCCTACATGGCCAAATGAAAAAAGAGAAATGATTTCTCTTGGTTTCGCTCTATCTTTAACCCTATTTCTCACGTTTCACTGGAAAATGCTAAGTTCTTTTTTATTCTATGGTTCTATGATTGGAGTTGATTTTGTAACATTCATGCCAGCATATCATTGTGGTTGCAGCTACTTAAGGTCATAGGTCTTGAGAGTCCATTGGAGCTTTTCCGTCATGTATTACCTCTCATAGCACGAGAGATGCACTACTTGTTTTACTTTATTTCTGTCCTTTTGGCTTTTGTTGTTTAGCAACGTAGCAAAAAAGAAAAAATGCTAATTATGCAGCTTTTCTCAGCAATACATCTGACCTATGTGGTTCTGTCTTTAATGGTCTTGTGGTTGTTGTGTTTCATCGCTTTCCTTAAGAAAAACAATATTGTTCCAACTGTATGGACGTCTGTAACGTTCTTAAGAAAAGTGAGATTCACTTGTTTGATTTCTTTCACTTCACTTTATTCTACTGGCTTTTATCTTGCGAAATGTATGACATTTTGATAAAATATGCTTGCTCTAAAACTCTTGTTTCTCTGACCCTACCAGCTAAGTCACCAAGGTGAAAGATGGCTGCTAATGTCCAAAAATTCCGAACACTAGCAATCTCTATGAATCACTGTCTCGAGTCAAGATTGCTCTTGCATCATTATCGCCTCTTGCACCATGGTCCAGACACTGTGGAGGAACTATTGGATAGACACGTGGTAAAAAAGGAGAAGAGCCTAGATGATGACGAGAATGAGCGCCTAACTAGACAGCGACTCACTAGTTCTCGTCGCGAGGCTCTAAGTCTCTACCGAGACATCCTCCGGGGCACCCGGTTCTTCATGTGGCCCAACTCTCAAGGCATCCTTTGGCGGGATGTTCTCAGAGAAAATGCCCGAAAGGAGTTTGAGGAGGCACGATTCGAAAGAGATCCAGAAGTCATCACCAGATTGCTTATTGGAGGTCATGATGCTGTGCAAGCTGCTTTGGATAAGGTTGTCGAGAAACAAAAGCAAGAAATTGAAAAGCAACGTCGTAATTCAAATACTCCTTGATATTCTGGTTAGTAAGATTTTTTTTTCTTTCTATAACACTCTCATAAAATAGCACATATTTTAACACATTATCTACATTACCACGTAGTGAATGACATTAGCTTCACTTCCTTTATGTGTGAGTATTGTTACATTGAATTTAAAGCAGCGTGGCAATTCATATACTCCTTGATATTGTTGTTAGTAAGATTTTGTTCTTTAACACCCTCATCACATAGCAATTTTTTCAACATATTATCTACATTACCACATAGTGGACGACATTAGCTTCTCTTTCCTTTTAGTGTTGAGTATTATTACATTGATTTTTTAGGTAAGTTTGTTATTAAAACTGATTGGGTGCTTGTGGGATCTGAGGGGGAGGGCAAGTTGTAGATTGGTTGACTCTTGTTCATGCTCACAATCTATAACACAAACCAAGATTGTTTATTAGGACTGCAATCACTAAAATAAAGCTGATATTGCAGGAAGTTACAGTTAGTAGAATGTCATTACATTGGAATATAAATGCATAACCAAAAGCACTAATAAATTTGAAGTAGAGAGATGGTGACGTTCTTGCTTATTTGTGCACCAGTATGATGGATTTGTCTGAGTGCTAGCAATTTGCAGCTGTCCATGATGGTTGGCATTTGCTGTATCATTATCATACTTTAAATCGTAAATTTGGAAGTTGGAACTGTTGTCATTATTGTAATACATGTTTTCTGTTGAATGTATGTCTTACTTGCAATCAAACTTAATAGCTGATATGCATTTGTACTTTTTGTTGCATAGTTAGCAGAGCTAAATTGAGAATGTAGGGTGATATTTGACACGGAGAAAGCTTTAGTTTTTTGTGTATGGAGTATATGGCTTTCCTCATGAGATGGAGAACTAGAATGGAAGTCAAGCTTGGATGTAAGGATAATATTGAGGTGCTAACTGATGCTCTCATCCAAGTTTCAAATTTATTTGATCCATTTGCGTCTCTTTTTTCTCTTTTGGTTTTAATAATGTGAGTAGTATGATTGCACTTCTGAACTTTGTTGCTAATTGTAGTTTCAAATCTTTCTCTTCCTGCGATAACTAAAAATCGTCTTGCTGCTTTATCATTCTCTTGAAGGAGCATACTTATCCTTGTTATATGGCTTGTTTAATAATTGAATTTTTCATTGTTAAGAATCAAGATTCCCTGCCATATGAATTGGTCCAAACAAGAAAAAATTTATTGCTGACAAATGAAAATTTAGCCCCCCTCGGTAAAAGTCGGGTGGGCACTGCAAAACTGTTACTATTTTGTAGTTTATTTACGTGAGTTTAACAATCAATATACTGGTGGGCTAGGTTACTTCACCATCTTGATTTTATTCAAGTTTGCTGTCAAATTTAATGCTTTCTCCCATTCGCCTTCTTTCTCCCCTGTTGAATGACACCTGGCTATGCTGATTGCAGATGTTATGCAATGTACAGTGAGAGTTCAAGAACATTAGCAAGTGTAGCTGGATGGAGATATACAATGTAATCTTTGTAATTTTATCAAGTTTGATTAATCTTTTCGCCTTCAATGTACTTGTGCATTCCTTGAATGAGAAACTCTTGAAGAATTCTGGAACTTGGTTGGATAGATGGATTTGACCTAGTGTGTTTAATATTCATAAGCTTAATGTTAAAGTTGCTGTCATGTGGCTAGGAGGTCACGGGTTTGAGTCGTGGAAATTAGCTTTCGCAGAAATGCAGGGTAAGGCTGCGTACAATAGACCTTTGTGGTCCGGTCCTTCCCCGAACCCTGTGCATAGCAGGACCTTAGTGCACTGAGCTACCTTAAAAGGCCATATAGCTGAGACCCTTAAACTACTAGAGAAGTTTCGTGTAGGCCCGTGTACCATTTTTCCGTCTTCACCAAGCGTCCAACGTCTTGCTTTAGAATTGGATCTCACAATTTTTACAATCCTAATAATAAATTCTACCCCTTAATCCAACATCTACTTTGGTAAATGGAATTTCTAGTACTTTATGTCTAAAGTCATCTATTTCATTGACAAATATTATAAGAACCAGTCTCGTTTTGTAAGAAGGAAAATAAAACAGACAAAATATAATGAAAGAAAGAATAAAGCAAACAAAAAGAAAGAGAACTAGATTCAGTGTGCTCCATTTCGAAAACCTGGGGCTATTTCTCCCTTTTGAATCAAAATGCCAATACTGGCCCCAAATCAGGTTATCTTAGAAAAACAACAATAAGGACTAATTTGTCATTTTATGTATACCGTTATTTTTAGTTTTTCTCCACTTCCCACCCACCTTCCTCCAGCATAATCTGAAATTACTATAAATATAAATTCCTCTTTCAAATTTCAATTCACCGTTTAATAAGACTTTTACACAATCTTCTCAGTTCTCAGGCACTCTACCTCAAGTTTCCGGGCGACGAAGTATTACCGGAAAATCAGCTTCCATTGCCGGAAATTATTTTTCAATTTTGTAAACGAGTGCTAAATTAACTGATCAATCTAGGGTTTTTGAAACGATATCGGTGAAGCAATGGCAAAGGGGAGGCTAAATCGGAATCAAGGAAAGAGATCATCAACGGTAGTTTTAGTACTTTCGATGCTCTTAATGCTAACAGTTGTACTTCTAATGCTTCTCGCTCTCGGCATTTTTAATCTGCCGGTCGGTTCCGATGATGAGCCGTCCTCTGCTCATGATCACATCAAGTTCAAGCGCCTCTCTTTAGATATGTACGTATCTGTTAACTGTTGCTGCCGATCAATTGAGATTTAGCCATGAAAAAAACAGAAGTATAAAGACAACATAAGGATTTAAATCATAAGCACTGTAAAGTGTTGTGTTTTTTTTTTTTTTTTTTTTTTTTTTGTCATGTCAATGAATTTTAACTTGTGACAGAGGATGAGTTACCATTTTTATCATATTACTAATTAATCTTTATCTAGAGATTTACTTGTAATTACCTAATAAGTTACCTGATTATGTGATTTTTTTAACACTGTAATTGCATAGAAATTAAACTCAAATAAGGATTTAAGTTGTATACACAGACTGTGCAAAGAATTCATTTTTTATAATGTGAAGGAAATTTAACATGTGATAGTGGGTTAGTTACAATTTTTTTCCACGTTACCAATTAATGCTATCAAGAGATTTACTTGTAATAACTAATAACACCTAGTAAGTTACCTGATTGTATAAATGTTTTTAATACCGTCAGTGCATAGAACTTAAATTCATGAAATATATGATGAACAAAATGGAGTATGTTTTAACTGTTGGAGTGTATTTCTGAAAAGAGATTTATTTTGCAGAGGGGAAGGCGATGGACTGGGGAAAAGAGGGGATCAATGGACGGAGATTCTATCTTGGGAGCCCCGTGCTTTTATTTACCACAATTTCTTGGTGAGGCTCTCAGTTTTAGCATTTTTTTTTAATTGACCATAATCTTAGCTAGTTTTGGCTAGATTTTTTTCATTTAATTGATTCTTGTCTACTGAATCATTAGCTACGAGCAGAACACAGTGGATGCAAAGATCAATATAGGTGAGGGTAAGGCTTAGTTTTGTTGTTACATTACATTAGTTCTGGTGTTTGACTGGAGACTTGTATGCTCATTTAAGGTGAGAGTAAAAAGCATTTAGTTTTCTAGAACCACTAATTTGCATTAAAGGTAAGTTATTTTGTTTTAGAATATAATGGACTTAAATAAAGCACAATGGTTCCAGAGTATTCATATAATCGACCCAACTAATTGGAGGCTGTGAGGAAGTTGATTACTTGATTGATTGATTTTTATCAGTAATTTGTGCTTTGTATGCACTTCTACATATGCCTAGGGGTGTGCATTCGAATCAGCTTATCGATAAATCGAATCGATTATTTGTTATCGGTTTATCGATATCGGATTATCAATTTATCGATTTCGATTTCGAAATTTTCCTTATCGAGTTATCGATTTCGATTTCGATTTTGTCCTCTCCGGTTATCGGATTATCGATAAACCGATAAGATAGGCTAAAAAGACAAATATACCCTTATTCTACAATACCCTTTCCTTTACCCTAAGTCCCTAACCCTATTATTTCCTCTACCCATTCTTCAGCGCCGCTTTTACCTTTCTCCCTCTCTCCCGCGAACTGCAAACCCAGCAGAGAAAGTGAACTCCGGCGGACTCCGGCGTACTCTGGCGTACTCCGGCGACTTCAATAGTACGTTTCTCCCTCTCTCTCTCCGTGCCTTTGTTACAATTTCAAGCATCCGCAGGTTTTAGTTGGCATACATTTGATCCTTACTTTAGTCTCGTTGCATGTGCTTGTTGACACAATTTTTGTGTTATAAACGGTGTTCGTCTTATTTTAGCTTCTTTTTGTCCATATTAGTTAGGCGTGTTTATAGCGATATACTTTCCGTGGAATCCCGCAAATTTTCTTATAACTGAATCGATAAGCCCCAAAAATCGATAAATCGAAATCGAAACCTTATTGAAACGATAAGGATTAGCATATGTACAAATCGATAATCGATAAGTAATTATCGATAAGAGTCAAAATCGAATTGATAAATCGAATGCACACCCCTACATATGCCTCTTTTCCTCTACATGTTTCCTATTTTCCTAAAAAAACGGAGGGGAGTGAAGGTGTTCGGCAGTGTTTCTGCCTATTTTCTCAATTTATATTTCACAAAGTTGCTCGTAGATTATTTGATTATAACGTGCATCATTCTTTTGCGATTCGCTAAGACATTGTTAAATGGACAAGTTTTATTTTGACCATGTGGTTTGCATTTCAACAGTCCAAGGAAGAATGTGAATACTTGATAAATCAAGCTAAACCTCACATGGTGAAGTCAACAGTTGTTGATAGCAAGACCGGTCAGAGTAAAGATAGCAGGTTTGTACTGCTAACTTCTGTACTTTTATTAACTGGCCAGTTAAGCCACAACGAGAAATTATGAGTTTTTTCTTCTTTTATTTATTTTTCTTTTGTAGCTTGGTCTAAGGACTATATTCTTCAGTTCTTAACAAATTAAAATTTCAACAGCTACTTACTTTTTTCCACTACTAAAAAATACACAAGTCAAAATTTTTGAATTTGTGTTAAATAGTGTCATTTAAAATAGGATGGATGAGGGAATATCCTTTTCTATTGAATCGATGTTGTAACAGTATTATGTAACAGGGTTCGTACAAGTTCAGGAATGTTTTTGAGGAGGGGACGAGATAAAGTTATCAGAAATATTGAGAAGAGGATAGCAGATTATACTTTCATTCCTGTAGGTAAGAGGACTGGACTAAATCCATGCAAAAATCATAGTGTATCAACTCTTTGTTGTCATTCTCATCCATAAGTTCTTGTTAGAAAATTATATATGGGAACATACTCTGATAAAGTACTTTTTTTTTTTCTTTTATAAGACGCAATGGTTGTATTCCTAAAACTTTTAAAAAGTAATTTCTAAACCTAAAATTATCTTAAGTAGTTATCCTTGCGGTTTAGTTTTTCAAGATTTTCAATTACTTTAATTTGAAGGTTTATTATGCATTTTTATGCATTTTTATGGTACTAATATATCGGCTCCTATTACCTTTTTGAGCTGAGGGTCTCCTGGAAACAGTCTCTCTACCCTTCGGGGTAGGGGTAAGGTCTGCATACATATTACCCTCCCCAGACCCCACTTGTGGGATAATACTGGGTCGTTGTTGTTGTTGTTGTTGTAATTTGAAGGTTTAAATAGTTAAGCTTACCTCAAGGGAGATTTAGGATATTAAGGTTCCATTTTATTCATATTAATTGCAGAACTTAGAAAGTACAGTGTCCTGCTAGAGAAGTTTTAGGTTGTTCTTTTGCTTGCTCTTCGAAATATGATCTTACTAGTTTGGTTTTCCTCTTCAAAGCACAAAATAACACGAGATCTGTGATTTTATTCTTATTTGTTAAGAGTCACTAATGTTTATTTATGGAAAAAGAAAATTGCTTCTACGCAAACGTGCATCCGTCCTTGGTTATGGTCGTGATAATAGTTTGCTTCCCTTGTGAATTCCCTGATTTAGATAATCTTGTTTACAGAACATGGAGAAGGGCTACAAGTTTTACACTATGAAGTTGGACAGAAGTATGAGCCTCATTTTGACTACTTTCTTGATGAATTCAACACCAAAAATGGGGGTCAACGTATAGCTACTCTTCTCATGTATCTGTAAGATTTATAATTCCTCAATAATTATGTAATAGATATGGTGGAAGTTCTGAATTTTTGCTAAGTTATATGCATATTGAATATGCAGTGATTGATTGTTTTATTTATTTCTTTGGGGCATATGCAGATCAGATGTAGAAGAAGGGGGTGAGACTGTTTTCCCAGCAGCAAAAGGAAACTTCAGCTCCAGTCCTGGGTGGAACGAGCTGTCAGAATGTGCCAAAAGGGGCCTCTCCGTCAAACCAAAGAGGGGTGATGCTTTGCTTTTCTGGAGCATGCGACCTGATGCTTCTTTAGATCCGTCAAGTTTGCATGGTACATTGTTTTCTCCTTAATATTCCATTACTAACACCTTTAAACTCTTTAATGTAATTGTTTCCCTTTCCTTCCTTCCCCATGAGAACTCTTATAAGAAAAAGATGCAAGTTTACGTGTAGCAAACAGGTTAATTGGGTCAGTTTCTGCTTGTCTTGGGCAGTGGTGTGGGACATTTCTCTAGTTATTTGCTAGAATATGTTAGTACTAATCATGAGAACAAAATAATTGTCAAGACTATTTTATCCAGCAGTGTAGTAGTTTGTGTAACAGAGCTGAACATATTGGAAATTGCATACTGAAGTGGTCGTGCTTCTTGTAGAATATCAAGATCCAACATCAATTTGTCATGTTGCTAAGGTTTTGGCCTTGAAGAATAAGTTATCATATACAGTTATTATTTTCCTTGTTCATGATTTATCATATTTTGTGATTTCTATAGAAACTTGTGTCAGTGTTTTGCGTTTTTTATTTGTTCCTTTAATTTCTCAAAGGAGTCTACTGGTTATGGAATGTATTATGGAAGTTAAGTATTCCTTGAGGGGTAATTTATTTTGGTTTTCTAACAGCTTTTATCTGCGCAACTTAACAACTTTATTCCAGGTGGTTGCCCTGTGATTAAAGGGAACAAATGGTCGTCTACCAAGTGGATGCATGTCGGTGAATACAAGCTATAATTCTCTTTCAAAAAGGTATCTTCATGTTTTTGGAAATTATTCTCATATATCAAGCTTAAGATTCCTGGCCACCAAATCTTTCTCTTGATATATGGTAAGTGTTGATTAGAACATGATCTCGAATATGTTGAAAAAATTGTTATCCATATGAGCAAGTTGTTAATGTTCAAGAGAGTCCTAATCGTCGACCTGTAGCACTTGTTACAAGTGACTCCTAGCACACACTCTAAGATTTCTGCCAATTCCTCCAAGGTAGCAAAGCAAAGAAATCGGCTTGTGAGACAGTTCAGCCCTCATGCTAGTGTCACAGTGTTTCAAATCTCAAGTTCTATGCATAAGGAATATCTGGAGAAAAACCATGGCTAAAGACCTTTAACTAGTTTCGGTGTAGTTAGATGACTACCATCTTTGTCTAGGCATTCAGCGAAGAAATATTTGGATTTTGTATGAATCATGGCTGTGTTAGGCCTTCCGGATTTGGATTGTAACATCCTAACCTAATTCTCCTTAACTTGGAAGCCTCGTTACATCACTTTCAACAAATGAAGGCAAGAGGTTCGAGTCTCAGAGGTTGGTTTATTCGAAGTTTTTTTCTAGAAAGAGTCAGCTCCTCATCTCGACTATTACCCAAATATATGACTTTCCTAGTGTTAGATAATGAATGTAGACATAATCTGAGTGTAGACATAATCTTATGTAATATACATAGCTAGCATAATTATAGGGATTCTCAGCAGATTTATAGGATTTCTTTTTTGATTCTTTCCATAGTTAAGGCTCTATGTACTTGTATATACTTGTTATTTCTTGAATACAACATAAGAGAGATTTCTCTATTGTCTCTATATTTTACATGGTATAGGAGTTGAGTCGAATCCGCTGCCGGAGCCGGAAGCTAATCTGAGGTCTTTTTGACATTTCCAGTTGACTTGTGGTGGTTCTCTGATCATAGAACCACATTTTGGCAAAGAACAACCTCAGACCAGATCTTATTCTCACTTTGTTTGGTCAGATTTGAGTTTGGTTTATTGGTTATTTGATTTCTTTAATTCTGTGGTATTTTTCTTGGAGGCTGCCTATGTGAGAAGCTTGCATCTTTAATTTTGACTCAGTGTGGTGATTGATTAGTGACTTGATATTGTCTGTTGGGTCTTTCCTTATCAGAAACTTTGTTGGTCTCTAATTTTGTTTGAGTTGGGGACAAATTCGTTTGGTTCTTTGATTTGGTTGAGTGGATTATTAAAGTTGAATCTTGTTCAATAGATTGTTGATTTCGTATCTACCAGGATCTGTTTGAGTATCTTTTAGCTTCAGGGACCTCTGTTAGTTTAATCAGTTTGTTATTGAAAGAAAAAAAAATGATGGTAAAGAATAATAATGCAACAACTCCTAGTCCAACAATCTTGGTTTCGGATGAGTTTCTAAAATTCCTTCAATATCATAAATCAGTTAAGGAATCTTCT
Source organism: Nicotiana tabacum (assembly GCF_000715075.1). Classification (NCBI taxonomy): domain Eukaryota; kingdom Viridiplantae; phylum Streptophyta; class Magnoliopsida; order Solanales; family Solanaceae; genus Nicotiana; species Nicotiana tabacum. The sequence continues at coordinate 3,537,852 of NC_134091.1, forward strand.
TCAGTTACTGCCTTTGCTGGGTCAGATAAAACATGTCTTATCACCTCTTCCAATAAATGGGTGATCGATTCTGGTGCTACAAATCACATGACAGGTAATCCAAATATTTTTTCTAGCTTTCGCTCACATAAAGCACCCTTTCCGGTTACTATAGCGGATGGATCAACTTGTAGCAGTGTTGGATCTGGGACTGTTAAACCAACTTCCTCTATTACCCTGCCATCCGTATTAAGTCTACCAAACTTGGCCTTTAACTTGATTTCTGTTAGTAAAATTACCAAAGACCTTAATTGTTGTGTTGCATTCTTTCCCAATCATTGTTTGTTTTTAGATCTTAAGACGATGCAGGTTATTGGTAAAGGATATATATTTGGTGATCTGTACATTCTTGATGAATGGGAGCCACGGTCTGTTGCATGCTCTAGTATCGTATCTCCTTTTGAAGCACATTGTCGACTTGGACATCCCTCTTTGCCTTTGTTAAAGAAGTTCTGTTCTCAATTTCAGAATATTTCATCATTGGATTGTGAGTCAGGTCGATTTGCAAAACACCATCGCATCTCGTTAAGTCCAAGAGTTAATACGCGAGCTGAGTCAGCTTTTGAGTCGGTCCATTCTAATGTTTGGGGACCATGTCCGGTTGTTTCTAAAACTGGGCATAAGTATTTTGTCACTTTTATAGATGATTTTTCTCGAATGACTTGGATTTACTTTATGAAGAGCCGCTCTGAAGTGTTTACTCATTTTTCTGCCTTTTGTGCTGAAGTCAAAACTCAATTCAATGCTTCAGTACATACTTTGAGGAGTGATAACGCTAAAGAATACATGTCAGAGTTATTTCAGTCCTACATGAGACAATATGGTATATTACATCAGTCTTCATGTGTTGATACACCCTCTCAAAATGGAGTTGCTGAGAGGAAGAATCGGCATCTACTTGAGACAGCTCGAGCACTTTTGTTCCAAATGAAGGTTCCTAAACAGTTATGGGCTGATGCGGTTTCTACGGCTTGTTTTTTGATTAATCGCATGCCATCTAGTGTACTCGATGGTAATGTGCCTTATAGTGTTCTTTTTCCGAGTAAGTCATTATTTCCGGTGGAACCTAAGGTGTTTGGAAGCACATGTTATGTTCGAGATGTTTGATCATCTCTTACCAAGTTGGATCCCAAGGCTGTGAAGTGTGTTTTCCTGGGCTATTCTCGCCTTCAGAAGGGGTATCGATGTTATTCTACTGAGCTTGGCAAATATTTAGTGTCAACTGATGTGGTATTTTCAGAGACTACACCATTCTTCTATGCACCTCCCATTTATACAAGCCGGGGGGAGGAAGATGAGTGGCTAGTATATCAGGTTACCTGTACTTTGACAGAACAATTAGATGATACTCTTCGATCTCCTAGTTCTTCTATTGAGCACCAATCGACTGTTATGCCTTCAGTACCTGCTCCAGCAAGACCTCCAATTGCTCAAGTTTATTCGTGGAGGCGATAGACAAATGATACACGTCCCGCACTAGTTCTTGCATCATCTGATTCTTCTTTGCTTGATCCTCCAGATAACCTTGATCTTCCTATTGCTTTTCGCAAAGGTACACGTAGTTGCAAATCGACATATTCTGTTGCTAACTTTGTTTCCTATGACCACTTATCCTATACGTCTAGATCTATGATTGCTTCTCTAGACTCCATCTCCGTACCCAAAACAGTGAAGGAGGCTTTGAATCATCCCGGATGGTCTGATGCAATGCTTGAGGAAATACATGCTTTAGAGGACAACCACACATGGGATTTGGTAGATTTACCAAAGGGAAAGAACCAGTGGGATGCAAGTGGGTCTTTACCGTTAAAGTTAATCCAGATGGTTCTGTGGCAAGACTTAAGGCCAGACTTGTGGCGAAAGGGTATGCTCAGACTTATGGGGTGGATTATTCTGACACCTTCTCCCCGGTTGCCAAACTCACTTCTGTCCGCTTATTTATTTCTCTAGCTGCGTCCGAGAATTGGCCTTTACATCAGTTGGATATATCAAGAATGCGTTCCTTCATGGTGATCTTCAGGAGGAAGTGTATATGAAGAAACCACCCGGTTTTGTTGCTCAGGGGGAGTATGGGAAAGTCTGTCATTTGAAGAAGTCTTTGTATGGCTTGAAGCAGAGTCCACGAGCTCGGTTTGGCAAGTTCAGGAGTTTGGGTTGAAAATGAGTAAGTGCGATCACTTAGTCTTCTATCGGAAATCAGTAGCTGACACTATTCTCCTCGTTGTATATGTTGATGATATTGTTATCATAGGAAGTGACTATGCTGGGATTTCTTCCCTCAAGTCTTTTCTGCATACTAGGTTTCATACAAAGGACTTGGGCCAGTTGAAATACTTTTTGGGAGTAGAAGTAAATAGAAGCAAGAAGGGAATTCTTTTGTCTCAGAGAAAGTACATTCTTGACTTGCTTGCAGAAACTGGAAAGTTGACAGCTAAACCTTGCAGTACTCCAATGGTTCCTAATGTGTATCTTATGAAAGATGGTGGTGATCCTTTTGACGATCCAGAGAGATACAGGAGGTTAGTTGGGAAATTAAACTACCTTATTGTGACTCGTCCAGATATTACTTTTGCGGTAAGTGTTGTTAGCCAGTTCATGTCTGCACCAACGGTCAAACATTGGGCAGCTTTGGAACAGATTTTGTGTTACTTGAAAGGAGCTCCTGGACTTGGCATATTATATAGCAATCACAATCATACTCGTATTGAGTGTTTTGCAGATGCTGACTGGGCTGGATCGAAAATTGATAGAAGATCTACTACAGGTTATTGTGTCTTTGTTGGAGGAAACTTGGTATCATGGAGGAGTAAGAAGCAAAGTGTTGTATCTTGATCTAGTGCAGAATCCGAGTATAGAGCTATGTCACAGTCTACATGTGAGATTATGTGGATACATCATCTGTTGACTGAAATTGGGTTAGAGCATCCAATACAGCAAAACTTTGGTGTGACAATCAAGTTGCCCTCCATATTGCGTCAAATCCGGTGTATCATGAAAGAACTAAGCATATTGAGGTTGACTGCCATTTTATTCGTGAGAAGATTCAGGAGAACTTGATCTCCACTGGCTACGTGAAGACAGGAGAGCAACCGGCTGATTTGTTCACAAAGGCGTTGAATGGAATTCGAGTTGATTACCTTTGTAACAAGCTGGGCATGATCAATATCTATGCTCCAGCTTGAGGGGGAGTGTTAGATAATGAATATACACATAATCTGAATGTAGACATAATCTTATGTAATATACATAGTTAGCATAATTATAGGGATTCACAGCAGATTTATAGGATTTTCTTTTTGATTCTTTCCATAGTTAAGGCTCTATGTACTTGTATATATACTTGTTATTTCTTGAATACAACATAAGAGAGATTTCTCTCGTCTCTGTACTTTACACCTAGGATGAATATAATTTATTCTATGTCCAAATGGAAGCAAAATGTAGCTGCCAAAGTTATCAATCCTTTCAGATTGAGCAGCTAGTTAACATTCGAGTAGCGAATGAAGTGAAAGAATCTGTACTTGTTATCGAACTCACCGTTTGGTAAGAATCAAAAGATTTTGAGCTGGTTACCATTTTCAAAGAATAATCATCTCATTCTTTGTTTGACAAATCCCATCAACGGCTACTTCTAGAAAGATTTGGTTAATGAAACCTGGAGGTGGAATTCCGATGTGCAATAAGTGGCTTCTTCAATTATATGGCCAGATGAAAATGTTGCCCCTTCTATTGCTCAGATGGTTGTTTAGCAAAAGCCTCTTATCATAATTAGTTAATCCTATGTATACCCTCTTTAGGTTTTAGCTTATTACTCCTTTTCCAAAAGCATAAACTCGTTGCCCGTCACACTACTTTTTGTGGAACCTGGTGGACACATCTATTGGGATAATTCTTAGTGATGTCTCTTTATGCATGCTGATTATTATACATTTGATAATTTTAAGCTGTGGTGATCCGTCACTTTGAACGGATCTGATTGCTAATACTCAGAATGGACATTGTATTCATGGTTGATGAAGTAATCAATGTTCTTCCAACTTAAATTTAGTCACGTCTGCTAGACCTCGCAAAGAGTGTTATAATAGAAAGGAACTTTTCTTCGTGGAATATCCGTTGTCTCTGTGGTTATGACATGTTTTCTTGCATTTCAGATTGCTTCTTCTAGGTGAGGTACAAGCAGCAATGGATTACAACCCTATAAAAGTTGAAGAATGGTGGCTGGCTTGGTCGTTCGCCTCTGATGAGATGTTTATAATGCCAGGCTTATACTGCATATACGCGAGTCATTGGCTTGACAGTTTTGAAGAATTATCCCTATTTATGGTTTCATGTAAACGGGTAGTTGGGTGAGAATAGTTGGCGGCTAACTGTGTTAGAAAGGGAGATTCAGAGCTGGAATTATGTGATATATTGTATGGTGCTAGTTTTCTAGATTGTTTGATTTATTAGTGTCAATATTTTTTAAAATATACACATAACCTCTTTGTCTTTTCATAATTCTTTAAATCACTGGGGTTTAAGAGTCCAACTTTGTTAAACGAAGTACTGTAATCAAAAAGTATAAAGACGTGCAGAGAAAACAATTTGCTCTTGGAATAACCTAAGCAATTTGGAAATAATAAAGCAAGACAGTAATTTCGGGAAAAGTGTAATCAACATTAGTGTGACGAGACATGAACATAATTTAATTACAGAACAGCACGTGAAATGACCTTAAGCAAGGGATCCTTTGGTGATGGTTCAAAATCCTCTCTTCACATCATAGGAGAGGAATCCAGCTATAGCCAGAAAAAAGAATAACTCTTGATAGCTGAGTATATATTACATTATCAAAACTGTGGTTGAGCGATCAGGACATTTGGTTGATTAACACCAAAGACAACTTGCTCCTTCATATGGTCATGCTATCAAATTTATAAACCGGACAAAGTCATAAGACCTGAAAAGTAGTGTAGTCATATCACCACATATTAGTTATGAAGATCAGAATAAGAGTGAGGATTTAAGTAATTTAGATGAGTTACCTTTTCAGTGCTAATGGCACGAAGCTCGCTTAAAACCTCAGCAAAATCAGCAGGAGGCAACCGAGTGAAGTGTATGTTCTCGCCAGTGTATGGATGCCTAAATCTGCAAATCAGACTCACGTGTAAGTAACGGTAACATATTACTATAGTTAGCGATGCTGAATAGAGACAACATAATAATTCAGCTTACCCAAGGGTTAAAGCATGGAGGCAAGGTCTTTCAATTCCAGAAATCAACTGCGAAAGTTTCCCATGAGACCTTGGATGTGTTTTAGGCTGAAGAAGCGAAAGGGCCATGTTCTTAGTACCTCCATACACCTCATCACCCAAAAGAGGTATACCTAGGTACTTCGCATGAGCACGTATCTGTTTCATAAAATCAAGCTTGAGATTTACTGAGGGAATCTCGAAATAGAGAAATACTACTAGAAAATAATGCTGAAAGCAGAACATCTACACATTGTTTTCTGACTTTTTACAAGGAGCAGCATCTACAAGTTCTATTCTCATAACTAAATTATTTTATTAACAATGCAAAGAATATGCATATCAAGCACAAAGCTCAAACCACAAAGCTCCCATCTTTTCGAGGATACAACATAGAGCTACTTTGGACTAGAATCAGGTGAGACTAATATCATCACTAGACATAGTGACATTGTAGATTCAAAAGTTGGCCGCTTTAATAAAGCTCAATTTCCCTTAGTTTGCTTTAATAAACTATACCTACAGATATGCCCCTTCAAAAAAAATACAAGGCAATAACACCTCTTACCTGCCAATTATATGTATCTTAAAGTGTGCAGGTAGAAAGGACTTGAATAGATACCAATATAACAAGAAGTATCGATGTTTTGGTCAAAGAAAGACACTTGTCATGAGTAACTAAGAGTCCATATAATATTGTACCTGATGAGTGCGCCCAGTTTCTAACCTCCATTCAACCAATGCGGAGCCACCTCCAGCAAGTTTTTCAATTACTTTATACCTGAAAATAACTTGATTTACTTATAGCTGAAAGACCTCAAATCAGCATGTATTTCAAAGAGAAGCAGCTAGACCTTTTGCACAAAGAGTTCAAATGTGTTTGGGGGTAATTGTGAGTGTGTGGTTGGTTTTTTTTTTTCCTGGGGTTGTGGGGGGCGGGGGGGGGGGGGGGTAAAAGAGCAGGGACATAGCTGTGCAACTTGGCTTCAATTACTTATTGAGAAAAAGTAAATATATCACTGATGGGCACAGCAGCATACTCTCTATCAGCTGTTAATAGGGAAATTATGAAGAAGGGGCCTGTCTTAAATCATCAGCAACAAATTGAATTATGTGCACAGGTCACCCCACGGGAAATCTATGAAGGACTTTGTTCTATTGCTGATGATAAGGCACAGGAGTGGATGGATATAATGCTTATTTTTATAAGCAAGCATGGCCAGTGATTAAACAAGATGTAACTGAAGCTGTCCTACACTTCTTCAAATATGGTAAACTTTTCAGGCCTATCAACTGTACTTCAGTTACCTTAATCCCCAAGACTCCTAATCCTGCTACTATAAAAGATTTTAGGCCTATAGCATGTTGCACTGTTCTTTACAAGATTATATCTAAAGTCTTAACTGCAAGACTACAGAAAGTTATTGCAACTGTTATTAGTGAGGCACAAGCAGGTTTTATCCCAGGTAGGAGAATTGCAGATAATATCATCCTTGCACACGAGTTTATTAAAGCTTACAATAGGAAGAATATATCACCAAGGTGCATGATCAAAGTCGATCTTCAGAAGGCATATTACTCAGTCGAATGGATCTACATTGAACATGTACTGGAGGGTTTACAGTTCCCAAGAAAATTCATAAAATGGATCATGGAGTGTGTACAGACAGTGCATTACTCAATAGTCATAAATGGAGAACCAACAGAACCTTTCAATGTTGCCAGAGGTCTGAAACAAAGGGATCCCATCTCTTCTTTTTTTGTTTGCTGTGGTAATGGAATATCTAAGTAGAAATCTGAATGAGTTGGGAGAAGATAAGCTTCATGCATATCATCCAAAATGTGCAAGACTGAAGATCACACATCTAAGTTTTGCAGATGACTAACTGTTATTTGTCAGAGGTGACAAAAGATCTATTCATAAGCTACATGAAAGATTCTTAATATTCTCTAAAGCTTCTGGCTTGCAAGCAAATCTAGCCAAAAGTAATGTCTATTTTGGAGGAGTCAACAACTCAATAAGATCACAAATATTGCAAGAGCTGGGATATGTACAGGGAGAACTTCCTTTTAAATATTTAGGGGTTCCACTGTCATCCAAGAAACTCACCCTAATTCAATGGCAACCACTGATAGATAAAATTGTTGCAAGGATCTCTTCTTGGACTGCTAAGAAACTTTCATATGTAGGGCGGATCCAATTGGTGAAATCAGTTCTTTTTGACATACAAGCCTATTGGTCTCAATCATTTCTATTACTTGTTAAGGTCACTAAAGTAATTGAGGCACATTGCAGAAGTTACGTGTGGTCTGGAACAAATAGTATCACCAAGAGGGCTTTGGTATCATGGGACAAAATGTGCCTACCAAAAGCAGCAGGTGGGTTGAATATAACAAATCTGAGATTGTGGAACAAATGTGCACTGATAAAGACCTTTTGGGAACTCTCTCAGAAACAAGACAAATTGTGGATTAGATGGATTCATAGTTATTATATAAAGCAGAGACAAGTAAGCACTATTCCAATCCCACAACAAGCTAGTTGGATGGTGAGGAAATTGCTGGAAGCAAGAGGAGACTTTAGTCATATACTGGGCACCCCACAAAAACAACATTCCATGATCAGACACTGTTACAAGCAACTCTTGGGAACTCATTCTAAGGTAACAATGGAAGCACTTCATGTACAATAATGCAGCTAGACCCAAGGCTGTATTTACCCTATGGGTATCACTACATGGGAACCTTAATACAATAGATAAACTTGCAAAATGGGGACTTAATATTGATCAGACTAGTGTTCTATGTCATACCACAACAGAAACAAGTGAGCATCTCTTCCATGAGTGCACTTTCTCTCAACAGTTATGGGGAAGATTGATCTTATGGCTACAAGGACCAATACCTCTGAGAGCTAATGTCAATCAACAGCAACTGTGGCTTCACAACAATGTCAAAGGGAAATCTACCAAAGCTCACCTAGTGAAGCAGGTGCACATAGAAACTATATATGTAATATGGACTGAAAGGAACTCTAGGATATTTGAAAAAGTGGGAAAAAAGGTGGATAGTTTAGCTAGAGAAATTGCTTGTGTATGTAATGTGAGAGCTTCTGTAAAGATTGGTTGCATACTTACCCATCTGCCTTTCTAGCAAACTGTGATAGATAGGAGCAAGTCTAGACTTGGGTGTAATAGCCAAGGAGTATGATAAGAGTAGTTACATAACAATAGGATCTTTGTTTATAGTTTTAGATTCAGCAAGCAGAGTTGTAGCTTGCTGTACTTTGTAAAGTTTCCCAATTGGTGATTAATGAAAATAGTTAGTTACCAAAAAAAAAAGTAAATATATTTAGCTTCAAATACTAATTGATACTTGACGAAGAAAACAAAGTATGAAAGAGTTTTCAGCACCTACTGGCAGCATTACGGGCTCTTCCACCTTTATGTGATCCAGGAATAGCAATCATACGGATGCGGTTATTTGAATCACGGCCAATTGGGATATCAATGCGTCCTGAAACTGATGTAGGTACTCCACAAGTAATGCTGACATAGACTCTTTTTATGGTATGTTTCTTAAACTGCTCGGCTAGATTGGCAAGAGACTGCTCAGTCTGCAGAACAGGAACGACATTTAAAATAAGCAAATTAGACTAGTAACATAAGCACAAACTTCTCAAAATATAAGCGAGATATCTACACGAATTACCCATCTTCAGAACCTGGAAGTAGGAATCACCTTCGCTACAACAAGCAATCCACTTGTTCCTTTGTCTAACCTATGCACAATTCCAGGTCGAACAGATGGCTCACATACAACAGAAGAATCGACACCATAAGGACTTTGATCGGTGGAAAACAAGTTCAACTCATCATGAGAATCATCCTCCACATCAGAAAGAACTTCCTCACCCGGGAATGAAACAGTGGGAAGACTGCAGTGATGAAGGATTCCGCTTACAAGCGTTCCAGTAGCATTTCCTGGCGCCGGATGGACTACCTATATTGAAACAAAATTTCTCTTAAGCTTTCTTAAGCTGTCACCAAACAGTTCCAACATGCATAATACTTCTAGCAATCTATCTGAATCACCACTGGAGCTAAGGGAAAAAGGAAAGAACGAATAAGTTTATGTGTACTAACATTCTTAATAGTTATTACATCAAATTATAAGTATCAAGTTTCTTTCTTTTCCAGGCTAACAATATAGTATCTAAACAATCAATGAACTGCAGCTGTAGAAATGGATAGAAAAATAAAATAGCCTCAAATGAAAAATCACCCAAATCGAACAGCACACCAGTAGAGCAGAATCGGCATTATCAAACTAGACACCATAAAACAAGTGATTCCGCTCTTGTCCAGTCTTTGAATGTGCATGCTTAATTATATACTCCCTCTGTTTCAATTTATGTGAACCTGTTTGACTTGACAGAGTTTAAGAAAAATAAGAAACTTTTGAACTTGTGGTGTAAAATGAGGCACGTATATTTTGTGTGACTATAAAATATTGCATAAAGGTAAATTGTTTCCAAATATGGAAAGAGATCATTCTTTTTGGCACGGACTAAAAAGGAAATAAGTTCACAAAAATTGAAACGGAGGGGGCAATATTAATCCCAGATGAGCTAAACTGGAGCAATATGAAAATGATCCTTAGCTCAATGGAGCAATACGGTCAATGAGCATTCGTATTGCCGATTCCAACTTGCTTGGAGATTGAGGAGTTGTTTTTGTCTGTGCATACTAAATGGGCAAGTGAGTGTTCTATCAAAGAAAAATGCATAGCCAAAAACAACTAGATGATACTAGAACTCACCATGTGAGCAGGCTTGTTAACAACAAGCACATGGTCATCTTCATACACTATATCCAATGGTATATCCTCTGGTTCAGCTCTTAAAGGCTTCAAATCAGCTATTGTACAATTAACCTTATCCCCACCTTTTACCGTATGTGAAACCTACAAAAGATCCAATCTTTACCCAAAATAAAACAAGAAATAGAGCACAAAAACTGAACCCCCTATTCTTATAAACAAAAATATACTGGTACCTTATCAGTGACGCGACCATTGACAGAAACAAGGCCAGAGCGAATGCTGGACTGAACACGAGCTCTGCTAATACCGTTGATACGGGAGCTGACCCAAGAATCTAGTCTCAGCTTTCCAGTTTTAACATCTACTGTTTCTTCGAGCTTAACGCCGGAGTAATTGGACCTCCGGCCGGTAATTTCACCCGGTGAGTCGTCGGAATCTGAGTCTCCGGGGAACTTGGAAAATGCTCTGAAAATGAAGCTTGAAACCCTACTAAAAGAAAAGGGTTTTGGGTTTTGTGGGGGCACAAAGATTGATGTTGAGTTCAGTGCTAGCATCGCCGATGTTCACGATTTTTGCTTCTTGGTAGATTAATGGGATATGACGACGAAGATATTGATTTATTTAAAGTCTTAATGATAATGAAATATATTAAAGTAGTAATTATTGTTACATTTAAATTTTAAATCAAAAAGTTAAATAAGTTTGACTTCTTGAAGTATATTGCTATACTAGTATGTGCTATATTAGCTAAGCAACAGGGATGAACATGTCTTATATATAAGACCTTCAATATTGCAAAACATTGGAGTATTATTATAAGTTGTTCGTAAAATTTTATTAGTTTAATTGGTTGGTTATATGACGGCGAGTTGCGCAATCTATAAGTTACAGGTTCGAGTTATGGAATCGGCCACTGATACTTGCATCAACATAGATTGTCTTTATCATACTCACTTAGGTGCGATCATTCGTTGGATCCTGCATGAACCGAGATACTTTGTGCATCGAACTGCCTTTTTTAGTTAATTACATCACTTTTCACCTTGTCGGTGAGGGTTTGATTTTTCATCTTGTAATCACTTCCTCATTTACTAGAATAATTACAAATTTCAAGCTCGACCCATCTGGAGCAACGATAAAATTATCTCTGTATTGTGGGTTCGAACCGTGCAACCAACTATTGATGTTTGCATTAGGGTAGACTGTCTACGTCACACACCTAAAGGTATATTTCTTCTTCAAATCATGCGTGAATACGGATACTTCCTACACGAGTCTTTAAGCTCGACCCATCCCAAAATAAACCATCATATGGGTTGGTCCACGTCATGTTCACATTTTAGAAGTGGAAATCGTAAGCCAGCAAAAAGTGAGCATATTCCAAAGCCAGATCAACAATATATCCGAAGAGACAACTTCAAAGGCAAAGCAAAGCATCACTAAAAGTAAAGACCTTAGTATGCTGCAAAATCCAAAAAACCAACTAAACATTCTCTCTGAATCAAACACTCCTTAAAACATCCAACAAAACACATAAAACTCTCAGAAAAAACTCCAGTTTTTTCTCTCAATATATCATAATATGGGACTTTGTTTCACTAAAGACTCTTGCTTTACAAAGTCTAGAGATGTTCCAATATCATCATCTCCTCCTTATCAATCTCCTGAATATCATCCAATACCTGTATTATCTCAAAAACATCGCGACGAATCACCATCACCTCCAACTCCAGCTCCAGCACCAACACCAGCACCAGCACCAGCACCAGCACCAAAGCCGATTACAGCTTTCAATCCTAAGCCAAGAACTAGTATTTCCCTACCATCATCTTCTCAAATAGGTCCAATTTTAGGCAAGCCATATATTGACATTACTACAATATATGATCTTGACAAAGAATTGGGCAGGGGTCAATTTGGTATTACATATCTCTGTACTGATAAAATAACTGGATTGAAATATGCATGTAAGTCCATTTCAAGAAGGAAGTTGGTAAGTTCAAAGGATATAGAAGATGTTAGGAGGGAAATTACTATACTTCAATATTTAAGTGGACAACCAAATATTGTAGAGTTTAAAGGTGCATATGAGGATAGACATAATCTGCATTTGGTTATGGAATTATGCTCAGGTGGTGAACTTTTTGATCGTATTACTGCTAAAGGAAATTATTCAGAGAAAGAAGCTGCTAGAATTGGAAGGCAAATTGTGAATGTGGTTCATGTTTGTCATTTTATGGGAGTTATGCATAGAGACCTTAAACCTGAAAACTTTTTGATGGTTAGTAAAGATGATGATTCTCCATTAAAGGCCACTGATTTTGGTCTATCTGTCTTCATTGAGGAAGGTTAGTTGCAAATTCTCCGTAGTATTAGTATGTATATATTCTCGTATTTTCTTATTCTTAGGTTCTTATTACTAGCTATTGGTTCTTTCGTTTCCGTCATCTTACTATCTTGTTGTTGTTTTTGCGTACAATAGACCCTTATGGTCGAGCCCTTCTCCGGACCACGTACAATAGACCCTTGTGGTCGGGCTCTTCTCCGAACCTCGTGCATAACGGGAGTTTAGTGCACCGAACTGCCCTTTTTCGTTGTTACGGCTTCTTTTTCATGGTTTCTATACTACCGTTTTTCTTTTCCATTACTATTGTGCTCATTCTTTTCATGAACCGAGAATATATTGAAAACAACCTCTCTACCTCCACAAAGTAGAGGTAATGTCTGTGTACACACTATCCTCCTTAAACCGCACTGTGTAGGATAATAGTGGGTGTGCTATTATTGTTGTTGTACATTTGAATAGTAAGATTACCTCCTCTACACTTTCATTTACATAAAAAAAAAAATTTATAATGGTAGCGGTGAAACTGAAACCTAAAACTTTTGTCTTCTCTAATAATATGTTCGGCGTTTGTGTAACAATTTTGTTTAAAAGCTTAAACTGTTAGAAAGATTGAACTTTTATTTCCTTATTAACTATCCTTATCAATGTTGCTTCTCCATTGGGGTTGGGCCTTTATCTTTTGCTGAAGTTATTCTCTTCTGCTACAGTTTATTTGCTCACATCTACAATCATATTATTCTGTGTTGATGTCATGTGATAACTACTTGGAACAAGCTTTGATTAATGAGTTGGATAAAATTTATTATTGGAGTATTATTTTTTCTATCAATTGATGGTAATGTGAACTAGACTAGTAGTGACAAAATAAGTTAAAGTAGATAAGGTGATTTCTAACTCATCATACTCTTTAATTGTTTTCAACTTTTAAATGTATGGTTGGAAGTTCTTAAAGATATATATATTTGTATGAAGTTCACACTCATAGTTAATAACAATAATAGTGAGTCTCATTGTACTTTATACATTTATATTTAAAATTCTGAATTCTCCTCGGGGCAGCGATAAAGTTGTTTTCGTGTGACCTATAGGTCACGAGTTCGAGCCATAAAAACAGTCGTTAATATTAGAGTAGATTCTCTACATCACATCTTTGAAGTGTGACATTTCCACGGACCCCACGGGATACTTTGTACATCGAAACGGCACTTTGAATTCGTACTGCTTCATTTTTGACTCATGACTTACTGCTTCTTACGCGGTTTAGAGGCTTAGGTAGAGAATTGTTGTTATAGTTGGGATTTGGGACTGAAAGGAACAAACTTTTCAACTGATGGGACAGTTGAAAAGAAACTTAGTACACTTTGGTCCTTAAGTTTGTGAGCAATGAAAGACTTACCTATGTGGATGTCACTTTCAGTCAACCAGGTTGACTCAGTCAAGTGAGAAAGTGACAGGTCAATGTATATTTTCCTTTGTATCCGTGTAAAACCAGGAACATAAGGGTATCCAATGATAGAGGTAAATAAATAAAGAGGAAAGGGTCAATAATTCCGTGTTATTTATAAAATGACATTTTTAGATCTCTTACGTGTAAAAGACAGATTTATTACGTGTAAGTAAATCTTTCATGTGTGAAAAAAGATGTAGAGTCATAAAACTAAAAATAAGTTTGTAAAGAGCCAAAAAAATAAATGGACTATCTTGTCTCGTATTAAATTATCGTGCATGCTTTGGATCTCAATAAAGTTACAACTTGAAATATAACTAAACCGTAATCAAAAGTAGATGGATAAATTTGGACCTTCTACTCAGAAATATTTCGATTAGATCATGAAATTTGGACCTTCTTCTCGAAATATTTAGACACATCAATGTTGGAGTTCATTAAAGGCAAATACGAGATGTAAAAGCTATGATGTGTGACAACCAGAGGCGGATCCAGAATTTTAAGTTTATGGGTTTCTATAACAATCTCAAGTTAATTTACATGAAGACTGGACCAACGTACTGGGTTCCAAACTAAATATTCTTATACTTTTAGTGAATTTTTTAGTATAAATACAGAATTTATGTAAAAATTACTGGGTTCAGGGGAACCCGTACCCTTTGCTCTACATCCGCCCCTGGTGACAACTTATGATGGTCGGTGGATTTCATTACGTTCATATATTAGAATTAAAATGTGTTAGTTGGGGTTTGAACCTTTGACCTCTTAGAGCAAAATCAAGCACATAACTTATATACCACAACACAATTTTTGTCAAGTGGCGTCATTTTTTTCTACTTATTTATTTCTAGACAGTATTAATACATATATTTGTAAAATTTTCTGACGATGCGGTGTCGCGTGACACCATTTCGGTAAGCGTGGATCCGCCCCTGCCAACACTATCTACTTGCAATAAGCTAACAAATTTAAGTGAATTATATATTGTACAGGAAAAATTTACAAGGATATAGTTGGAAGTGCATATTATGTGGCACCTGAGGTATTGAAGCGCAAATATGGGAAAGAAATAGATGTGTGGAGTGCTGGAGTTATTTTATACATTCTATTAAGTGGATTTCCTCCTTTCTGGGCTGGTAAGTACACTTTTTTTCCAGGCATAATGTGTTCTTATAGTAGTGTATGGTACAGCTTTTAGCTTATCAGTATTCTTTTAAGAAAATCTACGTACCGAGTTTAATTTCTATGCACTGATAGTGTAAAAAAAAAATTCCATTATCAGATTGTCTAAAAAATACTTATAGGTAACTGCCTATTATAAGTGTGATCAGAGGCGACGCTAGAATTAAAAGCTTGTGGAAATTCTTGTCTTTAAAAGTTGTTGTGTTCTAAATTAATAATTTGTACATATTCAATGGATATCTTAAGACGTATAATGTTTGGACTAAAGCTATTGGATTTGGCTGAACCACAACCGTAAGGCTAGCCTCACCCCTGAGTGAGATTAGTAACCTGGAAAATAAGGCGTCCTATCTCGGACACATTCGGACGAAGCCGTGGGAGGTGGGGGCTCTACCAAAAAGCATGCAACGACACAATCAACAGGTGAGCCCTTATCCACAAATATGGTTCCGGATCTCTAACATCATATTTTCTACGGCCTCAAGGTCGAGAGAGGCAAATGCGGGATATCAAAACAAACCATAAGGATAGTTTTCAGCCATGAGTTCTCCTATGACATAAGCGTTCGACGAACTTATTTTTGTTGCCTGTGCTGGAATTCCCTTCTGGTATTTTCTAACAACTCAGTTGATTTTACTATTTTATGTGTTTGTGTTTGTACATCAGAGACTGAAAAAGGCATATTTGAAGAGATTCTTAAAGGCCAACTTGATTTTGAATCCTCTCCTTGGCCTTCTATCTCTTCCTCTGCAAAGGATCTTGTTAGAAAAATGTTGACAATAAATCCTACAAAAAGGATCACTGCAGATGCAGCCCTCGGTAAGTACATATATTTATGTTACACATTATAACAGTAAAGTCGCAAAACTATTTTGTGTCAACAATAAATTTGGATGATAATATATGATACAGAACATCCATGGCTCAAGAAAGACGGCGAAGCATCGGACAAGCCTATTGATAGTGCTGTTTTGATTAGGCTAAAGCAATTCAGAGCAAGTAACAAGATGAAGAAGCTTGCTCTTAAGGTACCAAAATTAACATTTTCTCAGTAGTAAAGTGTAGTAACATTTTCTGATGCTGAAATATATATGCATATTGTTTGAAGGTTATTGCAGAAAATTTATCAGAAGAAGAAATCAAGGGATTGAAGCAGATGTTCAATAACATGGATACTGATGGAAGTGGTACAATCACATATGAAGAACTTAAAACAGGATTGTCTAGGCTAGGTTCCAAGCTCACTGAAACTGAAATAAAACAGCTAATGGATGCAGTAAGAATGTTACAATGTTTGATTTATTTGTTTTAGTTTATTTCTGTGTATGTGACCGGGAGATTATGGGTTCGAGCCGTGGAAACAGCCTCTTATAGAAATGCTAAGGTTGCGTACAATAGACCCTTGTGGTCCGGCCCTTACGTGGACCTCGCGCATAGCGGGAGCTTAGTGTACTGGACTGCCCTTTTAGTTTATTTCTCCGTGTGACTTATAGGTCACGGGTTCGAGTAGTGGCGGAGGCAGAATCTCCCCGAGGGGGTTCAAAAAATCTTTTTTATAGCTAGTGGGAATTGAACCAATGACCTTATGTAGTTGAACCCCTTGACCACTAAACTACACTTTTGGATTGTGTTAAGGGGGTTCAAAACTTAATATATAGAGGTAAAAAACAGATTTTGTCTTATATATACACTGTAATTTTTCGGCGAAGGGGGTTCGGCCCCTTGCGCCCCCCTAAATCCGCCCGTGGGTTCGAGCCTTGAAAATAGCTACTAATGCTTGCAATAGGGTAGGTTGTCTATATCATACCCCTAGGGGTGCGGTCCTTTCCTGGATCCTGTGTCAATGCCGGATGCCTTATGTATCGGGATGCCTTTTTTAGTTTATTACAATCAAAATCAAGAACCTTATATTGACTAACTTGGCTTGAACTGCACTAAAATGTTAACTTTTTGGTATTGGTGTTTTCTTATCACAGGCAGATGTTGATAATAGTGGGACTATAGACTACATTGAGTTCATTACTGCTACTATGCATCGACACAAACTTGAAAGAGAAGAAAACTTGTATAAGGCTTTCCAGTTTTTTGACAAGGATAATAGTGGGTATGTATTTCTCCATTTTCCTAATTAATTTGGAACTTAACATGTTCCCAATGTACATATAACAACATCAAAGATGCATTCCGGGCAGTGGCGGAGCCTCCTTATGCTAAGATGTGTCAGTTGACACCAGTGGCGAAGCCAGGAAATTCAATAAGGGTGTTCAAATTTTAAACACCCTTTGCCAGTGAGCTATGCAAGGGGATTCAAAGTCTATTTTTGAATCAATAACAAGTACTAATATTTTATCTTATACGTAGTATAATTTTTCCCCGAAGGGTGTTTAGTTGACCACCCTTGAGCCAACATAGCTTCGCCCCTGGTTGACAACCTTTCGCCGGAAAATTACACTGTTTTGACTCCCGTTATTTTCTTCATGTGTTTACTTTTTTATATTTTGGCACCCCTTATTCATGGCTCCGCCACTGATATCGAATACTAGTTACCTAAAAAATAATGCTAACAACTTACTACAACAGGTTAGATTACACTAATAGTGTGAAAATCAAATGATTTGTCGACGTGAATAAGTTAAATCTTATTGCAAATAACTTTCTTTCGAGCCGTGGAAACAGCCTCTTGCAGAAATATAGGGTAAGACTGCGTACAATAGACCTTTATAGTCCAGCCCTTTTCTAAACCATGTGCATAGCGGGAGCTTAGTGCACTGGGCTGTCCTTTTTTTCCTTAAGAGTTTCATAAAGCACTATCTTTTGGTAGTAATTAGCCATCTATAGATACCATTTGCTATATTACGGATTATAGATACCTTTTATGTGGTTATAAGATGTATTTGATGTATTTAAGCTATTGTATTCATGAATACAATAGCAAAAATAGGCGTGAATCTGGAAAGTCCAGCTAATCAGTTGTTGTATTCGAGTGTATTCGACTATATTCATGGAGTGAAACATGGGATTACAGCTGGACAGATTATTGTATTCAACTGTATTCGACTGTATTCACGGCGTGAAATAGGGGATTACACTGTTTTTAAAACGGAAAATAATCAATTAACATAATAGGCTCCTAATATAACTCAACAAACTCAATTATAACACACAAATTTTGTATTTTCAGTTATAAAGAAGATTCTCAACCAAAAAATACCCCAAAAACATAACAATCTTCAGAGAAATTATATAATACTGAATACGTAAATTATATTAATTAAAAAACATATGAATACATTCGTGACATATAGCGAAACAGTGAATATAATGAAATACATATAATACATCGGGATACATTGAAATACAATGAAAAAACAGACAGTGAATACAATGAAATACATGGAATACAACGAGATACATTGAATTACAATGAAAAAAAGACAATGAATACAATGAAATACATGAAAATACATTTAAATATATTAATAGAAAATCAAGTTGCCCAGCCCCAAACTCCGTCGTCTTTGTTCAAGAACAATCCCTAATTTCCGGTGAATCTGTCGTCGAGCAACGAAATAATCCACCTAGTATCCGGTCTACTATATCGCCTTCCACTTCGATTGAGGCCTTGTCATCGATTACTATTGAGAAATCCGTGCTTATTGTTTTCTTGATCTCACGTCAAGCAAAGGGATATTCAATCGCTTGAATTGTATGGTATCGTCCACTGAACTAACGAGTTCATAAGGAATTGATGCAACTGAGAATTGCTTGTTTTCAAGGCCGTGTTCTTCTTCGTGCTCAATAGTTAGATCAGTCAAATTGGAATGTGAAAGATCTGAAACTATATGCCCACCGTAGCTGCATAAAAGGCGGACCTTGGTGGTGGAAGTGGGAAAAAGTGGCAGGTCCAAGAGGGAATTCGTGGTGGTAGACGGCGGAGGTGGGTCAAGTTAGGGAACAAAGCGTGAGAGAGGAAGTATGAGATTTTATTTACACTGAGAAATTTTAATGGGATGGGGGAAGAGAATGTGATGTATCAAAGTAGAGAGAGAAAGAAAATAATGTAACTGATTAGCGTATTTAGTGGCTTAGGGCTAGGAGGTAACCAAAATTAAATATTTTGCTATAAACCTTAAAAGGTATCTATAGAATATAATTTTTTTAAATAATATTTATTTAAAATAAATAAGGTGTTAACCTTTGCTAACTTAACTGGTCCAATACTGCTTGTTTTATTTTGGCAGATTTATTACAAGAGATGAACTAAGACATGCTATGTCAGAATATGGAATGGGGGATGAAGCTACAATAGATGAAATCCTAGATGATGTTGATACAAATAAAGTTAGCCATTTTTCTCTTATAATAAGCTATATTTCATTCTCTGATATCTCTTTTTCAATACAACAAGGTTTTTCATATATGTTATGTTTTCATATATGTAGGATGGCCTAATTAACTACGAGGAATTTGTAGCGATGATGAGAAGAGGAATTGTTGATGATCATGGAGGGAAACTAAGAGAAAATTGACCATTTTTGCAAATGTGGATTTTCTTTAGTGTGAAATGTGAATTCTCTCCAACTTTATGCTAGAACTGCAATCAGTTTCTATGAATAAGATTTTCCCACCATGTAAAGTTTGTAAGTGGAATAACAGCAGTTTCAAAGAAGGGGAATCTCCAGTTCTTGTTGCATTTCAATGGAATGCTTGTTAAGATACCAATTACCTCACGAGTTTAAGTTCTATGTATTGACGGCTTAAAAAATATATACACAAAGTAGTTACAAGTAAATTTGTTAACCTAATAAAAATGGTTACTCATCTGCAATTGTTAAGCTACGCTGACAAAGTAAAATCTTCACACCATCAGTGTATAACAACAGCCCAGTAAAATCCCACAAGTGGAATCTGGGAGGTAGTGTGTACGCATACCTTACTCCTACCCCGAGGGAGTAGAGAGGTTGTTTCCGAAAGACCCTCGGCTCAAAAAGACGAAAAGAAACAATAGATCAGTACCAGCAACAGAAACCAGAAAAATAATAACAATATCATAAGAGCTAGAAAATAGATGAAAAAACAATAACAATCACCAATAAATATGGTCCGGTACTATGAAAAAACGGAAGACAAAATACTATCAGACTAGCCTTAGCCTCGGTGTATATAACTTAAATCTGAATACTATTTCCTAGCATTTCTTCACTCCTCCGTCTGTGTATATAACTTAAATCTGAATATTATTTCCTAGCATTTGAAAGTCCTACGCCGGAAAATGATGAGATATGAGTCATTTTTCTCTCTGTCCAAGAACCAATTACTCAACAACTCATTAAAACAAGATTCTGTTACGAAATAAATGTTGAAGTTTGGCAAAATGCCAAAGTCCCACATTGGTTGGGAGTTAAGTTTGGGGGGGATTTTTCCCCTATAAAAGAAGGCCTAATGTTTAGGATTGAAACACACCTCTCATTTGCCTTCTCATCTGTTTAAGGCATTTGTATCTTCTCTCTTTAGTATTATTTCACTTGTATTTTTGGAGTGGAATAAAATATTGGTTGTGTCCGAGGAGTAGGCAAAATTAGCCGAACCTCGTAAATTCTGGTGTTTCCTTTATTGTTGTTTTATTGTCTTATTTATTATTTGGTGGCTGTCATAATTTTTGGTATAGTAGTTGTGACTTATTCACACTATATACATTTGGCTTCCGCAACAATTGGTATCAGAGCCAAGGTACTGTCTAAGTATGCTCTGTGGTTGCAGCATAGTCTGATCTTCCACATCAGAAAAGATTTATCTTGGTAACTGAGTCAAGGTTCTGTCTGAGTATGCTCTGTAGTTGCAGCTTAGTCTGATCTTCTACATCATAAAGGAAATAATCTTGATTTGTGTCGTCAGCTATTAAATAATATTTGTGTCAAATATGGGGGACAATAAACAAGAAGAATCTACATCAAGTGTCAACAATACGTCATCATTGGCATCTTCGCTTATGACAAGAATTGTGTCAAATGCGAAATTTGCGGTAGAAATTTTTGACGGGTCCGGACATTTTGGGATGTGGCAAGGCGAGGTTCTAGATGTCCTTTTTCAACAAGGGCTAGATCTGGCCATTGAAGAAAAGAAACCAGATGTTATTGGAGAAGAAGATTGGAGAATTATCAACCGTGTTGCTTGCGGTACCATTCGATCCTACCTTGCTAGAGAGCAGAAATATCCATACACAAAAGAAACTTCTGCAAGTAAATTATGGAAAGCACTGGAGGATAAATTTTTGAAGAAAAACAGTCAAAATAAATTGTACATGAAGAAGAGACTGTTTCACTTCACCTATGTTCCTGGTACCACGATGAATGAACATATCACCAGTTTCAATAAGTTGGTCACAGATTTGCAAAATATGGATACAACTTATGATGATGGTGACTTGGCCTTAATGTTGTTGGCGTCACTTCCTGATGAGTACGAGCACCTTGAAACTACTCTACTCCATGGAAATGACGAAATTTCTCTCAGAGAAGTTTGTTCAGCTTTGTACAGCTATGAACAAAGAAAGCGAGAAAAACAGAAGGGCGGAGAAGGAGAAGCACTGTTTGTGAGGGGTCGTCCTCAAAATCAAACGAGGACAAAGAAGGGAAGATCCAAGTCAAGATCCAGACCCAGTAAAGATGAATGTGCCTTTTGTCGAGAAAAAGGGCACTGGAAGAAAGACTGTCCGAAGTTGAAGAATAAGGCCAAACATAACAATGGAAAGGCTATTATGGATTCAAATGTAGCTGATTGTGATGATTCAGACTTCTCATTAGTTACAACAGTGTCATCAACATCATCAGACATATGGTTGATGGACTCGGCTTGTAGCTATCATATGTGTCCCAACAGGGACTGGTTCATGGAATTTCAAGAAGGAGAATATGGAGTCATCCACACAGCGGATAACAACCCTCTTACCTCATATGGCATTGGTTCAATACGATTAAGGAACCATGATGGAATGATCAGAACATTGATAGATGTTCGATATGTACCGGATTTGAAGAAGAATCTCATCTCTGTGGGAGCCCTAGAATCAAAAGGGTTCAAAATCATTGCAGAAAATGGAGTGATGAGAGTATGCTCCGGTGCACTAGTGGTAATGAAGGCTAATCGGAAGAATAATAATATGTACCGCTATCGTGGCAGTACAGTTATTGGGACAGCGACAGTAACATCCAGTGACGACAAAGAGGCAGAAGCAACCAAGCTATGGCACATGCGCTTGGGACATGCTGGAGGAAAATCCTTGAAAACTCTATCAGATCAAGGATTGTTAAAAGGAGTAAAGGCTTGCAACTTGGAGTTTTGTGAGCATTGTGTTAAAGGGAAACAGACAAGGGTTAAATTTGGTACAGCGATCCATAATACTAAAGGCATTTTGGATTATGTACACTCTGATGTTTGGGGTCCTTCCAAATCACCTTCATTGGGTGGGAAGCACTATTTTGTAACATTTGTTGATGATTTTTCCCGAAGAGTATGGGTGTATACAATGAAGAGCAAAGATGAAGTGTTGGGAATTTTTCTCAAATGGAAGACGATGGTGGAGAATCAGACAGACAGGAGAATCAAGTGTATTCGCACAGACAATGGAGGTGAATACAAAAATGATCATTTCAATAAGGTCTGTGAAAATGATGGCATCATCCGACACTTCATTGTTAGACATACACCACAACAGAATGGAGTGGCAGAACGTATGAACCAGACCTTGCTGGAGAAGGTACGGTGTATGTTGTCCAATGCTGGCTTGGGCAAAGAATTTTGGGCTGAGGCAATTACATATGCATGCCACCTCATTAATCGTCTACCATCTGCTGCTATTGATGGCAAAACACCATTTGAAAAATGGTACGGAAAACCAGCTGTAGATTATAACTCTTTGCACGTGTTTGGCTCAACTGCATATTATCATGTGACGGAGTCAAAATTGGATCCAAGGGCAAAGAAGGCTATTTTTATGGGAATTACTTCTGGAGTCAAAGGATATCGCTTATGGTGTCCTATGACAAAGAAAGTAATATTCAGCAGAGATGTTACCTTTGATGAATTTGCTATGGTAAATAAGGTAATAGAAGATACCAAACAAAATGAAGGTGCTTCTAAGCAGGTGGAGTTTGAGGGAAAATTTATTTTTCCTACACAAGAAGCAGAGGAGGAAACAAATGAAGATTACCCTCTGGAAGGAGAGCCAGTAGAGGAGATTCCAACTCAGGAATCTCAACAACAACTTGAATCAATAGCAACCAGCAGGCCAAAAAGAACAATAACGAAACCTGTTCGTCTCATAGAGACGGTTGCTTGTGCAACCTCAATTGTAGCTGATGATGTTCCTACTACTTATAAAGACGCTGTCCAAAGTTCAGAAGAAGATAAGTGGAGGATTGCCATGAATGATGAAATACAGTCCCTTCATCAGAATCATACATGGAGATTGGCCAATCTCCCGAAGGGAAAGAAAGCAATTGGGTGCAAATGGGTATTTGCAAAGAAAGAAGGATTTCCTAACCAATTAGATGTTCGCTACAAAGCAAGATTGGTGGCCAAAGGATATGCTCAAAAGGAGGGAATTGATTACAATGAAGTGTTTTCTCCAGTTGTAAAACATTCCTCCATTAGAATTATGTTGGCTTTGGTAGCACAATTGGATTTGGAACTAGTTCAGATGGATGTAAAAACTGCGTTTTTACATGGAAACTTGGAGGAGGAAATCTACATGACTCAGCCAGAAGGATTCAAAGTTGCTGGAAAAGAAAATATGGTGTGCAAACTTGAAAAATCGTTGTACGGATTGAAACAATCTTCTAGACAATGGTACAAGCGATTTGACGAGTTTATGTTGCGGCAAGGGTACAAGAGAAGCAAATACGATCATTGTGTGTATTTGCACAAGCTTAAAGATGGTTCCTTTGTATATCTTCTCCTATATGTTGATGATATGTTGATAGCTTCCAAGAATTTGGAAGAAATTGATAAGTTGAAGATTCAACTGAAGAAGGAGTTCGAGATGAAGGATTTGGGTGAGGCAAAGAAAATTCTTGGCATGGAGATAATTAGAGATAGACGTTCAAAGAAACTCTATTTATCTCAAAAGGAATATTTGAAGAGAGTACTTCAACGTTTTGGCATAGATGACAAGACTAAGCCAGTTAGTACTCCACTTGCTTCCCATTTTAAGCTAAGTACTACTATGTCGCCAATGGATGAAGCTGAACGAGAGTATATGTCAAAGGTACCATACGCAAATGTTGTTGGTAGCTTGATGTATGCAATGGTTTGCACAAGGCCTGACATTTCACAAGCTGTTGGAGTTATTAGCAGATATATGCACAATCCAGGGAAGGAGCATTGGCAAGCTGTGAAGTGGATTCTACGGTATATTCATAATACTGTAGATGTCGGGTTAGTTTTTGAGCAGGAAGACAATCAGTCTGTAGTTGGATATTGTGACTCAGATTTTGCGGGTGATATGGACAAACGAAGATCAACTACTGGTTATGTGTTTACTTTTGCAAAGGCACCAGTTAGTTGGAAGTCTACTTTGCAGTCAACAGTTGCTTTGTCTACAACAGAGGCAGAATACATGGCTATTACAGATGCTGTGAAAGAGGCAATTTGGCTTCAAGGATTGCTAAAGGAGCTTGGTGTTGAACAAAAAGGTATCACAATTTTTTGTGATAGTCAAAGTGCTATTCAATTAGCGAAGAACCAAGTTTATCATGCAAGGACGAAGCACATTGATGTTCGGTATCATTTCGTACGCGAAATCATAGAAGAAGGTGGAGTCACGGTGAAGAAAATTCATACTACAGAGAATCCTGCTGATATGCTGACAAAGGTGGTGACTGCGGTCAAGTTTCAACATTGTTTGGATTTGATCAACATTGTTGAACACTGAAGATTGAAGATGAAGACACAACCAAAATTTGTTATTGAGAGAGAATTGAAAATGTGGAATTTTGCCAAGGTGGAGATTTGTTGAAGTTTGGCAAAATGCCAAAGTCCCACATTGGTTGAGAGTTAAGTTTGGGGGGGATTTTTCCCCTATAAAAGAAGGTCTAATGTTTAGGATTGAAACACACCTCTCATTTGCCTTCTCATCTGTTTAAGGCATTTGTATCTTCTCTCTTTAGTATTATTTCACTTGTATTTTTGGAGTGGAATAAAATATTGGTTGTGTCCGAGGAGTAGGCAAAATTAGCCGAACCTCGTAAATTCTGGTGTTTCCTTTATTGTTGTTTTATTGTCTTATTTATTATTTGGTGGCTGTCATAATTTTTGGTATAGTAGTTGTGACTTATTCACACTATATACATTTGGCTTCCGCAACAATAAAGACTATAAAGTAAAGACAAATAGAGAGAGAAATTGATATATTATTCGAATTCAAACTGATGTACATAATGAACTGAAATCTCTTCTATTTATAAAAGAAAAGAAGCTGCTGTGTAAGCTGCTACACAAGCTGCTGTATAAGCTGCTACTGCAAGCTGCTGTGTACCAGATATGGATAATCTTCTACCTAGGGTAATGTTTATCCATAACCGGGTACCGAAGTGGAAGCTTATTTCCAATAGAGTACTAAATAGATAAACATATTTACGGTGGAGTCCCATATGGATAAACTTCTTCAGGAAGATTATTTACAACGGAGTACTAAATGAACATCCATAATATAATATATTTATAACAGATTCAATTTTCTTTTCCTCCTTTTAACTAATAAAAGAGTTTAAAATTCTTTTCAACATTTTAAACTAGTAATAAATGACAGCCTCAGATAAATATACCATTTACTCGCAAGGATTCATCTGTAAGTATTTAAGAGCTTGTCTAACAAAATGTACATTTCTCATTCTTCAAAGGCTCATATTTGATTTCTGCTAAAACCAAGAATTACAAGTTGAAAAGAGCATAAATAGAAACCATTAAAGATTCACCATAACCTATCAGTAAGACAAACTTTATACCAATTATAACATATTGTATTCTTTGCCTATTTATCTGGTACCTACATAACATGTAAGAATGCTAAGATCAGCCCAATAACTAATTAGCTGCCCGGGCTACGCGCCACGGGCTTGATACACTTGGGGTGTACCTCATAGCCACACTCAAGGCATTGGTAAGCCCATCCATAGCCCTGCTCA
This sequence comes from Nicotiana tabacum, assembly GCF_000715075.1. NCBI lineage: Eukaryota > Viridiplantae > Streptophyta > Magnoliopsida > Solanales > Solanaceae > Nicotiana > Nicotiana tabacum. The sequence goes on from NC_134091.1 coordinate 3,564,105, forward strand.
TCACAATCACAACAGATAAAAGCTCCACCCCCATGGCCTTCGGGTACTAACGTAAGTTCATGTCGATGCCCCGAATGGTGTTCTGTCTTAGGAAGGCCTTTTGCTACTTCATCCATTTGCTTCTCTAGTATTCCTACTCTTGTCTTTGTGAATGGGTAAGCATTCCCTTTATACAAGTTGATAAGACTCCTACCTGTCGAAACATAATTAAGCAACGAAACGTGTGCTCAGGCTAAAAGCTTAAGCTTTGTAAATGAGATGGTTACACACGACAACAACATTACCTTGTTTGGTCACTGTTTTTCCGTCAGGGCCCAAAACCACTAGGCTTGGAATCCCTCGGATATCAAAATACTTAGCTAAGTTCTTGATTGTTGGATCATCATATGGGACTGCTAGCCATGGCATAGTCTCAAAATATGTCACGAACTGTACCTGGTCACGGTCACTTGATACAAACACTATTTCGAAATCTTCATCCTCCTTTCCTTCTAGTTGCTGCTTAATCTTTTGGTAGACTGACATTAACCTCGGAGTAAATTTGAATGCCGGAATGCACCATTGTGCTGAGAAGTAAAGTCCAATAGTTTTCCCCATTAAAGAAGTAACAGGCACCTACAAGATTAAATTGCAGAGACATGCACAAAAAAAAACCCGGTGAATGCTTAATGCTAACATATGTAATTCTAGTAGGAGAACTTATGAAATATAATTGCACACACCAAGTTCAATAAGAATCAGTTAATCCATAGTGCAAATTAAGAAATTGGCGAAACTGACGGGCTCTTTTGGGCAGTGATATCGAGCTAATTCGGACTACTATTTTAGAAAGGGTTAAATTGGGCTATGCTCAAAGTAGTCCATTACTAATATATATCATGCCCAACCTGCTAAACTCTGAGTGGATTGGGCGGGTTATGTGTTCTTTGGTCAAATTTGATCCCCCTAATTATAACACACTTGTAATTATTGATCAGTACTCCTGGTAGATATCTTCATTATTTCCAGCTTTTACATATCTTGGATAAGCATTTAATTAACATGTGACAAATAATCAAAAGGGCACTATATTCGACTATCTATTTATATATGCAAAACACAGACTTGCCTGTTTAGGTCCAGGATGCGCCAAAAGATAATCTCTGCCATCGTTTGTTAGCAAATTGCTCAGTGTCTGATTGTCATGTTTCTCCTTCTCCTTCTCCTTTAACTCCTCCAATCTTTCTTTGGTAAATGGAAAAGCTTGCACTCCATATCGGTACACAAGTTCAACACCATCGCTAATGACTGCAGCATCTTTGTTGCTGTTAGGTTGTAGAATTATTAAGGTAGGGATACCTTCGACATCAAATTTTTGGGTCAGGGCTCTTCTCGCGTCCAAATCAGAGAATGGAATTGCAAGCCAAGGCATTGATGACTTATATGTGTTAAATGCATCCAAGTCTTCATCAGAAGAAACAAACACGACTTCGAAACCAGGATCGCTGTGATCTTTAAGTTGCTGGTATACATTGATCAACAGGTCTGTAAACTTTGTACATGGTGGATACCAGTTAGCTGAAAAGTATAGGCCGACAATTTTGCTTTCAAGGTCGGAAACTTTCACCTGCGTCAAGATAACAACTATCTACTTGAAGTCCCACGTTTAATCAGAGGTCAAAACCATGTGAAGTACACAGAAGAAAATTCCAATGCAGCAACATAAATCATTTAATTTTCTTTAGTCTTTTTCTCATTAAATATTATGTAAACCTTTTCCACTTCCTTTCTTGGTTCGCACAATATTGAATTTTCTTTTTTCAATCTTTCTCGGTTCTCACCAAACGTTGCTACTATTATATTTTTTCTTCGTGCCTCCAAGAGATCATATTGTTCAGTATTTTTCGTCAATCAAGCTAAGCCTACCAGAAATATATTGAAAGCAACAAATATTTATTTTCACATCAAATTAATGATCAAGTTCTTCTATTCTAACTTTTTAGTACTAGTTTTCATCTACGTTTGTTTTATACGTACGCATATATTATCCTTTTAGTATTTATTAAAATTTAAATATGCCAAATATAAAGTATGAATACGATTATTCAAAACTTCCCTGATCTACAGTTGGAACTCATTTCTTCCTGAACTGCCTGAAGCTCTTCCCTGATCCCTTTTATTCTCTCATCTACTCCTTTGTAATGTTTTGTGTTGATCTCTTTCATAGCCTCCTTTACCTTCTTTAGCTTATTCCATACTACTTGCATCATGCCACCAGTACTCCCTCCTTCCCAGGCTTGTTCCACTTTCTGTATGAATTGGTGGTGATCAGCTATACAATTGAAGAATCTGAATGGTGTATTCTTCTTCCCCTACACTTGTGTTATCATTAGCCTTAATGGTGAATGATCAGACACTAATGGCTCTAAGATCTGCACTTTCATATTAGGCATTATCATCATCCGATCTGCATTTACTATACCCTTGTCTATTCTACTATAAGTGTGATTATTAGTCCATGTATAACTCCTTCCCACATATTGTAATTCATGCATCCCTGTATCAATCATAAATTCCTTAAAGTCTCTTGTTTCTATATCTTGTACCTCAGTACCATGTTGTCTATCCTGTGCCCGTAGAATAGCATTATAATCCCCCATTGCTAGCCATGGCCCCTGTTGTATACTATGTATCTGTCTTAACTTCCTCCACAAGCTTAGTCTATCTTTGATAGTATGCAATCCATATATTGCTGAAAAGCCAAATGAGACTGCCTTTTATATGATTCTATTCTGCCCATGTACCAACAGTTCATCAACATCTTCTGGATCAAATTTATAAATTCTAGGATCCCATATTACCCATATTCTACTTTTATTACTTTGACTAGCATTAGATATCAACTGCCATCCGGGTGCTATCTTTTTGATTATATCATTGGTTTTGTGCTCCTTCACTCTATGTTCAACCAAAGCAATTAGAGCTTTATTATTACTTCTTATAAACTCCCTCACCTCCTTTTGCTTATATGTTTTATTCAACCCCCTAATATTCCAGGTTATCACACTCATATTGGTATAAAAAGAGGTTTATAATACAGCTCCTGCTCCCCTTGACTACTCATTTGTCTTTTGCTTGTACCTGGTTCATCATAATTGGTGCTGTTTTCCAAGCTTTGGGCCTCTTTCTTTCCTACATCTTCCTGCTCTTCATTTTGTCTGGCCTTAGCTGCCCTTGCTGCTGATTTTCCAAGAACTGTTATCCACCCTTCATCCCTCCTTTGCACTTCTTTCTCTGTTGGTTCTGACTCTCCCAGCTGGACAGTGTCTATCATTTTCTTTTGTTCTGCTTCCTTCTTTTCCTTAGCTTCATTTCTGTCAGTTCTCAACCAAACCTGTTTACCTGTGGCTACTTTCCTTTGTTGGACCATTTTCTGTGGTGGTTCCCTTTTGATCACAGCACAATCATGCCCTATTTTCAAACATTTAGAGCAGTATGTTGGTTCCCAATCATAGACAACCTCCTGTTGAATTAGCCTTCCTTTAGGATCTTGCACTTTCACACTTCTAGGCAGTGGCCTAGTTATGTCCATTTCAATTAACATTCGTGCATATGAGATCCTCATTGTTTCGATAGTACATTCATCGGCATACACTGGGTTCCCTAAAGTGCTTCCTATCTTACTTAAAGCTTTCATGCTCCAGCAATTAAGTGGCAAATTGGGAAACCTCACCCATAATGAGATAGTCTTCAATACCTCATCATGTACATTGAAATCTTCAGTACATGCTTTCATAATTATAGGTTTATTATTCACTGTATGAGGGCCAGAGAATAGCACTTGGTCCCTTTCCTCCAAATTACTAAACCTAATCACAAAATAGTCCTCATTATGATAGTAGGTCTGTGGCTTCCTCGAGAATTTACCTACTGAGCTTAGAAATCTCTCCATAGCTCCAATGGTAGGTGAATCCCCTACCACATACAGAATAATCGCATATCTCCATTTTTCATTTTCCTGCTCAACATCTTCAACCTCTAATTTTGCAATTTTCTCACCATTTTAAACGATTGGAGCCATAAACTGCAAATTCATACCCTTCCCAGCTAGTTTATTCCCCGTTACCACATTTGCCCATGATTGATCCAGTTTGACAGTCTTTGGTTCCTCAATTTTGCCGCTCTCAACAGTACCATACTTGCATGGTACTGTTCCATTACTGGTGTTATTCCTGACTTGCTCTTGAGTTTTTCCATTCCCAGATCCACTTCCAGAAGCTTGAGTAACTGTAGGTGTAGCTACAATTGTTTTCAATTTGTCCTTACTTCGCGATGGATCTGCTTCCTCTTTGCTTATCTCACTCTGCATGTTCCTCGGAGTGAGATTTCCAGCTTGGTCTTCAATTCGAACACCTTTAGGTGACACAAATAGCTCTAGTACTGCTTTCCTCGTCTCTGATGATCGTTGTTCATCAGCCGCATTCCTCTGCTGATTTTTCTTAGGTCTGCCTCTCCCTCCCATGGCTTCCAAGCGCACGTTAGCTGGTCCACGTTAACATGCGCCAAGAGCCTCACTTTTTTATGTCAGTGTTATAAAATTTGTATTTTAAAAAGAAGATATGATGGTACTCTAATTGATATACTCAATCCAATAAAAAGACTTGATTCCTTTTCAAATGCTTATATTGTATATAGAATAATGGTAACAGTTCCTGTAATAATTATCTCGGGTCGTCCTTGATCACAAACTAGAAATTTTGAAAGAAGTTTTTTAAATTAAAATTGATAATATTTTACTTAAAATCAACCATGGCGCAAGAGATTGAATGAATTAACTATATTATCAATTAAAAAATAACTATTAGAAGAAGTTGATTATAAAATAAATATTCATAATTTTGCATCTGAAAAAAGTAAAATATTAGATTTCAAATAAATAATAAATATGAAAGTTTTTTTTATTATAAAAAAATAATTAAAGGCCTCTTATGGAAGTTTGACTTTAGGCCCCAATAGTATTGACTATTGAGCCGCCCTTGCCCGGAGGCCGGAGAGAAATGGGCCTTTGACAACGATACAAAATGGGCAAATACAACACATAAATTGTAGTAATTCAAGACTTATGTTTGTGTGTGCTTTCTCAAGTGCTACTTCTAAAGGTGTTCGTTTATAACTTGGGAATATGCTGAGTAGTATTCCATCCAGCGGCGGACCCAAGTAGTGGCTAGCGGGTTCAACTGAACCCGCTTCACAAAAAAATAATACTATGTATATGTATAAATTAGGATTAAAGTTGTGTAAATTTTGTATAAATATTTTTGAACCCACTTGACAATTACTATTTTACGACTAAAATTATATACTTCTAAGATTGAACCCGCTTGCACAAAATCCTGGGTCCGCCTCTGATTCCATCTGTTCATTTTATGTGACACCATAACTATTCGGAAAGTCACTATATATTCCTTCTACCACAATTCTTTCATGTGGAGTACTTTTCAAACATTTTGAATTATTAAATATTGTGCTAGCTAGTATATATGTAATTCTCAAATATGCAGATTTATTTCATAAAACTTGAAGAATATATATTCAGATTTCGGTCGAAAATTAAATAGTTTACTTCAAACCCCGCTACTTAAGCTGGAAAGGAGAGTGTATAACAGTATGAAATAATAATATCCTAATTCATTCTTCGTCTAATAATCTGCTCACTATGCAATAACTCGCAATCTACTATACAAGTCCAGTGCAACGAGTTCTGACTGAGAAGGTTGCTGGTGAGTAGAATCTATCTCAAATCTCCTATGTGATAAAATCACTCACCCAACCAACACTATGTAAAAATCAAAAGTTGAAAAAAATTATGTTCATATTAAATCCGAAATTAACTTGTAATTCGAAACTTGCCATATAAAATGAAACGGAGGGAATATATAATAATATGTACCTGAGCTCCGGTTGAAGAGAGAAGAAAATCACCATCTTTGGAAGCTAAAATGGAGCGATAATCCTGAGCAGAAACAACCTGAGAATCTTCATCTTTTACAGGAAAAGAGTGATAAACAGGGATGAAGCTGTTATCAATTTCTGCTTCTTCATCTTCCTCTGTATTTTTAATTATCTTGTCCTTATTTTCTTCTATAATTATCTGATCCATATTCTTCTACTTCATTCTCTTTCTCTCTTGCCCCTTTTAAGCTATAGTTGAGTGTGATATTTCACCAATATGAAAACCATCAATTCAAACTAGTGCTTTAATTTGTATTCTTTGGGAAAGTTATTATTGTACCTAGCGTGAAAGCCATGTGTTTTTATTTACTATCTATATCGTTCTACGTACGATTCATGCATACCGATGTTTATTTTGTAACACGTAGCGTTTTCTTCTCTCTCCTCTTTAACTTTCCGTCATACTTTTCTCGCCTTCGTCTCCGAAGAATGTGGTGTCGTGGATGTGACTGTTTTTCTCTTAATTAGAGGTCTCGAATTCGAGCCTTATGTATGAAAAAATTCTTAATAGGGAGCGTTTCCTCCCGAATGGGATCCTATGCAATGCAAATCCGAATATAATCGGGCTCCAATATAAGTACCGGACATCGGAAAAACCAAAAAAAATGTTGTGTCTGTTATAAAATAAAGACTGTAAAGTAAAGACAAGTATTGAGAGAAACTGATATATTATTCGAATTTAAACTGATATACATAATGAACTGAAATCTCTTCTATTTATAGAAGAAAGGAAGCTGTTGTGTAAGCTGCTACGCAAGCTGTTGTGTAAGCTGCTACTGCAAGCTGCTGTGTAAGCTGCTACGCAAGCTGCTACTGCAAGCTGCTGTGTAAGCTGCTACGCAAGCTGCTACTATACCAGATAGGGATAATCTTCTACTGAGAGCAATGTTTATCCATAACGGAGTACTGAATGGATAAGCTCATTATACCCGGTATGGATAATCTTCTACTTAGGGTAATATTTATCCATAACCGGGTACCGAAGTGATAAGCTTCTTCAGGAAGCTTATTTCCAATAGAGTACTAAATAGATAAACATATTTACGGTGGAGTCCCATATGGATAAGCTTCTTCAGGAAGATTATTTACAACGGAGTACTAAATGAACATCCATAATATAATATATTTATAACACTCCCCTTGGATGTTCATTAAAAGATAATGTGTCTCATTAAAACCTTACTAGGAAAAATCACGTGGGAAAAATCCTAGTGAAGGAAAAAGAGTACACATATTTAGTAATATTTATTGCTAGGTGCCTCATTAAAAACCTTATAAGGAAAACCCCATGGGAAAAAACCTTAGTAAGGGAAAAAGAGTGCATCGCGTATTTTACTCCCCCTGATGAAAACCTTGTTTCAAATATTTGAGTCTCCGCATTCCAATCTTGTATTTCATCTTCTCAAAAGTTGAAGTTGGCAAAGATTTAGTGAATAAATTTGCTGGATTATCACTTGAACGGATTTGTTGCACATCAATGTCACCACTTTTCTGAAGATCGTGTGTGTAGAATAATTTTGGTAAAATGTGCTTCGTTCTATCTCCTTTTATAAATCCTCCCTTCAATTGGGCTATGCATGCAGCATTGTCTTCGTATAAAATTGTGGGTCTTTTCTCACATTTCAAACCACATTTTTCTCGAATAAAATGAATTATTGATCTCAACCATACGCATTCCCTACTTGCTTCATGAATAGCTATTATCTCAGCGTGATTTGAAGAAGTAGCAACAATAGATTGCTTTGTGGAGCGCCATGATATGATAGTACCTCCATATGTAAATACGTAGCCGGTTTGAGATTGAGCTTTATGGGGATCAGATAAATAACCTGCATCTGCATAACCAACAAGGTATGCACTATCTTTGTTAGCATAAAACAAACCCATATCAAGAGTTCCCTTTAAATATCGCAATATATGCTTAATCCCGTTCCAATGTCTCCGTGTAGGAGAAGAACTATATCTTGCTAGTAAATTAACAGAAAATGTTATGTCAGGCCTTGTAGCATTAGCAAGATACATTAGTGCACCAATTGCACTGAGATAGGTTACTTCGGGACCAAGGAGTTCCTCGTCCTCTTCTAGAGGTCAGAACAAATCCTTATTCACTTCAAGTGATCGAACAACCATTGGTGTACTCAATGGGTGCGCTTTGTCCTTGTAAAAGCGTTTTAAGACCCTTTCTGTATAGGCAGATTGATGGATAAAGATCTCGTCTGCTAAATGTTCAATTTGCAGACCAAGACAAATCTTTCCAAGATCTTTCATCTCAAATTCTTTCTTAAGATATTCAATTGCCTTTTGGAGCTCTTCTGGAGTTCCAACAAGATTTATGTCATCAACATAAACAGCAAGTATAACAAATTCTGATGCCATTTTCTTTATAAAAATACATGGACAAATAACATCATTTATGTAACCTTCTTTCAGCAAATATTCACTAAGGCGATTATACCACATGCGCCCAGATTGCTTTAAACCGTACAAAGATCTTTGTAATCTGATTGAATACATTTCCTGAGATTTTGCTTCAGGCATTTTAAATCCTTCAGGGATTTTCATATAAATTTCATTATCAAGTGAACCGTACAGATAAGTTGTAACTACATCCATTAGATGTATTTCAAGCTTTTCATGTAGTGCTAAACTGATGAGATATCGAAATGTTATGGCATCTATAACAGGTGAATATGTTTCATCAAAATCGACTCCAGGTCGTTATGAGAATCCTTGTGCAACAAGGCGAGCTTTGTATCTTTCAACTTTATTTTTATCATTCCTTTTTCGCACAAAAACCCATTTATGACCAACTGTTTTTATACCAGCAGGTGTTTGGACTACTGTTCCAAAGACCTCTCTTTTAGCAAGTGACTTCAATTCCAATTGAATTGCCTCTTGCCATTTTGGCCAATCAGATCTTTGTCGACATTCTTCGACAGATCGAGGTTCAAGATCCTCACTATCTTGCATAATATTAAGTGCAACATTATATGCAAAAATATTATCCATCACTATTTCAGATCGATTTAAATTAATCCCATAACCGATCGAACTTATTAAAAGTTCCTCACTCACATGAGCTTTGGGTTCATTAATTTCTTCAGGAATCTCAGAACTAATCAGATTTTGGGTCTCTTCAGGAGATCCCTTCATAGTATCGTTTTGATCATTTGTCGATTTTCTTTTTCGAGGATTTCGATCCTTAGAACCCAAAGGCCTACCGTGCTTCAGGCGTGCTTTAGGTTCACTATCTCTCATGCTAGTAGATGGTCCTACTGGGACATCAATTCGGATAGGCACATTCTCTACTGGGATATGTGACTTAGTTATCCTTTTCAAATCAGTAAATGCGTCTGGCATTTGATTTGCTATATTCTGTAAATGGATGATCTTCTGGACCTCCTGATTACATATAGGGGTACGGGGATCAAAGTGAGATAATGATGAAATTTTCCACACAAATTCTCTTTTGATTTCCTTTTTCTCTCCCCCTAATTGTGGAAAATTTATTTCATCAAACCGACAATCTGCAAATCGAGCAGTAAATAAATCTCCTGTTAATGGTTCAAGATAGCGAATAATAGAGGGTGATTCAAACCCAACATATATTCCTATCCTTCTTTGTGGTCCCATCTTACTACGTTGTGGTGGTGCTACTGGCACATATACAGCACATCCGAAAATTCGTAGATGGGCAATATTTGGTTCATGAGCAAAAACTAATTGTGACGGAGAATATTTATTATAATGTGTCGTTCTGAGGCGGATAAGTGATGTTGCATGCAAGATAGCATGGCCCCAAGCAGTAGTGGGCAATTTTGTTTTCATAAGTAGCGGTCTTGCTATCAATTGCAGGCGTTTAATAAATGACTATGCAAGGCCATTTTGAGTATGAACATAAGCTACAGGATGTTCAACTTTTATCCCAACGGATAAACAATAATCATCAAAAGCTTGAGATGAGAATTCTCCAGCATTATCAAGGCGAATAGCCTTTATATGATAATCTGGGAATTGTGCCCTTAATCGAATTATTTGGGCTAATAGCTTTGCAAACGCCAGGTTGCAAGATGATAGAGGGAACACATGAGACCATCTTGAAGATGCATCTATTAGGACCATAAAATATCTAAACAACCCACTTGGTGGGTGAATAGGTCCATATATATCCCCATGTATACGCTATAAAAAGGCAGGGGATTCAATACCAACCTTCATTGGTGATGGTCTAGTGATCATTTTTCCTTGATAACAAGCATCACAAGAAAATTCGTCATTTGTAAGAATCTTCAAGTTCTTTAATGGATGCCCACTCGAATTTTCAATAATTCGTCTCATCATTATTGATTCGGGATGGCCCAAACGGCCATGCCAAAGCACAAAAGTATTTGAATCCTAAACTTCTGGTTTACGATAGAGTGTGCTTCAATTATACTAATTTTTGAATAGTATAAGCCAGAAGATAAAGTTGGTAACTTTTCTACAATGCATTTCTGGCCAGAAATATTCTTTGTAATACAAAGATATTCCCTGTTCATTTCATCTATTGTCTCAACATTATACCCATTTCGGCGGATATCTATAAAACTCAACAAGTTTCTTCGGGACTTGGAGGAGAACAATGCATTGTCTATAATAAGTTTTGTTCCCTTAGACAGAAATATTATGGCTCTTCCGGAGCCTTCAATCAAACTTATATTACCAGAAATTGTTGAAACATTTGTTTTTTCCTTATGCAAATAAGAAAAGTATTTCTGATCGTTGAATATGGCATGAGTTGTTCCACTATTAATAACACAAATATCTTCATGATTTGTCTTTGATCCAAACATAATTTGAGGGTTATCCATATTCCCTAATACTTTCAAAGTATTTGTTCGAGATGTCAGAGTCTCGTGCTGATAACGTGTTATAAAATAAAGACTGTAAAGTAAAGACAAGTATTGAGAGAAACTGATATATTATTCGAATTCAAACTGATGTTCATAATGAACTGAAATTTCTTCTATTTATAGAAGAAAAGAAGCTGTTGTGTAAGCTGCTACTGTAAGCTGCTGTGTAAGCTGCTACTGCAAGCTGTTGTGTAAGCTGCTACGCAAGCTGCTACTGCAAGCTGCTGTGTAAGCTGCTACGCAAGCTGCTACTATACCAGATAGGGATAATCTTCTACTGAGAGCAATGTTTATCCATAACGGTGTACTGAATGGATAAGCTCATTATACCCGGTATGGATAATCTTCTACTTAGGGTAATATTTATCCATAACCGGGTACCGAAGTGATAAGCTTCTTCAGGAAGCTTATTTCCAATAGAGTACTAAATAGATAAACATATTTACGGTGAAGTCTCATATGGATAAGCTTCTTCATGAAGATTATTTACAACGGAGTACTAAATGAACATCCATAATATAATATATTTATAACAGTGCCTTTCCAATTCTCTACTTTTTATTTTTTATTTTTCAGTTATTAAACAATCAAAATCCGTACATTTTGATGATTTATTTGTCTTTTTAAAAATAAAAAATAAAATGTTTTACGGCTGAAGAATGATCATGTTTTTTGAGCTATCCTATCATATAGAAATATAGATAGGGCGACGATAAATGAAGAACGAAACTTCATTAATTATGATAGATTTTTTGCAAATGTTTATTTGCATTATATACACAATTATTCTATGAATCAAACAAAAAATTTACTCATAACACAGTTATTACAAAGAAATAGGAAAAGATCGATACCACAAAGAAAATCAAAGACTCACCAATAAAGTAAAAGTTCAGGTAGTCAATCAACTGCATACATTACTAAGATTTCAAATACGTTTGTCATTTTAGCAAATTGTTGCAATATTTAAAGTTTATTCGTCATTTTCATGATTTTGAAGGATCTACGTATAGTAAATTACTTAACTTTTAAAATTGATGTTATGTTCTGTTTTATTTAACTAAATTTTTCATCGTTGCTAATTTTAAGTCAAATTACCATTTTTAATCTGCGCCAAAAATCAACTACTATCATTAAAATGGGATGGAGGGACTATTATTTAAACATTTCTTGACTCAATACATACATATATATATATATATATATATATATATATATATTATTTATCCTTAAAGTGACGTACTTCTAAAATGGGGTGAAGTAATTAAAATTTTTACTAAGAGATTATCATAAAAAGCAGTCATAACTCAAATATAGGATATTAATTTCAAGTCTCAAACGTGATGAAACATGACAATTAAATTTTCAATCAGATTAATTAGATGGTAATCAAATTAATCCATCTTATGCAATTTAATCGTTTAATAAAATGTCAAACCATAAAGAGAAGTGAACATTCTGTAATAATGTGATTTGGCCACGTATTGTGATAGTGAACAATTTAAGGAGGAATCTTGTAAGAAAAGCACTTTAGAATTTCGTGGTGTTTACGTAATATAGTACGTACTCTACTTTTTTTTTTCAACGAAAAGATGTGCAGCATTATATAGGGGACACGTGGCTCCTTATCTATCTGCTATTTTCTTTCTTCCCACATTTCTATCACCTTATCTTTACTTTGAAATACGGGTGTATATGGATCGGGTTGGTTCGGCTTATATCAAAATCAAACCAAACCAATTATATCGGTTTTGATTGGTTCGATTTTGTCGGGTTTTTCGGGTTTTCGAGTTTTTTTGTTACATGAATGTTACTTCAATCTTACTTTGTTAAAATTATAGATAAAACTTTGAAAAGTGAATATATGTTTAGAAAATATGGAAAAAAATTAACAAACATATAATCTATTAAAATATTCTTATGGAAGAATTTTTTTAGCAACGATAGTTATTTTCTTAGTCGTCTAACAATAATTTTTCGTTAATTTATGCTTTCAAGGTTAATACATGAGAGGATCCCAAATATTTTTACATTTTCTAAAGAAAATTCACTATAGTCTTAAAAATATAAATAAAATTTATATATTTATATGTCGGTTTGGTTCGGATTTTTTTTACTCAATATCAAACCAAGTCAAACCAAACCTAGTCGGGTTTTTTAATCGGTTTGGTTTGATTTTTCGATTTGGTGCAGTTTTCCGATTCGATTTGAACACCCCTATTTTGAAAGGGACAGTTTTAGAGATGACATAACAATTAGTGAAGAAGCTGTGTGGCGTCAATTAATCGTAATTAGAGTATTAATAGAACTTAAGAACGTTGGTGAAGTAGTAGTAATTGGTTAATTATGAGATGGTAATAAGTTTTGATTCTGGGACTACTTCCTTTATCAAAATTTTGATCTTAGATTATTGTAGACTTGCATCAGATTTTCAGAAATTATTTCTCTCTCAAATCAGACATAAGCTAAAACCGGATTAGGTTAGACTTAGAGTCCGTTTGGCCATGAATTTTTTTTTCGAAATTTTTTTACTTTTTTTCGAAATTAGTGTTTGGCTATAAAATTTTCAATTTTCACTTGAAGATGCACTTTGAAATTTTTCGAAATTTTGAAAAACACCAAAAGGTAGTTTTTCAAAAAAATTCACTCAAATCACTCACAAAATTTAAAAACAATCCAAAATAATATTCATGTCCAAATACAACTCTAATTTTCAAATACCACTTTCACTTGAAAATAATTTTCGTTTTTTCTGAAATTTTACAATTCTTATGTCCAAACATCTACTTAGAGCCCGTTTGGACATAAGAATTTTTTCCTTTTTTTCAAAAAGAAAAAAAAAAACTTCAAAACAATGTTTGGTTATGAAAATTTTACATTTTTTCAATCCAACTTGAAAATGCATTTTTCAATTTGAAAAACTGGTTATAATTGAAAATTTTGAAAGTTTGTATTTTTAAGTTTTACAAATTTATCCTATATTTTTTGAAATTTTAAAGGACCCAATCAGTTATTAAACCTCGGTAATACTTACAACTACCCACCATCTAATTGAGTAGTTTTGGACTATATTTTGATATCCACTATTGAGATCTACAATTTATACTTTTACCTGAAGGAGTCACTGCGACTTCTATTAGAGATTATTTGTATAGTTAAACAATCAGCATGTTTGATTCTTTGTTTCAAGTAGGATAACCAAGTCGGGGTGGTTTTGATATTTTTTATAAATTGTGGGGTATAAATCATATTTCATGATTTTGAAAAAAGTACATTCAAATATGTTGTAAAAATTATAACCAAACACAACTTTATCTTAAAATCAAATTTTAGTAAAATTTCAAATTAAAAAAAATTTCTTGGTATTAATGTCCAAATGCTTGCTTAATTTGGAGTAACGAGTAATAAAAATCCTTATGTAATGAGATTGCGGAATCGCGGTCAATATTATTTGTCTTTTACTACAAGTTATGTACAATTTTTAGGAAATACACTTAATAGCCTGTTTTATCAAAATATTTGTCAACTTTTATCTATTTTTAAATGCGTAACTTATTAATACTTCATTAATTGACAAGTAAAAGTAGATCCGAAGTAACAATAAATGATTTTAAATTTTCTTAAAACGATTAAAATGAGAAACATGTCACGCCATATAAACATCACCATGGAATATTAACTTATTATTATTTTCGTTTATTTTTATTTGGCCACTATATTAAAAATATATATTGCCTAAGTTATTAACTAATTATTTCTTAAATTATTTTAAAAGACTTTTAAAATTGCTACTCCCTCCGGTTCAAAATAAGTGATTTTTTGGCTTTTTTTCTTGTTGTCCAAAATAAGTGATTTTTTCAGATTTCAAGAATGAATTAATTATTTTTTTCCTACATTGCCGTTGGAGTAATTAATGTTTAAGCACATGTAAGGAGTATTTATGTGAAGAGACAATAAAGGTTAATATGGTCAATTTTACTGCTAATTAATGTTAAAAAATGAATTTCTTAATATGTATGAAAATAATCAAAAAATTACTTATTTTGAAACCGGAGGGAGTATCATAATTATGGGTGTTATTGTAAAATATATAATTTATTTATTATTTTTAAGGGACATGCCAAATTTATTATAGACAAGTAAAAATAAATGGAGGTGGAATAAGGTTTGGTGTCCTTGACTTTGGGGTCCCTCACCCACCAAAAATTCAATTACGTGGCATAAACCCTCAACTTTATCTTTCTCCCCATTATTGTAAATTTTAGTGCTACTTGTCCTATCACTAAGTCCTAATGTATTCGTGTCTAACTCCTATATGGTCCCTTTTTTCTTCTTTCTCTTCCTTTCCTTTCTATTTCTCATCGTTTTTTACTATATTGACACGTTGTATCTACTTTTCTGCGTTGTTGTAGGTGTTCGTAACACACAACGGAAGATAATAACAATCATAGACAAATCTTTTCGTATTTAAAATTTATTTACATGTCAAAGATCGGATCTAAGACGTACCTGATGAAGAAAGTCTCGTTTCAAATTCTTCGATAGTGCGAAGACTCTATGCGTATCCACACCGAGACTGATCCTTGCTATCAACTCTTTCATCAATGAAACCCGAGAACAAATTGAACAAAGAATATTGTGTTGAAATTTTTTCTTAAAAATCTCAACTCAAATTAGAAGAACAAGAAACATTTTCTCTTGTAGTGTTCGCACTTTCATAAAGTGACTTTTCTTCTCCAGAATAATACGGCAAATTTTTCTCCATCACCCTTTATATAGCATCACCTAAAACCTTTTTCCATTGGTTGAGGTAATGATTTACTTAGGGTAAAAGTTTATTCCAAAAATAAACTTTGTAAATTTTTTCCATAGAAGTTCGAATCTCATTCAAATAGGTTTATGACTGCCGAAAGACTTGTTTACGTGATTATTCCAACTTAAAGTTGTAATCTGTTACTTGTAAACCTTTCATAATTAATAAAAGATTAATCCCATTCCAAATGGGATGAAATTGACGACAAGTTCCTTTTGTGAACTTTACACGTGATTTATTCCAATTCCAAATTGGAATTACTAACAAGCCTTTTATTAATATTATATTTTATATACATCTCTTATATAAAATAAATATTAATTATATATATCACATATATATGCTTCAACCAAGAAATATAATTTGATTTTTATTCCAAGTAGAAAACTTCAATTTGTACATAATATTAATTATACCCTCTGTGCTAGCAAAGAATATAACAATATTTTATTTGGACTAATAAATTTATTTATTTGACTAATTAAATTCTTTAATTTAATTGTCAAATAATAAATTAATTAATCCTTAGCAAAGATCACAACACTCGTTAGTGTGTGACCCCATAGGTTCAATACTAAGCCGGTAGTAAATTGATCACATCAATATACTAATCAAGGGTGACGTCTAGCAACACTCCTTAACGACCGGATAGCATGAAGTATACAATTTACTCTCAAGAATCAGTAGAAGAATAATGTAGTAATTCCTTCTGTCCTTATAGCTCTGGATCACCCTAGGATATGGTTCAACTGTCAAATCCTAATAGGCGACCAACTATGTGTTCATGTCAAATATAATCGACCGTTAAATGACCTAAGAAACTCTTTTCTTCTTTCATTCAATTGCTCTGGCCAAGGTCTTAATTTAGTCATTTATAATTCATGACAACATGGAGCTTAAACTCATTACCAAGAGTTGACAGATTCCATCTTGATCAATCACTAATTCTACAAGTATTCAATCGTACCCAATATCCTTTCAACTATCGCCCTAGGGCGATAGTTGTCTAGTGTTAAAGCACAATAAATAACTTGTCAATTACTATGACGATCTCAGATCAAAGAAAATTCTTACATCACATTCTTCAAGAGAATATCCTATTGACATTTTATGGTAATTCTAACTATTAGGAATTATCCAATGAGTCGGTTCAGTGATCATATCTCTATATGCATCATCTATCTATGTGATTTAGTTAATGAGATCAACTAATCTTTATCACATAAAGACGATCACATAAATATTGATCTAACCGGATTACTAATGTCCAAATTAATAATCCTACGATCAAGAACAAATTTAGATTAAATTGTAAGAGACTTTGCTCTCATTATCATGATCTCTATCACGATGACAAATCTCAAAATTTAATCAAGGACTTTATCAAATTAATCAAACAATTAATAATAATAATAAAAGAATATCAAATGCCATGTATTTTATATCAAATGACGTTCACAAAAATATATTCAAATCATCAAATATGATATTGGATCTAGGGCATATCTACTATATCCCTAACATAAAGATCACTACTCACCCAAAATTTAGATTACGATTTTTATTCAATTAAATTTATAAAGAAAAATAGTTAATTTAAGTCAATATTAATTTCCAAATGACAGATCTAGTATATTGTCGCAATGAAATCATGGAGTAATTATGGAGCAATAAATGATTCAAGTATGTGAAAGACAACAATAAATGATTATAAGTGGCATTTATATAAATAAAGGAACACGGTTCAACCGACAGGGGTGAGATTTTTCCACTGATTCCTCTGACAATGATGGATAATAATATGCACTTGAATATTCTAATTCTTCGTGGATCGGGAGTGAAAGATAGAAAACCAAATATGTAAAGGCAAACTTTGTATGTATATGATAAAAAGAGAACTTTCAGATAATGTGAATATTGTTCTTTTCAAAAGTGTTCAATCCCCTTTTTAAAGTTACATCTCTTTTTATTTATAAGGGTACATGGGCCACAAAACCTAAGATAGTACAGGTGCTCGTCCTCGTCTTCTATTTAAGCTACCTTGACCTCAACGATGATCTGCCTTCGTTATATGACCCTGATCTTATGGTATATCGTCATGCCAATGCATAATTTCCTTCGAAGGCTTTTGTATCCGTGGACCGAGTCAAATATATGACGTGAATGTTTTTGCCCATACACTTGCTATCACAATAATTCATTTTGATTGTAGGATAAAATACCTCAAAAAGAAAGAAGAATTTCCATAGAATAGAACAAGAGACAAAAAGTCGTCTTTTGGTGCTATGAACTACGTAGTCACTAATAAGCATTTTAGAAATTGATCTTCCCATCTTTCAATTTGTTTTTCTCTTCTCCATCAGCCAAAAGGGTCATTCATGCAAAAGAAAGCAGAATAAACGAAATTCCTTAATGGAACAAAATTAATAATCGAAAAAATGGTGAGCTTTTTTATGGAAGATTTCTTCCATTTTTGAAAAACTAAAGTTTTTCAACAAATCATCGTTTCGGTATTTACACTAACTTAATAGATACATAACATATGTTTTCACATACACTATCTTAACAACTTGTATAAAATAGAATACTTACGCATGAACTTACTTTAGTACCTCAAGGCCATTGAGGTGGAGCTTTATTTGTGGTATTCTTACACAAATAGCAGGTTTATATGATTATATACATACAATACATGAATTACACATATATTATATATTTTCTGGTTATTCTTAATTTAAAGAGTTTGTTGGTCGGCTATTTAAATTAGGAATTTTTACCTCCTATAGCAAAGGTTAACACCTTATTTATTTTAAATAAATACCATTTAAAAAAATTATATTCTATAGATACCTTTTAATGTTTATAGCAAAATATCTAATTTTGGTTACCTCCTACCCCTAAGCCACTAAATATGCTATTCAGTTATACTATTTTCTTTCTCTCTCTACTTTGATACATGTCATTCTCTTCCCCCACACGATGCTCAATCTCAAAATTCCTCTCACCCACATCACCTACCATTAGTCACAAGCGGTGATTTTGCCTAGTATACCACGAAGACTTCCAGCTAGTGAGCAGCCTCCTGGCCCATTAGGCAATCCGACAAGACAAGCCAGACTATTTCGATTTGCTGAACCCTAAACCCTTCCGTTGCAATTACAACTACAGAAGAAATCCTTATGTCTTCCTGTTCACATAGCTATGGCGAAGAACAGAAACAAGAATAAGAAAAATGGTCGTGCGACTATGGATGTCTCCTCTGACAAGACGGTCACGGGTCCCCAAGCAGTGTTAGTAACTTCTGCAACCAAAATTGAATCCAAAGGAGATGAAACCTCCGATCGATGGTGGCGTGAGAACAGTGGATTCCGGGTTTTTGCTCGACGGCGGATTTGCCGAAAATTAGGGTTTGTTCTTGAACAAAGACGACAGAGTTTGGGGCTGAGCAACTTGATTTTCTGTTAATATATTTCAATATGTTTTCAACATATCGCGCTGTATTTTCATGTATTTCATTGTATTCATTGTCTTTTTATTCATTGTAATTCAATGTATCTCGCTGTATTTCATTGTATTCACTATCTTTTTTTCCATTGTATTTCAATGTATCCCGTTATATTCTATGTATTTCATTGTATTCATTGTCTCGCTATGTAATATCCCATAAATTTGGCTTAGGTATGAATGAGTTAAACGAGTAGTAAGGTTATATTTTGGACATGTGAAATCCCATCGGGATAATTATGGGTGAAAATAGTTGTTTCAAAATCAAGATGGAAAGTAAGGTGCATAAGATTTGACAAAATCGACTAAGTTTGCAGAAGGTCTGTCTTCCAGCAGAGCTTAGTAAAAATGTGTAAGGAATTTGAGAAAACTCAAAGCATAAAAGTTCTAGGCCTTTGAAATATCTTTCCAACGATATATTATGAATCTTGAAGAGATCTTTGTGCAAAAAGGTTATGCACATTTTACAGAACAATATGCGATATGCGCGCCCATAGCGCGACCGCGCTAATTTTGAGGCAGTGTTACTATCGTTTTGCTCATTCTGTAGCACGGGCAGGTCTCCAGGTGCGCGGGCGCGCTCGTAGGGGGTCATTTTAAAGCTATATTTTGTCCCCCACAGCCCCAAAACATAAAAACTTGTTCGAGAAAGGGGAACTCTAAAAAACCTAACTCCTTAAGGGTCCTTCCACCACCCAAGATGAGTTCTAATGGTGATTTTAAATTAATTTCAATTTTTCAACATCTTATTAACATAGGTAAACCCTCCATATCATTAGATATTCGACTGGGACATCATTGTTGAGAGAAGAAACCCTAGAACTCGAATTTAAGGGGATTGGACTTCAAAAAGGTAATATTTTCACCCTCTAATTGATTATACCATTGGGTTAATGATTGTAGACTACAAGTTCATGAGATATGAGTTGATGAGTTTGATAGAAAAGCATGAACAATTATAGGCTTGGCTTGTTGATTATCGATTTTGATTAGGGGTGTTGTTTACCTTATGGGTGATAAAGAATGATGTTGATTATAACCATTTGAGACTTTAGGATTTATCTAGGAGCAAGAGAATGGGTTATTGGGTGTAGAGATACCATTTATAAGGACTATGGAGCTTTATATCACCAAGTATTTGAGAAAATGCTTAAGTGACCAAAACATAAGAATTATTGCTAATATGGAATCCCTTTGACTTGTATTAATATAGATTAAAGTTGAAAGGGTTGGCAAATGTTGTATTACGCTCAATAGCAGAAAGTTAAGGTATGTGAGGCTAACTCTCTATGTTTGGAAATGTTAATGATTCTCCCTACACTACGTTTCTTTTATAACGTTACTAATTGCCTCAAAAATATAGTTAAGCCTAGTTCCTTGAATAGTTGTAGAACTTCTATTCCCTAGCTTCATAACTCGCTCATGACTTTCATTCTGAATGTTGTGAGCTTAGTGCGTATTCAATATAGACTTGGGTTTGATGCCCCCGAGTCTTAGTATAGATTACTCAGTATGCCATATACAGTTGAAATTTCAGTAGTCATAATCAGTTCAAGAACACATGTCTCAGTCTAGTGCCATTCAGTATTCCAGTATTATGTAACCCAGTATGATCCAGTATTCCAGTATTATGTAACTCAAAGTGATTCAGTATTTCACTATCATGTATTGCAGTATGATTCTTAGTTTCTGATTTTAAATTCCTGAATGTTGAACACCTGTATTTAGGCTTGAGGCCGTAGTTTATGCTTTATGCATGTTTGGGCCTGAGGCCGTAGTTTATGCTTTATGCATTTTTGGCCTGAGGCCGTAGTTATGTATATGTATACTTGGGCCTGAGGACGTAGCTTGTGCACATATGTATTGGGCCCGAGGTCGTAGCTTATTCAGATAAACAGGTTGATCATCATTCAGAAGAGGGAGTATTCATATCCTTACTTTTTTTGCTCAGTTCAATTATCAGTTATCAATTATCATTTCAGTTTCAGTATCAATAGTTATCATTTCAATTATCAATTATTAATTCTCAATTATTAGTTTGGTTTCAGTTTCAGTATTTATAATTCTTTCTTTCAGTTGCTTTTTATACCGGTGCAATTTAAATGTACTACCGTCCCTTTTGCCCGGGACTAATGATTTACAAATTGACAATTCAGAGTGTTAGGACTCCCGTATCAGCTGTTTGGTGATCCCCAGTTCTTTCAGGGAATTATAATTATCTTATAGTCTTCAGTATTTTCAGACAGTCAATGTTTTCAGGACTTCATTAGAGGCTTCATAGACTAGAGTAACAATTAGACAGAGTCTCCAACTTGTATTAGTATTTCCGCACTTTGATTTATATCATCCAAACTTTCAGTATATCAGCATGTGTTAGTTTATCTTCTGCATTCAGTATGTTATGATATCATATGTGGATTCAGACAGCCAGTTGGTTCACTCGGTCACATATAGTTAGACACCGAGTGTCGTGTTACATCCAGGTCCAGGTTCGGGGCATGACAAAGCATGGTATCAGAGCACTAGGTTCAAGAGTCCTAAGGAGTTTATGAAGTCGTGTCCAGTGGAGTTTCCTTTATATGTGTGTGCCAGCCACTCATATAAACGGTTAACTATCAAGACATCTAGGATTGTCTCATCTCTTTCTACTCTAGATCTTGCCATGAAGCTTAGAGCAATAGGTAATATTCTCATCATATCGAATTCCAAATGTATTGGATGCCCAAGCGACGCGTAGGAGAAACCTAAGGTCCTAGAGAGGATAATTGCCTATTGGGGGTATAATTATGGAGTACAGGTTGGTAAATATGAGATTTGAGAGAATGTTAAAAGTGGGATGCAATGGATAGTAGTACAGATTAGAGCATAACCTTATTAGAAAGTACAAAAGCAGTTATCATGTCTTATGGTTATCAATTTACCTCAGTTTCCAGTTATACAGTCTTTCAGTTAGCAAGTTTATGGTTATTCAGTACGCCAATATTCAGTTATATGGTTACCAAATATCCATTTTCAGTGTATCAAAATTTCTGGTGACTTATGAGTATACAGTGATGCATATGGGTTCTCAAAGGAAATGTAAGTAACAGTGGTTATAGCTAAATCTTCACATATTTTAGGTCTGGATTAAGACCCAAGAATCGCCGGATGGTGCAGTAAGTGATTTATCAGACAATGGTATACTCTGAAGGATAAATTTGTGTATGGTGATTGTATGTGTTTTACCTCAGAGAACAATTTCTTTTAATTTTTGGAAATGGAGCCACAAGTTGGATGATGATAGTTCAAATGTCAGACCCTAACATTGGTCATTATAGTTTTGGAAAGAAAAGAGCCTAAGGGCAAAATACCTAGGAGTCAGAAATATTTGTTATTACCAAAGATGCGATTTCGTACAACTCATGCAAATGACAAGAATATATGATGTATGAAATGAGAACCAAGAGCAGCCAATATTAAATTTCAGGGAATGATTTTAAGTTATTTAGATTTATTCAAATCAGAACTAGAAGTACCACGTTAGTAAGCTACTAGCAGCTATTGAGGTAAGATAAAAGATATGGCAGTTCCCCCTTAGGTTATGTGACTAAATGATTACCCCGGATGTTTATAGTATGATATGATTTTGTATTATATAGAAAGTTTGGGGTTAGATATTCAAATTTCGTTTAAGGAAGATGAATTCCCTAAGTGTGATCCATGCAAATAGTTTAGAAGAAAAGAAAAAAAGATAGTGTGCGGAAAAAGAATATGGTCAGATGATGATGATTTTCGTTCAAATATATATAGGCCGGTCGTACTTGTGATGGTTCCCAAGGATTCAATTCAACTATTGTCCTATATTCAATCCCCAACACTATTCTATTTACTCTCTCAAATGAGCAAAGTTAGGAGTAACCTTATGCTTCATTTTAGTTATTCAAAGCAAGAGAAGAAATTATGATGCTAGCAGGTAGTTAGTAAAAGGATAGTAAATAAGTTTTGAGTAAATACAGTGAATTAGCAATTTCAGCAGAGCTAGTAGAGATAAGATTTGATTCACTTAGCCATGTTAACTCTAGTGAGTAGATGACAATTTGAAATACCGGACATGTGTTAGAACCCAAAGAGTCTAAGTTAAACCTGAAGTACAGTGGCAGTGGGAAAAAATCATCTAGCAGCGAGAGCATAAACTATAGAAGAATAACCTTTAGGAATTATCGTAATGTGGTTTCTCCGGGATGGACAGTGTGAATAGAGTTAAATTATTAAGATTGTGCGTGATAGTTGTGAATACATTAGCTTTCCGTTATATGAATAATTTAGTTTTTTCCTAGAAAAAAAGGGAAGATTTCTCAGAAGTAAGTTGGAAGATTAGTCGTCATTGACGTAAAGTGCAAAGAATTGTAGAAAATACGGAAAGTTATTTGGATCCCAACAAAAAGAGAAGGATCCGCGAGTATAAGACCTTTGGTCTAAGGGGTGATGTGAAAACTTTCAGTAAGTCTTGTTAGAGATTTGAAACTCGAATAATTAGCATGGGATATGAAAAAGAAAATCAGTTCGGCAATGAGGGAAAGTTGTATAATTACCACAAGGAATATGTCTAGCATGTGTAAGAAGAACAAAGTAATTATAATGATCACCGAGCTTAGTTATTGATGATAAAGGGGTCATAGAAAGGCTATAAAACCATGCCTATTTATGTGTTATGAGGGTAGTGGCATTGCACGAGACTCTAATTTTGGAATACAAGTCAAAGACTTAGCTCGCAACAATGCTATAAGTGTCTTCAGGAAGTGCTTAATAAGATAATCAAGTGTGAGAAGTATAACTCATGATTTAGGTAGATAAGACAACTCTGGTGAAAGAAGTTCACCGCTTAGCCTAGTTAGGAGTTCGATTTGCGTACTCCAAAGTTAGTAGAGTTGTTGTCTAGAATATGAATTATTCCCCCTTAGTAACCGACGAGAATGAGAAACAATGTGAAGATCCCTATGTGTTGCAGTTGAAAGAGGGGATTCACAAGTATAAGACGATGGCTTTTGAATAAGGGGGAGATGATGGTACTTTGAGGTACCAGGACGGATTATGTGTTCCATACATAGATGGACTTAAAAAGGAAAAATCATGTTAGAAGCCTATAATTCCTGGTATTCTTTCTGTCCAGGTTCCCCAAATATGCATCATCACCAAGGAGATTTATTGGTTGAACGACATGAAAAAGAACGTCGCAGACTTTGTGGCCAATTGTCTGAATTGCTAGCAAGTGAAAGTCGAGCAGTAGAAAGTCTAGTGTTTTCATCACAGAATACACATACTTTTGAGTAGAGATGGTAAATATGGAAATTTATAACGGGATTATCTTGCTCATTTTAAAAGCATGATTAGATTGGATGATTGTAAATCGACTTACCAAGTCAACACACTTCGTGCCAGTAAAAACTACAGATTCAGTAGAAGATTATACCAAGTTGTACATTCAGGAAATCGTCTGATGTATGGGACTCCGTTGTCCGTCATTTCGGATTGTGGTGCTCAGTTTAAAATAAACTTTTAGAAGTTCTTTCAGAAATGATTAGGCACACGTTTTTCATCCTCAGAAAGATGGCCAGGCAGAGCGCATTATTCAAACAGTTGAGGATATATCCTTAATGTTAAAGTAATTGGGATAATCACATACCTCTCATTGACCTTGCGAATAATAACCTACCATTCTGGTATCAAGATGGAACCATACGAAGCTTTGTATGGGCGAATGTGTAGATCACCAATTGGTTGGTTTGAAGTTGGAGAAGTGGAGTTGTTAGGACCCGATTTGGTCTATCAGACTATAGAGAAAGTCAAGTTGATTCTAAAGCGTTCGAAGATGTTAGAGTTCTAAGTTGATGATTGGGTGTTTCTGAAAGTTTCACCTATGAAAGGCGTTATGAGATTTGGGAAGAAAGAAAAGCTCGGTCCCAAATATATCGCGTCGTATACGATCCTATAAAGGACGGTCAATTAGCATATGAGTTGGAGTTGCCACCATAATTAGTGGTGGTACAACCAGTATTTCACGTGTCATGTTATAACATTCAAGTTTCCAGTACTAAGATACTCATGTCAGTTCAGTACTCAGATATTCATGTCAGTTTAGTACTCAGATATTCATGTCAGTTCAATACTCAGATACTCATGTCAGTTCAGTACTCAGATACTCATGTCAGTTCAGTACTCAGATACTCATGTCAGCTCAATACTCAACTACTCATGTTAGTCTAATACTTAGACATTCATGCCAGCTTACTACTCAAATTACTCAAATATTCGTGTCAGTTTAATATTCATATATCCATGTTAGTTTAGTATTCACGTATCCATGGAAGACCAATATTCAGTCAATCCAGTAGTCATTCAGTTCAGTATCGCAACAATTCAGTAATCATGTATTCATTTAGTTTAGTATAGAAGTGTTAATGAAAGTTCATGTTTCCACCAGACCCGTTTAAGGTCCGGAGTTCGAAGAAGTTACAGTCAGGACAATCATTCGAGGACGAATGATCCCAAGGGGAGATAATGTAACATCCCGTAAATTTGGCTTAGGTATGAATGAGTTAAATGAGTAGTAAGGTTATATTTTGTACATGTGAAGTCCCATCGAGATGATTATAGGTGAAAATAGTTGTTTCAAAATCAAAATGGAAAGTAAGGTGCATAAGATTTGACAAAATCGACTAAGTTTGAAGAAGGTCTGTCTTCCAGCAGAGTTTAGTAAACATGTGAAAGGAATTTGGGAAAACTCAAAGCATGAAAGTTGTAGGACTTTGAAATAGCTTTCCAACTATATACTATAGAGCTCGAACGGATCTCTGTACAAAAATTTATGTGCATTTTACAGAATTATATGCGATATGCGCGCCCGGTAGCGCGCCCATAGCGTGACCGCGCTAATTCTGAGGCAGGTTACTGTCATTTTGCGTGGTCCGTAGCGTGGGAAGGTCTCCAGGTGCACGGGCGCACTCGTGGGGGTTCGTTTTAAAGCTATATTTCGTTCCCCACAGCCCCAAAACATAAAAACTTTCTCTAGAAAGGGGAACTCTCAAAAACTTAACTCCTGAAGGGACCTTCCACCACCCAAGGTAAGTTCTAACGGTGATTCTAAGTTAATTTTAATTTTCCAACATCTTATTAACTTGGGTAAACCCTCCATATCATTAGATATTCGATTGGGACATCATTGTTGAGAGAAGGAACCCTAGAACTCGAATTCAAGGGGATTGAACTTCAAAAGGGTAATATCTTCACCCTCTAATTGATTATAGCGTTGGGTTAATGATTGTAGACTACAAGTTCATGAGATATGAGTTGATGGGGTTGATAGAAAAGCATGAACAATTATAGGTTTGGCTTGTTTATTATCGATTTTGATTAAGGGTGTTGTTTACCTTATGGGTGATAAAGAATGATGTTGATTATAACCATTTGAGACTTTAGGATTTATCTAGGAGCAAGAGAATGGGTTATTGTGTGTAGAGACACCATTTCTAAGGACTATGAAGCTTTATGTCACCTAGTGTTTGAGAAAATGCTTAAGTGATCAAAACATAAGAATTATTGCTAATATGGAATCCCTTTGACTTGTATTGATATAGATTAAAGTTAAAAAGTTGGCGAATATTGTATTACGCTCAAGAGCATGAAGTTAAGGTATGTGAGGCTAACTCTCTATGTTTGGGAATGTTAATAATTCTCCCTACACTACGTTTCTTTTATGACGTTACTAATTGCCTCAAAAATATAATTAAGCCTAGTTCCTTGAATAGTTGTAGAACTTCTATTCCCTAGCTTCATAACTCGCTTATGACTTTCATTCTGAACATTGTGAGCTCAGTGTGTATTCAATATAGACTTGGGTTTGATGCCCGCGAGTCTTAGTATAGATTACTCAATATACCATATACAGTTGAAATTTCAGTATTCATAATCAGTTCAAGAACACATGTCTCAGTCTAGTCCCATTCAGTATTTCAGTATTATGTAACCCAGTATGATCCAGTATTCCAGTATTATGTAACTCAAAGTGATTCAGTATTTCACTATTATGTATTGCAGTATGATTCTCAGTTTCTGATTTTAAATTCCTGAATATTGAACACCTGTATTTGGGCCTAAGGCCGTAGTCTATGCTTTATGCATGTTTGGGCTTGAGGCCGTAGTTTATGCTTTATGCATTTTTGGGCCTGAGGCCATAGTTATGTATACATATACTTGGGCCTGAGGCCGTAGCTTGTGCACATATATATTGGGCCCGAGACCGTAGCTTATTCAGATAAACATGTTGTTCATCATTCAGAAGAGGGAGTATTCATATCCTTACTTCCGTTGTCCAGTTCAGTTATCAGTTATCATTTCAGTTTCAATCGTTATCATTTCAGTTATCAATTATCAATTCTCATTTATCAGTTTAGTTTCAGTTTCAGTATTTATAATTCTTTCTTTCAGTTGCTTTACATACCAGTGCAATTCAAATGTACTGACGTCCCTTTTGCCCGGGGCCTGCCTCTCACAATGCAGGTAATGATTTACAGGTTTGATGATTCAGAGAACTAGGACTCTCGTATCAGCTGTTTAGTGATCCCCAGTTCTTTCGGGAAATTATAATTATCTTATAGTCTTCAGTATTTTCAGACGGTCAATGTTTTCAGCACTTCATTAGAGGCTTCATAGATTAGAGTAATAGTTAGACAGAGTCTCAGACTTGTATTAGTATTTCCGCACTTTGATTTATATCATCCATACTTTCAGTATATCAGCATGTGTTAGTTTATCTTCCGCATTCAATATGTTATGATATCATATGCTGATTCAGCCAGCTAGTTGGTTCGCTCGGTCACATGTAGTCAGGCACCGAATGCTGTGTTACGTCCAAGCCCAGGTTCGGGGCGTGACACGCTATATGCCATGAATTTATTCATATATATTTTTTAATTAATATAATTTATATATTCAGATGTATTATATAATTTCTCTGAAGATTACTATACTTTTTGGGGTATTTTTCTGTTGAGAATCTTTTTTATAACTGGAAATACAAATTTTGTGTGTTATAATTGAGTTTGTTGAGCTATATTAGAAGTCTATTATGTTAATTGATTCACTTTCCATTTAAAAACAATATAATCTCCTGTTTCACGCCGTGAACACAGTCGAATACAATAATCTATCCAACTGTAATCCCATGTTTCATGCCATGAATACAGTCGAATACACTCGAATACAACAACTGATTAGCTGGACTTCCCTGATTCACGCCTATTTTTGCTATTGTATTCATGAATACAATAACTTAAATATATCTAATACATCTTATAACAACAGAAAATATATCTACAATCCGTAATATAGCAAATGATATCTATAGATAGTTAATTACCACTAAAAAATAGTACTTTATGAAAATTTCTCTTTAAATTAATTATTCTTTAGTTGTTGTGACTGTGATGAATAAGGTAACGGATGGCTTTGAGGTACAACCCAAATGTGTGAAGCCGGTGGGCCTCGGCCCAGACAACTACGATATTGGGCTAATCTTAGACCAACTAAGACCACGTGTCCTTAGCACCGTGTAGAAATGACACCAGGTAGCCACTCTAAAGTGTTGCTATTTAGAAATAAGTCAATAGTCCTGGATTTTAATTTTGCAGTTCATTTTTCGGAACTCAAATGTCCTGAATTTATAATTTTTATTTTAAAATTTCAGAACTAAATAAATATTGATTAATCCTTTAATAGCATCCTAAAGAATGGTTGGGGTGCCAAAGACATTATCCTTGTCCAACTAAGCCTTTGATTTGGACTTTGGTTAACAAATCAGCAGGAGTCACCAATTTAGGGATTTTTTTTTATAACGATTCATAGTTTTCAAAAATAAATTGGAATAGATGACCGAGCATGCCTTTAAACAAATTTTGGTGATGACTTCATGTGAAAATCCCTTTGTTACAACATGTTGTTACTTTCATTTTTCAAAGTCCCTTCCTTTTTCCCATTTCACAAAACTCACAAAAGCAGGGGTAGATCCAGCCCTTTTGTACTAGGTTCATCTCAACATGACACAGTACTTTGATGCGGATTATAAATTTAAATATAGAAATTAATTAAATTTGCAATAAGTATTAGATATAAACTCGTAACTTTAAAAATATAGTAAGTTCAATGTTAAAAACCTAAAACTTGAACCTATTAAGTTTAAATTTTGAATCCGTCTATGCTCACCACAGCTAGATTTTGGTTGGAAATAATAAAAAAAAGTGATAGACATTATGTATAGTGATATATTGGGATTCAAATGTATGATTTTCTTTTGCCACGGAATTGACCCGCAGGAATTCGAACGAATTTGTTGCGCTCTACAAATTAAGTGCAACACTTTTGTATTTTTCACCTTTGGTTTGATAAAAGCTATGTAAGACTGTTTTTATTGCATTCCCTAAATAGATTGTTGTTCATGCATGCTGGTGATTGTTGTTTTTACTGAATTCCCTAAATTAGATTAAATTTCTATGGTTTCTCTTTTTCTTTCAAGTAATAATAATAATTGTATTTCCTTTATTAGATGAGACTGTTACATGTTTTCAAAAGTTTGACAAGTGTGTGTGTACACACACACACACACACACACATATATATATATATATATATATATATATATCTATATATATATCTTGTAATAAATGCATTGATTGTATTTGATACTATTCATGCATGCTTAGATTTGGGAACACAATGTATTAAGTCACATATTTTAAAGGTAAATTGCGATAAATCTGACTAATACAAGCTGTTTTCATTTCTTTGACTGATATATGACAATTCAGTTTTTTTTACCCTTTTGATATCAAGTTATGATCATTTCTTTAGTTATTTTCTTATTTTGTAATAATTCATTCCCTTTTTAGAGCATAGTTCATGCATTCCCTGTATTAGATAACTATTCATGCATGCTTGGGAAATGAGAACACAATATATCGAGTCAAGTAACTTTTTAGAGTAAATTTTGACAAATAGTATTAATTATCCAAGTTGTTTAAAATCTTTGAAAATATATGTCAATCTTTAAAATAATTATGTCAATCAATAGCTTTATTTTTGTTCAATTCATGATCATTTGTATTTATTTGCTTACTGTGCAACAATTTTATTCCTTCTCTTATATCATTGGTTTGGTTCCGAATTTAGGAGAATTTTTTTATAAGAAAATTGTTATAAATGGGATCGATGTTGGTCAATCTTCTGTCTCACTACTAAAAAAAGGGGAAAACCGACAGACAAAAGCGATCGATGTTGGTCGGTAGTTGGTAAAAATTGACCGAAAATCGATCGATTCGTGGCGGTTGGTAACCGTAAAGTCGGTAGAGTTGGTCGGTATTTTACGACTGATTTCGGTCGTTCAATTAAATTTAAAAAAAAATGCCAAAAAAAAACGACCGAAATTGGTCGGTATTTTAATTATGTAATTAAAAAATGCACCATGTGGGAATCGAACTGAGGTTTGTACTATGGCAGGATACTATTCTACCATTAGACCATTGGTGCAATTTATTTTAAGACTGTTTTTTATTTCATTTATACTCTTTAATTGTATTTTCGCACGAAAATATCGGTCGGTTTTATTAAAAATAAAATTACCTACCGAATTCGGTCGGTTTTTTAAATGACCGGCCGATTCCGATCTTTTTTAATATTAATTTTAATTTATTTTAAACGAAAAAACGACCAAAGTTGGTCGGTTTCTTGAAAAATAAATTTCGCGTGACTCAAAAATAGTTTCCTGCATTTTTGCGCCAAAGTTCATAAAAAAATTAAAAATTAAAATATATTGAAAAAACGACCGACTTTGGTCAGTTTTTTGGCTAATTGTTTGACCGACCAAAATCGGTTGGTGACCGCGGTTGATTTTTTCGAATTTCTAGTAGAGTCTCACTGTCCTCTATCTCCAAAAACATAATTCTCTCATGGATTTCTTCTCTAGTTTAACAAGGTTATTAGGGGTCGTTTGATACGTGGACTAAATTATTTTGGGATTATAGTCTTGAGATTATAATTTTTGAGCTAGTTTATCCTACTTGAGAGGTGGGATAAAATAATTCCAAGTTTAATAGGATAAGGTGGGATATTCAGGATTAAGACTGAGATAAAATTTATAATATATTTGGTTGATATATAATTCATTCTGAAATAAATTTATACCGTCAACCAAATAAAATATAAATTTAATTCCACATCTTATCACGCGTACCAAATGACTTAGAGTAGTCCTTATGTTTGTCCACAATACAGGTTGGTCCACGACCATGCTTGTATTCCCCCCGACTCATATTATGTGTCATGTTTCTCTTTTACACGCCTCTTAAGAAATATTAATTAGAAAATGGATTGGACTATTCTATCCTTATTTATGTCATAAGATATAATCTCTCTTCATTAAATATGTATTCTATTTATGTGTTATCTCCATCTTCAAGAATAATTATTACTAAGAGTGAAAAAGGAAAAAAATAATCAATTTTGTCTTGAACTTTTAAAATGACAAATAATTTGAGACAACTACTTTTAATAACTCCGACTGTTAATATGAGACGGAGGGAATAGAGTTTACATGGTTTGTTTTAATTGTCCGTATTATCCTTTTTCATAAAAGAAAAATAGTCATTGCAGGTTTTTCCTGAATACAATACAGTACGGAGTAAAATTACTTGTGACTTTTTGCAGCCCATTTTTTTCTTTAAAAAAAAAAAAAGAAGCAAAATCGCTCATTTTGAAATTCAAGTATTTGGCTTCGGCCTATCCCAGAAAGGTAAGTCTGTATTTGATTTTAGTAAAGAGTTTTACCCAAATAGTCGGTCGGAGTTACTGTTTATTTTTGCTCGCCGGTATATATAAATTCGGGGTATTAACTAATTATGTGATAACTTTTAATTTAAAAATAGTGGGATTAGAAGATGAAATAACTAATCCCATAAGATATATCATCCCATGGGATATTCCACCATACCAAATGACCCCTAGTAATTAATTATTTCACTCGGCTACTTCTTTTCTCTAAATAAGCTTTTGTTCACAGGTCTTAAATGTCTTATAATTTAATTGTGCAATGATTTCCTTAGATCAGAAGATTCAACAATGCTTCCATATGTATCATCACATTCTAGTGACCAAGAAGCTTCGTTTAACAATAATTAGTATTGATACCCGTGCGATGCGCAAAGAATATTATTGTACCTATGTAATTGCTAATATACCAAAAGAAAACGTATCTATTGTTTCCTATTACTACCTAAAGAATTGTCTTGGACTAAAAAGGGCAGTGCGGTGCATAAGGTACTTCGAGTTCGAAGAAGGAACGTATCTCTTGAGATGTGAAATAAACAACCGAATTAGTATTGCTTCCACAGCTTGAACCCGTAGCCTATTTATGTGGGACTGATTGGTATAATTAGAATGCCAAATAAATTAAGAGTAGTCATCTACTCATCTATAAATTACTCAACATTTCCCATGAACCTTCCCCTGCAATGCAGTGGCGGAGGCAGATCTTCACGAAGGGGGTTCAAAATTTTTTTTTGTATCTAGTGGGAATTAAACTCATGACCTTATGTAGATTTTGAACCCCCTTGACCACTAAACTACACTTTGGAATTATGTTAAGGGGTTCAAAACTTAATATATAGAAATAAAAACAGATTTTGCCTTATATATACAATGTATGTTTTCGGCGAAGAGGGTTCGAGTGAACCCCTTGCGCCCCTAAATCCGCCCCTGCTGCAATGGGATGTGCGACTAATCTGGACCCTGACCTTTCCAACCCATGTTGAAGAAATTTAGCAATTGCTGCTGTATGTTACCCTTTTTTATTTGTCTGATAGGAGTATGTTACTCTATTTCTGTCTCAATATATATATATATTATTGAAGAAGCAACATGAGCTAGAAAAAAAATACTTGAAAATACAAAATCAAAAGTATGATCATTAATGCTTTTTGTTTTACTTTTATTTCATTCTTTCTGTATCCTATAAAAAAATAGATGACTATTTACCTAAGGGTCCATTTCAAGAAAAGAGAACAATAAAATAACGTAAAAATTTCACGGGGTAGTCTTCTTCCATGTCTTCTTCTTCTTCTGTAGAAACAACCATGAAAAGCTTGTAGCTTTCTCACTATTTCACCACCAAATACCATAAAAACCACCTGAGAAACACCATTGTCCGTCTCCAAAGCCAACGCTGGACAACCAAACCACTCTACACTAGTTTTGAAGTTTTGAATTGTATCGTCTCAAGTGGTGTCTGGAGCATAGATGAACTTAAAATCCAATTTTGAAGTTGCAATTTGAAGCGATAGAAAAACTTCAGACCCAATTTTCTCAAGTTTGATTGAAGCAATAAAAGAACTTGAGATCCAATACTGAAATTTTACTATGAAAAGATAAAAGCGCTTCAAATTCGAATTCTCAAGTGATCACATGTAAATTCTTAAATGTGTTCTCAAATAGGTGTAGGCATGTAAAATTTGTTGAATTTAAATTCAATAAATAATTTGACTATATTTTAAATATACTAGTCCAAATAAATATTATGGGCTAATATAATTGAATTAATCATATAAGTCAAATATATATGGATTAAATAAATAAATCTTAATCCATTGGTCTACCCACTTAATCGAGCTAAAGTGGTGAGCCTAATTCATTAGGCCCAAGATTTCATCTTCCTAGAGGCCCAAATGGATGCCCACGTGTCAAGTGATGTGGCACGCCAAGTCAAGCGGAAGAGCTAATAGGATCGTGCCACGTGTCAAAATGACAAAGCATGCCAAGTCACATTAAAAGGCCAATGAAATCGTGCCACGTGTGCAAGTGACATGTTCTGGCCAATCAAGTACCGCCATGTCACACTTTAATTTGATTGGTCGGAAAGAGTTTGTTCTTATCATAACTCTTCTTTTCCACAACTATAAATAGGGATCTTCATAACCCAGAAAAGAGACCAGAAGTTATAACAAGAAGCAAGAGAGAGCTCGTGGATCAAACGCCGCAAATTTCTCTACAAGTTTCAAACTTCAAGCAACCAAGTTCAAGTTCAAGAAATCAAGTTCAAGTTCAAGAACGAAGAATAAATCAAGTATTCAAGATCAAGAACGAAGTCAAAATCAAATACAATACATTCAAGATTAAGGCTACTTGTTCGTGATACAATTCGTGGCAACAATCAAAGTGTTCGCGACGGTTAAATCAAATTCAAATTCAAGATCAAGCTCAAATGCCCTTGAATTTATACTGTTGAAAAGAAGAATCAGAGGATCCATAGAGATTGTAACACTCAAATTATTTGAAATCAAATACTATGATTGTTGCGATATTTTTCGGTCTTGATTTTATTTTCTCGACGCAAATTTATTGTCTACAAATTCTGGCACGCCCAGTGGGACTTTCTCTACCTCTCATCTCAACTTTTCAATCACCAAAGTCCGAGAATATTGAAATGGCTTCGAAGAAAATCGACTCCAGATCAACATCCATCAAGGCTGCTAACTCCAGGTTCTATGCTGATATGGAAAGCATCCTCGATATTACCATTGGAAGCTTCGGACCAGTTACGAGGAGCAAAGCAAGCTCTTTAGGACAACAAGCACCCCAAGTGTCGTTCGCATCAACCCCTGTTTTTGGATCTTCATCCTCAAAAGGAGCAAGATCTTCCACAAACGCATCTGAAGGAGGAAGCGATGTTGCTGAAAAGATTAAGAAAACTCTTGCTCTCCTTGACCTCTCTGGATCCAAGCACTCTGTTGTGAAGGAAGATAATGATGCTTCAAGTGATGGATACTCCCCACTTACACCATATAATGTAAACCAATCAAGGATCAATCTGTGTGAAAATCCATGCTACTCTCCATCGTCCATGACAATCATGCAAGCCATGGTGACAAACACTTCATCCATGGAGGAGCAATTGGCAAACTTGACGGAAGCAATTGCTGGCTTGACCAAATGCATGCAAAATCAGGAGGCTAGAATTGACAAGCTAACAAACAGGGTGAGAATCTTGATGGAAGAAGAATCCACTCATGCACCTGACAAACTCCCAGAAGTCCAAGAGATTGATCCTCCCCCACAACGAGTTGTATCCACTAAGAAAATTTCAGTCTCTTCGGAAGGGATGATTCCAATCAATCAACTAAAGGAGTTCATTGAAGGGACTATAAAAAACAAATATGAAGTCGCTTCCAAGTCCTCCTTTACCTATGTGTCACAACTCCTTTTTGCGCGCCCGGCCCCGAAGGGTTAAATGCGCGAGAGAGTTTTCCCAATTTAAGTGACAATATTCGAAATGGGATTATTTAATTCAGAGTCGCCACTTGGGAAAGGTTTGGCTTTTGGTGTCCCAAGTCACCGGTTTATCTTGAATCCCAAATCGAGGAAATTTTCGACTTTTCCAAATGAAGTCTGCGAACCAGAAATTCTAAGTAAGGAATTCTGTTGACCCGAGGGAAGGTGTTAGGCACCCTCGAATCCCGTGGTTCTAGCACGGTCGCTTAAATTGTTATAATGGCTAATTATCTGATTTAAATACATGTTATGACTTACGTGCTTTTATTAAGTTTAAACCGCTTTTATCATTATCACTTATTTTTATAGAATTGCAACGTCGTGAAAATGCATCTCGAACCACGTCACAATCAATGCGTCCGTGATCGTCAACACATTTTGACTTCGTTGGGATTTGGATTTGGATCACATTAATGTGCACCAGAATTTAAGAATATGATTTAATTAAGCCGCGCCTAAAGAGTCTAACGCGTTATATTTTTTGAGAAGGCCATGAGATTCACTAAACGGCCTAGCCTGAATTCTAAATATTATTATGGTTAGTTATTGAGGGCCCCGCAAATGTTGCATTTTTTATTTGGCGAGGCTCGTCTCTATTTTAGAAAGGATATCCTAAATCAACTACATTTCTAACTGCGTTTGTCTAAAAAATGGAAGAAGAAAGATACATGTTAATTCAAGTATATGCTTTGGCCTAACCCGGATCCTTATCAATTTTCTGATTAATTATTTTATAAAATGGAGGGACGTCATACCTTGTGAAACATGCTTTAATTGGACAAAGAAGTTACATGCGAGATTGACAAAATTCAACACTTAATTCGAACAACGTCCTTAAGTTGGATTTAAATTAACTCGTTTAAGCAGGATTAATAGAATTCCTTATTAAAAGAAAAACTAGTCCTATAAACTGCCCGAAGAAATTGAGACTAGGTGATTCAAAACTGTATTATATTTGGCTAGATTTAACAACCATTTGCTCCTACCTATTCAAAGCATGCTGAAAGAGTGAGTTCAATTCTATCAATCATATTGAATAGTTTCACATTCCATGAACTGTATTTACATCCTGCATGCTTCTAAATGAATCAAATACCATAGTTTCAGATCAACATAAACATTAATTAAGTACAAACTTACTAATGTATTCTCTATTAGGCTACAAATTAAAGGATTTATACAACTTTAACAATATTCGCAAAGCTGTAAGTAAAAAAAATTCTTCAGATCTTTCAATTAAACTTTCATTGCGACATCAGTTACATCAGACAGATTCGAAGTGTGTACCTGAGGAGATGCTTACAATGAAGAAAGCAAGAGAGTCAGTTGAGCAACAGTGCAAGCGAAACAGCAGCAGTAACAGATGAACAACAACAGGACAAATTCCAATGCAAGATGCAATTATAGACGAAGAAAGAGGCAGCAAAATGACAGCAACAAGCAGGGGAGTAGAATCAGAATTCAGACAAACCAATTCCAAGAGAATCAACCAATGCAAACCAACCAATAAACTCAGCTGAAACTTGAAAGAAAACAGAACTGACTGAACAGGTTGAACAAACTGGGAGTCGAATGAACAACAGGAAGAAAAAAAACAGTTTCTGCTTTCCGTATATCCCTCTCCCTATTTCCTTTCTTTCCAAAATCCAAATGTCAATCTTCAGTTTTGAAACTATACTTGAGTTATCAAAAGAAATCTTTTCCAGTTTTCTGTTTTTTCAGAACTCAACTCTCAACATTCAATCTCAGTTTTTTATGTGTATCTCTCTCTTTCTGTATGTGTGTATCTCTTTCTCAGAACTTCAGCTCTCCTTCTTCTTATTTCTCCCTCTATCTATCTGTGTGTGTGTGTATATCTTCAGCCCCTCTTATCAGATCTCTATTCCTATGTCTGTCCCCCTATATCTCTCAATGTGCCTCCCTTTTATAAGCCTTAACATCACCCCTTTTACAGCCTGTTAGACCAATCAGATACCCCTCCCATGTGCTATCTTCTTTTCAGTTTTCACTTAGCTATTTAAGTATTAACCCCATGACATTCCCTTGGCATGCTTAACTTTTAGTAAGGTTTATTATTTCTGAAACTAAAGCAAAGTATGGGCAGCAGAGTGTGATCTGACAGCATGTGCTGTCAACTATTTTATTCAAAAGCCCTTATACAGGGCACAGGCTGTGCACAAATGCACCTTGTGGTGCACCAATGCACATGTTGTGCACAAGTGCACATGCCCTGCAATTTCAGAAACTGTAACTAAACAAAACATTTGATTTCACATTCCTGATTCAAATCAACAATTATAAGTACTAAACTCAGTTCCTAATCGATTCAAACAAATGTGTCCAGAAGCAAATCGATTTGTTATTGTTCAGGCAGTTGAAAACTAATTGACGACATATGTCGAATCGACTATATTAATCATAACATGTACAATCGTAGCCAAAATCAGACATTTAACAGTATCGAACGCATGATTTGAATTGTACTGACTAAGCAGAATTATACTCGAGGAATCAGTTAATCAGTTCAAATTTGAAATTCAACTTATTGCACAACAAATACGTACATACACATTATCAGAACAAGTAGAAGAAAGACTCAATCAAACACAGAGGTTTAGGCAAGGTGGACATGACACAGTTGGTAAAATTCAAAAACACGAATTAAAACAAAACATGAACAGACCTTTAATCAGCACATGGAATAAGGAAAAGAAAACAAAACAAAACTCACCTTAAATCCCGAAAAATCAAAGAGCCTCAGGTTGGACTCGAACAGGCCTTTCTTAAGGCTGAACGGACTTTAATCGAAGTGTTTCTCAGATGAGAAACACTTCGATTAAGGTCCATTAGACCTTAATCTCTTTGGCTTAAACAGATACGGAACAGGCACGAGGAAACCTAGGGTTCAAAAAATCAGATCTGGGATTCGTGTTTCCCTGGTTAGATTCGGACCAAACCAAGCATGGTTTGGTCACGAGGGGGGTCTGGGTACTGTCTGGTGTGAAGTTGAGGTCGATTGGTGTAAATCGGGTTCCGATTCGAATCTTCAAATGAAGATTCGAGAAGGTGGGATGGGATTCGAGCTGAATGGTTGGTGGATCCATGTTCAGGGTGTCAAGGTGGTCCTAGGGTGTTAAGATGAAGGTCACTGGCGTTCACGCCGCCGGATTTCTGGTGAAGGGAGATGGGGGCGGCTAGGGTTTGAAGGGGAAGGGTCTGGTGAAGACGAAGGTGACCTAAGGATGGGGTTCGGATAGGGGGGGCAGGGTAAGGTTATGGGTTTATATAGTTAGTGGATAGGTGGATCCTGGCCGTTGGATGAGATGTGATGAAGGGCCAGGATACTTCAACTAACGAGGAACGGTGTCGTTTCGAGGGTAAAGGGTTGGGGTCGGTCCGGGTGAGACGGGTCGGGTCTGTTGGTGGGTACGGGGTGTGAGATCTTGGCCGTTGGATCAGTTTAGTTTGAATGGTTGAGATGGATCGGCATTGAAACGACGTAGTTTTGTGACCTGGGGGTGGGCTGTTCGGACTGGTGGCTTGGGCCGTTCATTTGGGCTTCAGATTTTGAAATGGGCATGGCCCAAATTCGTTCAAAACAAAAGTTTTACCCTCTTTTTCTTTATTTCTAATTTCCTAAATACACAACCTAATTAAATAAAACTAGACACCATTAATTAACACTTAACATATTTATTTCACGCGTATAAAATGTCAAAAGTAGGTAAAATTAAACAAGGCAACAAATCAGGACAGAAGAAATGCGTATTTTTGTGATCTCCCATTTAACAATCGGATTACGGTTCACATTACGCACGACACATACATTTTGTATTTTGTTTTAATAAAAATGGGCAAAATCATCAACAAAGTGCCATGTAAAATCCAAATTTGTACAGCAGGACCATTTGTTATTTATTTTTTTTTTATATTTTTTTTTTAAAAAAAAATTCTTTTGGAGCGATTGTCGCGTAAGACAAAAATCACGTGCTCACAGCTGCCCCTCTTTGTTCGGAAACACGAAGAGTTTTCGTGCAAAGATAAAGTGAGCGGATATAAGCGATTTTTGCCTATGGACTACTCCGTGTGAAGCATGTTTTTGAAAGATCTGACCGAATCTTTGCTTCAAAGATTTCCTACATATCCTGGGCTAAACAGGAATCAGGTCAATGTAGTTCGGGAAGCTTTGGTAGCTGGGACTACCATGGGATTGCAATGCTTGCTGTTACTGCTGTTGTTGTTGTTGTCACCGCTACTTTACTGACCGCGTTATTACAACCAAAGAAAAATTGAAACTGAACTAAACACTTATATGCATGTCGACTGCTAGCTACAAGATTCCTATCTATGATTCTTTTGCGACCTGATCTTGGGTCTTAGCTGATTGTGCTTGGAGACTTTGATCCGAATCTTGATGCTTGCGAGTTGCGGCGACTTGTTCAATCTTTGGGATACTGAGTGAAACGCGACTGGCAGAGTTCAGGACCTTAATCAAATGTTGGAGTCGATCCGCCTTCCATTTACTCTGATATCTCGGGACATCTTCTTTTTGTCTTTTTCTTTTTTGATTCTGAGTTGAGACTCATCTCGTGGGTCATTTCGATCCGTGTGGCTCGAGGATAGACCTGCGGGAGAAAACAAACAAACGAACGAAATTTTCTGCCCCAGTTTCACTAGGAAGATTTCGTGAATTATTCGCCAGGAAGTTCATAAAATTGATGAAAGAGGATATGCATGCTCAGTTCAGGGTTGGAGCCCTAATATCGACTAGCTAGGGAAAGGTTCAGTTTAGAGTTGAAACTCTAATACTGACCAACTGGGGAAAAGTTCAGTTTAGGGTTTAAAACCCTAATGCTGACTAAAGGAAAAATTCAGTTTTAGGGTTTAAAACACTAATGCTGATTAAAGGAAAAAGTTCAGTTTAGGGTTTAAAACCCTAATGCTGACTGGAAGGAAAAGCTCAGTTTAGGGTTTAAAACCCTAATGCTGGCTGAATAGAAAAAATTCAGTTTAGGGTTTAAAATCCTAAGGCTGATTAAAGGAAAAAGTTCAGTTCAGGGTTTAAAACCCTAATGCTGACTAAAGGAAAGAGTTCAGTTTAGGGTTAAAAACCCTAATGCTGACTAAAAAGAAAAGTTCAGTTTAGGGTTTAAAACCCTAATGCTGACTGGAAGGAAAAGCTCAGTTTAGGGTTTAAAACCCTAATGCTGGCTGAATGAAAAAAATTTAGTTTAGGGTTTAAAATCCTAAGGCTGATTAAAGGAAAAAGTTCAGTTCAGGGTTTAAAATCCTAAGGCTGATTAAAGGAAAAAGTTCAGTTCAGTGTTTAAAACCCTAATGCTGACTAAAGGAAAGAGTTCAGTTTAGGGTTAAAAACCCTAATGCTGACTGAAAAGAAAAGTTCAGTTTAGGGTTTAAAACCCTAATGCTGGCTGAACGGAAAAAAGTTCAGTTTAGGGTTTAAAACCCTAATGCTGACTAAAGGAAAAATTCAGTTTAGGGTTTAAAACCCTAATGCTGATTGCGTGGAAAAGCTCAGTTTAGGGTTTAAAACCCTAATGCTGGCTGAATGGAAAAAATTCAGTTTAGAGTTTAAAATTCTAATGCTGACTAAAGGAAAAATTCAGTTTAGGGTTTAAAACCCTAATGCTGACTAAAGGAAAAATTCAGTTTAGGGTTTAAAACCCTAATGCTGATTGCATGGAAAAACTCAGTTTAGGGTTTAAAACCCTAATGCTGGCTGAAAGAAAAAAGTTCAGTTTAGGGTTTAAAACCCTAATGCTGACTAAAGGAAAAAGTTCAGTTTAGGGTTTAAAACCCTAATGCTGACTAAAGGAAAAATTTAGTTTAGGGTTTAAAACCCTAATGTTGACTGCATGAAAAAGCTCAGTTTAGGGTTTAAAACCCTAATGCTGGCTGAATGGAAAAAGTTCAGTTTAGGGTTTAAAACCCTAATGCTGACTGAATGGGAAAAAAAGTTCAGTTTAGGGTTTAAAACCCTAATGCTGACTAAAGGAAAAATTCAGTTTAGGGTTTAAAACTATAATGCTGATTACATGGAAAAGCTCAGTTTAGGGTTTAAAACCCTAATGCTGGCTGAAAGGAAAAAGTTCAGTTTAGGGTTTAAAACCCTAATGCTGACTAAAGGAAAAAATCAGTTTAGGGTTTAAAACCCTAATGCTGATTGAAAGGAAAAAGTTCAGTTTAAGGTTTAAAACCCTAATGTTGACTAAAGGAAAAATTCAGTTTAGGGTTTAAAACCCTAATGCTGATTGCATGGAAAAGCTCAGTTTAGGGTTTAAAACCCTAATGCTGGCTGAATGGGAAAAAGTTCAGTTTAGGGTTTAAAACCCTAATGCTGACTAAAGGAAAAATTCAGTTTAGGGTTTAAAACCCTAATGCTGATTGCATGGAAAAGCTCAGTTTAGGGTTTAAAACCCTAATGCTGGCTGAATGGAAAAAAAGTCCAGTTTAGGGTTTAAAACCCTAATGCTGACTAAAGGAAAAATTCAGTTTAGGGTTTAAAACCCTAATGCTGATTGCATGGAAAAGCTCAGTTTAGGGTTTAAAACCCTAATGCTGGCTGAATGGAAAAAGTTCAGTTTAGGGTTTAAAACCCTAATGCTGACTGAATGGGAAAAAAGTTCAGTTTAGGGTTTAAAACCCTAATGCTGACTAAAGGAAAAATTCAGTTTAGGGTTTAAAACCCTAATGCTGATTGCATGGAAACGCTCAGTTTA
This sequence comes from Nicotiana tabacum, assembly GCF_000715075.1. Lineage (NCBI taxonomy): Eukaryota > Viridiplantae > Streptophyta > Magnoliopsida > Solanales > Solanaceae > Nicotiana > Nicotiana tabacum. The sequence continues at coordinate 3,606,392 of NC_134091.1, forward strand.
GGGTTTAAAACCCTAATGCTGGCTGGCTGGGACAAAGTTCGAGAATACTAAGCGACCTCTTTTTTTTGAATTTTCTTGTTTTAGTAGAAGATAAAAGGGGGGTTCGTGGAAACTTACCTTTCGAGTGAATTCATCATTGCCAAAGTATTTCTTGTACCCGTGTACCTTCCTCTTTGGGCGACACCTGCTTCTTGCACGGTTGTCTTGGATTATACCTGTTTCAACTTTTCAGACAAAGAACAATTGTTAGTTCGGAAATGACGGTCGGTTTGGTGACCTTGATCATTCCCAGTTGCTTTGTTGCGTCTCTATTTCTGTTGCGAAGTCCCGCCATTGATTTGATTCGAATGGCGAAACCCTTTAGACTGCTCAGGCTTGTATTTCCAGATTCTGTGATGACTTGCTTCGTAAGGCTCTTTTTCTTTTCTCTCTTTTTTTGTCCCGTTTTGCTTGGAGGTTCTCAACGGGGATTTTATTGGAGGTATTCTGTGGGGATTTGTACAAAAGGAAGCTCCGTGGGGGAATATTTACAAAGTGGATTCTTTGTGTGGATTTTTGTACAATGGGGCATGCTGGGGATTTATTTCAAAGCGGGCTTTCTAGGATTTGTTGGGGTAAGCTTGTTGGGGAATTTTTACAAAGGGACTCGCTGGGGATGTGCTGGGGAAATTCCAATGGGGATTTTTTTTTATATATATATATATTGGGGAGACTCTGTATATATATATATATATATCGGGTTGACTCTGTGGGGGATTGTACAAGGGAGACTCTGTGGGGATTCGTTCGAAGGCGGACTTGCTGGGGGAAATTTCTCTTTTTCCTCTTTACTTCGAACGCCATCAAACATCATGATTTATCAAGTTTGGACAGACGTACCAACGAAACGGGGCGTTTTCCTTCATGAAACGGAATTCCGTGAAAACAAACCTGCCACCTGCCCTCTCCGGTGTATCCTGAACTTGGGGTTAAAACATAAAAGGGATTCGAAGAGAAACAAAGAAAGGAGAAAACAAATTTCAGGAAGGGAATGTCTCTTTCGGGACGAGAAAGACTTATCTGAGGAAGATAACGCTGGCTTTAAATGACATGACATGCTCTTTGGACTGGACGCCTGACCTTCTATGAACTTGCGTTTCCCTGAACCAGAACGGATCTGTGATTCCAGACCGGTGGAACTTTGCCGAGACCTCTTTGGGGTGGAGTCATTCTTTTCGGCCAACAACGCCCTTTGCGGGTTTTCGCTGGCTGACCTCTCTCATTTCTCTTCCTGTCATCGCTTGATAGCACTCTTTGTGAGTTTTTACTAAACAAGCTCTCTCATTTTTGTTTCTCTACTCCCGTCGCCTCGTGGTGCCCGAAGGTTTTCACCGACGAGACTTTCTCATTTTATCTCTCTCAATTCAGAGTGTGCCGGTCTCCATTTGTGACGCTTATTGGTTCCCCATTATCTTTGGTAATTGATTTGAAGGCTTGTGCTTGGTAAAGAGAGGTAGATGATACTAACTTCTCAACTGCTCGACGTGCCCCGGTTTCAATTTCAGGGTGAATGGGATTTTATTGTTGGTGTGGCTGAACCTCAGGGAGAGGCTAACTACGTATCCTTTCGGAATCAAGTCAAACGTAGTTCAGGCCTCAATCAATGTTTTGTTTTTGTTGTTTTTTTTTGTAAGCGGCTCAAAGGTTTGTAGAGAGAATTGGGTAGTGTTTGGGAGTAGTGGGGAATAAGACCTTCGTCATTTTCAAATGTGTCAGGACCAACTGGAGTATAATTTAGACGTAGTATCTCTTGACTGCATCTGCATTTACTGCTGTGTCGGGGTTATTTCCTTCGATATCACCTAAATACAATGCTCCTCTCGGCAATATCTTCCTTATGATGTATGGGCCTTTCCAATTTGGAGCAAACTTCCCTTTTGCTTCCTCATGATGCGGCAGAATACGCCTCAGTACCAGCTGACCTACTTCGAAATTCCTGGGTCGAACTTTCTTGTTGTAAGCACGGGCCATTCTTCGTTGGTACAACTGTCCGTGACAAACCGCGGCCATTCGCTTTTCATCAATCAAAGTCAATTGCTCTAACCGAGTCTTGACCCACTCGCTGTCTTCGATTTCTGCTTTGACAATGGTTCGAAGCGAAGGAATTTCTACCTCTGCTGGTATTACAGCCTCGGTCCCATAAACCAAAATATAAGGAGTCGCTCCTACTGATATGCGTACCGTAGTGCGATACCCCAACAATGCAAATAGTAACTGCTCATGCCACTGTCGGGAACTTTGGATCGTTTTCCTCAAAATCTTCTTGATGTTTTTGTTCGCCGCTTCCACAGCACCATTGGCTTTCGGCCGATAAGGAGTAGAATTCCTATGCGTTATTTTGAATTGCTCGCATACATCTCCCATCAAGTGACTGTTCAAGTTTGCTGCGTTATCTGTAATGATAGTCGTAGGAATACCGAAACGACAGATAAGATTTGAGTGTACAAAATCCACCACAGCTTTCTTAGTGACCGACTTGAGAGTGACAGCCTCTACCCATTTTGTGAAGTAGTCTATGGCAACCAATATAAACCTGTGTCCATTCGAAGCCTTTGGTTCGATTGGTCCAATGACATCCATGCCCCAGGCGACAAATGGCCAAGGTGCAGACATGGGATGCAGCTCGGTGGAAGGTGCATGAATCAAATCACCGTGCACCTGACACTGATGACACTTCCCAACGAAACTAAAGCAGTCCTTTTCCATGGTTATCCAGTAATAACCTGCTCGAAGGATTTTCTTTGCTAAGACATACCCGTTCATGTGAGGTCCGCACACACCTGCGTGTATTTCGTGCATGATCTTTCTCGCTTCCTCGATATCGACACATCTTAGGAGATTGAGGTCCAGGGTCCTCTTATATAACAATTCACCGCTCAGAAAGAAACCACTTGCATGTCGCCTAATGGTCCTCTTTTGATCTCCAGTAGCGTGCTCGGGGTATTCTTGTGTCTTCAGGAACCTCTTGATGTCATGGTACCAAGGCTGCGTATTTGATCCCGCCTCGATTACATTGCAGTAACCATGTCTTTCCTTGATTTGGATTTCCAAAGGATCGACGTGGGCGTTGCCCGGGTAGGGTAGCATTGAAGCCAGAGTAGCAAGTGCATCTGCCAGTTCATTGTGACACCTCGGGATATACCTGAACTCTATTGATGTAAAGCGCTTGCTGAGGTCCTCCACATGCTGTCGGTAAGGGATAAGTTTGACATCCCGAGTTTCCCATTCGCCTTGAGCTTGCCGGATAATCAGGTCAGAATCTCCATAATCAGTAAGTCTTCGACATCCTGATCGATTGCCATATGCATGCCCATGATGCAGGCTTCATACTCAGCTGTATTATTTGTGCAAAAGAAACGAAGTCTAGCTGTGGCGGGATAATGCTGACCAGAAGGCGAGATCAAAATTGCCCCAATCCCTACGCCCTTGGCGTTCACGGCTCCATCAAAGAACATCTTCCAGACATGAGCGTCCTCCGAGACCACTTCTAGGGTGTTTACTTCTTCATCTGGAAAGTAGGTACTCAATGGCTGGTATTCCTCATCGACCGGATTTTCGGCCAAATGATCTGCTACCGCCTGGGCTTTCATTGCCGTGCGAGTGACATAGACTATGTCGAATTCCGTAAGCAAGATTTGCCATTTAGCCAGTCTCCCAGTAGGCATTGGTTTCTGAAATATATACTTCAAAGGATCCAACCTGCTTATGAGGAACGTAGTGTGGGCTTGGAGATAATGTCTCAGCTTTTGAGCAACCCACGTGAGAGCGCAGCATGTCCTCTCCAGCAGAGTGTATTTGGCCTCGTAGCCGGTGAATTTCTTTCTCAAGTAGTAGATTGCTTGCTCCTTCTTTCCGGTTATGTCGTGTTGCCCGAGGACGCAACCGAAAGAGTTCTCCAGGACTGTTAGATACAAGAAAAGTGGCCTCCCTGGTTCTGGAGGGACCAAGACTGGGGGATTCGAAAGGTATTCTTTGACTTTATCAAAGGCTTCTTGACACTCAGTTGTCCATTTAATCGCCGCATCTTTCCTTAACAGCTTGAATATGGGCTCACACGTGCTTGTCAGCTGGGCAATAAACCGACTGATGTAGTTCAACCTGCCCAAAAGACTCATCACGTCTTTCTTTGTTCTTGGGGGAGGCAGATCTCTGATGGATTTTATCTTAGTTGGATCTAGCTCGATACCTCTCCTGCTTACGATGAAGCCCAAAAGTTTGCCCGATGGAACTCCGAAAGTACATTTGGCTGGGTTTAGCTTCAAGTCATATTTCCTTAGTCTCTCGAAGAATTTCCTCAAGTCTTGGATGTGATTATCCTGCGTCCTGGACTTGACTATCACGTCATCCACGTATACCTCTATTTCCTGATGCATCATGTCATAAAAAATAGCAGTCATGGCCCTCATGTAAGTAGTCCCAGCATTCTTCAAACCGAATGGCATGACCCGATAACAGTAGGTGCCCTAAGGCGTGGTGAAGGCAGTTTTCTCGGCATCCTCTTCATCCATCAGTACCTGATGATACCCAGCGTAACAATCTACGAAAGACTGTATCTCGTGTTTGGCGCAATTATCAACGAGGATGTGGATGTTGGGAAGTGGGAAATTATCTTTGGGGCTTGCTCTATTCAAATCTCGGTAATCTACGCATACCCGAGTCTTCCCGTCCTTTTTCGGTACCGGAACCACATTCGCCAACCATGTTGTATATTGGACTACCCGAATCACTCCCGTTTTCAGTTGTTTAGTGATCTCCTCTTTAATCTTGTCGCTGACCTCAGTTTTGAACTTTCGTTGCTTTTGTTGAACTGGAGGGCAATCAGGATGAATCGGCAATTTATGAACCACTAGATCAACACCTAGACCTGGCATGTCATCATATGACCAAGCAAACACGTCTTTAAATTCAAAAAGAAGTTGAATTATCGCCTCTCGTGTTTTCTTGTCCGTGTGAATGCTTATTTTGGTCTCCCGGATTTCTTCAGGAGTTCCTAAATTAACCAGTTCAGTGTCATTCAGATTTGGCTTAGGTTTATTCTCAAAATACTCCAACTCTCGGTTTATTTCCCTAAAAGCTTCTTCCGTACCATATTCTGGTTCTGGGTTCATTAATTCGCAGTTAAATAGCTCATTGTGATCTGGGCGTGAAGTCCGCAAGCATGTCATATTTAAAGTCGCATTATTATAACTGAAAAGAAAGATAAAAGGAAAAATAACAAAAATCAGAACAAAAGAAAGAATGGGAAAGCAATGATGATTTTTTTTATTTTCTTTGGAAAGTTGGAAGACAACAATGTTTACAACTCAGGAGTACAAAACAAACAATGGAAAGGAAGAAAACGTTCAAGTTATGTCCTGGAGATAACTTGTGACACAGGAAAGGTGGCAGGACAGGTCTACCCGGACTTCCGTCTAGTCGGGAATGGCGTGGCCTCCCAGTTTTGAAGTTCGGCGTTCGGCCCCACGTACATCATCTCAGCAGTGCTTGTGCCTTCACCTGGTTGAACCATGTGGATCTCGTAGAGCATCTCTCTCATCGCTCCACATATCTCCTCGATTTCCTCAGCCGTGAAGACCTCATCATCTTTTTCTTCGGCGTACCTTGGCCTGATGAAAGTTGCATATAAATCTGGCAGTGGTCGAGGTAACTTCCAACCCTCATTTTTTCTTTTCTTTTCCCACTCTTCGTCTGCTGAAGTAGGTTTGAAACCTAGTCCAAAAGGTTTCTTGGTGACTGGCAAGGTAATGGGTTCTGTTATTCCCTGAAGGGTTCGTCCAAGCCCCTTCCCTGGCCTAAATCCGTGCCGGATCATCTCTTTGGCCACCATAACCGAGGCGTTAGACAGGAAAGGCTGGGGGCAGGGTATTCCCTCTCCGTGCTGCTCTGCCAGTACAATCTCAAAAGCTTGATAGACCGTATGTTCGCTCCCTTCTCTCGGTTCCAGATATGGAATGGATGGGTCCCGATAAATAGCATGCTCATCTTCCCCATGGACCACGATCTCTCGGTCTTCGTGCTCGAACTTCACCATCTGGTGAAGAGTGGAAGGCACGGCTCCTGCCGCATGGATCCAAGGTCTGCCAAGGAGAAAATTGTAGGATGTATCCATTCGAGCACCTGGAAGGTTACTTGAAATTCGACTGGTCCTATGACCAACAACAGGTCTATTTCTCCCATGGTATCTCTCTTGATGCCATCGAAAGCCCTTACGCAGACATTGTTGGGTCGGATTCTTCCGGTCCCAATTTCCATTCTTTGTAGCGTGGAGAGCGGGCAAATGTCAACGCCTGAGCCCCCATCCAACATTACCCGCTTGACATAATAGTCTTTACATTTAACTGTTAGATGCAAAGCCTTGTTGTGTGCCGCTCCTTCCGGGGGTAGATCGTTCTTGCTGAAAGAGATTTGGTTGACGGCGAAGAATCTTTCTGTCATCCGCTCTAATTGTTCTACCGAGGTTTTAACTGGCACATATGCTTCATTCAGGGTCTTCAGTAAGATCTTTTGATGCTCGGTTGACCTCATTAATAATGACAGCATGGACACTTGCTCGGGGTACTTGCGCAGTTGATCTATCACTTCGTAATCCGGCATTTTCATTTGTTGGAAGAACACTTCCGCTTCTTCAACACTTACGGGCTTCTTTGGCGGGAAGCGCCTTTGGGTGGCGTTGTTCAGTTCTTGGGTATTTGAATACCTTCCAATGAAAGTATTTTCTGGGAGTTCTCCCATGACCTCTTTACCTTTGTACATTACCAATGTCTTTTGATAATTCCACGGCACTGTGGATGGGTTGGTCATTGGCTTTTGTGGCACGCGTCCGATAACCACTGGCTCATTCAGCCGAGGTGGTTGAATCGTCCCCCGGACCACATAAGCCCCTTTCGGCACGTACATAGGTTTTGTCTTTTTGATTCCGAAGTTCTGCGTCTTCTCAGCTCGACCTCGTGGTATGTAAAGAACTCCACCCTTTACCGGTATCACTTTCTTCATCACCTTCTTCTCAGGCACTTTCTTTATAGCTTTGGCCTCCTCCCCCTTTTCTGGTTTCTGGTCTGCTTCGGGCCTCTTCCCCGTGTCGACAATGGAAATTATGGCTTTCAGAGCGGGGTCGAACTCTTTGTCTTCACAAATCATTCCGATCAGCGGCCCATTATTGTGAGCAGGTAATGGATTGTTAGTTACATTCGGGATCTCCTCGTCCCTTAGCACTATTTTCCCTTGCTCTATCAAATTTTCGACCACTCTTTTCAACGACCAGCAGTCATTTGTATCATGTCCCTCGGCCCCTGAATGATAGGCGCATCTGACTCCAGCTTTGTAAGAAGGTGACGTCGGGTTTTGCCTTGTTTGAGGGATTGGTTACAAGAAACCCAACTGGACCAGCTTTGGGAAAAAAGTTGAGTATGGTTCACCGATGGGCGTGAAAGTCCGCCTTCTGGGTGGCTCCTGAGGGCGGAAGTTATTCTGCGGGGGTTGTGGGTTATAGTGGTTGCGGTAAGGAGGCTGATTTCTGGGAGGTGGAGCTGGGCCTCGGTTGGCTTGTTGTGGTGGATGGGTATAAGGTTGGGCATTCATGACCATATAAGGTTGATGAGCATATACCAAATTTGAGTGGGGGTAGTAGTGTTGTGGGGTTCTTTCCGGAAAAGGGGGCCTGGGATGACGATACTCCCTTGCTTCCGAGGCTGCCATAGTCGTTTCTTCCTTCCTTTTCCCTCTTGTCATTCCTCCGGACCCGCTTTGGACGGCCTGGGAGGTCGCCCTTATGGCTGCTTGACTCAGAATCCTACCTGTTTTCAAACCATTTTCCACCATCTCTCCAATCTTGATGGCTTCCGCGAATGACTTACCCATGGCTGACATCATGTTTTGGAAATAGTCAGACTCTTGAGCCTGGAGAAAGGTAGTGACCATTTCCACTTCATCCATGGGAGGCTTTACTCTTGACGCCTGTTCACGCCACTTTATAGCATATTCTCTGAAGCTTTCTGAAGGTTTCTTCTTCAAATTCGACAGAGAATTTCGGTCTGGCGCAATGTCGATGTTATACTGGAATTGTTTCACAAAATCTCTGGCGAGATCATCCCATATATGCCATCTGGACATTTCTTGGTCCATATACCATTCCGAGGCTATCCCTACCAGACTTTCCCCAAAATATGCCATTAGCAGTTCTTCCTTTCCGCCGGCTCCCCGCAATTGGTTGCAGTATTTCTTAAGATGTGCAATGGGGTCACCGTGCCCATCGTATTTCTCGAACTTTGGGGTCTTGAAACCCGTTGGCAGGTGCACGTGAGGGAACATGCACAGGTCGGCGTAAGAGACGCTCTTCTGTTCGCACAATCCTTGTATATTCTTCAAACTTTGTTCAAGGCTTCTCATTCTCTTGGCAATCCCATTTTGTTCTGCAATTCTGGGGTTCTGATCCTGCCCGGGTGCAAGCTCGCACTGAGGCGGTAGAGGATTAGTGCTGGTAGTGAACCTAGTTGGTTCCATTGAGAACGATGGTGCTTGGAATGTAAAAGAGGATGAGTCAAAGCTTGGCTTGTACGTGGTAGGCTGTGCCGTAATCGGGCAAGGCGATGCAGTAAAGATGTTCATGCTTGCATCAGTGGATGACATTCGGGGATGAGGCTGAGAAGGCGATCCAGCAGAGAAGGCTGAGGTGGCTGGGTACCCGAATGGGGTTGCAGGATAATTTATGGGGACATTAGAAGTCCCACTTGACCTGGAGAATAATTCAGGGAATCCGGGGACGACACTTGGCGGCTCTTTCCCATTATTCCAGTCGTCCAGCATTTCCAACATGCGAAGCTGTAGGATTCTATTTTCCTCCGCAGTCGCGGATTCAGGTATGAGGACGGCTGAGATCGAGCTCTCCTCGGAAACAGGGATTGTTTGCAATGGAATTTCTGAAGACATTTCCACACTTCCTTTTGACCTGGTGAAGTAAGTGTGAGTACTGCTTCTGGTCCTAACAACAGGTAGTTGAACACTTCTCTTTGACCTCGTGAAGTATGAGTGCGAGCCAGACTTTCACCAAACCAACCGTCTTTTCAAAACCCTGAGGAGATACTCAACGACAAACGCACGGTTAATTTGCAGCAAATAACAGATAGTCAATCTCACGTTGGGCATGATGCACCTATACAGTTAAGTGGATTACTACATGTTTGCTACGAGAGCATGCGTCATTCCGGCATTTTTCCTCTTATTAGTTCCCCCCCCCTTTTTTTTTCTTTTTTTTTTATTATTTTGCAGTAAAAGAAATGCGACCGGATCCGATGAGGATTGCCTACGTATCACGATGCCTACGTGAATCAGATCATTACGTAGTTCGAAAAACACAAATGAGCGTAAAAGAAGCAACCTCTTTATTGTTGAAATGGTCTATTACAAACTACATTTTGCAAAAGAAAGAGCAAACTTTGAAAATAAACCTAGACTCAAAATAGACTAAAAATCACCCTGATGGGAAAAACAGGCAGAAGATGCTAAGATACAGGCTTGACTTATGAGTGCATTATGGTTTTGAAAATTGGTGTCCGCGGGGCATCGTTCGGCCTCGCCGCGGTCCTAGGCATGAGATCCCTTTCAAGTTGCTCCAGCTCATGCATAGTCTGCTTGACATAACCCATCACTGCCGAGAGGACGGTAACGCTGGACATGTTCTCACATCGTAGACATCGTCTGGTGATGGCATGGGCAATGGCCTTGATCCTATCTCTGGTTTGCTTCTTTTCTACGAGTAGGCGTTTTATCTGATCGCTACATATCTTGAATACTTGAGTATCCTGTATATGCTGATGCTTCAGTCGCCGTACATCCAACTTTATCTGGGCTATTGAGTCGTACCAGTATCTGCTCTCAATTTGGAAATCCTTGGCCTGATTAGCTGCTTTGATCTCAAGTGCAGCCATCTCTCTCTTTATTTTAACAACAGTTTTCTCGTGGTCGCCTTCCAATTGATTCAAGCATCGGCGATGCTTATCTGTTCTCGTATCCCACTGTGCCCTGAGCTTCGCTATGACGTCTTCAGATTTCTCCAAACCATCTTGCCATTCCCTGATTTCACTTTTTAACCTTTTTATCAGCTGCTCGTCTGACCGACGCCTTGGCTGTTTATCTGCATCCACCCTTATCTGTTTGATCTGGGCTCTGAGCATTTCGTTTTCCTGAATTAACCTGTTCCGCTCTCCCAGATCGGTAGCAACTTGTACGTTGTGCTCGTATTTCAAGCTTTCCACTTGTTGCTTTAACCTGCTGATTTCGGCGCAATAGCCTCTTTCCTTCGCTAACCAATCCCACTGCCTTTGCGATGATTCGGTGAAATTCCGGATGTGGGGTCTCTTAGCCGGCCTTTCATGCTCAAGTTCCCTTCTATACCATGCAAGGTAACCTGGCGCCGTCTCTCCTTTGGCTCGATCCCGCACGCAAGTATCTGATTTCAAATATTGACACTCACTCCAGATTTGGCGAATCTTCGCTTCTGGGAATTGTCCGTTAGGACTTATCTCAACTGCTTGAGTGCTAAGATCTTCCACATGAGGTACTGTCTGGCATCTTCCGAACTGTCTCAAAACTCGGCAGGGTGCGTAAGGTTGAATGCTCTTAAGCCCCATTAATAAGAAATGAGTTTTAGCTGCCGACATATATAGGATCTCATCAACAGGCAACCATCCTAACGTCCATTGTATTTGGCTGGCAGTAAGAGCTTGAAAGAACGAGGTCCATGCCAGGACTCCTTTGGGCAAACTAATCTCTTTGGTTCTCGTGTAAGATTCTTCTATGCAAGTCTTTTCCGGGGAACCATGGCTCAAAATCTCGGAATGATGACAGAGTTGCTCGGTCATCCATATCTGTAGGAGCAAGTTACAACCTTCGAAGAAATTTCCCCCAGCTTTACAAGCTGTAAGAGCTCGAAAGATGTCAGATACCACCATAGGCGCGAGAGTACTGTCATTCTGTGTGAGTAAAGTGCTGACGACCCCGGATATCTTCAAATCAATGTTTCCGTCTTTCCTTGGAAATACCAGAAGGCCCAGGAACATCATCATGAACGCTACCCGTCTGTGCTTGTCCCACTTCTGACGAACACCTTTGCTGCACAGTTTGTTGATCGGATTATTGAATCCCCCCTCATGACCATACCTATCATATATGAAGCATGGAGTACAAAATCCGGCTGCCAGATCCGGGTTGTGGACTGTTCTGGGTATCTTCAATGAATCTAGGAACCGATGTACCGTGACAACTCTTGGGGTGACCAAGTATTTTTGCCTCAACGGGAGTTCAGCATTCCCGATGTACCCAGCCATTTCTTCTAAAGTCGGGGTGAGTTCAAAATCAGAGAAATGGAAAACATTGTGCGCCGGGTCCCAGTAGGTAACCAAAGCTCTTATGATATCTCCCCGAGGCTGGATTTCCAACAAACCCACGAGACCTTTCAGATATTTCTTGACCTCATTTTGTCCTTCAGCACCTAGATCATTCCACCATAGCCGTAGCTTGACAGGGATTTTGGTCATTATTGAAAAATGTTCATTTTGCATCGTGCTCATCCTGCACATTTATTAAGGTGATCTTAACAAAAATGACTTGACTCAAAAATATTTTACAAAGGGGATCAAGTTTTGAACACGGCCTTTAAACACTTTGGGGACGAAGATTTTAAGGCTGTGTGGGTCAACTGGACAAAAATGTTAAACAAGACCCAAAGGTGGCTGTTTATGCAAAGTCAGCCTTCCGGCGTTCCTTTTCGGGAACATTCGGCTATTTATGACAAAACAGCATCACCTGACTTATTTATGACTCTTTTAAAATTTGACACATCTTTTCCTTTTTTTTATTTATTTATCGATTTTGGCTATTTTAGCAAAAATGGGGTTGAACCCGACGAGGGTTGCCTACGTATCTCACATCCGGTGAGAATCAAACCGGCGTAGTTCGGGAATATCGTGAATAGAGAAAATCAAATAAACCTAGAAAACAAGAATATATTTATTATTATTTTTTCTTTTGAAAAGAGAAAAAGACTAAAGAAAAATATATTTTTTAGGAAATATTTGGACTATTAGTCTGATTTTATAAAAGGGGTACTACGAAAGAAACAACATTTTTTGAATTATGAATTTTCCATTTTTTTTTACTTTTAAATAAATACCTTCTTTTTTTTTATTTTGAAAGTGATAAGAGTTTTATATTATTATTTTTTTAATAACTCAAACTAAGAAGACAAATTTTGTTTTTATTCTTTTTTTTAGAAAAATTCCGGCGAGGTTTTGACACTACTTGGACATTGGTTTTATTTTTCCAAAATAAGTAATTATCTCCCTACGCGGCTATTTTTTTTAGAAACCGGTCAGCATGCGGAACTGAAGCAAATAAATGCGCAAAACAGATAGGAATGCAACAGGATGGTCTTTTCATTTCAGGTTGCCTGTCCTAGACGGACCCAACCCCTGTGTTGAGCCCCCTAAGTCAAATGCAACATGATGCAAATAAATGTTCCTACTAGGGATCCGGCATGAAGTTTCGTTATACTAGGTTTATAACCTGGGCATTTGTTCTAGACTGTGTACCCGAGCAGACAACTCGAGTCGAGGAGGGGGCTACGTACCGGGGACCCGCGAGATCGTCCGGCTTTGTAACTTGTCCGACCTCTTTCTTATTTCAGGTATCGACACTAACAGAATAGGGAGTCTCGACCAGCGAGCTTCTCCCCGGGGGTAAGAAGAGAAAGGTTTCGGCACAGTTTATATACAGTTCAGATAATATCAAAGCGGTAAAAAATAACATTTAGCACGTTATGCAAAAACATGTAATAAAGATCAGATAAGAAAGCCAAATATAACAATTATTCCAAGCTCGAATTCTTGAACCCTGAACCAGTGGTTCTGGGTTATTTCCCCAGCAGAGTCGCCAGAGCTGTCACACCTCCTTTTTGCGCGCCCGGCCCCGAAGGGTTAAATGCGCGAGGGAGTTTTCCCAATTTAAGTGACAATATTCGAAATGGGATTATTTAATTCAGAGTCGCCACTTGGGAAAGGTTTGGCTTTTGGTGTCCCAAGTCACCGGTTTATCTTGAATCCCAAATCGAGGAAATTTTCGACTTTTCCAAATGAAGTCTGCGAACCAGAAATTCTAAGTAAGAAATTCTGTTGACCCGAGGGAAGGTGTTAGGCACCCTCGAATCCCGTGGTTCTAGCACGGTCGCTTAAATTGTTATAATGGCTAAATATCTGATTTAAATACATGTTATGACTTACGTGCTTTTATTAAGTTTAAACCGCTTTTATCATTATCACTTATTTTTATAGAATTGCAACGTCGTGAAAATGCATCTCGAACCACGTCACAATCAATGCGCCCGTGATCGTCAACACATTTTGACTTCGTTGGGATTTGGATTTGGGTCACATCAATGTGCACCCGAATTTAAGAATATGATTTAATTAAGCCGCGCCTAAAGAGTCTAACGCGTTATATTTTTTGAGAAGGCCATGAGATTCACTAAACGGCCTAGCCTGATTCTAAATATTATTATGGTTAGTTATTGAGGGCCCCACAAATGTTGCATTTTTTATTTGGCGAGGCTCGTCTCTATTTTAGAAAGGATATCCTAAATCAACTACATTTCTAACTGCATTTGTCTAAAAAATGGAAGAAGAAAGATACATGTTAATTCAAGTATATGCTTTGGCCTAACCCGGATCCTTATCAATTTTCTGATTAATTATTTTATAAAATGGAGGGACGTCATACCTTGTGAAACATGCTTTAATTGGACAAAGAAGTTACATGCGAGATTGACAAAATTCAACACTTAATCCGAACAACGTCCTTAAGTTGGATTTAAATTAACTCGTTTAAGCAGGATTAATAGAATTCCTTATTAAAAGAAAAACTAGTCCTATAAACTGCCCGAAGAAATTGAGACTGGGTGATTCAAAACTGTATTATATTTGGCTAGATTTAACAACCATTTGCTCCTACCTATTCAAAGCATGCTGATAGAGTGAGTTCAATTCTATCAATCATATTGAATAGTTTCACATTCCATGAACTGTATTTACATCCTGTATGCTTCTAAATGAATCAAATACCACAGTTTCAGATCAACATAAACATTAATTAAGTACAAACTTACTAATGTATTCTCTATTAGGCTACAAATTAAAGGATTTATACAACTTTAACAATATTCGCAAAGCTGTAAGTAAAAAAAATTCTTCAGATCTTTCAATTAAACTTTCATTGCGACATCAGTTACATCAGACAGATTCGAAGTGTGTACCTGAGGAGATGCTTACAATGAAGAAAGCAAGAGAGTCAGTTGAGCAACAGTGCAAGCGAAGCAGCAGCAGTAATAGATGAACAACAGCAGGACAAATTCCAATGCAAGATGCAATTATAGACGAAGAAAGAGGCAGCAAAATGACAGCAACAAGCAGGGGAGTAGAATCAGAATTCAGACAAACCAATTCCAAGAGAATCAACCAATGCAAACCAACCAATAAACTCAGCTGAAACTTGAAAGAAAACAAAACTGACTGAACAGGTTGAACAAACTGGGAGTCGAATGAACAACAGGAAGAAAAAAAAACAGTTTCTGCTTTCCGTATATCCCTCTCCCTATTTCCTTTCTTTCCAAAATCCAAATGTCAATCTTCAGTTTTGAAACTATACTTGAGTTATCAAAAGAAATCTTTTCCAGTTTTCTGTTTTTTCAGAACTCAACTCTCAACATTCAATCTCAGTTTTTTATGTGTATCTCTCTCTTTCTGTATGTGTGTATCTCTTTCTCAGAACTTCAACTCTCCTTCTTCTTATTTCTCCCTCTATCTATCTGTGTGTGTGTGTATATCTTCAGCCCCTCTTATCAGATCTCTATTCCTATGTCTGTCCCCCTATATCTCTCAATGTGCCTTTCTTTTATAAGCCTTAACATCACCCCTTTTACAGCATGTTAGACCAATCAGATACCTCTCCCATGTGCTATCTTCTTTTCAGTTTCAACTTAGCTATTTAAGTATTAACCCCATGACATTCCCTTGGCAGGCTTAACTTTTAGTAAGGTTTATTATTTCTGAAACTAAAGCAAAGTATGGGCAGCAGAGTGTGATCTGACAGCATGTGCTGTCAACTATTTTATTCAAAAGCCCTTATGCAGGGCACAGGCTGTGCACAAATGCACCTTGTGGTGCACCAATGCACATGTTGTGCACAAGTGCACATGCCCTGCAATTTCAGAAACTGTAACTAAACAAAACATTTGATTTCACATTCCTGATTCAAATCAACAATTATAAGTACTAAACTCAGTTCCTAATCGATTCAAACAAATGTGTCCAGAAGCAAATCGATTTGTTATTGTTCAGGCAGTTGAAAACTAATTGACGTCACATGTCGACTCGACTATATTAATCATAACATGTACAATCGTAGCCAAAATCAGACATTTAACAGTATCGAATGCATGATTTGAATTGTACTGACTAAGCAGAATTGTACTCGAGGAATCAGTTAATCAGTTCAAATTTGAAATTCAACTTATTGCACAACAAATACGTACATGCACATTATCAGAACAAGTAGAAGAAAGACTCAATCAAACACAGAGGTTCAGGCAAGGTAGACAGGACACAGTTGGTAAAATTCAAAAACACGAATTAAAACAAAACATGAACAGACCTTTAATAAGCACATGGAATAAGGAAAAGAAAACAAAACAAAACTCACCTTAAATCCCGAAAAATCAAAGAGCCTCAGGTTGCACTCGAACAGGCCTTTCTTAAGGCTGAACGGACTTTAATCGAAGTGTTTCTCATCGATTAAGGTCCATTAGACCTTAATCTCTTTGGCTTAAACAGATACGGAACCAGCACGAGGAAACCTAGGGTTCAAAAAATCAGATCTGGGATTCGTGTTTCCCTGGTTAGATTCGGACCAAACCAAGCATGGTTTGGTCACGAGGGGGGTCTGGGGGCTGTCTGGTGTGAAGTTGAGGTCGATTGGTGTAAATCGGGTTCCGACTCGAATCTTCAAATGAAGATTCGAGAAGGTGGGATGGGATTCGAGCTGAACGGTTGGTGGATCCATGTTCAGGGTGTCAAGGTGGTCCTAGGGTGTTAAGGTGAAGGTCACCGGCGTTCACGCTGCCGGATTTCTGGTGAAGGGAGATGGGGGCGGCTAGGGTTTGAAGGGGAAGGGTCTGGTGAAGACGAAGGTGACCTAAGGCTGGGGTTCGGATAGGGGGGGCAGGGTAAGGTTATGGGTTTATATAGTTAGTGGATAGGTGGATCCTGGCCGTTAGATGGGATGTGATGAAGGGCCAGGATCCTTCAACTAACGAGGAACGGTGTCGTTTCGAGGGTAAAGGGTTGGGGTCGGTCCGGGTGAGACGGGTCGGGTCTGTTGGTGGGTACGGGGTGTGAGATCTTGGCCGTTGGATCAGTTTGGTTTGAATGGTTGAGATGGATCGGCATTGAAACGACGTAGTTTTGGTGTTAAACTACGTCGTTTTGTGACCTGGGGGTGGGCTGTTCGGACTGGTGGCTTGGGCCGTTCATTTGGGCTTCAGATTTTGAAATGGGCATGGCCCAAATTCGTTCAAAACAAAATTTTTACCCTCTTTTTCTTTATTTCTAATTTCCTAAATACACAACCTAATTAAATAAAACTAGACACCATTAATTAACACTTAACATATTTATTTCACGCGTATAAAATGTCAAAAGTAGGTAAAATTAAACAAGGCAACAAATCAGGACAAAAGAAATGCGTATTTTTGTGATCTCCCATTTAACAATCGGATTACGGTTCACATTACGCACGACACATACATTTTGTATTTTGTTTTAATAAAAATGGGCAAAATCATCAACAAAGTGCCATGTAAAATCCAAATTTGTACAGCAGGACCATTTGTTATTATTTTTTTTTTTTTTTAAAAAAAATTCTTTTGGAGCGATTGTCGCGTAAGACAAAAATCACGTGCTCACACTATGCAAAGCCATACACTTCAAGGATCGATATGTTGAAGATGCTTGCGGCTATCAACCTCTAAAATTCCAATAGTTTAATGGCAAAGGCAATCCAAAGCAATATGTGGCGCAATTCGTTGAGACGTCCAACAATGCTGGGACTTATAGAGATTACCTCGCCAAGCAGTTTATCCGCTCATTAAAAGGAAATGCTTTTGATTGGTACACAGACCTAGAGGCTAGATCTGTTGATAGCTGGAATCAACTAGAGCAAGAATTCCTCAATCGTTTTTATAGACGAGATGTATTGTGAGTATGATAGAATTTACAAATACTCGTCAACGAAAGGATGAACCAGGTATCGACTTTATCAATCGTTTGAGGAATGCAAGCCTCAACTGCAAAGACAGGCTTAGTGAGGCTTCAGGCATAGATATGTGCATCAAAGGCATGCATTGGAAATTGCGCTACATCTTGCAAGGTATCAAGCATGGAATATTTGAAGAACTTGCAACTCGTGCCCATGACATGGAATTGAGCATGGCCTCCGCTGGAAATGAAAGGCTGCCCATCTATGAACCTCGCAAAGGGAATGACAAGCAAGAAGTCAGGAAGTGGGGCAAGTTCGTACCCAAGTCTGAAAGCAAAGAAGCTATGAATGTCAACACGTCACCTATGAAATTCACGACAAAGGTGAGAAAGATGCAGAGTATTAAATCCACTTCTTTTCAAGATAAGCCAAGTGGAAAGTTGACTCTAAAAGAAATGCAAGAGAAAGAGTACACATTCCTAGATTCTGATGTGCTAGCCATTTTTGAAGAACTCCTCAAGTTAAATCTTATTGAGCTTCCGGAGATGAAGCGACCAAATGAAGCTTGGAAAAAAAATGACCCAAATTACTGCAAATATCATCGACTTGTAAGCCACCATATGGAGAAGTGCTTTGTCTTCAAGGATAATGTCATGGACTTGGCTTGCGAAAAGAAGATCATGCTTGAAGATGAGAAAGAAAGCGCTAACCAAGTCTCTATCACCTTTGGCTCATTCAGTCTGGATGAATTGTGTGGTTTTAAAGAAAGTAAAGATGAAGAATTACTAGAGAGCGACAAAGCTGAAGTCAATCAACCTGATGATGATAAAGGTTGGACATTGGTGACTCATCGTAAGCACCACAAAAGGAGCCCATGAAAAGAATCAATAGAACAACCAACAAGGAAAATGATGGTGAAAAGACCAAGGAGATGGAATCCAGATAATTATTTGAAGAAAGCAAAAGTGGAGGTGCACCATCCTCAAAAGCCACGACATCTAGTGACCTTGAAGGAGTTCTTACCAAGTTGGTTCCGCACAAAGATTTCCCATGAGGGCATTGATGCCTCTTGTTGCCATGCTGACAAAGGGGAAGAAAAGAGTGATGACCTACCGTTGGCACCATCTTCGGAAAAGTCCATTGAGTCCACTCCTTAAGAAGTTAATACTTGTGAGGAAAAGGTCATGTATACAAATGATGATCTTTTTCTAGGTGACACTCCTCATAACCGCCATTGTACCTGGTTGGCTATATGCGCGATGAAAGGGTAAATCGAATTTTGGTTGATGGAGGATCCTCAGTGAACATTTTGCCAATCCACACTGTGAAAGAACTTGGTATTCCCATGAACGAACTCTCAGAAAGTCATGTGATGATCCAAGGATTCAACCGAGGGGGGCAAAGAGCCATAGGCGCGATCCGACTGGGAATCACTTTTGAAGATATGCAATCAAATGCATGGTTGCATGTGATCGATGTGAAGATTTCATACAATGTTTTGATTAGGAGGCCTTAGATACATGAGAATAAAGTAGTTCCATCTACCTACCATCAATGATTAAAATACTATGAGGGTGAAGTCGAGAAGAAGATAGTTGCTGATGATGAGTCATTCACCGAGGCAAAGTCACACTTCGCCAATGCAAAGTTCTACTTGAAGAACCGCATTGTGAATGAGCTAAAAGTCAATGATGTCATAAAAAGCAAAACTGACAAGCCCACAACTAAAAGAGCCGAAGTGACTACTGGTAGAGTCAAAGATGTTACCGAGGAGGTACAACCCAACGCGAATAAATATTATAGAGGGGGTATTGTGTCTTATGGCAAGAAAGTGAGTCCTGTACTCCAATATGTCCCTAAAAGGAAGAAAGACGAGGGCGAATCATCTAATCTCCAAACTAACACGCTAAATGAGTTAACTCTGCCGGTAAAACGAATTGAGGCAGTAAAGTTGTCCTCGAAGCCGCTTGCAAGGTTTTTAGCCCAAAATCATTTGCAGAATGTGGCACTCCCTACAAAACGAACAGATGAAGGTTTTAACCCTAACGCTTACAAGCTATTTGCAAAAGCTGGATACAATCCTAATGAGCCGTCAAAGTTAGGGAAGCTCCCATCAGAAGCTGCAACGAGGCAACCACGTGAAGGTTTGGGATACAAGCAACCGTCACTAGTGCGCATCTCAATTAGAAGGGCGAGCAACAATTATATCACCATAGAAGATGTTTCAGCTGCTTCTAACAAGCCTTTTGTCTTTGATCGACTTGGAAAATCACCTGTGAGGACCTCCGTGTTTGAAAGATTGGGTTCATTAAAGAAGGGGAACAAGTTCCGGAGAAATTTTCAAAGCATAAAAACACCCGTTTCACCCAAAATCCAGGAGATCTCTAAGGATTTCCAAAGTTTGGTTCCTTCTAAAATGAGGCGACAAACAAAACTTGTGGTTTCATGTAAAGAAGTACTGAAGGTAAAGCCATATACTGTGATCTACACTAAGGAAGGTGACAAAGATGAAGAAAATGTGGGTTCTTCATATCATGTTACTGTACAAGTCTAGAATGTTGTTCCATCTTCAATGAAGCATAATGCAGAATTGGAGGATGTTTCACCGTGTTATCATATATCCTTCAACGATGGGGACCCTCAGTAAGATGAAGATGCGAAGGATGCTCCACCTGAACTTGAAGAAGGAGTGAAGACGACAGTTGATGCCTTAAAAGAAGTTAACCTTGGCATCGATGAAGAACCAAGACCCACATACCTAAGTGCTTTACTAGAAGCTGATGAAGAGAGCACTTGTATTTAGTTACTCAAGGAGTTCAGGGACTTCTTCGCTTGGAGTTACAAAGAGGTGCCTGGCTTAGACCCGAAAGTAGCAGTCCATCACCTTGCAGTCAAAAATGGTGCTCGCCCTGTTCAACAAGCTCAAAGGCATTTTAGGCCGGACTTGGTTCCCTTGATTGAAACCAAAGTTAACAAACTCATCGAAGCTGGCTTTATTTGTGAAGTTAAATACCCAACATGGGTTTCAACTATTGTCCCTGTAAGGAAGAAAAATGGCTAGATTCGAGTGTGCGTTGACTTTAAAGATCTTAACAATGCATGTCCAAAAGATGAGTTCCCGCTTCCTAGTCCAGAACTGATGATCGATGCTACTACTGGGTACGAGGTAATGTCATTTATGGACGGTTCATCAGGCTATAACTAAATTTGCATGGCACCAAAAGATGAAGAGCTTACTGCATTCCGTTATCCCAAGGGTATTTATTGCTACAAGGTAATTCCTTTTGGCTTGAAAAACGCTGGTGCTACTTACCAAAGGGCTATGCAGAATATTTTTGACGATCTTCTCCACAAAAATGTCGAATGCTATGTTGACGACTTGGTGTAAAATTAAGAGAGAAGGGAAACCACTTGAAAGACTTGAGAATGGTGTTTGAGTTGCTCCGAAGGTTCCAACTTAGGATTAACCCATTGAAATACGCATTTGTAGTTACTTCCGGAAAGTTCCTTAGTTTCATTGTTCGACATCGAGGGATTGAAATTGATCAAGCCAAGTAGATGCTGGTGTAGTATTTGTCACTTCTCAAGGTGAAGTTCTGCTCTACTCTTTTTACGTTGACGCAACTCAGCTCAAACAACGTTGCTGAGTATCAGGCACTAATACTTGGGCTCAAAATGGCTATCGAAATGAAGCGGTTGCAATTGCAAGTCTTTGGTGACTCTCAGTTAGTGTTCAATCAACTTTTAGGTAGTTACGAGGTCAAGAAGCCTGAACTACGTCCATATCATGATTACGCTAAAAAGTTAATGGGGTGGCTCAGTAATGTAGACATGCGATTTTTGACCCTCCCCAAGATTTTTCATATTTTAGCACGTAAAAATTTAATTTAAGCCTAATATAGCTATTTCAACTCATTTTTACTCTTTTACTTTATTTTATTACAAGAAAATGAAAATTACAAAATAGGTTCATTAATGTTCTGTAGTCATTTTTAATCTTAAAAAATACAAAAAATTAGTTATGATATTTGAAAATACCAAAAAATAGGTTTGTTTTAATGGTTAGTTTTATTTTAATAGTATGATTAATTAATAAATGAGATCATATTTTTAATCTCGTTCGCAGGGGAAGAATAAAACTTGGGCTCGAGCAATCTATTTTTAAGCCAAATTTTGGACCTAGCCCACAATTTTCAAGCCCACAATTCCTAGGCCCATACCCCTTAACCTAAAAAACCTAACAAACAAAAAAAAAACCTAAACTATATATAAAGAAGAAGAACGAAGAAGGCTGAAGAGAAGATACGCAGAAGCTGCGCAGGGAACGAACCCCCCCTGCGTCGTCTTCTTCACGAACCCCTACCCCCTGCGAGTCATCTTCTCCAAATGACCCTACCTCTAAAAACGACCCTCCTCTCCATCGGATATCTGAAAAACGAAAGAGATAACACACAAAAAAAGAATAAGAACGAAAAAGGGTTGAAGGCAACAAAGACGCATAAGTTGTGCATAGTTTTCTTTAGAAACTCGACACCAGAGAACGACTCAGTAGTAGCATCGATCATCAATTCAGGAATGGGAAGCGAGAACTCATCTTATGGACATGCATTGTTAAGATCTCTAAAGTCAACGCACACTCAAATCTGGCCATTTTCTTCCTTACAGGGACAATACTTGAAACCCATGTTGGGTATTTAACTTCACGAATAAAGCCAGCTTTGATGAGTTTGTTAACTTCGGTTTCAATCATGGGAACCAAGTCTGGCCTAAAATGCCTTTGAGCTTGTTTAACAGTTTGAGCACCATTTTTGACTGCAAGGTAATGGACTGCTACTTTCGGGTCCAAGCCAAGCATCTCTTTATAACTCCAAGCGAAGACGTCCTTGAACTCCTTGAGTAACTCAATATAAGTGCTCTCTTCATCAGCTTCTAGTAAAGCATTTAGGTATGTGGGTCTTAGTTCTTCATCAGTGCCAAGGTTAACTTCTTTTAAGGCATCAACTATCGTCTTCACTCCTTTTTCAAGTTCAGGTGGAGCATCCTTCGCATCTTCATCTTCCTGTGGGTCCCCATCGTTGAAGGATATGTGATAACATGGTGAAACATCCTCCAATTCCTCATTATCCTCCATTTAAGATGGAACGACATTCTCGACTTGTACAGTAATATGATACGAAGAACCCACACTTTCTTCATCTTCGTCACATTCCTTAGTGTAGACCACAGTATAGGTCTTTACCTTCAGTACTTTTTTACATGAAACCACAAGTTTTGTTTGTTGCCTCATTCTAGAAGGAACCAAACTTTGGAAATCCTTAGAGATCTCCTAGATTTTGGGTGAAACGAGTGTTCTTATGCTTTGAAAATATCTCCGAAACTTGTTTCCCTTCTTTAATAGACCCAATCTTTCAAATATGGAGGTCCTCACAGGTGATTTTCTAAGTCGATCAAAGATAGAAGGCTTGTTAGAAGCGGCTGATTCATCTTCTACATTGATATAATTGTTGCTCGCCCTTCTAATTAAGATGTGCCCTGGTGACGATTGCTTGTATCCCAAACCTTCACGTGGTTGCCTCGTTGTAGCTTCTGATGGGAGCTTCCCTAACTTTGACGACTCATTGGGATTGTATCCATATTTTTCAAATAGATTGTAAGCGTTAGGGTCAAAATCTTTATCTGTTCGCTTTGTAGGGAGTGCCACATTCTGCAAACGATTTTGGGCTAGAAACCCTGCAAGCGGCTTTAAGGACAACTTTACTACCTCAATTCGTTTTACCAGAAGAGTTAACTCCTTTAGCGTGTTAGTTTGGAGATTAAATGATTCGCCCTCGTCTTTCTTCTTTTTAGGGACATATTGGAGCGCATGACTCACTTTCTTTCCATAAGACGCAATACCCCCTCTATAAGATTTATTCGTGTTGGGTTGTACCTCCTCGATAACATCTTTGACTCTACCAGTAGTCACTTCAGCTCTTTTAGTGGGATTGTCAGTTTTGCTTTTTATGGCATCATTGACTTTTAGATTATTTACAATGCAATTCTTTAAGTAGAACTTTGCATCGACGAAGTATGACTCTTCCTCGGTGAATGACTCATCATCAGCAACTATCTTCTTCTCGACTTCACCCTCGTAGTATTTTAAACATTGATGGTAGGTAGATGGAACTACTTTATTCTCATGTATCCAAGGCCTCCCAAGCAAAACATTGTATGAAGTCTTCGCATTGATCACATGCAACCATGCACTTGATTGCATATCTTCAATAGTGATTCCCAGCCGAATCGCGCCTATGTCTCTTTGCCCCCCTCAGTTGAATCCTTGGATCATCACACGACTTTCTGAGAGTTTGTTCATGGGAATACCAAGTTCTTTCAAAGTGGATTGGCAAAATGTTCACTGAGGATCCTCCATTAACCAAAATTTGATTTACCCTTTTATCACGCATATAGCAAACCAGGTACAATGGGCGGTTATGAGGAGTGTCACCTAGCCAAATATCATCATTTGTGAACATGACCTTTTCTCACAAGCATTAACTTCTTAAGGAGTGGACTCGATGGGCTTTTCCGAAGATGGTGCCAACGGTAGGTCATCACTCTTTTCTTCCCCTTTGTCAGCATGGCAACAAGAGGAATCAATACCCTCATGGGAAATCTTCGTGCGGAACCAACTTGGTAAGAACTCCTTCAAGGTCACTAGATGTCGTGGCTTTTGAAGATGGTGCACCTCCACTTTTGCTTTCTTCAAATAATTAACTGGATTCCATCTCCTTGGTCTTTTCACCATCATTTTCCTTGTTGGTTGTTCTATTGATTCTTTTCATGGGCTCCTTTTGTGGTGCCTACGACGATTCACCAATGTCCAACCTTCATCATCATCAGGTTGATTGACTTCAGCTTTGTCACTCTCCAGTAATTCTTCATCTTTACTTTCTTTAAAACCACACAATTCATCCGGACTGAATGAGCCAAAAGGTGATAGAGACTTAGTTTGCGCTTGCTTTCTCATCTTCAAGCACGATCTTCTTTTCGCGAGCCAAGTCCATTACATTGTCCTTGAAGACAAAGCACTTCTCCATATAATGGCTTACAAGTCAATGATATTTGCAGTAATTTGGGTTATTTGTTTTCCCAGCTTCATTTGGTCGCTTCATCTCCGGAAGCTAAATAAAATTTAACTCGAGGAGTTCTTCAAAAATGGCTGACACATCAGAATCTAGGAATGGGTACTCTTTCTCCTGCATTTGTTTTAGAGTCAACTTTCCACTTGGCTTATCTTGAAAAGAAGTGGATCTAATACTTTGCTTCTTTCTCACCTTCATCGTGAACTTCATAGGTGACTTGTTGACATTCATAGTTTCTTTGCTTTCAAACTTGGGTACAAACTTGCCCCACTTCCTGACTTCTTGCTTTCCATTCCCTTTGTGAGGTTCATAGATGGGCATCTTTCATTTACAGCGGAGGCCATGCTCAATTCCATGTCATGGGCACGAGTTGTAAGTTCTTCAAATATGTCAGGCTTGATGCCTTGAAAGATGTAGCGCAATTTCCAATGCATGCCTTTGATGCACATCTCTATGCCTGAAGCTTCACTAAACCTGTCTTTGCAGTTGAGGCTTGCATTCCTCCAACGATTGATAAAGTCGATAACTGGTTCATCCTTTCGTTGACGAGTATTTGTAAGTTCTATCATACTCACAATGCGTCTCGTGCTATAAAAGCGATTGAGGAATTCTTGCTCTAGTTGATTCCAGCTATCAATAGATCCAGTCTCTAGGTCCGTGTACCAATCAAAAGCATTTCCTTTTAATGAGCGGACAAACTGCTTGGCGAGGTAATCTCCATAAGTCCCAGCATTGTTGAACATCTCGACGAATTGCGCCACATGTTCCTTTAGATTGCCTTTTCCATCAAGTTGTTGAAATTTTGGAGGTTGATAGCCGCAAGCATCTTCAACATATCGATCCTTGAAGTGTATGGCTTTGCGTAGGTAAAAGAGGACTTGGAAGCGACTTCATATTTGTTTTTTATAGTCCCTTCAATGAACTCCTTTAGTTGATTGATTGGAATCATCCCTTCCGAAGAGACTGGAATTTCCTTAGTGGATACAACTCGTTGTGGGGGAGGATCAATCTCTTGGACTTCTGGGAGTTTGTTGGGTGCATGATGGATTCTTTTTCCATCAAGATTCCCACCCTGTCTGTTAGCTTGTCAATTCTAGCATCTTAATTTTGCATGCATTTGGTCAAGCCAGCGACTGCTTCCATCAAGTTTGCCAATTGCTCCTCCATGGATGAAGTATTTGTCACCATGGCTTGCATGATTGTCGTAGACGATGGAGAGTATCATGGATTTTCACATAGATTGATCATTGATTGGTTTACACTATATGGTGTAAGTGGGGAGGATCCATCACTTGACACATCATCATCTTCCTTCACAGTCTGGTTTACAACAACATCGCTTCCTCCTTCAGATGTGTTTGTGGAAGATCTTGCTCCTTTTGAGGATGAAGATCCGGAAATAGGGGTTGATGCGGATGGCACTTTAGTGCTTGTTGTCCTAAAGAGCTTGCTTTGCTCCTCGTAACTGGTCTGAAGCTTCCAAAAGTAACATCGAGGATGCTTTCCACATCAGCATAGAACCTGGAGTTAGCAGCCTTGGTGGATGTTGATCTGGAGTTAATTTTCTTCGAAGCCATTTCAATATTCTCGGACTTTGGTGATTGAAAAGTTGAGATGAGAGGTAGAGAAAGTCCCATTGGACGTGCCAAAATTTGTAGACAATAAATTTGCGTCGAGAAAATAAAATCAAGACCGAAAAATATCGCAACAATTGTAGCATTTCATTTCAAATAATTTAAGTGTTACAATCTCTATGGATCCTCTGATTCTTCTTTTTAACAGTATAAATTCAAGGGTCTTTGAGCTTGATCTTGAATTTGAATTTGATTTAACTGTCGTGAACACTTTGATTGTTGCCACGAATTGTATCACGAACAAGTAGCCTTGATCTCGAATGCCTTGTATTTGATTTTGACGTCGTTCTTGATCTTGAATACTTGATTTGTTCTTCGTTCTTGAACTTGAACTTGATTTCTTGAACTTGAACGTGGTTGCTTGAAGTCTGAAACTTGTAGAGAAATTTGCGGCGTTTGATCCACGAGCTTTCTCTTGCTTCTTGTTATAACTTCTGGTCTCTTTTCTGGGTTATGAAGACCCCTATTTATAGTTGTGGAAAAGAAGAGTTATGATAAGAACAAACTCTTTCAGACCAATCAAATTAAAGTGTGACATGGCGGTATTTTTCCGGCAAGATCTGTCACCAAATTGTTAGCGATGACATAGGGTGAGGAAGAACGAGGGATGAGGTCGTTGCGGCCATGGCTGGACGCCAAAGCTTCTGTTTCAATCTCTTTCCCGCCCTGTTGTTTTCGTGTATGTCTGTGTGTTCAAATGGTATAGCTAAGATGAAGATCGGGGTGGTCGTTTGTGGACTGGTTTCCGGCGAGGGGTCGCAAGATGGATAAGCAGCAGCAGCTCCTTGTTAAGGTGTTGTTGTTGACGAAAAGCAGTGGAGAAAGGGGTGTTTGGAGGAGACAGACGTGAGGGGGGTGGGGAGTACGAGGCAATGTCATTTATAGGCAATTCATTAGGCTATAACCAAATTCACATGGCGCCAAAAGATGAAGAGCTTACTGCATTCCGTACCCCCAAGGGTATTTATTGCTACAAGGTAATTCCTTTTGTCTTGAAAAACGCTGGTGCTACTTACCAAAGGGCTATGCAGAATATTTTTGACGATCTTCTCCACAAAAATGTCGAATGTTATGTTGACGACTTGGTGTAAAATCCAGAGAGAAAGGCGACTACTTGAAAGACTTGAGAATGGTGTTTGAGTTGCTCCGGAGGTTCCAACTTAGGATGAACCTATTGAAATGTGTATTTGCAGTTACTTCCGGAAAGTTTCCTTGGTTTCATTGTTCGACATCGAGGGATTGAAATGATCAAGCCAAATAGATGCTGGTGTAGTATTTGTCACTTCTCAAGGTGAAGTTTTTCCCCACTCTTTTACGTTGACGCAACTCTGCTCTAACAACGTTGCTGAGTATCAAGCACTAATACTTGGGCTCAAAATGGCTGTCGAAATGAAGCGGTTGCAATTGCAAGTCTTTGGTGACTCTCAGTTAGTGTTCAATCAACTTTTAGGTAGTTACGAGGTCAAGAAGCCTGAACTACACCCATATCATGATTATGCTAAAAAGTTAATGGGGTGGCTCGGTGATGTGACTATTCAGCATGTGCAAAGGAAAGAAAATAAGAAGGCAGATGCTTTAGCTGCCCTAGCTTCATCTTTAACCCAGCCTGATCAAGCGCAAGTTACTGTCTGCCAAAAATGGGTAGTACCGCTGCCAAATGAAGCTGAAGGTGAAGAAAATGAACTCAAACATCTTGTCACTGTTTCCGAAGTCGAGAAAGAAGAATGGAGACAACCCATTATCGACTACTTGTGCTATGGGATACTTCCAGAAAATTCGCGGAGAAAAATTGAAATCCGTCATCGTTCACCTCGCTTCCTTTACTACAAAGATACCCTATACAGAAGATCATTCGAGGGAGTACTCTTGCAATGCTTAGGGGAAAATGAAGCACTCCAAGCTTTGCAAGAAGCGCATCTGGGGTATGTGGGCCACACCAGTCTGGACTAAAGCTCCACTTCCATATAAAAAGGATGAGATATTATTGGCCAACGATGGTAAAAGATTACTTGGACTATGCTCAAAGATGCAATGCTTGTCAATTCCATGCGAAATTTATTCATCAACCTCCTGAAGTGTTGCACCCGACTGTTGCATTTTGGTCATTTGACACTTGGGGCCTGGATGTTGTTGGACCACTGCCAAAGTCCTCTGGTGGGCACCTATACATCTTGGCTGCAACTTACTACTTCTCAAAATGGGCTAAAGTTGTTGCTTTTAAGGAAGTAAATGTCACACCTCCTTTTTCCGACCCCGCGAAGGGCGTAAGGAGTTTTTTCCAATTAAAGGACAATCGAAACGGGATTTATTTATTTATTTCAGAGTCGCCACTTGGGAGATTTAGGGTGTCCCAAGTCACCAATTTTAATCCCGAATCGAGGAAAAGAATGACTCCATATTACAGTCTGCGTACCAGAAATCCGGATAAGGAATTCTGTTAACCCGGGAGAAGGTGTTAGGCATTCCCGAGTTCCGTGGTTCTAGCACGGTCGCTCAATTATCATATTTGGCTTATTTATCTGATTTTAATACAATTATGAACCGATGTGCCAATTTTAACTTTTTACCACTTTATTATTATTATTATTTAAAAATTGTGAACATCGTTTAAAACATGTCTTTGGATTACGTCACATGAAATGCACCCGCAATCCGGAACACATTTTTATTCAATGTTTTAGGATTTAGATTTGGGTCGCATGAAATGCGCATCCGAGTTTAAGAAGGTAAAATTAATTAAATCGCGCCTAAAGAGTCTAGCGCGTCATTAACTTTGAGGAAGGAAGTGAAATTCACTAAACAATTCAACCCAAATTCTAAGTAATTTTTTTTTAAAATAATTAAATAAATAAATGAGATTGGAGAATCCTGTAAATTTTTGTATTATTTACATCTATTTATTTTTAGCGAAATCCTTCCTTATTTTAAGAATATCCTTTAATGACTACCTTTTTATTATTACTAAGTTTGTCTATAAATATAAAATCAATATCTACATTCTTGAAAATAACATATTAAATAGAAGAGAAAAACAAATATTAACAGAAAGTAATAAAAATTATAATCATAAATACAACATGGAATAATCAAAAAATAAAAATAAAAAAAAAATAAAAAAAACTAATTATCCCATAGTTGGATTAAAATTCAAATTGTTAGTAAGACTTAAGCTTATTGAAACTAATTATTTACAAATACTGAAAATTGAAAGAAAAAAAACTTGATTACTAAACCATATTTCTAAAAAATTTAAACAATTTAACCTTAACTATCTTTGTTTTAATTCACATCATGTCCTAATACTTGATTCGCAAACTAATTCATGTTTTAACTGAAATTAACTACATGATTCCGATTAACTTATCGTTGACGAAAAACCTTATGAATAAGGAACTTAGTCAATTTTTGCCAAACTGATTCAATAACGCCATTTTTTACGTTATTTCTTCTATTTTTTATTATTAAACAGTTTTAATTAATAATCGGGTTTAAATATATTTCCTAATAATCTGGTTAAGGCGTTATTTAATATGTCGCTATAATATGCCTAGTTATGCCAAATGACAGTGATTTACAGAATAATAATACATGAATGACCTAAATACAATAAAAAAAATTAAACTAACTTAAAAATTTAACACTCCATTCTTCATTTCAGCTTACAAAATGCCAAAATTACAGTTGTGTACCTGATATTGTCAATATAAGAAGAAGAAAGTCAGCAACGTAATACGTAACACAGCAACAACAACAATAACCAGCCATAACCAGTCAACGAAAATCCCAGTGACAGATTTGAAAAATTCAAAATAAAATCCAGGAATGCCGAAAATAACGGACAGAAACCAAGGGAAATTTTCAGATTTTTGAAAGGCTAGTTCATCTTCAACCCTTAATTTCTACACCTGTATACCAGAATATTTATCATGTGTGTACTACTTTCTCTTCGAATTTTCAACTTTTTTTTTTCTTTGTAGGTTTTTTTTTTCTTTTCTTGAGAGTTTCAATGTTTTTTTTCGGAATAAATGTTCAGCTCTTTTTTTTCTCTAATCTCTTTTTTCTGTCTCCTATCTGATTTTTAAGACCTCTATATATAATCCCCACCCTTTAATCAATTAAAATCAATCCCTTTCTCTACCAAACCCATTATCTTCCCACTCATCCCCATTACATTAAATAAATATATCACACCACCCCATTATATTTTGTCCCCCATGCCTAACATAAAATAATGCAAAATTCCCCCCACTAAATTTTGTCTTGTCCCCCTTTATATTAAATAACCATATCACAACCCACCCCATTTCATTTTGTCCCCCATGCTTCATATAAACAATTACAAAAATGTACAATTCCTAAACTACCCCTCCGACCCTATTACAAATTACTATTTTACCCCCGAAAGTACTATAAATTACCAAACTACCCATCAGCTATAACACATCAATTAATCAAACTTAACCAAAATATAGGCAATATGATTAATTTCTAACAATGTTCAAACAACAAATTTCATGAACATGATTTCTTCAACATTTCAATAACAAATCACATGAACATGATTTCAACCACAAATCATATGAACACAAATTGAACAACCAAGAACAACTAAAATTTGATTGAACAATATTTTTAGCAACAACAAACCTATTTTCGGATTTAAACAACAACAACAATCAAACAAGTATATTTAGATTTCTAAATTCAATCATATTGAACTTAAAATCCACTCTAACAACATTACAACAAACAATTTTTATATTAAACTTTAAACAAGATTATGAGACCAATTCAAGAAATAATCACAAATGGTAAACAAGAAATCAAACTATAAACATTTCGGATTCAAAAATCAAACAAACATAATATGAACATGAATTAAATCTAAAAATAAAAACGACGGATTCAAATGACTAAAACCAACATACTTCCCTTATTACAACTATATTCTTTTAGGCAAATGACAAAACAAAAACTAAGAAGAAACAATTATGAATTTAAACTTGAACTTAACAATATTAACAATTTCCGGAAAATACATCAAATACATGAAACAAATTGAAGAAACAATTAATTAAATTTCAATTTGAATCTAACAAATATTAAACTAACAAATATTCACTTAAACAACAACAAATATTCACTTAAACAACAATACGAACACGAAATAAACATGAAAAACAATTAATTAATCTTTCATTTGGAATCTGAAAAATTAATTTAACAAACAACACATGAACATGAACTAAAAATTAATTCAAACGATAAACAAAACAAACATTTGCCGATTTTAGATTCGAAAATATAAAAACCAAATACGAACAAAATAAAACGCAAAAACTACTAACCGGAAATGAACAACGACGAATTGGACTGTTTCGACAAACCTCGAATGGGCATAAGTCTGTTCGGACTCAACGACGAACTCACCTTCCTTGTAAACTTGACGAACTCAAAACTACGCTCGACGACCTCAACTAGAACTCGACCAAACGAAGGCAGAAGTGATGAACGGAAGCAGTTAATTTGTTTGCGAGAAAACTGAATGCAGAAGAAGCAACGATGGAGACTGGCCATGGTTGTTCGATGAGGCAGCAGCTGGACGGCGAGGTTGACACAGAAGTAGCAGCAGCCGGAAGTGAAGAAGAAGGTAGAACGGGAAGCAGCACCGCGACAGCAGCTCGGAGGAAGGAGGAGAAGTAGCGGCGACGTGTTTGGTTACGTCAAGAAGCTGGCGCGGGCAGCAGCAGACGAGGCAGCTAGGGTCATCCATGGTCGGAGAAGGAAAAGCTTGAACAACTGGTCTTTTGGACGTGCGGTTGAGGGCTGCCATGGACGTCGAGCTCAAACTCGAGCTTGACGTCGAACGACGAAGATGAAGTCGCGATGGATGGTGAGGCAGAAGGAGCAACAGTGGTGACGAGCTGTTCGTTAGCTTTTGTTTGGATCACCAACGCAGCTGGGTGGTTGAAGAAGACGATGCAAGGGAAGCCATGGTCGATCAAGCTTTGAGCTTGACAAAAGAGATGAAGCTATGGTAGCGACGGTGTTATGGTGGGTCGTTGGAGATCGAGGGACTTGTGTCGTTTGGTCGAGGAAGAAGAAAGCGAAAGTAGTTGGTTGAGGGCAGCCATTGATGGAGTTTGGAGCCTTTGGGAAGATGAAGAATAGAAGAAGAAGGAAGATAGGGGGGCGGGTCTTTTTCTTATTTTTTAGGGTTTTTTCTTCTTTTTTTCTTTTGTTTTGTGTTGTAAAAGGTAAGACAAAGGGGTTTGGGTCTTTTGGGTTATGGACTGGGTCGACCCAGTTCGAATTGGACTGGGTCGTAGGGAAGATTGAGCCATTTTTTGGGCCTGTGACTTGAAATTGAAGAAGAGGCCTAATTCCGACTTTCTTTATATTTTCGCTTTCTTTTCTTCTTTTATTTTTCTAAAACTAAATTATAAAAATACTTAAACTATTATTGAGAACTAAATTAAGTTATAAAAGCGCAGATTAACTCCCAATAACAATTAACGCACAATTAAGTATTAATTAAGCATAAAATTGTATATTTGGACATTAAATGCTAAAAATGCAAACGATGCCTATTTTTGTAATTTTTTTTTAAATTTTTGTAAAACATATCTAATTATTAACAATTGTAGAATTAAATCCTATATGCAAAATGCGACATATTTTTGTATTTTATTAATTTAGCAAATAAACACGCACAGACAAATACAAATAATTATTCAAAATATCACAAAATTGCACACCAAAGAAAAAATTATTTTATTTATTATTTTTTTTTTATTTTTGGGAGTAATTCTCA